>NC_090443.1:742395864-743003364 GCF_031143425.1 Pleurodeles waltl
TAGCTTACATAAGGCAGTGTTTAGTCTTCTTTGCACCATGGCACAATGCTTGAAGCCGTGCTTCCTTTTAGGTTGAGCTTAGCAGCGCGCAAGAGCTGCTTTTCTGTGGTGGTGGTATCTATGTGGGTTTTTAACCACGCCTACCTCACACCCATCACTAGCACTCGCTCATGGGCTTGCCTTTCAAAAATCCTTTGTTATCATTGGTAAATGCTTTACGTTTGTCCCTCATTGGGTTGGTTTTGTTACCGCCTTGGGGACTGGCCCTGTTACGTGGATAACTGCACTTTTGCCGATATGTTTTACTGCGAGCAAACTTCTTTTTACTTTTGTGTCTCTACTTCGCGCTCTCGGCGGCCGTGGCGCTTTGAATCGGCTCGCTTATGTCAGCTGTTTAACTTTTCATTTTCAATGTATGTGGCAAGAAAATTCCAGTTAGGAATTTCCAACGCTTATAGGTCCAAATTGAGCAAACACAAGACCCATTGCATTGCAAACGCTTGTTATGTATTTTTTTTTTCAAATAGACGTGATCAACGACATCATTGGCGGGTGGCCCCCAATAAACACAGCGCTGCACAGTTTTGTCCATTTGGCAATGCATTGCTGATAATGTTTAGTAAATAAGGGCCAACGTTTGCAGTCTGGATCTCTGCAACATAGGTGCTCACTTTCATTCTAGTTATGACGGAAAACCTTCTATGGCATTCGAAGAGACTACTGTAAATACTGTAACGTGTAGGGTAATGCGTCCTCCAGAACCCCAGTCTCGCGAGAGAGAGGAGCTGTGAAGGGTTCCGCTTCTCTCCCTTTACAGCCGCTTCTTGGATTCCGGGGGTGTCACAAGGAAGGTCAGTTCTGCTGTTACTGGAATCACCAAGATAACCTACCATAAAAGGCCATGTTGACATTCCTGCGGTATTGGAACCAATGAGCATAGTCCTAAAACGCAGGACTGAAGAATGGCGTAACTAATATATGAGCGGTACTGAACAATAATGGAACATGCGAGAGGTAAAACGCGAGTTCAATTTTTACGCCAGGGGACGATTCAAATCTACTTCATCATAAGACGCAACAAAGGCTTCATTTTATTTCACACAAAGTTATAGGAGACGGTGAGCTGCACGGATTCCATTGTTCACAGTGTCAGTGATGTATCGTTCCCCTCTGTGTACTGGGAGCCACAGGCTTCCCCTGGAAAGCCCGAGTGATGAAGTGCACGCACGCTGACCGCTTGGAAGCAAAGGGTAAAATCATTACTGTCTGGCATCACTGAGGCACTTCCACTCATTGTCTATTCAGCGCTTTCAAATGCAAATCCTTCCAATGACCTCATGGTTCCATGAAGAGCTCCCTGGCTACAGGCTCCTGCATTTCAATGCGAGGATGTACAAAGCATTGGAAGCAGCAGGAAAACTGGGTCTGGCAGAGACCTGATCCGCCCTGCCAGGGCACTGCAGCAATGCTCTGCGCTGCGCAGATCATAAAAGCATCCAGTAAATTATTCACCCCTGGCACAATGCTTTTGGCTGTTTCTCTCCTCTGGAACACCACCCTTGGTCATTCCTCTCCTCTAAAACCTTCCCTATGGCTTTTTGTTTCTTTATGACATTGCATGTGGCATTTTGGGGGTTATTACAACTTTGGAGGAGGTGTTAATCCGTCCCAAAAGTGACGGTAAATTGACGGATATACCACCAGCCGTATTACGAGTCCATTATATCCTATGGAACTCGTAATACGGCGGCTGGTGGTATATCCGTCACATTTGGGACGGATTAACACCTCCTCCAAAGTTGTAATAACCCCCTTTGTCTCTTTTGATGCACTGCCTGTAGCTGTCCTCTTTGACAAAGTGCAGATGACTTCTAATCTCTGACAGTCTAAGGGGCATATTTATACTCTGGTTGCGCTGAATTTGACGCAAATTCGGCGCAAACCCAACACCATATTTATACTTTGACGCCTGAGCCCACGAACGTCAAAATTCCTCTGTGTGCGTCATTTTCTGGATGCGGGAAACCACCTTGCGTTAATGACATGCAAGGTAGGCGTTCCCGTCCAAAAATTGACTTTAAGGCCTGTGCGCCTTATTTAGACTCCCGCGTCATTTTGACGCCAGGAGGGGGCGGCCCTTAAAAAATGGTGCACAGCCTGATGTGCGCTGTTTTTTAACGCCTTGGTGAGGGCAGGCGTTAAGGGACCTGTGGGCTCATTTCCATGGCCTCTGACCATGGAAGGAGTCCACAGAGGCCCTTCCCTGCCCCCAGGGACACCCCCTGCCACCCTCGCCCCCCCTTGGAGGACACCCATGGATGGGGGGACCCATCCCAGGTAAGTACAGGCAATTAGAGGTAAGTAATTTGTAATCATTTTTTGAAGTGGCATGGGGGGCCTAACTTGGGCCCCCCTACATGCCACTGTGCCCAATGGCCATGCCCAGGGGACCGGAGTCTTCTGGGCATGGCCATTGGGCAGAGGGGCATTACTCCTGTCTTTCATTTCAATCGGGATTGTGCGGCAAAAAATGGCACAAGTCCAGTTAGAACCATGATTTTTTACTCTAACCTGACTTGCACCATTTTTTGACGCACAACCCGCATTCTTCCCTACGCCTGCGCTGCCCGGTTAGAGTAATTTTTTTACTCTAACCAGTCCGCAGCTCTGGCTAACGTCAATCCATAAATAAGACACCCGCCTGGCGCGTTGGAATGGCGTTAACCGGCGGTAAATTGTTTGACGCAAACCAGCGCCGGCGCTGGTTTGCGTTAAAAAGTATAAATATGGGTCTATATATCTTTTCAAACACGGTTTTTGGTTGTCCTCTTCTGTCTTCTCTGACATTAATGCCTATGGATATTATCATCTTACACACAACATGATGCTTATGATATTTCCTCTGACATGATGCTTATGGCATTTTCTTTCCTCTGACCACTTCCCTCTACACCTCCGGACCTACCGCTCACTTCCAGAGTTCCTTAAATCATTGAAGACGTGGCTCTTCGACTGAACCTCTGGTCCATGCCAGCACATGGATAACCTCATGGGTAACAAGCAGCGCTCTAGAAATGGAATGATTGATTGATTGACATATTTCCTATGGCTATTCTACCCTAGCACGCTTATTATAACTCTTTTTCTCCTTTGACAATCTGCATATGGCTTTCTCTTTTTCTTTCTCTGTTGAGGTGGGTGAGTGCTCAGAGTACTAGAGAGAGATTCAGAAAATCCCAGGATTTGCAACAAATCCAGGTTCCAATTTAAAATGTGACTAATGGATTCTGCAGCGAATCTGCTCCAGATAATGGCTCAAGCCATTTCCAAGATCAAGCAGATCTTATCACTCGTAGTCAAGAGCAAACATTCCTTTAAATCATATCATTCAAATCTTAGCACCATCACCAATTTCACGAGCCCCATCACAGCCACACACTTCACAATGAATTTTGGGATTAGCCTAGGGGGAATCAAACCAAGGCGCCTCCTTCACTGCCCATACATGAAGGACTATCTTCCCCATTAGCACCTACCGAGAAATATTCAGGCAACGCTTCACAGTTTCAGTCCTTCATTGCTTAGTGTCATTTACACTATTTTGTTTTAGTCCTCAATACTTTGCTACAGATACCACCAAAGTTACTTTCATCCTATCTATTTTAGAAAATAACTTTGACTTGGGCAATGTCTTTAATTATTAACTTTAGTCCGACGCTCCCCAAATATGATCTTGGTTTAAAGAAATCTTTGAAAAGCTACATGCTGTGGAATATGCCCATGAAAGCCCCGTAACCTCGAAACAAGGCGATCAAGACCCTGGTCATTACATATTTCATTTTTAATAGCTAGTGGCTGAGACTGCTTGGACGGAGGCGTAAGGGAACAATTTAAGTTTGCCCCTTCCCAAGGAGTAAACCGCCCCACTACAACTACTGCATTAATCAATTTTATGTTATAAATCAATGCACAATCTCAGCATCGAAAAAAGAGGGATCATTGAGAATGGTATGCTCACTGATCTAGAAAAGGAAGTGAATGTGACAAAGGTGATAAATAAATCAAAGTAGGAGAAGTCAGAAAAACTGTCCCTCCAGAGAAAAAGGAGCACCACAGGAAATCGATCTTTTGTCTATATTGTGCCAGTCCCAGCAATTTTATGGGTCAGTGCCATAACTTCTTGGGAAATTAGTTGTTCGTGCCTAGAAACCAGACCTACAGTGAGCAGGTCTGATACTGAATATTCTGTCACCTCCAAATCAAATTTTTTCCTACAACTACTATTGGCTACACTTGGGGTCTGTTTGATCTGTTTGATCTTATATGGATCTTATATGTATGTATGTATGTATGTATGTGTGTATACATAGCCAAAAGATAGCAGAGTGCTAAACATTGTCAGAGACCAGAATAAAGTTGACGAATAACAGGAAAGGAAGCTGGCTTTTAGATATTTAAATAATGTGATGTAGTATGCTTAAAAGATGCAAGTCTTCAACTATTTTCTAAATTGGAGCAGCGTTGAGGCCATTCTGAATTCACCCAAGAGAGTAGTATGAACATTTTGGATACATGAGGTAGTGAGGAGGCCTCAGAAATCATCAACGAAGCCCTCGTTCTGTCCGGGAGGCTTGCAGGTGAGATGGAAAGTGGAGGTCTGAGTTGCAGAGAATAGGAAATGGCATGTCAGCAGCTCCAGGTAGTTGAGTAATTCTTGCTTGCCCAGGGTGTATGATTGGGTGGACTTATGGATGACAGCGGGACATTCTCCCTTCTTACGTGTGCAGTCCACACAATGGATTCTGTTGCTTGTGGGAAGAAAGACGTCTAGGATGTGTGAGAATGTGGGCATGAACAATGTTTCTGTGATGATGAGGGCATCAAGCTTGTGAAAAGTAATGAGGTTGGCAATGTCTGCTGCATGGAGTACTGCAGATTGAACATTGATGAGCTTAAGTTGGAATGTGCACTCTGTAGTTTGAGTGTGTGTGGTTGTTGGTGGGATGTGTACAATGTTGTGTCCATGTGTTGTCTGATTGCTGTGTTAGTGTCTTGGTCACAAGTATCTGGGTGTGAGTGTGGGAATTTGCAGTATGTGATGCTGGAATATACACATCATTTCACCTTACCTCAGAAGTTTAGATGGAATAGGTGTTTTGGTCCAAGGATTTATGTTGTTCTAGTAGGCCTAAACAAGCTATGCCCTCATCTTTGTCCGCCTTTTTTAGGGGTCACCGGGGTAATGGGAAGCCGTGAACAGTTGATTGAAGTAGGGAACATACAAAATGCTGCCACTCCTATTCAGACGGATGATGAGAAATCTAGTGCTATCACTTCCAGTGGAGATAGAAGATGGTAAATGAGGTAGGGTCACTTCCTGTGCAGATGGATGATGGGAAGTCCAGTGATGCCATTTCCTGTGCATATGGATGATGGGGAATGCAATGGTATCACTTTCTGTGCAGATTGTTGATGACCTGGTAGATTCAAGTGCTTCTGGCCTTTGAGGACTGCACCTTCCAAGTTCAACAGGGCATTTCCAGCATTATGAAAGACCAACCTGAAGTCACCTGTTCAGGAGGTAAAATGTTTCACCACCCACAAGGCATCAGTAGAACATCAGGAAAAGATAGAGCTATAGCAGAACATCTTCCAGCAGCATACAGCAACTTCTCTGATGTGTTCAGAAAGAAAGGAGAGGGTACACCTCCATCCTATCAGCAGCATGGTTGTGCAATTGATTTGGTTCAAGGAACATTCATTCCACATGGACAAATTTACCCCTTTGAGGTGAATTAAGATGAAGTCCAAAACAGTATATAAAAGGAAACTTAGTACAAGGTTTTATCAGAAATCCGACATCACAGGCAGTCTCTTATATTTTCTTAATTCCTAAGGCAAATGGGGAATACTTGCTGTGTACTGATTACCATGAAGGCAATTCCATAAAATCCAGAATCATTAACTTCTCCCTCTTATGTTTATTTTGTTGAGCCCAATAATATCATCCAAGGTTTTATCTAAACTGTATCTAAGTGGGGCGTACAATCATGCCAGGATTAAAGAGCGAGATGAATGGAAGAAAACTTTCAGTACATTGTGTGGACTTTATGAATATCTGCTAGTGATGTTTGGACTATGCAGTGCCTATGCTGTGTTTCAACACTTTGTGAATGGCACCTTTAGAGACATAGGCGGTCATTCTGACCTCGGCGGTAAAAGGCTCTTACCGCCGGTCAGAAGACCGCCATTCTACCGCCGCTGCCGCGGTAAACCGCCACGGTCATTCTGACCCACAACAGCCAAACCGCCAAAAACCCGACATCCACGGAAGGCCGCCTCATCAGCGGTCAGCGATAAACTGGAGATGACCAAACCTCCACCGTCACGCCAACACAAACACGCCCATGCCATTACGACCCACGAATCCACGCGGCGGTCTTTCAACCGCGGTATTCCATTGGCGGTACACACCGCCGCGGTCAAAATACTCACCGAGCTCCAAAACACAGCCACATTGGGCAATTTGAAATACACACACCTGATACACATACACACACCACTCCCACACATCCAATCAACTATAAAACACACACCCACATCACCCACAAACCCCCACTACTAGAAATTCGGAGAGAAGGCGAGAGAGAGAGAGAGAGAGAGCACAGCTATCGAAAAGCCCAAAACACACAGGAACACAACATCATCACCCACACCACATCCACGCACAAAACACCACACACCACCACACACACCACACTCATCACCACAAACACCACCCCACACCACCCCATGGCACCCCAAAGACACCCCAGGTTCTCGGACCAAGAACTCAGGGTCATGGTGGAGGAAATAATTAGGGTAGAGCCCCAGCTATTCGGCACACAGGTGCAGCACACCACCATTGCCAGGAAGGCGGAGCTATGGCAAAGGATCGTTGACAGGGTCAACGCTGTGGGACAGCATCCCAGGAACCGGGAAGACATCCGAAAGCGCTGGAACGACCTACGGGGGAAGGTGCGGTCGATGGTGTCAAGACACAACATCGCTGTGCAGAAGACTGGCGGCGGACCCCCACCCACTCCACCCGAATTCACAGCATGGGAGCAAGAGGTCTTGAACATCCTGCATCCTGAGGGCCTCGCTGGAGTAGGCGGAGGAATGGACTTTGGTAAGTCTAATCTCAACTACCTTACCCCCCCCAACCACCAGCATGCCAACCCACAACCCCACCCTCACCCTCAACCCCCCAGCACACATCCTCCCTGCCAATGTCTCACCAGCACAACCCACCCAACACAACACCAATCCCTGAATGCCAACACAAACCATGGGCACCCATCACCTAAGCATGACCACTGCACATACCCATCCCCCCCACAAACCACCCTCACAACTCCTCCCACAAGGGAATGCCAGCACTGGGGGACAAGGGCACCCACAAATCGCACGCCATGGCACACACAGAAGCAATAACCATACTCTTTTACCCCTGCAGGGCCCGAACGCCAACACACCGGCCAGGAGGGTCCAGATTTGTCCATCCTGCCCCCAGAACAGGCCCCCAGTGATGACAGCAGCTCTGTCGACCTAGAACCTGATGACCAGCCCGGACCATCGGGGGACCTCTGGACAGTCGGTTCCCCACACACAGACACAGGCCACAGCAGACCCAACCCCCTCTGGGAATACCAGCACAGCTCCCACCCAGCGGGCCCATGCCTCTGTCTCCAGGACGCGTCAATCAGCGGTGTGTCCGCCACTACAGGGCACCCAGGCTGACCCACCACCCCAACAACAACAGGGACCTGGGGGCAGTGGTAGTGGGCACACCGTCCAGGGGACAGAGGCCCGGGGAAACAGGGGAACTGGGAGGGCTGCTGTGCGAGAGGGGGTTGACCGGCCCAGGGAACCCACTCTCCAAGAGGCCCTCACCACCATCATGGGAGCATACCACCACTCCCAGGAGACGATGGCGACGGTACTGGCCAGGTTCCAGGAGATCCAGGCACAGCAGGAGGAACGGTACATGGGGTTCCGAGACGAACTCAGGAACATCGGTTCCGCAATGGGGACCATCGTCCTGGCCCTCACCCAGATAGTCACCACATTGCGGGACCATGTGGCACCCCAAAGGGCCCCTGTCACTAGCCCGGACCACGAACAGCCTACCACCTCCGCCGGCGCTAGTGGACAGGAGGCCCCCACACAACGACAGGCCACCAGAACCCCACCTCCTGCTGAAGATCAACCACCCCGCAAGCGGAACCTGAGATCACACAAGAAGACAGAGTAGGATGCCAAGACCCCCGCCAGCACAACATCCCCCCTGATGTCATCCCACTGTCCCACATTGTCACCCTGTCCAACCTTGAACTGCCCCTGCTCCATCCTTCCACAGGCAAATGGACAATGCACCTGTGCGACTGAGAACTGGACTCTGCCATGGACATTACTCCACCCCCACCCATCACCGTTTTACTATCATGGACCCATATGCAGCACTTAAAATAAATCACAATTGCACTTCAAAAATCAGGAGTCTGCTTGTATTCTTTACAAATGTATTACACATAACGGTGCAATAATGTTCAGTCACATTGTGATGACAACATACCAATGTCTATAAGCATTAGTCCATGGTCAAACAAAGCAGCAGTCACGCTGTGGGTCATACAGCTCTGAAAAGGGAAGGGAAAGTCAAAAATCAGTTAAAAGGAACTGGGGGGAAACACAGAAAGTAGAGATGCAGGAGGGCAGAAGTAAATGTAAAAAGGCGTGGGTGATTCTTACCTGTGTGCTACTGAAAATACTGTTGTATAACTGTGTCCCTGTTGTCCGTGTCGTCCCCGTCGTCTTCCTCCTCTTCACTCTCCACAGGCTCCACAGCTGCTACAACACCACCATCTGGACCATCCTCCTGCAGGAAAGGCACCTGGCGTCGCAATGCAAGATTGTGAAGCATACAGCAGGCCACAATGATATGACACACCTTCTTTGGTGAGTACATTAGGGATCCACCTGTCATATGCAGGCACCTAAACCTGGCCTTCAGGACCCCGAAGGTCCGTTCTATAATCCTCCTAGTTCGCCCATGTGCCTCATTGTACCGTTCCTCTGCCCTGGTCCGGGGATTCCTCACTGGGGTCAACAGCCAAGGCAGGTTGGGGTAACCAGAGTCACCTATTAGCCACACACGGTGTCTCTGTAGCTGTTCCATCACATAAGGGATGCTGCTATTTCGCATGACATACGCGTCATGAACTGATCCAGGGAACTTGGCATTTAGATGGAAGATGTACTGGTCAGCCAAACAGACCACCTGGACATTCATCGAATGGTAATTTTTTCTATTTCTGTACACCTGCTCATCGTCTTTTGGGGGTACTAAAGCCACATGGGTCCCATCAATGGCACCAATGATGTTGGGGATATGTCCAAGGGCATAGAAATCACCCTTCACCGTGGCCAAATCACCCTCCTCAGGGAAAACAATGTATCTCCGCATGTATTTCATCAGGGCAGACAACACTCTGGACAAAACCTTAGAAAACATAGGCTGAGACATCCCTGATGACATGGCCACTGTTGTCTGAAAAGACCCACTTGCCAAAAAATGGAGTACTGACAGAACCTGCACCAGAGGGGGAATCCCTGTGGGTTGGCGGATGGGGGACATCAGGTCAGGCTCCAGCTAGGCACACAGTTCATGTATAGTGGCTCGGTCAAGTCGGTATCGAAGTATAATATGTCGTTCTTCCATTGTCGACAGGTCCACCAGCGGTCGGTACACGGGAGGATTCATCCTTCTCCTCGCAAGTCCCAGCGGACGGTGCCTAGGAAGGACAACATGGAGCACAGAGTCAAGCAACCCACAGGTACGTTCACCCAGCTTGCACAGTACACGAATTGCTATGCATTGAAAGGCTTGTATGAGTGGCAATGCAAGGCCTAGGCCTGTGTGACGTAGTAGCAATTAAGCCATGTGGGCCCTTGTAATGGCCGGCTGCCTGACCTGAGAAGTGTGACAGTGGGATATGAGGTCAACGCGCTGGCGTGGCAGACCGTGGCGGTAGGCGGTCGAAGACCGCAGTGCGAAGGCGCATTGGTTAACATTGAACCCTATGGGTCTCAGGAGCCAATGACGAGGTGCGCCGGCGGTCGCGGTACGCACCGGAGTGGCCGTGACCGCCATTTTCTATCTGCTTAACCACTCGAGACCTGATCATCCACAGGAGAGGACCTATACTGCAAGTGCTGCTGTGACCTCGGTCTGGAAGAGACAATGGCTGCTGCGACTGGGGAAAGGGCCCCTGCCTTCACTTCAGAAGAGTTGGAGAAACTTGTGGATGGGGTCCTGCCCCAGTATGCGCTACTCTACGGTCCTCCAGACCAACAGGTAAGTACATTGGGTGCACGTTGAATGGGCTATGCCTGGGTTGTGTATGGTGGATGTAAGATGGTGGGGTGGGGAGCGAATGAGGAGTGCAAGGCACGACAGATGAGAGCATGTGCCACATGGCAGGGTTGGGGAGGGGGGGGGCAATCACATCTAACATGCAGAAAAATGATGAATATTCCTTTCCCACCCTGTACATGTCAAATAGGTCAGCGCCCATCAGAAAGTCGACATTTGGCGTGCCATCGCCAAGGAAGTCCGGGCCCTGGGGGTCCACAACAGACGGGGCACCCACTGCCGAAAGAGGTGGGAGGACATCCGCCGCGGGACCAGGAAGACCGCCGAGTCACTGCTGGGGATGGCCTCCCAACGTAGGAGGGGTGCCAGTCGTACCTTGACCCCCCTGATGTCCCGGATCCTGGCGGTGGCCTACCCCGATTTGGATGGGCGCGTGAGGACATCACAGCAGACACAAGGGGGTAAGTACCAGCACATTCTGCTATCTTTACACGCAGTGGAGGCGTCTGGGTGGGGGAGGAGGGCTGTGGGTGACATTAGGCCAGGGCGCTTTCTGTAGTGTAGTCCCCTCCTTTAGGCATGGCCCTGTGCCCCTGCCCCCCACCTCTGTAGGGTGCCAAGTACAGCAATCCATGGTCCAGCATCACCCATGTGCGCATTTGTTGTCCATAGACCTGTTGGCCTAGTCACAAGTACTGAGTAGTGTACCCCGATTGCGCGGCGTAGTGCATGAGGCTCCTGTGTCTGTCCTCTCCGCCAACGGTGTTGACAATGCATGCACTCAACCTGTTTTTATTTCTCCCCCCACCCTTTTTCTTTATCTTCTTGTGCATGTGTGCATTAGCATCATCAGGCGGAGGAGAATTGGCATCGGAGCACGAGGGAGCTGCAACTCACAAGGCCCCGGTGGGCCATGCTACAGACACCGAGGTCACCAGTGATACGGAGGGCGAAGGGAGCACCACAACGGGGACCCGTGGTGACACCAGCGACACCGACACGTCCTCGGAAGGGAGCTCCCTAGCGGTGGCGGCAACATCCGGGCCCCCCGCCTCTACAGGTACAGCCGCCACCCAGCGCACCAGCTCCGCCCTCCCAGCAGCCCCTCAGCCTTCGCTCCGTGCCTGCTCGCCCAAGAAGGCGGGCATCTCCTTCGCCCCAGGCACCTCAGGCCCTGCCCCTGTTACCCCTGCTGCCCTCAGTGAGGAGGTCATTGACCTCCTACAGACCATCATTGTTGGGCAGTCTACCCTTCTGAATGCCATCCAGGGGGTAGAGAGGGAGGTGCATCGGAGCAATGCATACCTGGATGGCATTCATTCGGGTCAGGCTGCCCATCAACGATCGTTCAATGCTCTGGCCTAAGCACTGACGGCAGCCATTGTCCCTGTTTCCAGCCTCCCTCTTCTAACTGCCTCCACCCTGTCACCCAAGGGCAGCTCATCCAGACATTAGCACCACAGATCACACAAGCATTCACCCAAGCAACACCCAGATGCAGACATGGCAACAGTCACTACCACCTCTGTGTCCCCCTCCTCCTCGTCTCCCTCCTCCCTCCCTGTGACGTCTCCACTCACACCTGCATGCACACCACCATCAGCCAGTACTTCCATCACCAGCACACCCTCCATTACAGTCAGCACACGTGCAACCACCACCCCCACTGCCATTTACACGTCCCCTGTGTCCTCTCCCACTGTGTCTGTCACCCCCTCTTCCAAGACACACAAACGCAGGCAGTCACCCACCCAACAGCCAACCACCTCACGACAGCCTACGTCACAAGCACCTGCACCCAAAGACAGCACACCTGACTCTCCTACAACCACATCCTCTTCCTCCACTCCCATACCCACTACACCTACCCTTTACATTGGTCCTAAAAAACTTTACCTCTCCAAACTTAACCTCTTTGCCCCACCTGACCCACCCCCTCCATCTGCTAAGAGTCCCAAGAGCACCTCAGCCACCACCAGCCCTGCTTCAAGTGTCACCATTGTGCACGGGTTTTGGAGTCCACCCTTTCCCAGCACTGATACATCGGCCAGCAGCAAGGGGACAGCCAGCCCCCCCACCCTGGAAAGAGGACCCGTAAAATCAAGGGCCGCCGCGAGAAGACTGACACGGCTGCCCCCAAGGAGCAAAGTCCTGGGCCGTCACCTGCCACAACATCCAGGGGAGGCAAGGGCCAGAGAGCCTCATCGAAGGAGGGCAAGGGCAGCAGGGCGGAGAAGTCAGCCAGCAGGGGCGCGGACAAGGAGGGCCCCACAAGCCCCATCCCGGGTGTGAGGGAGGACACCCACGGGCCCAGGACTCCGTCAGCGAAGGGTCCAGCAGATGCACGGTCGGAGGGCGACTAAGCAGGGAGTCCTGGCCAGGTCTGGCTCCCTTGAATGACTGGACAAGCACCGCTGAAGAGGGCCCCGCCGTGAAGAAAGGCACCGCTGAAGAGTGCCCCGCCGTGAAGAAATGCACCGCTGAACAGGGACCCACCGTGAAGAAAGGCACCGCTGAAGAGGGCCCCGCCGAGAAGAAAGGTACCGCTGAACAGGGCCCCGCCGAGAAGAAAGGCACCGCTGAACAGGGCCCCGCCGTGAAGAAAGGCACCGCTGAAGAGGGCCCCGCCGTGAAGAAAGGCACCGCTGAAGAGGACCCCGCCGAGAAGAAAGGCACCGCTGAAGAGGGCCCCGCCGTGAAGAAAGGCACCGCTGAAGAGGGCCCCGCCGTGAAGAAAGGCACCGCTGAAGAGGGCCCCGCCGTGAAGAAAGGCACCGCTGAAGAGGGCCCCGCCGTGAAGAAAGGCACCGCTGAAGAGGGCCCCGCCGTGAAGACAGGCACCGCTGAACAGGGCCCCGCCGTCTCAAGCACCGCTCCGCTGGGCCCTTCCTGTCAAGCACCGCTCCGCTGGGCCCCGCCGTCTCAAGCACCGCTCCGCTGGACCCTTCCTGTCAAGCACCGCTCCGCTGGGCCCCGCCGTCTCAAGTACCGCTCCGCTGGGCCCTTCCTGTCAAGCACCGCTCCGCTGGGCCCTTCCTGTCAAGCACCGCTCCGCTGGGCCCCGCCGTCTCAAGTACCGCTCCGCTGGGCCCTTCCTGTCAATCACCGCTCCGCTGGACCCTTCCTGTCAAGCACCGCTCCGCTGGGCCCTTCCTGTCAAGCACCGCTCCGCTGGGCCCCGCCGTCTCAAGCACCACTCCGCTGGGCCCTTCCTGTCATGCACCGCTGGCCCATTGACAGTGCCGGTTCTGTGTCGAGCTAGTGTTCACGCTGCACTCGGGGCACCCTGCCTCCTCCATGACCAGTGGAGTCTGTAATCCACCTGATGGACTGTGGCTTTGCACTCCCCAGGATGGGACAGTGGGCATGGTGGCCCCTTCGTGGTTCTGGCGTCGTGGACCCATGTGGCTGAGGTGCCCCCCCCTTCCCTTCCCCCTGAGGTGCCAGGAAGTTTTGTCATCTGATGCCCCAGCAGTGTTCTCTCCAACGGACTCAGGTCTCCTGTGTGGGCTTTGCCCATGTGTTTGGTACACATTGGCCCACGGACTGTGGAAATTTGACACACTGAGCCGGACTTATTGACTTTGTACATAGCTTTCGCACTGTTCATGATTTTTGCTTTGATATTTCATTACGATAATTTTCCATGACTTCAATGAACCTAATTTTACATAAATTTACTTTAAAATTTTATTATGTCTTTGCATTTTTTAGGGGGGGGGTGGAGGGAGTCACTCAGTTGTTGCTCTGCATTGGTATGTTGATAGTTGGGGGGGGGGCGTATGTGTGTGCCCGTAACCTTTCGTCCTCCCCCCTCCCCTGTGTCGTAGGTGCAGTACTCACCGTCGTCTTCTGCGCCGGAGTTCGTACTCGTGGTAGATGAGCAGGTAGACAAGAGCTGGTAGGATGTTTAATTCGGGTTCCATGCTGTCCTCCGTCCTCGTGGAGTGTATAGAGGTGAGCGTTTTCCCGTTCGTAGTCTGTTTCCGCCGTGTTTTTATCGGCGGGGCTCCCGTCCCGGAAAAGGTGGCGGATTGGTGAGTTGTGATACTGTGGGCGGTACATTGTCTGCCGCCTGCCTGTTGGCGGTGACCGCCGCGCTGTTTGTCTGTCCCGCCGTGGCGGTCGGAGTGTTAAAGTGGCGGCCCGTGTTGGCGGTTCCCACCAGGGTCAGAATTCCATTTTTTGGACCGCCAGCCTGTTGGCGGGTTGGCCGCCGCTTTATCACCGACCGCCAGGGTCAGAATGACCCCCATAGTGGTTACAGTTACGATTGCTTAGATTATATTCTCATCCACTTGGAAGATCTAAAGTAACAACAAGAACATGTCAAGCAGGTGCTTTCCAGGCTCAGGAAACATTTCCTCTATGCTTTGTTAGAAAAATATGTCTTTGGGATCACAAATCTAACTTTTCTGGGGTTCCAAATCTCAGCAAAAGGAATGGCATAGATGAAACCAAAGTGCACACAGTTTTAGACTGGCCCCTTCCTAATAACATCCACAGATTCAAACATTTGTGGGCTTTGCCAACTTTTATAAACATTTCATCCAATATTTCTCACACATAATTTAACTTGTTGTTGATCTCTAATATTTAAATGGGGAGAAGAAGAGGAGGTATCCTTTACTGGGTTAAGTGCAGTATTTAAAACAACACCCATTTTTCACCATCCTGATCCGCTACTACCTTTCATCATAGCAGATGATACTTCCTCTTTTGTAATAGGTGTTGGGTTGTCTCAGTGAGATTCTCAATCTGAAGCTTTGTACCTGGTGGCTTATTATATCACATGCTTTAAGCAGCAGTGTACGCAATTATACAATATGTGACAGAGAGGTGGTAGCTATGAAGGATACTTTTTCTCATTGGCAGCATTGTTTGGAAGAGGTCATGAATAAGATCACAGAATGAACAGACCATAAGAACTTGCTATAACTCAAATAAATGAAATGTGCCAGTGCCGGTGCTCAGTCCTCTTGCTGGTCTCTTTTCTTTGATAGTTTCCACTACGAGATCACTTGCCAATAAGGACTTCGACAAGGATAAGCTGATGCCCTGTCAAGTCAAACTGGAGAAGAGAATAGCGTTATCAACCTCCTATTAACTCTTACTTCAGCATCCAATAAAGCCTGGATTAAGTTCTTAGTTAGAATAGATTATGGCCATCAATCTGTGATTTCTGATCACTGGTTACAAGACTCTCCCATGCAGCAGAAAGGGGGTTAAATTGTTAGAAGAGAATCTTTGTATGTGCATAAGAAGAAATTACACGAAAAAGGCTTCATGTGGTGTTACGACTGTCCAGCAGAAGGTTTTTAAGGCAACAAAAAACACAAGATTTTGTGGGAATGTATTTCTGATTGACTAGACTTCATTAGAGAGTAGAAAGATATGTACATAATTTTGCTATGTGTGCACAGGTGTGGCATCCCATAATCGACTGGCTGAATTACTTCAACCTCTTTCCACACTACAGTGACCCCATTCAAACATATCAACCAACTTTATCATGGATCTATCTAACTCTCAAAGGTTCACCACTCTGCTAGTTGTCATACTTTTCTAAGATCTGACAATTTATTCTTTTACATAGGATCCTTTCAGCAGTAGAGTTAGCACAGATTTAATTGGCCATATATTTAGTCTTCGTGGACTCCCAGACAGGATAGTGATGGATATGCATTCCCAATTAACTGCACAACGTTTAGTCCAAACTAATAAAAAGGCCAGAAATAATTAATTTCAAACTTACTTGTTACCACCCTCAGTCTGATGGATAAACTGAAAGAGTGAATTTGACAATAGAACAGTACTTAAGAAGATTGTTAATGGATCACCAGTCTCATTAGGTGGATGGATCTCTCTTATATAATTCGCATTTAATAACTCTTTGTATTGGTCATTGGAATTTCCACAGTGTTCCTGTTTATATGGGTTTCATCCCAGAGTGATCCCCTCCACGCTGACAGTCTCTAAAGTTCCTTTTGTTTCATATTTGCTACACCACATCAAAAGTATTCATAAACCAGACAACTGCACTTAATAAAAGCAAAAGTTGATTATAAATGACAGGCTGACCTACATCAGCAAACTGTAATGGTGGCTGGCATCTACGGAGAGTGATGAAGCAGGCATACGGGTGGTGGGTGATTGCTGCACTATCATGGCATGAATAAAATAAATTACACTTACCTTACATGCATTACATGCCCTCCTCCTCACTGCAAGTCTCCCTCCTCACTGCAATCCTGTGTTCCATTCAGGCCCCAGCGAATTCCCTTAACCAATCTTGGTGCTGCTGTCATACTTTTAACCAGATTGAGAGAAGAGCCAGGATTGGAGGGAGCAGCCCCTCTCCACACTCCAGAGGGCACTGGAGGCCTGTGCTTGCTCTAACCCAGCTGTGTTACGACAGCTGGGTTAGAGAGGTTTCAAAGTGTGCATGTCTGGCTGGTCAATGCAAGATGGCAGGCCAAAGGGACATGCACGCTTTGAACTGAAGTGGCCAGGCAGCACACCCTCCTCCCTGCTTTTGCCAGGCCCGCCCGTCCTAACACTCAATTCGGGACAGGTGAATGAAAAATAGCATGGTAATAAATTAACTTTATTACCATTTTATATTTCACCTCTAGGGATTTTGGGGGCATTTTAGTTGGCAGGGCGGTGCTCCTCAGCTCTAATGGAGGAGCAGCCCCTTGAGGCCTGCACCTTCTTACAGCAGTGGAGATATAGCATTGTAATAGACCAAGGGACATACTGTATTTATACTCTGTTTGCACTGAATTAGCGTCATTTTTTAAAACTCTAATTCGGTTCAAAAGTAATTCCACATTTATACTTTGGCGCTAGACCTATCTAGCGCCAAATTTATGGAGTTAAAGTCATTTTTTGGACGTGGAAACCTACCTTACCATGTAGGCGTTCCAGTGCAAAAAATGACTCTATGGCCTTAACGCCATATTTATACTCCCGTGCAAAAATGGTGCACGGGAGGGAGGCGGGGTCAAAAAATGGGGCAAAGCTTGCTTTGCCCCATTTTTTAATGCCTGGGTCAGGGCAGGCATTAAGGGACCTGTGGGCCTATTTCCATGGCAGAACACCATGGAATAAGCCCACAGATGCCCTCCTCAGGCTCCAGGACAGCCCCACACCAGAAGGACTGCGGAGGATTAGGGACTTCATCCCAGGTAAGTACAGGTAAGTATTTTATTTTTTAAAGTGCCATAGGGGGCCCTGAAATGGGCCCCCATACATGGCACGGTGCAATGGCCATGCCCATGGGACCCTGGTCCCCTGTGCTGGCCATTGGGGTGGTGGGCATGACTCCTGTCTTTTCTAAGACAGGAGTCATGTGGTATGGATGGTTTTGCGTCAGAAAATGACTTTAGGCAAGTTAGAGTCATTTTTTTACACTAACCTGCCTAATGTAATTTTTTGGTGCAAAACCCCCTTCTTCCATACCGCCACCCCACCCGACTAACGTCATTTGTTTTTTACACTAGCCTACCCTTTGCTCCGGCTTGCACCATTCCATAAATATGGTGCTCGGTTGGTGCACAGAAATGGTGCAAGGCGGTGCTAAACTTTTTGGTGCAAAACTGCCTTAGTGCATATTCGCCCCAAAAAGTATAAATCAGGGTCCAAGTTCCTCTGTATCCCAGGATCCCACCCAAATTTCACACCTAGGTTCATAGACATTTTTAAGTTAGTAGCAAGGATTGAGAAGGCAGCAAACAGGATATAATTACCATTGAGATGGCAGATACACCTTGTTGTACATGTTTCTTGAGTAAAACCTGCTACATCAGTGACAGCTACAGTTGTTGATGATAAAACAAAATATGAGGGAGAAACTATCATAGGCTCAAGAATCTGTCATTGGGACTTCCAACATCTTTTGTCATGGATGGGATATAAAATTTCTGATAGGTCATGGAAATCAGCTGCAACTGAACATTCTCCTCAAATAGTCAAACAATTCCACAAGTATTTCCCCGAGAAGCCAAAACACTACATCTGGGTGAGATTTCAATGAAGTAGCATAATTTCCTTACTTTGGGGAATTTTATGTTACGCTTGTTACATGAAAGTCCTGAAATTAAGCCACATTCTGTACTTTCACCATGCTTTTGGCAAACTTATAGCAACACAAAAGGATGATGGACGAAGTGCTGACAATGCAAACACTCACCCTCAGTCACAGATCTGGGTTTAATCCATTGTTCTTTTGCTCACTATGCCACCCCAGTTTGGACCCAGCCATATGCAAATCAGTCTTACCCCTGTTCCTCATGGGAACAGTCCAGCCCGAACTACCAGGCCAGGTCCTCCCTGGACCGGAAATAAGCATCCTGGGACCGGTTTCAGGGTATCACCCTTCTTCAGCAAGGTTACTTGCTGTGCTGCTCTGCGCCACTGGGCTTGTCAATATGCCCAAAATTTTGCATATTTTTTTAACCATTGACTGGCACTGTGAGAAACCAGTGGAGGCTGGCAACTACAAAGATTGGAGGGGCGGGCAAATGGGTGGTGGGTGGATGATAAAATAAAAACATAAAATAAAGAAACATGTACTTAACATCTTTCCTGCAGACACATCCTCAGCTCCGGTCCTCTTTTTCTGTTACATAACATCCAGGCCCCCAGCTAACTCCCTTAACCAATCATAGCACTGCTGTCATGCTGTTACCCTGTATGTGAGAAGCGCCAGGATTGGGTGGAGTGGCTTCTCTCAGTGCTCCCTAGCACACTGGAGGCATGTGCATTCTCTCATCCCTCCCGTCTAAGACAGTTGGGTTGAGAGGTTTATAGGGCGTACATCAAGTAGGCCGGCGCAAGATCGCCAGCAAAGTGGCATGCGCACTCTAAACTAGTGCACAGGCAGCCCAGCCCACTATTGCTGCCACTGAGTAGGCCCTGTCCTGACACTTGGTTCAGGACTTAACTTTATCACCGTCTCTGGGATTTTCTGGGGGTATTTTATTGGGGCGACGCTCCTCCACTATAATGGAGTAGGTGCCCTTGTGAGAAACTTGCATTGCCTAGTGCCTCAACTTCAGAGGTCTGAATTGTGCGACGTCATAAACACCAACCCACAACCTGAAGTCGCTCAGACACCTGGAGGTGAATCAGTCCAAAGAACATACTATGGGAGAGTCATATGTGGAGATAAAAAAACTACAGCATCTTCTCAAAAAGGCCAGTACTCTCAGGGAATACAAAATTAATTAAAATGTGAAATGTAAACAGGGATGGCATCGCTGACATGGAAGGCCTTAAGGCTTTTTACAGTAATTGTTGGGAAATTGATCAATGTTTTTGACAGTAATGTTAAGGTCATGAATATAGAGCCAATAAGGACCCATTACAAAGACGCTGTTTCAGTACTGCCAGGTGTTATCCCCAGCAGGACCCACCCCACTTAAAGCCCTGTGATACCCCACCCAACCAAAACATGTCTTCCCTCTTCACCCTCAGTTCACAGTCTGCAGCCCTTTCCTTTGCTCTTCAGGCGAGAGGGCAAAATAACCAGGCCACGGTCAAGAGAGTAAAAGGCCGCTTTATTGGACAGATAAGCAGTTCCGAAACCTTTTAAACATTTTACAATGTATAACACATGGCCTCACTAATACAAAACCAAAACTAACACCCCACCCATAAACCTCCCCCCAAATAACACCAATCCCCAAAGCAGTCTTCTAGGCTTCAATCTTCCACATTCCTTTTCTTTCAACTACTGGCCTTCCCTGTGACTCCCCTATCACTTCCCGGTGTCCCCTCTGCCAACCCCTACTCTGTAATGCCCCCAATCCTTCCTGCTTACTGTGCCACCAGGAAAACCCCTGATAAGGAGTTATTTCCTGACCCTCCCCCACAAAGATTGTTTAAGCTCGCAAGTTCTTTAACTCAACTTTTACCAGCAATCTTGTTTCAAACAAAAGCTGCCACCAAAAGCTGCTAGCATCGCAAAATGCGTTGTAGTTGGTCCAAGAAAAGTGACATTTCTCCCCTTGTATTTATTTTACCAGCACCACCTTTGTGTAGCTAAAGTTGACGCCAATTTTTCTGTTATTTCAAGCAGATATAGCTCTGTCCCCATGAATGAAAGATGGACCCCATCTTGCCTAAAGAACTGAAACTCTTCCTTCTTAATATGATGATGCTCCAACTAAGCCAGTCCTCTGTTCTTACAGAAGCGTGACATTTCCCTGTTAACCTTGGGTCTGGCCATCTCCACCGTTGTGTATTTCACAGCCCTCCTCCAAATTCTTCTAGGCACTAACGCTGTGACCACCATTTTTGTTCCAGTCCAAGACCCCTCAGTGATGTCCAGATCCTTCTTCATCTTTTTCATCAAGCCCAAACCTGACAGTAGTACCAAATCATTTTCGCCTAAATGCAAAAGCTCTAACAGAGACCAAATTTGATAAACAAGAAAGCAACTGCACCCATCTCATGCCCCCCTTGCCCCACCACTCAATTTTCACTTCATCGCTCCTACACCCAATTTCCTTCCAAAGGGTCTGCGGTCAGCTTGCTTTGAAGCCCACTTAACGAGCGAGTGCCCAACTATCCAAATTTACATGAAAGCCACAGCTGGGCCAGCTACACAACCTGAAATACGAGAACAATGTTAGCTACGCCATACAATTTAAGCATCCTCAATATCTCTAATATATCAAAAGCAGCAATCGGATGACCAACAACCCAGTTCCTTCACCTCTTTGATTGAAAACCCTAGTCTTGCTGCTTTAGATGCTGCACATATACAGAAAGAATATGTGCCAAAACGAAATGAATCTAAGCCTAAGTGAGAAAGCGCCTTCCTCATGACACCCAAAACTTGCGCGGCTGTCAGTCTTCTGCCGTCCCGATGAATAAATACAAAACTCAACTCACCTCTTTTAATTGCTTTGAAACTCAGCCAATTATCTACTGGGAACACTAGTCCTCCAATCCTCTTCAGGGACAGAGTTGCCCCTTTTTTATTTTAATCTGTTTTAGAGTGATCCAGGAATATTTGCACATACTCACCAGTGTCCTTGACATGTTCTTCCCTCAGCCCCCACATCCTGATTTTTACCCAATAGCTCAGAGATTCTAAATGCACCAAAAAACAACCATGACATACATAACTTGAACAATGTTTGTTCATAATGCGAAAAACATACATGCCTAAACCTTTTAACAAACTTACCAATACCTTCATGGAGATAGGATCTCTAGCTGGCCGGGCTGTTTGTTTCGCTTTTGCCCATCCTTGCAGTAGTCCCCTACCCATTTCCCCAGCTGAAGGCTCTTAACCCCAGAAGAATTTTCCATAAAAACTCAAACCAACTAATTCACCAGCAATAGTTGTGGCCGAAATCTTTGTATCAATATTGTTCATTATGAAGGTCAGCACATCATCCCTCTTTTGCAAACACCCCTGTTCATCTCGGGCCCTGCAAGCCGCACCTATGCTCAATAATTCCTCCCAAGCTCTTCTGTAAGCCTTTCCAGTGCTCTCGTCTAGCGACTTCTCAGTTTCAACATTTTCAATCTGCAAGATCCCATACCTCCTGTGGGACCCTTGTTTTCTGTAACTCTGCTCCGGGCGCCAAACCACAGAATCTCCACCACTGTGAATGAGATAATGCATACGCTATATTATTGTTCACTCTTGGCACATTCTTGGCTCTGAAGACGATATTGAACATCACACAACCAAGCATAAATCTTTGCCGTAATCTTAAACAGTGCTCATCTTTGACCCTAGGACCATTAACCAAATCCACTACTGTTTTGTTGTCTACATTGAAGGTGACTGTTTGGTTCTCTAACTTCTTCCCCCAGTCTCCCAAAGCAACCAACAAAGGAAAAAACTGAAAGAATGCAATGCTTTTTTGTTCTTTTATCTATCTCTCTGGCCATTCTTCTGTACACCATCTTCCATCCCAAAACACACCATAGCCATTAGCAGCTGCATCTGAAAAAATCTGAACCATCCAAACGAAATCTGAATCAGGCTTTCACTTGGTTATCCCATTGAAATCTCTCAGAAATCTGCCCTCATGGCTGCTGTAATCCTGGTTCTATGGTGTGACAAACTGACACCTGACATCGCAAAACCAAGCCTCCTGCAAAAAGACTTTCCAGCTCTTGCCACCTTCCAAGCGAAATTAAGGAGACCTAACAAGCGTTGGATTTGATGCAATTGCAACTTGGGTGCTTGTATTGCTTCATCTAATGTCTCAATAATCTCAGTGGCTTTCTCCTGTGGGAGCCTTGCATCCATTTTCACAGTATCCAACTCGATTCCAAGGAAAACCAAACAAGTACTCCGGCCCTCCGTTTTTCCCTGAGCTAGAGATACACCAAATACTCCTGCCATGGCCTGAAATGGCCTCAATGCATCTGTACATTCCCCATTCCCACTTAAACCTACCAGCAAAAAATCATCTAGGTAGTGTGTAATGAATTCCTTTCCTGTTGTATCAGTGAAACACCACTGTAAGAAGGTACTAAAAGATTCAAACAAACTACAAGAAATGGCACAACACATTGGTAAAACCTTGCAACGTATAACTGATTCTCAAACTGGATTCCCAACAATGAAAAGTCCAAAGGATGCAGGGGTAATAGTCTAAAAGCTGACTTAATATCACATTTTGCTAGCTCAGCTCCTGGACCCACTGTCCACACAAGCGTCATTGCTATGTCTCCTGAGGCAAATTAAACTGCGGCATCCTCTTGCGCTATGTAATCATTAACAGATAAACCTTCTGGGCAAGAAAGGTGATGTATCTTCCGAAACTCACCCTTGTTCTTTTTTGGTACCACCCCTAAAGGAGAGATCATTAAGTCAGGCAAAGGCCAATAATCAAAGGGGCCTGCCATTCTACCTTCTGCCACTTCCTTGCCCAGTTTCTCCTTTATGAGATAGTGATGCTGTTTTGCTGATTTCAAATTATCAGCAAACCTCAGTGCTCTTGGACCTTGGTAACCCAACCTGAAACCTTCTCTAAATCCCCATTCCAACTTCACAGCATCCTCTCTGTTGGGGTAAAATTTTAACCAGTAACTAAAGAGCCCCATTCTCTTCCCCCTTTCTCCTCGCCTTCTTCTGAAAGAAACATCCTGCCTTCACCCCTGTCGCTCGCGATGTGACACCCCGTCGAGGGGGGTTCGCTTCCTGTCCCGGACCACCTGCAGCAGGGTAGGTCACTGTCAAGTGACATGTCTGAGCCAGAGCTTTCACTTTCATTACTTCTTTCCATGTCTTGTCGGTGTTTTCATTTCATCGCCTTCGGAGGTAGAAGGCTGCCTGCATGTGTCTGGATTGTGGTATTTCTTGAAGTAGGGCATATATTCTTTCCTGTCACTCAGGGTATGACAGCCACTGGTATAGCCTCAGGCGTGTCAGTATCTTTGTGCTCTTATGAACTGAGACAAGAGATGGATGCTAGCTCATCCTGATAGGATCTTTAGTGGTTGCCTCATCATCAGAGGGGGTAATCCAGACTCATATGGTTATTGTTGATACATCTGCCTGAAATGCCAGTTAATATCAGCCTTGACCACAATCATTACTGATAATTGAGTCTGGTGGGCAGTAGTTCTACTACTGATAATTTACTAATTTAGTCTAACGTCACTCTTCCTAAGCCTGCATAGAAGTCATTTTGCTAAACTTGCCTGTTGGGTAACATTTCTAATCATTCCTGATAGTTTTGCAACCCGGATTTTTGGTTGGGTTTGACCTATACGCCCTTGGGCCTGACCTTGCCCATGGAAGCTACAGAATATTGATATATGAGGTCTGATGGTACCATCCTGTGTGGTTCACTTGGGACAGTAAGATACACTTGTCAGCAACACTGTCAGAGAGATGTCTGAATGGTTGGCAGTGCATCGGAGTGGGGTTAACCATGTGGCTTAGAGAATGTCATACACAATGTGCTCTTAGCCAGGAGATTGGCTTAGTGCACATAACATTGAACACTGGCAAGCACAGTGTAATGAATCTTAAACATCCTTCTTTCCTTCAGTGGTGGGTAAATTGCAACCATGGATAAATATCTTATTGACAATGTTTAGAAACAGCGAAGGTCTATTATGAAGCTCTATGAATGTTGTTGTGTGTACTGGAATGAGTGGTAGAGTCTCCCTACTGGAAAATACAAGGTGTTTACACAACTCCGGGTGTATAAAAAGGTTTCTGATTCTTACTTAGAAAGAGCTCCAGAACTTGCTTGTACGTACTGCAAAGGAGTTTGTGTTGGGCGGATATTACGCCTGTACCACAGATGGGCACTAAAGAGTGCCATGAAGGAAATATGCCACAGTGAAGCAGTACCGACTGCAAAGGGCAGGACTGGTGCACTTAAGGCTATGGTGGTGTAGTTGTTGTCTGGGGACATTCTGGATATGTCTCACAAGCAAAGAAACAAAGATGTCCAGGTAGCGTATATTCAAATGATCTGTGCATGAGAATAATAAGGCCTTCTTCACCACCCGGTTTCCCCTAGAAGGCCCAATAGGAGGAATTTCCTACAAGGTTTCAGAGTGTGACCTGGAGGCCACTACGTTTGCGAGCATTAGGGGTCTAAATTGACATGGGTATCCGACCATCTTGTGTGCAGCAATTTGAATAGTAACGGAATAAAATAGTGAGAAAACACGTTTTTTTTCCTTTGGTTTGTCCAAACACCAGAAGGACAATGTGTGTCATCATACAGAAAGGGTGATAATATAACAGCACAAGATTGTAATTTGTCATGCCATTTTCCACCTGATATATACATATATATATGTATATATATATATGCTATTGCCCACCTTTGCGGTGGTGGTTGGACAGTCCTCTGTTTAAAAGAAAGAGCTGATGTTTTCTCAATGTATCTTTTTCTTTGGCTGCAGCACAAATATTAACTCTGCTTCTGTTGATGAGAAGTTTAGCAAGAAAGAAAAAGATAAGTTATGAGACAATGTGCAAGAATGAAAAAGTGTCAAAGTAGTAGTGTTTGAGAATGACACATAATTGGAATGTAGCAAGTATTCTTTGCCAAGACTGGTATATGGTGATGGTGTGTCTGTTTGTCCACAGAGAGGGAGATTGTATGTGTGCGTAAGGAACACTACAAGACGTTTGTGTGAGAAGACGTTCATTCTATTACAACCTGGACAGGCATTCTAACAAACACCGAGATATGGGGATGCAAGAGGTTGGTGCATGTGTGACGGCAGTCAGCCATCTGAGACCTGTAGCGCAGTTGGGAAAATTACCTTCTTCTGCCATATCTGTGGTTGATGTAAAGTGGTTTGCTAATTGCTTGATCTTCCGAAAAAAGTAACAATGCACCTGCTATATGCCTCATCCAATGTAAACTGTGTGGGTAGCTTAAATCTCTACATGGAACCCCTCCTTTCCATGATCTCCAACAGCAACAAAAAAAAACACCATTATACCAACAACATCCACATTTACTTCAACATCTCCTCAAACAATGACCTACATCGACCCAAATTCTGCATTGATGTCAGCCAGACACAGATATCAAAGTGTTGCCTGAAGCTCAACACAATGAAGGATAGATTCACCTTGTTCACCGACAACACCAGCAAAACAGATATACATAATGGTTCTCCAGTTTGAATCTACCTCCCATCACTCTTCTTCAGGTGGCAGACAATGGAAAATTCCTTGGATTCATCCTTGACACAAACTCACATCAAATAATATGTGGCTTGGAATGCCAAGACTGGTTCCAACTCTCCTTAATAAATTGAAGCCCTTTGTTCTGGAAGGTGTTTGCGATAGCAAATCAAGGGTCTGAAGAAATTCAACTATATAACCCGAACATTGAAGATCTGCACTTGTTTGTTTCCTGTTCAGTCCTGCATCATCTTCAAGACCAGTTTTATCACTTCTAATGCTATGAAGAATAATACCCCAACCTACATGGCTAAACTAGGCACTTCTGGTATAGAGGATCACAACAGGTCCAGGACATAACCAAACTGGCAAACAAAATGTGCTGGAAAGTTAAAAACAGAGGATAGCTCTTCTTCGTTTATGTACTGGGGATCAGAAACAGCATCCCTATTGTTTCACAACAGCTCTGATCATGGTACAGTTCAAGAAGAAGCTGTAGAGACATCCTACCCACCAAAGGTATTGAGCCTACCTGCTGCTTAATTCTATAAGAACAATTATATCCCTCCATGGACTGCCAACTGAGTTCAGCTCTCTCTTGCTTCCCCAGTCAATTTATAAAAACATACTTAAATACTTAAATACAACTAGACAGACTAGACAATTTCATCTAAAAGTCATTGCTGCCTGACGCCCGTATTACAGAAAATCAAGCAATGAACAACTTAATACCATCAATCAGTACTTGCAATCCACAAGCTTTCCAAAGATGTTCCCTTCATTGTAATCAATGTAACATGGAAGGGTTTGCATGGTCTGCACACAGATTAGCTGATTGTGTATAAAATGCTTTACATGCAAAGAAATACCTAATAAGGGAGCTCTGAAAGAACAGCTGAAAGATTAAAAAAAAAAACAAATAAGAATAACTTCTCTGCTATTTCCCTAAAGTCCTCACTGTTGCGATGCAGCCTAGAGGACAAGGACCAGTGCCCGAAAGAGATGCTGGATGCAAGAACAGGACAGATGCAGTAACCTCCCTTAGCCGTTCTTAACAACGGAACCAAAAGTACCGCCAACATTCTTGAAAACAACTTAATTACATGACTCTCCTCTATAATAATCGTTCTATGCCTTGCCCTTTTCCTCCTGTGGAATTCGCTGTTTTCTCGGAGCCAAAGATAATCAGATACAAAGGCCAGAGATGGGGCATTTCTGTGATTTGGCATTTGATCCCACAATATACAGTTTGGAACAGTAAGACTTAAAAGCGAAAATTTAAAAATCTAACCAACACTGTAAACATAAATTAACCTCCCTGGCTGGTAAACTAATGTTTACTTATTTTTCTATTTATTGAGTGGTTTCAGTAACTCAGGAATTGGTCATGCCACATGAGCGGCCTTGATGGGAGGGGCATTCAGTCCAGTAAACAACTCACATTTCAACAGAACAACTCAGAGAGCAAAGTTCACAGACTACACAGCTATGTTCGTGATTTACTTGCATGGATTTCCCAACTGTATGCACAGTGTCTGTTTTTAAGTCTGGCGTTGGCCTAGACTTTCTGATTTTACTAAAAATATATATACATATATATACAGCCATATCTCTTCATCCATTGGTTTGTTATTCACATTTTTCTTTAGCCGGCTGCAGCACACAGCATGAGCCAATGGATCAGTCACTGGCTAACTTCACTGAGTGTGTGACGCATTCTGCTCTTTCACAAGGAGCACTTCTGCACACAAAGTAGTTCCTTTCAGTGCCTGGGATTACCATGGCAATGTGTGCTTTCTGAAATGAAAAAACATATTTTTGCTTTGAACGAAACTTTGTTTAAGTACTGGTCAAGGCCTAGTTCTTTCCCAAATCATGAAGTTTTACAAAGCAATAAAAAAAAAAACAAGCACTGATAAAGCCAAAGGCCTGGCAGCAAAATCACCCCTATTTGCTTTGCAAAGGCTTGTTTCTGTTTAAAGTGGGGATGACCCGCTCATTCGTTTTACCCTCTAAGGGACACCTTGAGTGATTATACGTCCTGCCTGCCTACATCACGAGTTCACTTTTCAAGCATTTGGCCTTTCTGCTCCATGTTTCTTGCCCATGTGTTTCTCATGGAAACATGAAAACCTTGCTGGCCAACTGGTCAGGTCAAATGACTGTAAAACAGCCTGTAATTGTCCGTTCCCAGTCCCGGATCGACACAGAGGCTCGGATTAATCAATATTTAATGCAAGGCAGTGCGGCAACCAAAGATGCTGTGCAGCCTTGCATGAAGGGAGAGGGTAAGAATAAAACAGTCTACTAAGATATGGCGCATTTTTTCTTTTCCCAGGCACTGGCCCACTTTTGGCTATGATGCTCCAATGCACACATCCGTGCACCATAGTGCAAGGGTGTAGGCATTCTCTCAATTATAGGTTTGGTACTGAAAGGGACTCTTCCACTACAAAAACTTTGTATGGGTGCTTAACAATGCAGCACACATGCAAGTTTGGGAAAATAAAGAGAAATTGAAACATTTCTCCTTGTTATGCCTGCTCAAGTAGGCGTAAGGTTTCCGTTTGAATTCCTGTTTCTGAATGTTTGTAGATAGGGGGATTTGCGTCACTTTGAGGAATTTTCCAATGAAAATCCTGGTTTGCATTATGTAGTAAATCCCGTACCAAGTCTTTGAGTGTGGTTTGAGTCACTTTTGTGATGCAAATCCTGCACAAAGCATTAATAAATCTGGGCCAGAGGATTTTCTTTTTAATCCGAATACTTGAAGTTGTGCCCTCTTGCTTGTGACTAGGAGGAGAGGTACTAGAATATCAATCTTCGAATATCATCTGATATAAGTTTCGTATCCTAAAGATCATCTACAAAAATATTGCCTCATTGTTGTTAATAATATAAAATATACATGCAATGAGACAATAGTTTTGCATTTTTTAGCACAGCATACATACATCAGATAATATTTCTGCAGTGATTTACTGACATGCAATCAGTTTCTGGAAGTTACGGTGAAACTACGAGCAATGGGCCTTTGCTACATATTATATGCGGTCAAGTTGAAGGTGCTTTCAGGAGGCAAGTCCCCCTTCTTCGGCACACCAGAAGCTGCCTGGAGATGGCTAGAGGTCTCAGATAAAGTGCCCCAGGAGGGGCATGGGCTCCAGGCGGTCACGGTCCCGATCTGTCCAGGGGGCTCATGGCCTGGACTGAAGAGCAAGGGACGCAGATGGGACGGAGCGGTGCTTGGCACCTGGAGGGGACAGTCCAACAAGAGTGATATTTCAGAGTGATGGTACCATGGCTAGAATACCTCAAGATACTGCTTCTTCTGTTGAGGGAGACAAGCGGACACCGGAGACGTCCACTAGCATGACAATCCTGTCATTTGGCTCAGGGGGGATACCATAATGTTGCTATCTTAATGTCCCAATCTAGACATAACATATAGGCCCTCATTCTGACCTTGGCGGTCGGCGGAGAGGCGGCGGTCGGACCGCGAACAGACCAGCGGTCAAAAAAATGGCATTCTGACCGCGGCGGTCACCGCCGCGATCGACTGCCACTTCCCCACTCCGACCGCCACGGCGGTCATGACCGCCGGGCTGGAGTTTGTGCACTCCGGCCCGGCGGTCGTCCCAAGACCGCCAACGGTATCATGACCCTGCTTACCGCCGCGGTTTCTGGCGGTCGGGAACCGCCATGCGAACCATGGCGGTAGGCACTATCGGGGCCAAGGAATTCCTTCCCTGGCACTGATAGGGGTCTCCCCCACCCCCCACTACTCCCCACGAGTCCTCCCCCCACACCCTCCACCCCCCTGCCACCACCCAGAGGTGGTACGAACCCCCTCCCCACCCCCGACATGCACATACATGCACCCCGACATGCACACACCCCCTACACACACACATACATAACGGGGACACATACCCGCACACATACATGCAGACATGCGCACCCGCCGAACTGCACACATTACCCATAGACACAGCAGCACCCCCCGCCCGCATACACGCACTCACACACCCCCTCTACACACTCACACGCACACCCCCATGCACGCACACATCACACAACACCCCCCCACCCCCTCCCCTAACGGACGATCAACTTACCTTGTGCGTTGGACCTCCGGGAGGCGACGGGAGCCATGGGGAGGTGACCGCCAACAGAACACCGCCAACAGAAGACCACCACACAGATATGTGGGTCGTAATTCTGTGGGCGGTGTTCTGCTGGCGTGGCGGTGGAGGTTGACCAGTCTCCACTTTCCCGCCGACCGCCAGTGTGGCTGCTGGCGGTTTCCCGGCGGAACGCTCCCAGCGGTCGGAATACGCACAGCAGCATACCGCCGCGGTCGGCGGTCTTCACCGCGGCGGTAACTCGGCGGTCTTGCGAAAAGACCGCCAAGGTCAGAATGAGGGCCATAATGACTTAATTATTATTGCTTTTCCTGATACTTGATATGGATGCATAATTTGTGTGTGGGGTTAGGATACTCCCCCCATGCAGTGCCAGAGGCCATGATTGTGGGATTGGGGATTAGGCTGTCACTCCTGGCAGCATGGATATTATTGAATTTACGGTTTGTGTTTACAATGTTTCACTGTAAGTCCGGGGTGGTGGAGTTCGGGGAAGTTATGCTGTTTCATATCTCTATCAGTTGTAGGGTCCCTGTTGTGGTTTGCAGAGCAGGCGTCGGACTGAGTACCTACAATCATTGAATAGTAGCAGATACAGAGGTCACCATTGGTGGGAGGTATGCAAACGACCCACCTGGGTAGGACTGATAATATAGTATGGCTGGTTGTACGTCTCTTTTCACATGGAACATTAGGGGCTTGAGAAGTTATGCTAAGTGATACATTGTCCACTCCTTTCTTAGATGACACAAAGTACAAATCGCATGCCTGCAAGAGACCCAGTTGACAGGGGTAGGCACAGAAGTTGCGGAAAAAATGGAGAGGCCAGTTGTTCTCAGCCACATTCTCCTCCTATGCCGGTGGGGTGGTTATATGGATTGCAACTAGAGTCCCATTTAAACACACTTACAGCCAGGCAGACATGGGGGGGCATTATCTCCTACTTCAAGGGGTATTGGATGGTAAACAAATCACGTTTCTGAATGCCTCCAATGCATGCTGGGCCTGCTGGAGGACAGTGTGGATGCTCTAATGATTTGGGTGGGAGGTTATAATTGTGCCTTTCATGGGGACTGGGATCATTACCCACCTCAACAATGTACTAAACCCATGTTGACTTCCTTTCTTGAATTGGTGATGAACAATCTGGGATTTAGGGGCAGCTGGCGCACACTTCATCCGAGAACCAGGGAATATACCTGCTGCTCATTAACCCATGGCAATAATAGTCGCCTGGATTGCATACTGGTGGCTGGGATTGGCATGCAGAATTTGAGGGGGGTAGTCCATCTGGGGCGATTCCTATCTGACCATGCACCAGTCCTTTTGCAAATGAGTTGCACTGTTAGAAGCAGGGAATGTACTTGGCATATGCCCCCTGACCTCTTGTGAGACACAATGTGCCAGGAAACCTTGGCAATGAACCTCACCAGCTACTTAGATACTAACTGGGGAACTACGACCTCTAGAGCCATGGAAGGCAGTCATGAGGGAGTCATGCATAGGAACCATGTATGGGCTCCGCCGCCAACTGGAACTGGAATTACTGGAGCAAGAATGTCAGCTGGCTTCCCTACAGGGCTCGGAGGCTTCTGTGGCAGAGGCACAGGCAGGGGCCCTTCGGACTCATCTGGCGAGACAAGGGATTTGGGATTCACTAGACAAATGCACTCTTTGAACATACAGACAGCACCTACATAGGGAGGGAGATAAGGCAGGCAGGCTCCTTGCGTGGATTCTTCAACAGGAGGGGAAATTGCCCCTATACTACATATTTGCACATTTAACGGTACACTGGTAACTAGTCATCAGGAAATTTTGCATACCTTCACAGAACACTTTCAAGGGGTACAGAGGAGGAGAGTCCATCACATATCCTAGAGGAATTTTTGACGGGGTCTGGTTACCTGCTCTATCGTCTGACACAGCACGAGATTTGGAGGGTGAAATCAGTAGCAAAGAGCTGGGCGAGGCGCTACAGGCCCTCCATAAATTCAAGACTCCTGGAGTGGATGGGTTTCCAGTGGAATTTTTTCAGACATATTCAGCCGCGCTTAGGGAAAAATTACTAGATTTGCGAGGCTCGGGCATGGGGTACACTCCCACTCACCATGCAAGAAGGAAGTAAATGTCTTATGTTGAGACCCAGGGGCGATGCAGCCATCTCCTCCTTGTACCATCCTCTGAATATGCTAAATTCTGATATAAAAATACTATGCAAACTCTTGGCGACCAGACTAGGAGGGATCTTCGGGACTTGGTCCATGAAGACCAGTGTGATTTCATGCCGGCCAGAAGTACAACGCTCACCCTACGACGGCTCACTCATGTGATACACAAGATCCAGGATAATGCACGTGAATTGGCCTTGGCCTCTCTTGATCTAGAGAAAGCTTTTGATATGTTGGAGTGGGCTTATTTGATGGCAGTACTGGAAGGGATGGGATTCAGACCCACTTTTTGCAGCTGGGTACGCCTATTGTATACCAATCCCACAGACCGCTTAAAACTGGGTGGAGACATGTCGGAGGCATGGTCGGTGGGACGGGTAACCCTCTCTCCGCTCTTTTTTGCCCTGGCGAGAGAGCCATTAGCTCTGATGTTACGCAGAGAGCTAGAGCATTGGGGAATCAGGGTGGGAGGTTGCAGTCACATTATTTCTTTAAATGCAGATGACGACCTGGTCTATGTACTTGCCCCCACTAGGTCCGTACTGATATAGATGGATTTACTTCACAACTTTGACAAGGTCTCCAGGCTTAAAGTCAATCTCCGGAAGACCCTTCTGTTTCCACTTGGGTGCTTGGCTGGGAGGCCCACGGGTCTACCGCCTGCAGTGGGCATCCAGGAGGAGTTTAGATATTTGGACACGCAGATCACACACACTGAAGCATCATGCAAATGACTAAGGGGGTCATCCGCCGGGGCCAGGGTCGGCGGGAGCACCGCCGACAGACCGGCGGTGCCCCGCAGGGCATTCTGACCGCGGCGGTTCGGCCGCGGTCAGATGCGGGAAACCGGCGGTCTCCCGCCGGTTTCCCGCTGCCCTGCAGAATCCTCCATGGCGGCGGAGCGCACTCCGCCGCCATGGGGATTCTGACACCCCCTACCGCCATCCTGTTCCTGGCGGGTCTCCCGCCAGGAACAGGATGGCGGTAGGGGGTGCCGCGGGGCCCCTGGGGGCCCCTGCAGTGCCCATGCCAATGGCATGGGCACTGCAGGGGCCCCCGTAAGAGGGCCCCACAAAGTATTTCAGTGTCTGCTATGCAGACACTGAAATACGCGACGGGTGCAACAGCACCCGTCGCACCTTCCCACTCCGCCGGCTCAATTCTGAGCCGGCGCCCTCGTGGGAAGGTTGATTTGCCCTGGGCTGGCGGGCGGCCTTTTGGCGGCCGCCCGCCAGCCCAGGGCAAATCCCAAAATACCCTCAGCGGTCTTTCGACCGCGGAGCGGTATTTTGGTCGGGGAACTTTGGCGGGCGGCCTCCGCCACCCGCCGAAGTAAGAATCACCCCCTAAATGTGGATAGGGTGGTGAAGAGATTGGAGGGCTCCATCCACTTCTGGATCACACTCCCTCTCTCTGTTATAGGTCGGGCCGTGGTGGCCAAAATGGTTTTTCTTCCTCGCTGCCTTTATCTCCTCTAAAATATGAAGTTCCAGTTGGGTCCCCGTTTTTCTGTAAACACGACAGTCTACTGATATCGTTATTATGGGCCGGAAAATGGGGCAGGGTAATCCTATCCACACTTAAGAGGGACATGGAGCGTGGGGGCCTGTCCATCCCAGGATTGCGATTTTACTATTATGCAGCAAATCTACAGCATGCCGCATGCTAGTTAACTGATCATGATACCTGGGAGAAGCGGTTGTGCATAGATATGCTGGGGGATGATACTGTTGTGTTCACTGATCCACGGTGGTAGATTGGATCGTCCCATCCCTTATCTGGTTCGGAAGACGACAGTACTCTGGGAGGAAGTGCTCGGGAGGGTGGTTCACAGAGCTTCATTTGACAGAGAGTTTCAGCTCTGTGATCTCGCTCTGTTCAAATCACTGGAAGGAGGTATGTCTATGGATCATTGAGGGTAGAGGTGTATCAGGTGGCAGGCTACTTATGCCCCCGAGAAACCTTTATCACCTTTCAAGAGGCACAGGAAACCTACAGGGTGGGATCGGGTCAGTTCCTTCATTATGCTGGACTGGAGCGAGTTGCTATAGAGATATGGGTCAGATTCCCTGCAGCACCACATCCCTCTGGAGTTCTAGGGGGTCTGATTCGCACTTGATCACCCTATTCTACAGGGCACTACGTGAGGAAGTGGCATATGTTCTCTATGTGGCACGTAGGAATTGAGAAAGGGAACTGGCAGTATCCATTACGGATGCAGATTGGGCACAGGCCTATGAGTTGGTACGGACTGTATCCTGCAATCAACGTTTTAAAGTACTTCATTGTAATTTCTTGCATCGTACTTATGTGCCCCCCCAGCCACTTGAACGGGATTGACCCTTCTAGGGAAGCCAGATGTACACGATGCAGGGACCAGGGGTCTACTTTCCTGCACTTAGCCTGGGCTAGTATGGGGATTCAGGCCTTTTGGGAGGGTGGGGTACCCAAGATAACATGGGCCACCAGTGTACTGATACAACTGACTTGCCTGGGTTGTCTGTTGGGAGTGATAAAACAACCTAAAGGGCGGAAACTTTCATACAGATTTGCCTAACTTGCTCTCTTATTGGTCAAACGGAGGGTAGCCATCAATTGGACGAGCGTGAGATAACCAGTACCATCTGCCTGGATGCGACATCTTCTCGAATGGGGAGTGGCCGAGGAGGAACACATGCACTTTGTCTTGCACGGATGAGCATGCTAAGGATGTGATCGCTACATGGGGGCTACTTCTTGACAACTTCAATGTTGCGCACCCTTCCAGCTCTGAAGGGGACTTAAGTGATGAGGGATGAGCAGGGTGGTATCTGTCTTAAATATGTGATCATTATGTTGTTTCAGTGTATCCAGAGGGACTTCCTCACGAGACGTCCATTCTCCTTGCGCTGGAGTCTATGCTGTACTGTAGCTAGGCGGGGCTTGGAGTTATACTGTGCCCCCTAGTCATTATTGTACATAATGCTGCATTCTTTGATCGTGCTCTCTTCTTTGTATTGTACTCGGGAACCTGCATTGTTTCATGTTTGCACAGTAGGGTTTTGTTTCTTCATTTACAAAACTGTATAAAATAAAGTTTTTGTTAAAGAAAATGATCCCTGTAATCGATGTCTCTATCGTGTTATTGTTGTTAGAAGACATGCCTGGACCTTTACTTTAAATTCTTTGTTCCAATTCTAATGATTGCCCTGACCAATCAAAAATCTTCACCACAGTGGTCAAGGTTTGAGTGTAGTCTACATTTTGGTGTTAATCCATTTATGCACCAGTATTCATTCTGCATTGACTTATGTCTTACTGACCTTCTCACTGATCTTCGTGTAGCCCAATGGGGACACCAACTACTTGGCCCCTAGTATCCTCATTAACTGGGCCATTGGCACTCTGAAATATCATCCTGAACCAACGTGGTGGGTTGTGAACTCACTTCTTTATGGGACTGTTGTGGTGGAATCTCACTCCCTGGTGAGCAAACTCACTAGGATATCCAAAGACACTGGTTACAAAGAGTAGTTGCAAGTTGTACACCAACTTTTGTGACCAGTCCTTAATTTTGCAATGTGCCATACATCCAAATTAGTCGCATCTCAAAATCTCCAGTAATAGGGGGTTCACAGATTGACCTGCCAAATGGATACTAATAGGGTGGCGGGTTGCTATTTGCAACTCCCTGTGATTGGCTGCAATCAGAGGCACAGGCGGATTTCCCACTAGGGCCCCAGGGCTACGCCCCCCTGTTTTGTTATACCAAGAATGAATAATAATCTTTTCTTCACTCTGCTGCTAAAACGCCTTCCTGCAGCAGCCCTCGGCAGCCCTGCTAGTGAGAATGTCTGATGTCTGGCGCAGGCGCACAAAGTCGCCGCAAACCATCCATCAGAGATTAACCAGGGTTGGTGAAACCCCCAGCCTGGCCTCAGACCCCTTGCCTGCCTCAGTTCCTTCCAATGTGTGATGTGTTGAAGCATAACAGATAAAGTTTACCACGGGGCGTTGCAGGCTTAAGCCCTACAGAGCTCCTGGCTGCATGTCACTCAGCCAGTCACCCCACCATTTCCCAACTCGTCACAGAGTTGGGAAATGGTCGGGTGAATGAGCAGAGACTGAAAACTCGATTCTGCGACTGCACAGGTTTGAGGTTTAAGTTTCAAGTGACGGAAGCTGCAGGGCCTAAACGTGACTTACACAGACAGCAAGGTAGGTTAGAAATGCTTTGAAATACTCTGTATGTATGTGTGAGAGTCTGTGTCTGTGAGAGTGTGTATATGTGAGCATGTCTGTGTGTCTATGTGCATATGTGTGAGTAAAAGTGAGAGTGTCAGTGAAGGATCGAGTCGAGTCAAAATGAGGGCAATGAGTAATATAAAGAGTGAGTACAAGAGAGAATGATTGAGTGAGGGAGAATGACAGGGAGTGTAACTGAATGTCACTGTGTGTGAGACTGAGTGAGTCAAGTCTGAGTGATTCTTGGTGAGTCAGAGAATGAATGGGACAGAGTGAGTCAGTGTAAGAGTGAGGCAGACTATGTCAGACTGAGTAAAAATGATTGTGTCTGAGTGAGTTTGAGTCAGAATGAGTGTGAATCAGTGAGTATGAGTGAATCTGAATGAGTATGACTGAGGGATTCAGTGAGAGTATGAATGAGTCACAGTGAGATTGAATCATAATTAATAGAACTGAGTGAATAAGGGAGGGCAAGTAAGTTATGATGTGAATCATGGAAATTAGGTGAATATGAGTGAGAATGAATGGGGATGAGTGAGTCAGAGTGAGACAGAGTAAAACTGAGTGAGTCTCACTGAAACTGAGTGAGTCAGATTGACATTGTGTGAGTCATAATGAGTGGGACTGATTAAGAATGAGTGGAACTGAGTGAGTATGAGTGAGTCACAGTGAAATTGAGTGAATCGGAGTGAGAGGGACTAAGTGAATCAGGGAGAATAAGCAAGTCATGGGGAGGCTCAGGGAAACTAGGTGAGAATGTGTGAGTCAGAGTGAGACTGAGGAAAACTAAGTGAAAATAAGTGAGACTAAGTCAGAGTGAGATTGACTCAATCAGAATCACTTAGAAAGAGTGGGATTGAGTGGGTCCGAGTGAGAATGGGCGAGACTGCATGAATCAATGAAACCGAGTGATAGTAAGTAAAAGTGACTGATGACTAAGTCCTAGTGAGAATAAGTGAGAGATTAAGACTGACTCCAGCAAGGGTGAGCAACCCCCTCGAATCCTCCAAGTAAGTGAGTCAGTCTCATTCACTGAAATTCAAGCCAAGGATTACGCCCCACCACTTTTAATGGTCACCAGCCACCACTGATCACAGGGATGGTGGCCCGCAAGGAACAGCAGACCACACCCCTGCATTTGAATTCTCAAATGAAAAATGTTAGCGTTCCTAAAACAGCCTAAGTTCCTTAACAGAACCTGGTCTGCATTAAAACAAATCCCATTTGCAAACACATCAGGTGGAGCAGCAGGCATTGGTCCTGTGGACCACTGCCTCTTAACCCATCCCCATCCCCACCCCCAAAAGGGGACAATTTGCACTTTGCAAGTCTGTAACTGTTCAATGGTTTGCAACCTCAACTGAAGTTTCAAACTGTTGATACATACCATTCTGAATCATAATTAAGAAGCGATGCTCCTTTCACCCCCTCCTATGTCCAGATCAGAATGCCTCTGTAAAACCATTTTGAAATTCAGAAATGCTTTTTTGACTCTCAAAATGGTTTTGGCAGATAGCAAAATGTAATTTTGTAGTCGCAAACTCTATGATTTTGTAAATCACAGAGTTAGCAGATGCAAAATGTTTTTGTATGTCTGGTCCTATGCTGTCTAACATTGTTCCTTTGTTGAAGCTGAGAAACTACTGCAGAGGGCAGGAACATTAGAAATAACCTTATACGCTACAGCATTCTGTCTGGCACCTATCCTGAGCGCTAGATAAATTAAGCAAAAAATTATATTATACTCAGGAGTTCAGAAAGTCTGCTAAGAACGCTCCAACCGTTCCCCACGGACTAACATAGACCATAGAGCCCCATTCTATTTCATTTGGATCACACAGCACTACAATAGTGATTTAAGGTTATAGCTCAACCCGAGCAGGCAATAGAACCATTTGGATTGTGGTGAGCATCCTTATTTTAATTGCCCTCATTTTCCTATTTTCAACAAAAAATCTATTGTTTTACTGATACATATTTCAGACTGGCTATTGAGCTAATTGAGTATTTTTACTTTTGTCATGTAGCATGTGAGGTCTGAACCTTCTATTGCCACCAGAGTAAACCTTGTCAGCTCAACTTGCGACCACTGGAGAAGAAAGTATACAGGAGTGACTTGGTAGCCCATACGGAGTGCAATATTAGCTGTGGCCCTGGGTCATCAGTACTAAATAACAATACATTCTATGGATACTGCACAGTAACCACGTAATGCCACAGGACCCAGAGAAAATGTCTCACACAACCTTAACATCAACTCATCACAAATCAGGAATCACACAGGCACAGATGTCTGTCACAAATCAGGAATCAGGTGTGCATGGATGTCAATAAGAGTAGCCAAGGAGAGCAGCTGCTACCCATGTCATCACCTGTAATCCCCATAGTACTGCCCTTGCAACCTCTGATCTCCAGGGTTAAGGCAGCAGCAATAGAAAACAAGCATTTGCAATGCAATGGGTCTTGCATTTGTTCGACTTAGAGCTATTAGTGTTGTAAAGTCTTAACCGGACTTCTCTTGCCACATAAACTGAAAATGAAAAGTAATACAGTTTTACACAAGCAAGCTGATTTAAAGCGTCATGCCATGAGCATGAGCGTGAAGGAGCACACAAAAGGAAACAGAAGTTCGCTCGCAGTCAAACGTATCTGCAGTTATGCAATTATCTATGTAACAGGGCCGATGTCATGCAAAGCGCCCAACTACTGCCCAGTGAGATTGTGCTGCATAGGAAATAAAAAGAGAAAGTAGTCCAGAAGCCATGTGGAAAACATGGAGCCTCGTTTGTTTTCAGTAGTTTACCAGTAGTGTTGGGGAGGGCTGAGCACTGGAAAAGGCATGGCGTATGCATGCCTTTCACAAAAGAAATCAAGCAAATTTTAAAAGGCAAGCCCACTAACCAACGAAACTGATGGGCGTGACATGGGAGTGGTTAAAAGCCCACAGAGAGATTACAACAGGGGCCAGAGCGCTTGCGTGCTCGACCCTAAAAAAAGAAAATCACGCTCTAAGGTCCATATTAAATTTGTATTGTAGTGTATTGCAATATAGCCTTAGAGCCCAACGTAGCGGGCTATGCCAGCCATTAAAGGCCAGTTCCAGCATTAAAGACCCGAGCCAAAGGTGAGGGCCTTTAACAAAGGAGCATGAATTTAATGGCCGGTATAGCCCAGCATGAAGGGCTGTACAGCTGTTAGAGTATTCCGCCACTAGAGGTCAGAATGTTCAAATAAATAAAACAAAGGCCTCACGAAGTCCAAGGGGATTGAAATCCCCTCAGGCTCGCTCCGTGAGGACTTTGTTAACAGATGTTGCTGTGAACAAAGAAAATTGGAATGTTGAGGCTCCGGGCCTTTACCTGCCATTAGAAGCCTGGAGCACTCCATTGTCTCCAGTGGAGCTTCCAACATTCCAATGTTCTAATTGTGTTTATATAACACGTCTTACCACTAACTAGGCATTTGACGAGTGTGTGTGACAGGCAGCACACTGCTTTGTGGGGGCATTGTGGAAGGAATATGGTATATGTGGGTGGCGAAGGTGCCTTGTGTAAGGACCACAGTGGTGCTCTTACCTTTATTTTTGGTTCCCCTGTACATGATCTTGAAGTGAAAGAGGTAAAGGAGCTGTCATGCACATGGGCATGCAATCCGCCATGCAAGCTTTCAAGTAAGTGGTCATGCAAACTATCATGAAATTTATCGGTCTATGTACGGGACAGTTCCAGAAGAATCTGTCGCCTCACTGCTATTCTACTACTTATGGCCAAATTAAAGATCTCAATACACCGGGGCCGCCGCCCCCTCCACCTACTGACAAGAACACCTCACTAGGAGCTAATGCCCCTGTGCTCCCACCCAATAAATATATGGTCCCCCTTCACCACATATCTCTCCTCAATTAGGGCCTGAGTTACAAATGTAGACTTACAATTTGGGTAAATTTACGATTTGCTAGTCACAAAGGTATTTTACTGGTAGTATATTTATGACTGTGTTGTCTCCGCATATAAATAGCTAGGACTGTCCTATGTGACGGCCAAGCTGGGGGTGTTAGTGTGGAGAAGGCTGTGCTTGGGGTGCTGGGGGAATGCAGCTCCGTGCTTTACAGGCAGGCCCTGCCTTCCCCTCAGGCAAGCTGAAAAATTATCCCCGGACACTGCCAGTCCGCTGTATCTCGTGAGGCGGCGCCCATGGACAAAACCAGCAGATATATAGGTGGGAGTTGCCGCAGTGGAATGCAAGTGCGGTGGCTGCTGAGGTTGGAGGAGTAAATATACACGTGGGAGTCGCTTCAGTGGTTTGGAAGAGTGTCCGCCCAGTAGCGAGTGGGGCTATTTCCAAAGATAATTGTCAGGGTTTATTTTTATTCTCCACAAATAATCCTTGAGAAATCTGGGTGTTGTTTTAAGGGGGTACATTTTCCGTTGTAAAAGATGACAGCATTTAATTCGTAGCGTTTTGCGTCGGTGCTTGAGTGACACACATCATATCCGCAGTTTACTAGCCATGTTACAGGCACCAGCGACCTCTAGTTAAAAAAAAAAAAACTTCATTTTTAGTCCCGATACTACTATACCCATAAAAAGCCAGAGGTAATTTTCTTTGCAGTATTGTGTTAAATTATAAAATATAAAAAAAACTGTATAAACTTTAGATTTTTTTTAAAGCGTTCTAAACAGCACTATCTTTTTTGGTTTCAAGTCTGAGAAACAAGCGACATGGATACATTGAGGGCAGATAATATTTTATAATCAGTGAACAAAAAGTGTTACTCTGTTTGCCATGTGCAGGGCTGAAGGACACAGGCTGGCCTAGTCCCGAACACCCCCTCCTGGTATCAAAGACCATGTTACAGTGGAAGCTCCCTCGTGTTTGCTCAGAAAATCGGAGGGGAGCCAAGGAAACGGGCCCAAATATTCGAGCACATGATAATTCACTATTCTAGATGAAGTCCTTTATTTTTTGTGCGAAAGTGTATTTTCCGGTGACTTGCCACAGTGTCAGGAAAGAGGGAGATGAACATACCAGCATGCCTCTGCGCTGGGTAAGACGGGTAACTTCAGCAGCCAGGACACAGACCAAAGTGTGACTTCACATGCAGGTTCAGAAGTAAAGCCTGCAGTGGAGCTCTTTCCAGACTGGAAGACATTAAGGCCCTTGGGTACTAACACATTTTCCCATGGACACAGAATGGGTAAAATCCTTTGGAACATCAGGTAGGACCGAAATGTGTCAGTATTCAGGGTCAGCATGCCTCCACCACTGGCAGAGTCCCCAGCACGCGTGCACGTGACCTGTGAGGGTAGGTAGTGGCTGGCAATTACTGTGCTGCTGTCGGCACTGGCTGTGCCCCTTTGATTTATGCCTCGTGTTCATGTTGCCCTGGCCTAGAGCTGTCAATCAGAAGTTATGTGAAAACTCAAAATTCCTTTAGCGACTCATAGTTGCCTGTGCACGGGTCTTGGCATGCTGCATACATGCGACGCGGGCGGTGGAGTTGAAACCTTTGACCTGGCAGCCGGGATTCCTGCCGGGTCACGAAGGATGAGTGACTTTGCAACGGTACTTCACCACTGAAACTGAAAATAAAGTGGGTCTTTAAACTTGTTCCAATGCAGTGTTTTTGCTCGTGCAGCGTGCTTTTTATTGCTTACAGACTCCTCATATTTATTTATTTATTTTAATTATTGCCATAGTCCAGTGCAACAACATTGGCATCAACGCAAGGTTTGTACTGCGTATGCAATTCAATTACATCTGAAAGGATCAATGTGGTGGCTGTGCTTGGTTCTCTTGCAAGAACGCTGTGAACTATCAACTGGTTAATGTGCCAGTCACCTCTTTCATGCACCGCCCAAATGAAACACACTCACCAGATGGCTCTGTGCCATATTCAGATTATAATTTACAAAGCGACGTATTCCGTATCGCTGAATGATAAACTCCCTCATGTAGCATCTCTGTGTGGTTCTAGTCTTATCGCTACCAATACAGGAGGGAGAGGTACACTGACAGGTCTTTAAAAAAAAAAATATTTGGAAGTAAGGCAACACGGATCCAAGTCCATCTTTTGGACGGCCCCCTGACTTGTATCGTACTTTGAGTCATTGGCTATCTCATCACATTTCTAGGAGGGTGACATTGCCTGGCATCTGATGTGGTATTTATTAGAAAATCATGGATTGAGGTAATACTCAGTTTCTCACTGAAATCTACCCGTAAACTTGTGGGACTATGTGAATAGAATTATCCCCTCTTTGTGCTAATAATGTTTCTGTAAGAAAAAAATGATGTCTAACAATGTCGTACTGTGTAGCAAGATAACCTCGAAAGTATAACAAAGTGTTTGCACATTTTACAAGAATTAAAAAAATATATAGGTCCTTCTATGGTTTGGCAGATTGGACACGTGAGGGATATCCAGTTTGCATTGTTACAAGTTCCAGGGGTTGTAATCAGGGGCACTGGAATTGTGCAATTGTGCGTCAGCTGTGTTTTTCCGCATAATTATAGATTTGCTGCATTTGCCACATAATCCATCATCTGCTGAATAATCTGCACATTTTACCACAAAAAAAATGTTTTTAGCTCAAACGGTTCAAAGTTTACTACAAATGCAGTGACACGTGTTGCTGAAGAGTGAACGCCTATTACAATGGTTGACTGATCAACTTTCTTTTGCTTATTGCTGTATTTGAATATTAAACCGGTACTAATGAGGTGCAACCCATACCCAGGAGAAAATAATGAAGTTAAGTATCAAAAAAGGTGGTGCATTATGCGGAATAATTTGCCTTTTCTTGCTGCATAATTTAGCCCTCTGCTGCCGCATAATTTCAGTGGCACTGACTATAATGCACTTTTTATACGGTGGGTGGGACATCTGCCATAATTGTGATAGAATATCTCGCATGTCAAACTAAAAATAAGGCCCATAGATTTTGCCACTATAATTAGGCGTGGGAGAATTTTCAATTCTGACTGCGGAATCGGATACATTCTAGTAATTGCTGATAAATTAAAATACCACTCTGCAGGCGGAATGATAAATTATGCAGAGGTTTCTAAAGTTTAGAAACCACTGCATACCACTTGGCGCCATTGCATATTCTGCTGTGAGTAAAACTTTTAAACACTGCAGAGTGTGTAAGGGACGTGCGCTGAACAGTATTTGGCCAGGCTACTTTCTTAAGCAAAATGCATCCTCGCATCCATTTTTGGACACCAGGATGCATTTTAGGTTGAAAAATAGCCCCAAATGTCCACTCCGCCCTGTCACAAGATTCCACAGAATCTGACAGAATTTTAATGTAATTCCGCATGATTCCGTGGAAATAAACTCAGCGAGTTCCAACTTCTCCTAATTGTGATCATCAAGTTGGTGAGTTGATTTGGATGCTTGTAATCTTTCCATATTCATCTGACAATTTAGCATGAATGTTTGCTCCAAATTACTCTTATCCAGTGCAAATGCAGGCTCGGATTTACTTACACTTTGCGCTGGGTTTGCATTACTTTTGTAACGCAAACCTTGAACTAAGCATTGCAGTGTATTTACTTTCAAATGCACATTAGGATTTGTGTTTGGAAGTTGGCCAAAATACTGTAAAAGCCCAATTCATCTTACTGTCAGGTGACCTCTCACCTGTTCCCTTCATCTGCTGTTGGAAGTGCTGGCTGTGAAATGCTCCACTGCTTTTGGTTCTCACCACAGCCTCTGTGGGACAATGGGTGACAGACATGCTGTGTCCTACCTGCCGGAAATTGTAACCTTCACCAGTGTGTAGCTTTATCAGAGCACCCGTGCTTCCCATGCCACTGGATTCAAGCTAGCCTGGCTGATGAGGGGTGAAACCCCGAAACCGGTCCCAGGATGCTTGTTTCCGGTCCAGTGAGGACCTGGCTTGGCAGTTCGGGCTGGACTGTTCCCATGAGGAACAGGGTCAAGACTGATTTGCATATGGCTGGGTCCAAACTGGGGTGGCATGGTGAGCAAAAGAACGATGGATTAAACCCAGATCTGTGACTGGGGGTGAGTGTTTGACAATGTTCAGCATTCCGTCCATCACTTGTTGTTTTTGCTTTGTCGCCCTAAGTGGGAAGGGTATGCCCAGACGTGGGTCCCGTGCTTCCCATGCCACTGGATTCAAGCTAGCCTGGCTGATGAGGGGTGAAACCCCGAAACCGGTCCCAGGATGCTTGTTTCCGGTCCAGTGAGGACCTGGCTTGGCAGTTCGGGCTGGACTGTTCCCATGAGGAACAGGGTCAAGACTGATTTGCATATGGCTGGGTCCAAACTGGGGTGGCATGGTGAGCAAAAGAACGATGGATTAAACCCAGATCTGTGACTGGGGGTGAGTGTTTGACAATGTTGGGTATGCCCAGACGTGGGTCCCGTGCTTCCCATGCCACTGGATTCAAGCTAGCCTGGCTGATGAGGGGTGAAACCCCGAAACCGGTCCCAGGATGCTTGTTTCCGGTCCAGTGAGGACCTGGCTTGGCAGTTCGGGCTGGACTGTTCCCATGAGGAACAGGGTCAAGACTGATTTGCATATGGCTGGGTCCAAACTGGGGTGGCATGGTGAGCAAAAGAACGATGGATTAAACCCAGATCTGTGACTGGGGGTGAGTGTTTGTCGCCCTAAGTGGGAAGGGTATGCCCAGACGTGGGTCCCGTGCTAGCCTGGCTGATGAGGGGTGAAACCCCGAAACCGGACCCAGGATGCTTATTTCCGGTCCAGTGAGGACCTGGCTTGGCAGTTCGGGCTGGACTGTTCCCATGAGGAACAGGGTCAAGACTGATTTGCATATGGCTGGGTCCAAACTGGGGTGGCATGGTGAGCAAAAGAACGATGGATTAAACCCAGATCTGTGACTGGGGGTGAGTGTTTGACAATGTTCAGCATTCCGTCCATCACTTGTTGTTTTTGCTTTGTCGCCCTAAGTGGGAAGGGTATGCCCAGACGTGGGTCCCGTGCTTCCCATGCCACTGGATTCAAGCTAGCCTGGCTGATGAGGGGTGAAACCCCGAAACTGGTCCCAGGATGCTTGTTTCCGGTCCAGAGAGGACCTGGCTTGGCAGTTCGGGCTGGACTGTTCCCATGAGGAACAGGGTCAAGACTGATTTGCATATGGCTGGGTCCAAACTGGGGTGGCATGGTGAGCAAAAGAACGATGGATTAAACCCAGATCTGTGACTGGGGGTGAGTGTTTGACAATGTTCAGCATTCCGTCCATCACTTGTTGTTTTTGCTTTGTCGCCCTAAGTGGGAAGGGTATGCCCAGACGTGGGTCCCGTGCTTCCCATGCCACTGGATTCAAGCTAGCCTGGCTGATGAGGGGTGAAACCCCGAAACCGGTCCCAGGATGCTTGTTTCCGGTCCAGTGAGGACCTGGCTTGGCAGTTCGGGCTGGACTGTTCCCATGAGGAACAGGGTCAAGACTGATTTGCATATGGCTGGGTCCAAACTGGGGTGGCATGGTGAGCAAAAGAACGATGGATTAAACCCAGATCTGTGACTGGGGGTGAGTGTTTGACAATGTTCAGCATTCCGTCCATCACTTGTTGTTTTTGCTTTGTCGCCCTAAGTGGGAAGGGTATGCCCAGACGTGGGTCCCGTGCTTCCCATGCCACTGGATTCAAGCTAGCCTGGCTGATGAGGGGTGAAACCCCGAAACCGGTCCCAGGATGCTTGTTTCCGGTCCAGTGAGGACCTGGCTTGGCAGTTCGGGCTGGACTGTTCCCATGAGGAACAGGGTCAAGACTGATTTGCATATGGCTGGGTCCAAACTGGGGTGGCATGGTGAGCAAAAGAACGATGGATTAAACCCAGATCTGTGACTGGGGGTGAGTGTTTGACAATGTTCAGCATTCCGTCCATCACTTGTTGTTTTTGCTTTGTCGCCCTAAGTGGGAAGGGTATGCCCAGACGTGGGTCCCGTGCTTCCCATGCCACTGGATTCAAGCTAGCCTGGCTGATGAGGGGTGAAACCCCGAAACCGGTCCCAGGATGCTTGTTTCCGGTCCAGTGAGGACCTGGCTTGGCAGTTCGGGCTGGACTGTTCCCATGAGGAACAGGGTCAAGACTGATTTGCATATGGCTGGGTCCAAACTGGGGTGGCATGGTGAGCAAAAGAACGATTGATTAAACCCAGATCTGTGACTGGGGGTGAGTGTTTGACAATGTTCAGCATTCCGTCCATCACTTGTTGTTTTTGCTTTGTCGCCCTAAGTGGGAAGGGTATGCCCAGACGTGGGTCCCGTGCTTCCCATGCCACTGGATTCAAGCTAGCCTGGCTGATGAGGGGTGAAACCCCGAAACCGGTCCCAGGATGCTTGTTTCCGGTCCAGTGAGGACCTGGCTTGGCAGTTCGGGCTGGACTGTTCCCATGAGGAACAGGGTCAAGACTGATTTGCATATGGCTGGGTCCAAACTGGGGTGGCATGGTGAGCAAAAGAACGATGGATTAAACCCAGATCTGTGACTGGGGGTGAGTGTTTGACAATGTTCAGCATTCCGTCCATCACTTGTTGTTTTTGCTTTGTCGCCCTAAGTGGGAAGGGTATGCCCAGACGTGGGTCCCGTGCTTCCCATGCCACTGGATTCAAGCTAGCCTGGCTGATGAGGGGTGAAACCCCGAAACCGGTCCCAGGATGCTTGTTTCCGGTCCAGTGAGGACCTGGCTTGGCAGTTCGGGCTGGCCTGTTCCCATGAGGAACAGGGTCAAGACTGATTTGCATATGGCTGGGTCCAAACTGGGGTGGCATGGTGAGCAAAAGAACGATGGATTAAACCCAGATCTGTGACTGGGGGTGAGTGTTTGACAATGTTCAGCATTCTGTCCATCACTTGTTGTTTTTGCTTTGTCGCCCTAAGTGGGAAGGGTATGCCCAGACGTGGGTCCCGTGCTTCCCATGCCACTGGATTCAAGCTAGCCTGGCTGATGAGGGGTGAAACCCCGAAACCGGTCCCAGGTTGCTTGTTTCCGGTCCAGTGAGGACCTGGCTTGGCAGTTCGGGCTGGACTGTTCCCATGAGGAACAGGGTCAAGACTGATTTGCATATGGCTGGGTCCAAACTGGGGTGGCATGGTGAGCAAAAGAACGATGGATTAAACCCAGATCTGTGACTGGGGGTGAGTGTTTGACAATGTTCAGCATTCCTTCCATCACTTGTTGTTTTTGCTTTGTCGCCCTAAGTGGGAAGGGTATGCCCAGACTGCTTGTTTCCGCTTGGCAGTTCGGGCTGGACTGTTCCCATGAGGAACAGGGTCAAGACTGATTTGCATATGGCTGGGTCCAAACTGGGGTGGCATGGTGAGCAAAAGAACGATGGATTAAACCCAGATCTGTGACTGGGGGTGAGTGTTTGACAATGTTCAGCATTCCGTCCATCACTTGTTGTTTTTGCTTTGTCGCCCTAAGTGGGAAGGGTATGCCCAGACGTGGGTCCTGTGCTTCCCATGCCACTGGATTCAAGCTAGCCTGGCTGATGAGGGGTGAAACCCCGAAACCGGTCCCAGGATGCTTGTTTCCGGTCCAGTGAGGACCTGGCTTGGCAGTTCGGGCTGGACTGTTCCCATGAGGAACAGGGTCAAGACTGATTTGCATATGGCTGGGTCCAAACTGGGGTGGCATGGTGAGCAAAAGAACGATGGATTAAACCCAGATCTGTGACTGGGGGTGAGTGTTTGACAATGTTCAGCATTCCGTCCATCACTTGTTGTTTTTGCTTTGTCGCCCTAAGTGGGAAGGGTATGCCCAGACGTGGGTCCCGTGCTTCCCATCCGGTCCCAGGATGCTTGTTTCCGGTCCAGTGAGGACCTGGCTTGGCAGTTCGGGCTGGACTGTTCCCATGAGGAACAGGGTCAAGACTGATTTGCATATGGCTGGGTCCAAACTGGGGTGGCATGGTGAGCAAAAGAACGATGGATTAAACCCAGATCTGTGACTGGGGGTGAGTGTTTGACAATGTTCAGCATTCCGTCCATCACTTGTTGTTTTTGCTTTGTCGCCCTAAGTGGGAAGGGTATGTCCAGATGTGGGTCCAGTGCTTCCCATGCCACTGGATTCAAGCTAGCCTGGCTGATGAGGGATGAAACCCCGAAACCGGTCCCAGGATGCTTGTTTCCGGTCCAGTGAGGACCTGGCTTGGCAGTTCGGGCTGGACTGTTCCCATGAGGAACAGGGTCAAGACTGATTTGCATATGGCTGGGTCCAAACTGGGGTGGCATGGTGAGCAAAAGAACGATGGATTAAACCCAGATCTGTGACTGGGGGTGAGTGTTTGACAATGTTCAGCATTCCGTCCATCACTTGTTGTTTTTGCTTTGTCGCCCTAAGTGGGAAGGGTATGCCCAGACGTGGGTCCCGTGCTTCCCATGCCACTGGATTCAAGCTAGCCTGGCTGATGAGGGGTGAAACCCCGAAACCGGTCCCAGGATGCTTGTTTCCGGTCCAGTGAGGACCTGGCTTGGCAGTTCGGGCTGGACTGTTCCCATGAGGAACAGGGTCAAGACTGATTTGCATATGGCTGGGTCCAAACTGGGGTGGCATGGTGAGCAAAAGAACGATGGATTAAACCCAGATCTGTGACTGGGGGTGAGTGTTTGACAATGTTCAGCATTCCGTCCATCACTTGTTGTTTTTGCTTTGCAATCTACCACACCATTCCTCTATTCCTGCTCATAGGTAGCACCGGAACTGTCATCCAAGTAGGAGCATTCTTCACCAGAAAGATCATTACAAGAAGTCACAACGCAAATTGAAAACATTACAGTTCAGCGATTTATTAACCTGTGAACAATTCCTTTGCTGGCATTCTTCAGTTAAACCCTGCCCATGTCCCTTCTCATTTGCCACTAGGGGAAATCTTTGTTTATTATTTGCCCAGGATTCTGCTCCTGAACTTGCCTATGCCCCACCCCATAACCTTCTACATCTTAAGGACAAAGCAGAAGCACTGTGCAAGGCAGTAAGCATGGATTGCGAGGCCCTGCAGACCTGGTGCACCCTTCTCCACTGAATTTGCTGCCGCTGCATTAAAAAAAAACAAGCATTTGCAATGCAACGGGTCTCGCATTTGCTCGAGTTAGAGCTATTAGCATTGTAAACTCCTAACTGGACTTTTCTTGCTAAACAAATTAAAAGAAAAAATGCAGCGCAATTGCGCTATGTAAAATGCAGTGCGGTCACGCTGAAATTGAAAACCGGAAAAAAGAGCGCAATCATGCTATGTAAACCCTAGCGCGATCAGGAATGCGTGGAAAGTAAATAGATAAAAGTAGTCTGGAAACCATGCTGAAAACACCAAGCCTCGTATGTTTGCAGTAGTTGGCCGGTGCACTTGAGGAGGGCTAAAGACCGGAAAAGTCATGTTGTGGGCATGCCTTTCACAAATGAAAGTAAGCAGATTTTAATAGGCAAGCCCACAAACCAATGAAAGTGACTGACGTGACATGGATGTGGTTAGAAGCCCAAAGAGAGATTACAACAGGGGACAGAGCACTTTGTACTTGCCCCTAATGATGCAGTAGAGGCACAAGCTCCCTGCAAATATGTCCCTTAGTGTCCTGATAGCAACACTCCCCTGGTGGATGGCACAGTGGTGTGCTGGTTGCGTGCCAAAGGCAAGCAGGTAAAGTATACAAAAAAGTGATGGATGAAACGCTTGAATCAATTTCAGCCACTGGTAATCACTTGGGTAGCATCCCAGTATATTTTTTTATAAAGTTATTTCTTTAATTATTGACATGCAGACTTACTAATTACTGTTACTCCAACATTGCCTTGACTGCACTCGCTTGCGTTCACATACCTCTTTATGATAAGGGCTCTCCCACAACAATCTTAATGATGGTGGGAGGCCTGTGCATCAGAGCTGGTGAGAATATACGCATACTAGCACCACAGACTATGCAGAGTCTCATGCAGGGCATGCACATGTGAACAACATGGTGACACTGCACTTGAAAGTGCCATAGTGAACCACAGGTGCTGTAGCCTGCATATAATGAGCCAAAAGGAGCAGGTACCTACATCTAGTAATTAATACATTGTTGATGCAAATACAGCAGTACAAATAGGTAACAGAAGAAAGGGCTTGATGTGGGTTTGGAACTCCACCGGCCTTTTATGCAGGAGGTAAGAACTCTGAACTGCACTCACACTACCCTCAAACAGGTGCAGGTGCATAGGTCCAGTCCCCAGACATACCTGCAATCAGTCTTCTGACAGGACAAGGCCCTTGTGGACCCTGTCTAGCGCCTGAAGGCAGCCGTCACCTCTCTTCCTCTTTCTCTCTCACCTCAGTCTCTCTCGCTCTCTTCCTGTGACTTTTGTGCCATTTATCACAATCTTTCTGCCTTTCTTCTCACTCATACAGAAATTTTTTGTGTCTTTTTGTGAGGAAGTCACCCTTTTAGCATGTTCCCCCAAATATTTCTGACTGAAACTGATGGTAACGGACTGTGCCCTGGGCTCTGCTTAACAGGTCCAGGGCCAGTGCTCTGAATAAAAGGTATATAAATAGTCAAATGATAATGTTATAATTCCGATTGGCAATGACAGATACTGTAAGTCCGTAGTAGATAATAGAGTAAAGGGGATGCAAATTACCTATAAGTCACTAGTATATAATAGGGCCTGGAAGTTTAGAAGCCCTTTAGATTTCCTGCACTGGAGTGTGCACTGCTGTGTGCCTGATGTCCTTTTTAAAAACAGCACTGCTTTGCAGTCTGTCTTTAAAAAGTCAAATGTATACAAATTCGACTTTGGAATTAAAGGGTTCTTCCGATGTATTAATCTACCTTGTTTTTACATACAGGTCACTTCCAAGGTCTCCCCTAAATGTCCCTGGGGTGGGGTGCCATGTAATTATAAGCAGGGGCATTATGAAATATGTTTTATAAGTCCTGGTTAGGGAAAAACTGCACCTTTTCATTTCCTCCCATTGTGGAAAGTTAGCTCCATAGGCTATAATGGGAATATATTTCATAAGCCTAAGTATGGCTAGGAAAAACATTAAAATGTAATTTGTGGGTGCAAATGAATGGTAATGATAAATGCAACAATTTGCCATTGTTGCATTTATCATAACTTATAAAGAAAAGAAGTTATAAGACTTTCTTTTCGTTAAGCCAAATTCAAGCTTGCTAGGGATCTCTCCTGATTGGTCAGCCCTGACAGATTTGGCCAGGCTGCTTTAATGAGCTGATAAGTGGCCTGCACTGGGCAAAGGGTATCTGGCGGGGGAGGTTAGCAGATGCTAAAGCCAGGTCAGGAGTGGGGCTGGTTAAAGGAAGATGAGGCTTCTAAGGAAAGCCAGTCAGTAAGGAATGCAGCCAGGCCTGCCCCTTCACTCCTCTTCCCCACAGATAGGTAGTAGGCTTAGGGAAGGAATTTGCAGATGTACAGAGGGGGAGTTAATGGAAATGAGCTGAACCAGTGTGTTGGCTTAGCCATATTTTGCTCCTCTGTAGGAAAAATATCCATCTTAGAATGTTAAAGTGAAGTGCTTTATGGGACAAGAAGATGCCACACTTTGGAGGATATTGTCATACCTCTGGGTGCTCATCGGACAGGATGCCCACTGACTGTCCCCAAAGATGATTCAATGAAAGTGGCTGATCTGCATTGGAATTCAAATCTGCAGCCTGAAACCAAAAGCAGAAGAAGGCTGCCCTGCTGGAACTCTGGTCTGCAACCCAGAGATCTATACATTGAATTGCTTCTCCTGTTGCACACTGGAACAACAGCCAAAGGACTCTGCCTTACTTCAAGAAGGAATCAGAAGTGGTCTCCCTGAAAGCAACAGGTGAAAAGAGCTTCCCCGCACCAACTTCCACAAAAGTCTCCAGCCTGGAGTGTGTCCAGTAGACTTGAAAGGATTTAGCCAGGTGCATTGTGGGAATTGTAGTCCCACCGTCCCACGGGGCAACTTAGTTATTCTGGAACCTTGAATTGTCGTTGTGGATCACATTCCTGCATCAAACTTCCACAAAAGTCACCAGCCAGGAGTACGTCAAGTGGACTTGCAAGGATTTTGCCAGGTGCATTGTGGGAATTGTAGTCCCAACGTCCTGAGGAGCACCTTAGAGATTCTGGAACCTTGGATTGGGATTGTGGACCACTTTCGTGCATCAAGAAACACTTCTGGAAGTAAGTGTAAGGTGTTACATTGTAGGTGGCTGCACCTCTTGACTGTGTCCCGGTCCAGTGCAACCTTCCCTTTAAGCGCTATTTGCCTCTAAGCGCTAGTTACTTTTAATCTTTAACAAAATCATATCTCTGGTTCCCTATATTGGATTTTTGTTGTTTTGGTGTAATTGTAAAGCTAAAAATGTTTCCTATTTTCATATACTGGTGTTTTTTTTTTTATTGTGTGTTTGTATCTTACTTATTTGCTGTATTGGTGTATTTAAATGCTTTACATATCTGTCTCCTGAGTTAAGCTTGACTGCTCATTGCCAAGCTACTAGGGATTGAGCCAGGGGCTACTCTGTGGGACCTTGACTGGGCACAACCCTTCGTTGGGGGTGTATTGCTGGTAGTAGGTGTGTACTTACCCATACCAATACGCAAGCTCTAACATTTTTTTAGTCCTCATTATTTGTTTGTGGCTTTTTCTCTCACTCTTACTGCAAGCTTTCTGTGCCGTTCCTTTTGCTGTTTTTGCCACTATGTGCCATTTCTCTCTCTTTTGTCTTACTTTTTTTCTGATCTGTGACTTTTCTGTGCTGTTGTTCCTGCTTTGTTTGCCTCTCTATGTCATATCTCACATTCCTTTTCAGACTTTTTCCATCTCTTCAGCTTCTCTGTTCCCCTGTCCCATCCTCCCCCTTCTCCTTACCTGCTCCATCGCACCTCTCTCCTTTACTGCTGTTGTACTCCTCCTTAGCCGCACCCAATGCTCCATTTCATCCCACCCCCTCAAGGACGTACGACATGAAGGCTGCAGCACAGACCGGCCATTAAGCAGGTGCGTAGGCCCAGTCCCCCTTACCTGCAATCAGTCTTTCAACTAGTATATGTCCTTGCAGACCTGACCCCAGCACCTCGAGGGACCTACCTCATCTCTCTCCCTTTTGGTCTCACTTCAGTCTCTCTTTCAGTGACTCTTTTGCCACTTCTCACACTCTTTCTGCACACTCTTATTGCAACATTTTGTGCCTTTTTTACTCGCTCTTTGTGCCTTCTCTCTCACTCTTTGTGCCTTTTCCTCTTGCACTTACAATGACTTTTCTGTGCCATTTCCCTCACTCTTTTTGCCTTTGTCCCATTTATCTGACTCTTTTCCCACTCTCTCTGTGACTTTTCTCTGCTCTAGTCTCTTGCTCTTTTTCCACTCTTTGTGCCATTTCTCTGACTTTTCTGGGCTGTTTCTCTCACTCTTCTTGCCTCTTTCTGCCATTTCTCTCACTGTTTTCTTGCTCTCTGTGTGAATTTTCTGTGCTGTTTCTCTTGCTCTTTCTGCTACTTTGTGCTATTTCGGTGGCATTTTTGTGTTGTTGCTCTTGTCCTTTTTGCCTCTCTGTGCCGTTTCTGTCACTCTTCTGTCACTCCCCCTGTGACTTTTCTTTGCCACTTCTCTTGCTCTTTTTACATCTTTTTGCCATTTCTCTCACTCTTTTCTCACTCTCTCTGTGACTTTTCTGTGCCATTTCTCTCACTCTTTTTGCCCCTTTTTGCCATTTCTTGCACTATTTTCTGACCTCTGCCTTCCTCTAGCTTCTCTGCACACCCTTCCCATTCACTATGTGCCCTCCTCCCACATTTCCGTACCTGCTCCTTCATGCCTCTCTCCTTCACCGCCATCATGCTCCTCCAAATGTGATTTGAAGGCAAACCCATGAGCACCCATCCACACCTAGACAACACTCAGTGCAGGAAACACTGGTCCCACCTGAACAACCATTACCCCACCTCTCTCCTTCACACCTTGAAACCCAGATGCCCAAATGCCCATCCACCCTCTGCTGGTGCACCACACCACAAAACTCAGAAAAGAGCCTTCACCTGCCACCTCTGCCACTTCACTTGTACCACCGTGGTTGCAAAACAAACCGAGAACATATCCACTATACCCACCCCGCACACACCCAAACACCTACCAACAAACACACTGCACCCCCCACACACCAATAGCATGCATGTCCCTCAACACTCGCTCACCCAAGAAGCATGCCACAGAGATCTGAGATCTGTTGGAAGGTGCCATCCCTGACCTCCTCTTCCTCAATGAAACTTGGTTGGCCATGGCTTCTACACCAGACATCACCACTGTCATCCCTGCCAGATACAAGATCTCCAGGCAAGACAGCTAAAACAATCCTGGAGGAGGAATCACAATAGTCTACAAAGACACCTTCATTTGCACCCACTCCACCGAAGCCAGAACAAGCTACATGTAGCACATCGACTTTAAATTACATGTCACAGAAAGTTTCACCCTGGGTGGGACCCTAGTCTACCGCCCCCCAAAGCCCCAAGCCAACTTCACAAACAACTTTATGGACTTCATCACCTCCTTAGTCCACAATACAACACTTTCATCTTCCTAGGAAACCTCAGTTTCCATCTTGAAGACCCAAATGACGCCACCCCAGCTGCCCTTCTTCACAACATTGGGAACCTGGGACTAACACAGCATATACCAGAGCTTCACCATGCTGCTGGACACATCCTAGACCCAGTCTTCACATCTTTTGCCAACATTATGGCATGGAAGGCAGAGTAACTTGTAGTCTGGAGTTTCTTACGGAGAAGGGACATTCTGCATAGCTTGTTGATAGCAAAGGCTGTCTTAATCTGTGGAGGTGTGAAGACAGTGTTCCCTGTGAAGGACAAACAGATGCTGCGGGAGCCGTATTCCACAGGGACACAGCTTTATCGGCTTCAGGCTTCACATGAGATGTAGCATCTGTGAAGTGCGAAGTGTGCTGGCAGTAGGTGAGACCAACTCTGGCAGAATCCTCCATGATCATTTTGGCAATGGTCCTCTCCTGACAAGTGGTTAAGTGGCAGTCCTTATAAAACAAATCTTATGAGAAATTGGAATTTCTCACATAGGTTTAAGGATGTCTGACATAGATTAGGTGAATCAAAATGTGCGTCTCAGACATTTCCTTATGAAAAGATAAATTAAAAGGGCGTCAATTCAGACTACACTATTTCAACTATATGTCTGTATTTGTTCTTGTTTATCCTTCACATGGTTAAAAGTAGTCACTGGACCCAGATGGATATTGCATTAGTTGTTCTATCTATGTCATTAATAGAATAATATGACACTTTCATAGTTCTTAGAAAGATAAGGTCAGACAACGTCTGCGTCAAACGGTAGACTTTACAATGATTCTACTGGTGACGTCCTATGAGCTTACAACATAAACATCCTCACTTAAGCTGAAGACACATGCCTGATACTGCCCCTCTCTGACAAAAAACCCAACACCAGGAAAAAGTTCACCACATGCATGACCCAAGTGGCCACCTCGAAATCATCCAATTGCATCAGATAGAACTCAGACAAGACCAAGGTGGTAGCTTTTGGAAAGAATGCCTTGCCATGGAATTTGACCTGGTATCCCACAGACCTTGGACCCATGCCCTGCTTGTAAGCGAGAAATCTCATTGTCATCATAGACAACAAACTGGACATGATTAAACAAGTCGATGTAATGCTCTCAGCCTGCTTCAACACACTAGGGATGCTGAAGGAAACCTTCAAGTGATTACCAGATAACGCCATGAAAGTGATGGAATTAAGGCAAAGGCTGAGGTGTCTCTGTCACCCAACCAACATTCATTCAGCACCACCAGATGTGCTGTTCTATAGTACGAAAGACTATCCGGTCAGGCCAAGCCACCATCAAAGGACGACTTGTAGCATTTAGTGAATCCAATTTAAGGTGGTCACTGGTCCCAAAGAAAACACTTTAGCACCATATTTAAACTCATAAAGAAAGTCTTGGGGACAGGATAGGTGGAGTTTTGTAGCTGGTACAATAGGCAGGGGAGTCCAACCTAGAGCGGAAGTGTAAACCAGAAGTAGAAGTCTTTATATAATTTATGAAGAGGGGTTTTAGGTTTTCCTTCCAGGCTTCCCCCACTATCCTCCGTGATGTACACTCCCAAGTAACAGAAGTCTTCCACTTGTATTTTCAGGTCTGTGCCCCAGATTAGCGGCTGATGTGAACCCTCCATCAGGTAGAAAGAGGATATGGCCTTGTTGATTTGCAGGCTAGAGTATTCTCTGAAAATCTGCAGAATCTGGAGAGCATGTGGGCCTGACAGTGGTGAGTGAGACAGGTAAATGAGCATTTAGGGCCTGATTACAACTTTGGAGGAGGTGTTAATCCGTCCCAAATGTGACGGATATACCACGAGCCGTATTACGAGTTCCATAGGATATAATGGACTCGTAATACGGCTGGTGGTATATCCGTCACTTTACCGTCACTTTTGGGACGGATTTACACCTCCTCCAAAGTTGTAATCAGGCCCTTAATCTCCATATAGGGAAATGTCATCTAAAATGCTTGGACCCCACTTGAGGCCCCACATCTGTGCATCCACATGGATCCCCCTCCACTGGGGGCTCAATAGCCAATACAAAGAGCAGGAGAGAGAGGGGGCATCCCTGCTGTGCTCCCTACTGTATGGGGAAGGCTGGATACATTGAAGCACCCATCCTGACCCAAGCCACAAGGTTGGTATAAAGTATTTTGACTAGGCTGATACATTTTGGTCCAAAATTCATTTTGATGAGGAGAGCAAAAAGTTAATGTCACTTCACAGATTCAAAGACCTTTCAGAAGTCAACTAAAAGCAATGCTTTCTCCCTCGGTATGTGGTCCACCAAGGCCAGGGAGTTTTGTACTATGTGAATGTTGTGTCATGTAGCCCAGCCAGGCATTAATCCGTATTGGTCCAGATGAACCAGGGATCCCAGCACTGTCAGCAGTCGGTGGGCCAGTAATTTTGCCCAGAGCTTTGCTTCCACCCGGAGGAGTGAGATAAGGCTGTAGGAAGAAGAGTCGTTGGGGACAGTTCCGGTTTAAAAATCACTGTAATGTTGGCCATGCATAGATCAGATGGGAGCCGACCAATTTTAGGTGCCTCAGGGAACATCTCTACCATCACTGGGCTGAGTTGTGTCCAGATGCCTTAAAAAACTCCACCAGGAACCCATTCGGGGTGGAGTTTTACCCAGTTGAAGTAGGGATTCGGCATCTTCCAGTTCCTCCAGGGTGATCGCCTCTTCTAAGAAGGTCTTCTCCTTGGTGGAGAGTGGAGTCCTTCTTCCAGGTACAGTACTCTTTGCGGCAGATCTGCCACAAAGAATACTATGTCTGGAAGAAGGTGTCCCTGGGGGGAGCAAAAGAGCTTAGCGTAATAATCAGTAAATGTGGCTGCTATCAGGGGTTACTCAGTAGTGTGATTTCCAGTGCCATCTATTAGACTGCTTACTGGTATATGCCAGGTAGTAGCCGAGCAGAAACAGTAAAGAGTGTTGCCAGTCTTATCGCCCCATTGGTAGGTGCCACTCTGCATTGTGAGCCATGCCAATCTCGATTTGTCAAGGAGTGTGTGGCATAGAAACGATTGGATGTATGTTATGTTTCTGAGGAGGGCCACATCTGGTACATCCACAAAGAGCTTTTCCAACCCCAATAGCTCAGCTTCCTGTTCTCCGACCTCCTTACTATTGTGTTGTTTTGCCACAGTTTGATAACTGATAATGTTCCCACTGAGCGTGGCCTTAACTGCTTTGCACACTTTCCCTAGCGCGGAAACGGAGCCTTTGCTGTGTGTTGTATAGTGTTGTATTTTCACCCAAAGGTGGTCCCAAGCATGTGGATCTTTAAGTAACCCAGTGGTAAGGCACCACCCTTATGCAGTCCTTCGTGGGCCAAGATGCATAATGAGTTCAACCAGAGAGTGATCAGAAAGATCCCTGGCAAAAATGTTCACCACTATAATCCGTGAGGATTCAGAGGTGGGGATTATAAAGTAGTCAAGGCGAGAGAACACTTTGTGAGCCCCAAAATAATATGTGTAGCCCACTGTACCTGGGCGATGGGGACACCACATGTCTGTCGAGTGCATGTAATATAGGTAAGTGGCCAGTCGTGTCGGCCGAGTCGGGTGTGGCTGAAGTTGTGGATCTATCCAGAAGGAGGTCACAAACCCTGTTAAGATCACCCTCAGTACCCACAGTCCCCAAGGGAGCTGCACCAGCGACCTTGGATGCTTTAAGATGGCCCCTTACTCTTGGTGCTTCCAGTAGAATAGAAGGATTGACACTCCAGGAAACAACACACTACCGATGTTTGTGAAAAGATGGAAGCTGTATGCATGCCTTTCAATTTGAGCAAACCACAAGGCGCAACAGGGAGACAAGCTCTCTTAAAGAGAAGTTCCGGCCACCACAGATTCTCTCCCCCCACAAGCATGCAGCTGTTTGTCTCAAGAATCCGAGACATGTAAAATAAGCCGCTGTGTGGCTCTGTAGGATTCCAATGTGCAGCATCGGATGTGGCCTGCATTCAAAATGCCATCTCCAGCTTTCACTCCCAGGCTTTACTTCTGATTTTATGTACAAATATATTGTTATTGGGCAATTCCAACAGGAAGGGCACTGGGGAGCTTGACATAACGTCATTACCATAGAAATGAACAATAACAATGTAAAGGGCGCAGCACACTGGATGTACTAACAGGTAAGAGCCAGACAGAACATAACTAGAGCCACTGGAATGATGTGATTTTGTGACTGCAGCATATGCAGCAGCATGATTATGGATTTATTGTATTAGCCACATAGTATTTGCTCATACAGTATTACGTCATCATGGTAAAATAATTCACCATAGAATGTGCTACATTATGCCTCATGCGTAGCGCTTTCTTACTATATAATTTAGTCAGCATTGATGCAGGGGCATGCACGGTTTCAGCAGCTTCCAATCCTCAGTAAACTTTGCAGGAGTTCCTACATTTATCAGACTGTATGGTAGGGGGACAGAGATGTTTTTAGCCTCTCTGGAGGGATTTGGCAGAAGGTGAGCAAGAGAGGGAACTCAGTAGGTTCAACAATATGTCAAACAGTGGAGAGCATTGACACCTCTGGCAAAGGCAGGGGATTAATCCTCGGTGATCAGTAAGAGGAGGTGGCAATAAACATCATTGGTAGCCACATAAACGGAGTGTGGTGGCCACCAAGTAAAGATATAGAAGCATCCGTCACTCTTCCGGGAAGAAGCCACTTCAGTGGTGTTCTATTAGACGTCGACCTAGACAGCGGCAAGTGCTAGAAAACTGACTATACTAAGCCTACAACCTGCAGACCGCATTATTGAATTCAAATGACAGATACACTTACACTTTGCTAAAGTAAACTTCACCTTAGGTTAAAGCAGCTCGAATATACTTCCACAGCTGATTAGCTAACAACGCTCCGAGGCATTACTTTAGGGAAACATTTTCAGTTATTCAGGTAAATTTTTTTTGCTTTACTAGAGCATGAGCTTAGCACTAGGGTACTGGACGGATCTATCGCCCACGAAGAAATATAGAGATAAGAACCTTAATATAAAGTTCTAACACTTCTATGATGACTCTAAATAATTGCACCCAGGAAGAAAGATCCTTAACCTCCCCTTTGTCTGGGTGATTGAGGAACGTTAAGCCCATACCTCAAACCCTTGGGTTTATCATTTGATCTTTTTATCTTTTAAGTGTTGAGACCTATCTGACATCTCGGCACGGGGGGCATTTGTTTTAAAAGTCTGACTCCTGTGGACCTTGTTTGGAGGCAGTCCTTTCCGATGTACCACCTTGATACTTGTCTCGCCCTCACTCGCTTAATGTCACGGGTTCTTCAGTCCCGGCTTTCGAAATACCCTCCCACGCCACTTCTTGAGCAGGCCTCTGTCAATTGTTTGTACAGGTAAAACTTTGTTGCGGTGATAGAACCTTTCCCATTGTATTGTTAGAATCTGGAATGGTATTCACTCACTTCCTGCACTCGTGGCTGTCTTCTAAACTTGTATACTTTTCACAAACAACTGAAGTCCTTGCTGTTCACACCCTCAGATCCCTACAACTCGAGCTGTATGCTCTTAATTTAGCTGTAGCTTTGCACTACCATTCATTCATTCATTTATTCATTTACAGAGGGGTACATTTATATTTCAACCCACCCATGCATCTGATCCTTCATAAAAATATGTTAAAGACTAGGAAAGTACAAGTTGATTGCTGTCTTCATTGTACAAGAATAAAATTTCAGGTTCGGATTGTTGTCTAGTGGTGGTTTCCCATGGTCCCTAAATTGGTGACATGAGATACAATATGGAATGGATAATTGGCCTAGAGGAAGCAAATGGTTTATTAAATTAGCAGATGAAAGAGCTACACAATTCACAGTCACACTAGTCCACAATCAAGTAAAGACAAGATGAAGGACGGCGTCACAACCAGCTTTATAAAACAGGTGTGCACCGTGATCCAAGCAAAGAAACTGATAGCGCCACATCTGAATGACAGCATAACAACACCACATGTTAATGAAAACCTTATGCTGATCGGTGCATCGAAGGGCCCGCGTGGCTAAAGGACAACACAATACTAGAGGAGAGGGCACAACAGTGGTATTTTATGGAGTACACTTATATGTCCCAGTGATGTTACTATTCGGGACAATTACAGTTAGGGATTGCCTGATGTTTGAAAGAAGATCTGGAAACTCCAATTGAACAGATTCATGGAAGAGGCGGGCGTGATGCCGACAGAAGATGGCGGCGGTTCACTGGAGCTCAGTGGTGCCTCCGGGCTTTTCACATAATAAGCGGTGGTCCCAGGAGCAGTTTTACCAAACACTCTCGGTTTATTAGATGGTACGATGGCCTGATGCTTCAGCTTAGCATTCTTTCTTCCCTCCTGCGCCTCTGATAGCTTCACTTTCTTCGTAGCTACATCCAGAAATCCATGTGCCGCCAACGAGCCCGCCATTTTGGATAAACATAAACGCAGAGCAGCGGTCTCATTAATAACTTCCTTCAATTATATTTTGGCTATTTTCTTTTTTGCTCGTTATATCTTTGGTGATCTCTGAATGAGGAGTATTTCTTAACTTGAGCAGTAATAAGCGCTTAGCACGGAGCATTATGACTAATTCATCAATTTATTTTTTCCAGTCTCTGTGCTTATGTTTCCTGGCCTATCAGAGGTATTTTCATGTGCCTTATCATTTCTTAGCCTTTTTGTAATGAAAGGTGTTGGTATGAGCTGTCTTCGTTGAACAGCTGTTTCCTGATAAAATCTTGCTGCCACGTTTCATTGTATGATTGGGTATGCTCACAGTACATTCCCTGACTATAATATATGTCATTATTTCCTCACATCGGCAATGTAAACATTTTTAGCTGTCGCAAGAAGAATTTTCAATTCTATTAATGACACAGAACCTCTGAAATGTTGTCCATTCTAAGCAGAATGCAACAGTTCATCCTAGAAGGAGAAAGGCTCCTGACCACAAAGGAGCCCGCTAAAAGTTCCAGGCAGTTTATATGAAACTGAAGTTTGGCCTCCGACCAGCGACCTCCCACGGAGAGGGAGTCGCATCTGGACCCCCAGCCTCACCTGCTGGCATCCAATTCCAGGATAATATCCGGGATGCTGCCAAAAATAGCCCTGCCGTTCCAGGCCTCCATGTGGGTCAACCATCAATTTATTTCCATCCCGGCATCCGGCAAGAGCTGAATCTGATCTGAGTACATTAACCCTTCTGAAGGTGTTGTATCTTGAGACGTTGAAGGGCCCTGTAGTGGAGGGGGACCGGGAATATAGCCTGAATGGACGAGGCCAAGAGACCCACAATCGGAGCTATTGACCTCAATGAGTTTGTCTGGTCTCGCACTACCAACCTCAACTCCCTCTTGATATTCTGAATCTTTTGGGAAGGGAGAATCAACTGAGACAACACCATGCAACAACTATCTGGAATCCCAAAAATTTCATCCATTGGGAGGGGATCAGACAAGATTTCGCCTGATTGATGACAAACCCCAGTTCTTGCAATAGTTGGATTGTCCAACACAGGTGGAGAGATACTCTATGAGTATTCTGAGCCATAAGAATCAAATCATCGAGATAAATGATTAGCCTGACGCTTTTGGAGCGAAGGGCCTCTACCACCGGTCTCATCAGCTTGATCAAGCACCATGGGTCTGAGGAGAGACCAAAGGGAAGAACTTTGTACTCGCAGCATTGACCAAGCTAGAAGAATTGAAGAAAGCGCCTGTGGGGGGAAAATTAGGAACCGAGAGGTACGCGTCCTTTAGGTCCAGCTGGACCATCCAGTTGTTCTCTTGTAGCAGATCTCAAAGGATGTGAATACCCTCCATCTTAAAATGCCTGTACACAATCTATTAATTGAAATTCTTCAGATTGAATACCAGGCGAGAGCCTCCGCCTCTTTTGCTGACCAAGAAAATGCTGATGAGTCCCCCGGGTGAGGTGAGGAAAAACATATGGCATCTTTCTGGAGCAGAGAAAGAACCTCCCTTGACATGAGCTCTTGATCTTGTAGGGTAACATACAGCTCCTGGGGTAGAGAAGTCTGAACTGGGGAACTGTAGAATTCCAGTTTGTACCCCACAACGGAATCGAGGATCCACGAGTCCTGAGTCAAAAGCACCCAATGGCACGCAAAAAACTGAATCCTTCCCCCCAAAATCACTTCTGATGATGGTAAAATTCTCATCTGAGTATCCTGACTCATGGGAGCCTCTCTGTTGTCCTCTGCTGTAGCCTCTACGGAAGAGTTGACAACCTCCCCGAGCTCAGGTGGGGCAGAAGGTCTGGTCTGAAGACTGCTTGTGCCAGTTTCCGTGGAAACAGTTGAAGGTTTCACATTGGGAGCCCTGGTAAGTGCCTTGGCCTGACAAATGGGTCCTATATCGTCCGGCCTTTCCAAAAAGGGTGTTTCTGAATACCTTCTTTAATGATAGATGCACTTTGTCCAGCGTATTATAACTTGCAGCGAACTTGGCTAGATCCTTGACAAAGGGTCCTCTGAAGAGGGGACCCTGCGCCACCGTTCCTGACTCAAAGGAAGCAAGATTGTTTGATTTTGGGGTTGATGCGCATCAAAATCGACCGCCGCCTTTCTCTAGACATCGCCACGATGGCAGTACTCAACTGGCAGACAGCATGTTGGCTCCTCCAATCAGAATGTCCGGATCAACCGCTACACCAGAATCTTTGGACTGGAAGCCCAATTCCAGAATTTTTGTTAAGGGGCCTTTCGAGGACTAGTAACTTCTCTTGAGAGGATCGCAAAGCTATATCTAGCCCTTTCTTGGGGTCCATTGCCCATTTTTTCATAAAGTTGACCAGGGTGGGGTCCACCTCGGGCATATCTGAGACCTTACCAGCCAGATCTGGTCTGCGGCACTCGCATCTAAACCTCACCATGACCTCCTTATCATAGCCTTGTCCGAGATGGGATTAGATATAGCTGGCCACCTTGGGGAGGGGGTCAAACTGGTAGAGCGTGGGTGTACAATCTCCTCTGGATCAAAGGTCCTTTGGCGGACTTGGACCGGGATTTGATCCGTGTTCAGGACATCTCTTCTCTCTTGGCCCAGTGACTGCCTCCTGGTCACTGTCAGAGGAAACGTGGGAAGAATTAGAGCCCGTCGGCTGAGAGAAGCTAAATGACTCGTCGGAGTTGGGTGTTGGGATTGGGAGTGACTATGTCCATGCTCCTCCAAAAACTGCTGCAAACAGTTGCTCAAATGCATTGGAATGCCACCTTTTTGTCTTTGATTTTCCTTTTGATTTTTCCTTTGGATGCTTAGGAGGCTGGGATGCCGGCTCTGCGGAGGAAATGACAGGCGGAAGCCAGCCTTGGTGGTGAGAAAATCCCTTGAGGTGGGAGGTCAGGGGGCCAAGGGCTTTAGCCAAAGCCTTATTGAACGTTGTTGTCCAACGCTTTCACAAGGATCTTCTTAAAGGAGGGAGAAAACTCCTGATACTCCCCTTTATCCTCCTCATAGGGGTCATACTGAGCCATGGTGAATGAACTATGTGCAGGTACACACAAGTCACACTGCAGTAGCCAACTAGCTACAATGCAAGGGGAAGTGCAACTCCAGCAGGTGCAGATCAGTTGTTAAAGTGTGGAGGGAGGCGCCTACAATCACACTCTAGGCAGCGCCTATGTCAATTATTACAACCCTGGGCACTCTCTGATGCCTCAGGGTGTGGGGAGCAGTGTATCAGCACGCAGGAGGACAATTGTACTTAAAATGGGAAGTCTATTAGCAGAACTGGCTCACGCTCTGCTCAGAACGATGAAACACATTGCCTGCCGCTGTCTGAACCTCTGTCACCGCGTTCGAAAGACGTGCGGCGGTAGTGTGCATGTGCACATGAGCTTTTTGTCGTGGTCGATCCAAGTTGGCAGCCATGTCCTGCTCCCGCTCCACAGATGGAGGTCCGCAAGTGCTCTCGCGCACCCACCCAAAGATAAAAATACACATAAACGCTGCAAAGCAAGTAAAACTGTCACGGTGTAGGTACTCCTCAGACTCAGTGTGATGCAAACAAGGTCCACCTCCTGACACCACCAAGTCACCGATAAAAAACCACAGTGCATTGGAGTAATCAAGCGAGGGAAGGAAGGGGAAGGATCAGCAGGGACGGGATAACTGTAAAGAAAAATACACAGTGTTAATTATCACATTGTCTGTCTATTCTCATAAGGTCTCACTAAAACCAAAATGACCTGGCCTGCCCATAACTCATAAAGGCAGAACTAGTCCAAAGCCTGACTATGTTCCATCAGTATCACCAATGGATGCCCCAAGCCAACTACGGCCACTAATAATCACTTAAGGGTCTCACCGCCCCTCCTCCTAAACAATACTACAGTACGTATAAAGAAACAAACATGAGGAGAAAGAATAAGGTGAAGAAAATCTATTTTGCACTTCTTCCTATGATTCAGTTAACCCACTGAGCCTTTTGTTAATGTCACGTATATTTGAAGAAGTACTCATTCATATCTCAGTGAATGTTGACAAGAATCATTTGTCCCGGCTGTTTGGAATCCTGCAAACAGTAAATCTCATTCTGAATTGCCGCCAACAAAAAGCCAAAAGATTATGTCTCATAAGATCGCCGTTCCTTGATTATGGTACCTCAAAAAGTAAAGTGCTCCAATATATGGCAGTCACTCACAACCTGGCTGTAAGGAATGCAGAAATAAAGAAAGGTGATAGCCTCCGGCAAGTAGCACAGCTTGCCGCTTACCACCTCCTTAGTACTTGGATCTCGAACGGAGGAGCAGCTAGGAACTCCTTCTGCCGGTAAAAGGTCAGTTTCCAGGAGGGGGCCCTGATGAATCTCATTCCTCTTTTCCGGCCGCCGATGATTTCCCCCCTGGGGAACGCCGTCCGCTCCGACTTCGTTGAGGCTCCGACCTGCCTCATTAGCACAGAATAACGCACACCCTTTCCAGGGTGCGCTGACTCTTACGCGATCTCTACCGCGCTGGGCTTCATGGGAGGTGTAGTCCCTAATGACTACAATCTCCCGATCGGCCCTGTAGGCGCCGGCTAGCACCTGACAGTACGCCCACCTCCAAATCGCCTCCTAGGGCCAGGTTTAGTGGGATGACAAGCATGAAACCGTTGCACCGCCCTAGGGGCATGGACATTGCCTTCCGGCTCCCATGAATCCTCCTCGGCCTCATACCCCTTCCACGAAACCAAGTACCATAACTTACCCCCCCGTAGTTTGGAATCCAACACCTTGCGCACCTCATACTCCAGCTGCCCGTCTCTAACCACCGGAGGCACCGCCCGCCGGGTCGCTGACAGAGCTGGCTTCAAAAGGCTGCAATGAAACACCGGATGGATTCTTAAGGAAGCAGGTAAGTTGAGACGGTAAGCCACAGGGTTTATCTTGCGTACCACCTCATAAGGACCAATGTAACGAGGATGAAAGATGCTACGCATCTTAAAGCGTATATACTTGGTGGAAAGCCACACTCGATCCCCTGGCTGATACACCGGCCCCTCACGCCGATGTACATCACCCCATTTCTTATACTGTTCCTTGGCTTTATCCAAATTAAGTCGTATTTTTTTTTGCATGGATTGTAGGTTCTTAACCATAGCATGGACAGTAGGTTGATCCGTGACATCCTGAGGTATGATTATGGGCAACATCTCCGCGTGGAACCCTGTGTTAGCACGAAAAGGAGACTCCCTTATCGAGCTATGCCAAGCATTGTTGTACGATAGTTCGGCCAGCCATAGCAATGACACCCACGATTCCTGGGCGTCCTTTGCATAGCACCTCAGATATTTCTTCAGGGTTTGGTTGAGGCGCTCCGTCTGGCCATCGGTTTGTGGGTGGAAACTGGTGGATAGGGCGGATTCAATGCGCAGAACCTTGCACCACATGCGCCAAAACCTAGCAACGAACTGGGGGCCTCTGTCTGAAATAATGGTTCTTGGTAAACCATGTAACCGCACCACTTGAGACAGAATTAGATGGGCGGTCTGACTTGCTGTAGGTAGGTTTCTGCAAGGGAGAAAGTGACCCATCTTGGTAAGACTATCGATTACCACCATGATAGCATTGTACCCCTGATCCATTGGCAATCCTACCACAAAATCCACGCTGATGGTTTGCCATGGTTTTTCCGGAGTGGGCAAAGGCATCAGCTTGCCCTGGCTCTTCGCGTTTTCTCCCTTGGATCGAGCACATATCTCACACCGAGCTACCCATGTCGCAACGTCCTTAGCCCAACCTTTCCACCTGAAATGTCGTTGAACTATTTGCGCAGTCTTGGTGTACCCCGGATGACCAGCTGTTACCGCATCATGACACCAATTGAAGGCTTGCATTCGAAGTTCAGGTGTTGGTAAATACAAACGATTACCTTGCAACGGTATTCCATGCTTAAGGGTACGGTCCTGACTTACTTCGGCCCACTCCTTCCACTGAGCAGCAGACTTATGCTTAGAGACCTTTTCTAGGAAGTGAGAGATATGAAGGGCACAAAGCACTTTTTCCGGTTGGATGATTGCTTCATCAGGTCTTGAAGTGATGTTCCTCGCGTCCCTTTGTCTAGACAGTGAATCTGCCTTGCGATTGTCGACCCCAGGACGGAAGGTTACTACAAACTCATATTCTGAAAAGAACAGCATCCACCTCATTTGCCGCTGGGTAAGCTGTCTAGCCTCCTTCATATACTGCAGGTTTCGGTGATCAGTATATACCGTGACCGGGTGTTGGGCCCCCCAGAGATAGTGTCTCCATTCCTGAAATGCCTTCTTGATGGCTAGTAGTTCTTTTTCTGCCACTGTATAGTTGAGTTCCGCAGCAGATAGCTTCTTAGATAAAAACGCAACCGGATGAAGCTGTCCCGAGGTCTTGTTTCTTTGGGATAACACAGCCCCAATGGCTATATCCGAGGCATCTGCTTCGACTATAAAAGGTACTTCTGGCTGTGGATGCTGAAGTATAGGCGCTGAGCAGAAGGCCTGTTTTAAGAAGCAGAAGGCCTCCTCTGCCTCCTCTGACCAAACAAAAGACACACCCTTTCTTAGCAACCTTGTTATAGGTGACACAATGTGGGAAAAATGACAGATGAATCTTCTATAGTAATTGGAAAACCCCAGGAAGCATTGCACGTCTCTCACACTAGTGGGCACTGGCCACTCTTGAACCGCCTGTATTTTTCTTGTCGACATGCAGAACCCTTCCGGGCTTAAATCCACCCCCAAGAACTCAACCTTCTGTACATGGAACTCGCATTTGCTCAGTTTGCAATAAAGATGGTGCTGTTGCAATGCTTGGAGTACTAGGGAAACATGTTCCATGTGCCGCTCTAGGGAGGTAGAATACACCAATATGTCATCTATATAAACGATCACAAAGTGGTCTACGTATTCTTTGAGAACATCGTTCAGAAAGTATTGGAAAGCCGCCGGGGCGTTACACAACCCGAACGGCATTACCAAGTATTCAAACAGGCCATAACGGGTCTTGAACGCCGTCTTCCACTCATCCCCTTCACGGATTCTGACCAGATGGTAAGCCCCCTTCAGATCTAACCTTGTATAGATAGTTGCCTCTTTCACCTGTTCCAATAACACAGGAATGAGGGGAAGAGGGTATCTATTCCTTATCGTGTTCTTGTTCAGCATTCGATAATCGATGCAGGTTCTCAACTCTTTATTCGCTTTAGCTATGAAAAAGAGTGGAGAAGCTGCCGGAGAACAAGATGGTCTAATGAACCCGATTTCCAGGAAGCGGTCCAGATATCTTCGCAAATGTTTGGTTTCTGGGTCTGATAGAGCATATACCCTACAAGAAGGAAGGAGTGCTCCCGGAATCAGATCTATCTTGCAATCGTATATACGATGGGGTGGCAATGTCTCCGCCTGACCTTCGTCGAACAAATCCTTGAACTTGGCGTAAACAGAGGGCAATATCACCGCTTTCTCCACCACTGTGGCCAACTGTAACCCTTGAGCCAACGCTAACGCGGGGGGGGTTATCATATAAGGAACAGACTTTCTCACTCCTCAAGGACTGAAAACTAACCGTCTTGGTTTGCCAATCGATAACAGGATTGCTTTTTCTTAGCCAGGGCATTCCCAAAATTATTTCATACTGAGGAGCCTCTATTATATCTAGCCTGATTATTTCTCTGCGTGCCGGAGATACTCCACTGAAAACCAACCCCACATCCTCAGTTTGTTCAGTAAGGGGTCCAGACTTCAGTGGTGTACCGTCAACTGCCAACACTATTTCGGGGTTCTTTCTTGGAATTCTCAGAAGTCCCAGTCTCTTAACCACACCTTCATCTATGAAATTTCCCGTGGCTCCTGAGTCTATCATTGCCCACACAGGATGGGTTCGATCTTGGGACACCAGCTCTACGGATAACAAAAGGTGTGACGCCTTTTCTTCTTGTGGCAAGAGGGTTAAAGAAGTCAACCGGAACCCCGATAGGGGTTCTATAAAGGGCAAATCCTCTTTCTCTGATATCTTCCCTGACGTCACCGCGGCCTTTTGAGTGGGGGAGTAGGAGAACCTTTTTCTTGGTTTTTGAGGACACTCTCTCACATAATGACCCCTCCTGCCGCAATACATGCACAACCCCTGTACCCTCCTACTCTCTTTTTCGGCCCTTGACAGAGGTGCCCTAACGGCTCCCACTTCCATAGGTTCCCCGCATAAATCATGGGAATTAGGAACTGGTCGCCCCTCCCTTTCTGGAATGACCGGCCGCCTATCACCCGCTCTACGCTCTCCCCTTCTCTCTGCTAGCCGATGATTCAATCTCAAGGTAAGATTCACAAGTTCAGTACACGTGGAAGGCTGTGGATCTATTTGGGCTAGGATATCCTTCATGTCGTCTCTTAATCCTTGATAATAGAGAGACATTCTCTTCTCCTCTGGCCACTCTGATTCCGCCACCAGTCTATTGAAGGTCGTAAGATAAGTAACCAGGTCAGACCTCCCCTGTCTCAGTTCCAGCAATTCTCTATCAGCACTAAAGGTGGTTGTTCTGTGATCAAACACCTTCTCAAAGGCCGACCGAAAGGCATTCCAATCCGATAATAAGGGGTCATCGTTTCTAACTAACGGCACTGCCCAGTTAGCTGCATCTCCCGAGAGATAAGAAATAGCGAACATTACCCTGGAAAGGTTAGAGGGAAAAGACGCCGGTCTACATGAGAATTGAAGAGACAACTGCGTTAAAAAAGCCTGAACTTTCCTGGGGTCCCCTGAAAACCGTTCCGGACTGGCCAAAGGGATTGGAGGGGAGACGTTCACGGTTACCTGCGGTGTAGATGCTGAGGCATCGAAGGGATTCCTAGTAAGCCTTTCTACCTTGTCCTTTAGGGCCGCTGCCTCCACCCTAGAATTTGCCAACTCTTGCTGCACTACCACTAACGCCTGTAATACATTATCCATAGATGCCATCTTTGCATTACACCGAGCAGGAGGAGTATTATTCGTGGGTGCGTTATTCTGTCACGGTGTAGGTACTCCTCAGACTCGGTGTGATGCAAACAAGGTCCACCTCCTGACACCACCAAGTCACCGATAAAAAAACACAGTGCATTGGAGTAATCAAGCGAGGGAAGGAAGGGGAAGGATCAGCAGGGACGGGATAACTGTAAAGAAAAATACACAGTGTTAATTATCACATTGTCTGTCTATTCTCATAAGGTCTCACTAAAACCAAAACGACCTGGCCTGCCCATAACTCATAAAGGCAGAACTAGTCCAAAGCCTGACTATGTTCCATCAGTATCACCAATGGATGCCCCAAGCCAACTACGGCCACTAATAATCACTTAAGGGTCTCACCGCCCCTCCTCCTAAACAATACTACAGTACGTATAAAGAAACAAACATGAGGAGAAAGAATAAGGTGAAGAAAATCTATTTTGCACTTCTTCCTATGATTCAGTTAACCCACTGAGCCTTTTGTTAATGTCACGTATATTTGAAGAAGTACTCGTTCATATCTCAGTGAATGTTGACAAGAATCATTTGTCCCGGCTGTTTGGAATCCTGCAAACAGTAAATCTCATTCTGAATTGCCGCCAACAAAAAGCCAAAAGATTATGTCTCATAAGATCGCCGTTCCTTGATTATGGTACCTCAAAAAGTAAAGTGCTCCAATATATGGCAGTCACTCACAACCTGGCTGTAAGGAATGCAGAAATAAAGAAAGGTGATAGCCTCCGGCAAGTAGCACAGCTTGCCGCTTACCACCTCCTTAGTACTTGGATCTCGAACGGAGGAGCAGCTAGGAACTGCTTCTGCCGGTAAAAGGTCAGTTTCCAGGAGGGGGCCCTGATGAATCTCATTCCTCTTTTCCGGCCGCCGATGATTTCCCCCCTGGGGAACGCCGTCCGCTCCGACTTCGTTGAGGCTCCGACCTGCCTCATTAGCACAGAATAATGCACACCCTTTCCAGGGTGCGCTGACTCTTACGCGATCTCTACCGCGCTGGGCTTCATGGGAGGTGTAGTCCCTAATGACTACAATCTCCCGATCGGCCCTGTAGGCGCCGGCTAGCACCTGACAAAAACTGGCACAAGCATATGCAATGCGATAACCAAGACACAAGGCCCCAGAGGCCCGGGGCTTGCTGAGAATATAGAGATCGCAAGTAACCGGCGCTATCTCGTACCTAAGTATACAATATACAGCTATCACTGGCAATGCTCATCAACACCATCGCGAGCCTAAGTATTAATAAAAATAAATGTGCACTTAACTGGCTGTGGAGCAGCAAAGAAGAGGAGGTCAAGATGGCGGCAGGTGTGCTTAAAGAGGTGTGTTGTTACTGATTAGACCAGGTGACATGTGACATTGGGTTCATGGGGGATGTAGTTTTTTTCTCATGTTATTGTGATTGGCTGCTGTGAAAATTACAGTAAAGAAAGAGAAGCATGATCGGAGCCTCCGGTTCTGAGACAAAATTCATCCTCCATCCGTTCTCAAGTTTGCTCCTTTCTGTCTCTTCTTCCTGGCTTTACTTGTTCTTATCCCGGTCAAGCCTGCCAGTATTATTATCCAGCGGCACAATACACAAAATAATAATGCTGCTGACTCGGGCAACAGTTACCGTAAGTTTATTCACCATCCATGATGCGTTTCGGCCGTGCAGGCAGCCTTGCTCTTATAGTCAGAGTCAATAATGAAGAACCCTGATATAAAGATAGACATTAAGATTAAATTGTACAAAATTACTTTTGTGTAAAATGTTAAGGAGGATCAGTGGTCCTGTTGATGTTGGACGCATGTATGACAGAATACCGAATGCCATTAGAACGAATGGCTTTATAACGCAAACACTGCAATGAAAATGCCTTTAAAACAAAAGGCTTTTACAGCGAGATTTTTTACAACGAATAAGCCTTTAGAACGAAACCCTTTAACACAAAATGTAACTATTTAACAAGTAAGGATATATATATATATATATATTATATTTATACATATATAATATACGTTATATAAATATTATATATATATATAAAATGGGTTTATTTTTACTTGTAAAATACTTAAATTTTTTGTGGAAAGACAATATACACAATATCAATACATATTTATTTTAATATATATATATATATATATATATATATATATATATATATATATATATTCACACATTACACAATATCAATACATATTTATTGAAATATACAAATATATTTATATATATATACATATCTCTCCATACACATATTTTCACCAATAACCCATGAACCGTAAAGAAAATCCTTTCCCATCCCAAAATTCCCTTGCCACTCACAAAACCCATAACCACCCTACACCCTAAAAGTTCCCTCACCACCCAAAAACCCATATCCACTTCAAACCCTAAAAATTCCCTTACCACCCAAAAACTCATACCCACCCTAAACCCTAGAAGTTCCTTTACCACCCAAAAACCAAAAAATTCCCTACCACCCAAAAACCTATACCCACCGTAAACCCTAAAAAATCCCTTACCACTTAAAAACCAATACCCACCCTAAAACCTACATTTCCCTTATCACCCGAAAACCCATACCCACCCTAAATCCTATATATCATAAATACTGCTTGCAGAGTAGCTCATGCACTAGAGAGGAGTGGAACGCAGAACAGGTCGAGCCGACCGGTTACATAAAATACGCAAATGATAATAATAATAATAATAATAATAATAATACACAAAATAATGATAGCACTCACTCAGGCAACAGTTACTGTAAGTTTACTCACCATCCATAACCCGTTTCGGCCCTACAGACAGTGTTGCTCACATACCCAGCGTGCACAATCAAGACGTATAAAAAACATTCTGTAACTGCCAATGACGACAAACTCCTGTGCTCATTCACAGTGTAAAGAAATGTCATTGCCATCTTGGTTTCATGTATAGAGTGAAATAAACAATTCCTCCGCTATTCTCAAACAAATAATTACATGCAAATAATGATCATTGAGCCAATAATAATAAATAATGATGGAAAGTATATGTACATAATTATTCAAAATATAATACTTGCATCCTATCTATCAAACATCCATTTCTGCTGGCAACATAATGGTGGCATCTACTTTATATTGTTCGTCCATGTGAGATATCCATCCCTCGTATCTACTTACCATAGAGCACATTATTCCGTTGTGGGAGAACAAAACAGTATACCACGCTCTATGATCAAATATTCATTTGAAATATAACCATGAAATACATGAGAAATAATAGCACAAGGTTGTGGAATGCCTATCGCCCAATGCTCAAGACATATTGTTTGGGGTCAAGGGCAACAGGTTTTCATATTTATTTTGTCCTTGGGACAAGTAGGCCCAACCCCCTGCAGAACAGTGTACAGGTGATAGTGTACAGGGAAGGAAATTGTCTGCAGATGAGGTAATGTGTGTGTCCATATGTTAATGCTGTTCGAACTTGCATTTACAGTTCATTAATGGAAAGCCTTCATTGTTGGGGTGGGCGCTGTAAATAAACGTTTTAGGGTCACACTACATTACTGACAGTGGTTCCAGTAGAAAAAAAGTGTACACACGTTTGAAAAGCTAAGTATAATGCTCCCAGAATGCTCTTTGATTAGATGCAAATATTTGCGGAAGCTTGTAAACAAGAATGATTATTCTTTGCTTTCAAAATAAAATGTTCATACGAAAATGTAAGTAAGAAAAACACGTTTTGCCACTTTGACATTTTAGGTGCTATTTCTTTGAAGCGTCATTTAGTGAAATGTGTTGATGCATGCTAGTGTTTCCAAAAAATATTCCTAATGGAAAATCAGTGTAACCATTTTCAACCAGATTATGGGAAGCATGAAAATAAACAAGCACTGGCAAAACCAACAGATCTGACATTTTTTGTGAGTCTTTTGGTTTCGTCAAGGCGTGTCTTGTTTTGACATGGCTTTTGTAACACTTTATTGTTGTTACCTGGCCTTCACCATTGTAACAAACACTGGCAAAAAGAAAAAAAAATTGGTCTAAAAAAGCACACACGGCCACCAGTGGCGTAACAAAGGCCCCGTGGCCCCCCTCAGCACAGCACCTGCCCTGAGTGAGTCTGGACTGGGGGGGGGGGGCTCCACGTTCTTTGCAGGTGGGTCTCTTCCCATTTTGTTACACCACTGATTGCCACAGTAGTTCCTCACTCTGAACAAAACTACTTTGTGTGCCAATATGCTTCTTGTGGAAGAGCAGAATGCGATCACTCACAGTAAAGCCAGACGATAAAGAGAGAAATAGAATTTTAATAAAAACTAAATGTCTTTGTTAACGCCAGACCTAATTATGGACCCAATTCTTAAAGAAAGTCACAAAAGTTCACCCATAGTAAATGTCTTTGAATTAGTGGCTTTCATGAATTCACAAGAACTTACAGAAGTTGACCCGGAAATCATATTCCTAGAAAATATTTGTGAAATGTATTTCAACACGAGCAAACATGCATATGAAGATTTGCTCATATGAAAATCTGTTGAACGTTTAAAAGTTCACTTTCCCTCCAACCACTTTTTTCCAAACCCTGGAAGAACTTCTACTTCTGCCATTGTCAGGTGTAAATTTTCAACCTTTCTCATTATTGGAAAAGATTAGAGAAAAGCTGGTGAAAATCCTTAAAACATGCAAGTTAGTAGGTTTGCAGACTCAAAGCCATTCCGGCCTTGGAACTATTGCTTACCGCTTCCTCTAGCTCCATTATGTAGATCTGCGGAAAGGTGGCAAAATAAGGAAATTTATATACTAGTAATTGAAATCTCAAATATTCAAGCCCTACTATAGTAGTAGCCCTAGCATAATCAGAGAGGCTATTATCAGACCTCTTGCATAATGAGATTGCTGCCATAATTTGTTGCCACACTACGTAGCACCAAAGGGACAAGTAGATCTAAGAAGCAACCTGTCCCATGGACAAGTAGATATTTTATTAAATTCCACACCCCTGATAACATCACTCCATATTCAAAGAAGCCCCACAAATCTGGCCAATAATATATAAAGAATGTATATATTCACTTCATGTATATTCCCATGATAACTTCAGAATACTTGCACCAAAATCGGCATAAGTAAACATGAGACCTAAGGCCAATCAGAATACCTCGGGCCCAACATAATGCTAGTAAATCAATCCCACCTTTGTTTAAAACTCTAATGGGTATATTTATAATTGGTTTGCGCAGTTTTAGCATCAGTTATTTTGATGCTAAAATGGCACAAACTGAACTCCATATTTATATTTTGACGCTAGACCCATCTAGCGTCACAATATTGAAGTTTGCGTCATTTTCTGGATGCATGAACCCACTTTGCGTCAATGAGATGCAAGGTAGGTGTTCCAGTCCAAAACATGACGCTAAGCCCTTAGCTCCATATTTATCCGCACGTGCAAAAATAATGCACGGGTGGGAGGTGGACCCAAATAATGACGCTAAGTGTGCTTAACGTCACTATTTAATGCCTGGGTCAGACCAGGCGTTAGGGTACCTGTGGACCCATTTCCATGGCCAAACACCATTGAATGGGCCCACAGATGCCCACCCAAAGCCCCAGGAACACCCCCACCAACACCAGAGGGACACCATAGGATGGGGGACCCCATCCTGAGTAAGTATTGGTAAGTATTTTTCTTTTTTTTCATGTGCCATTGGGGGCCCCTCACATGGTCCCCCCTGCCTGGCACTGGGTGTTATGGCCTTTCCCAGGGGACACTGGTCCCCTGGGCTGGCCATTGTAGTGGTGGGCATGACTGCTGTCTTTATTAAGACAGAAGTCATTTTTGGGTGGTAGTGTGTCAGAAAATGACGCTAGGCTGGTTAGCAGCATATTTATTCCCATGAACTAGCCTAGTGTCATTTCTGACCCACTAACGTCTTTTCCCCTCCCCCCCAGCTAGCATCTTTTCTTTGGACGCTAGCCAGTCCTATGTGCCACTGTGTGCCATTCCATAAATATGGAGCACGACTGGCGCTATGGATTTTGCCGCAAACCTGCATTAGCACAGCTTTGTGGCAAAATCCATAAATATGGGCCTAAATATAATATTTGTTTCTTTTCATAGAACAGAAATTACGATACTACAAGACTTATAGAAAACAATTACATGTGTATAACTGTCTGCTATGGTGCACATGTCCCATATCACATAGAATATCAAATACTTCAAGGGGCTATAATATTATCGCTATGAAACCAAGGGTGCTGTACCAAAACTTTGTGTATATGTAATTGAAAAGTGATAAACCATCCAATTCTTATCTCACATAACACCACATCAGTGATTTGAAGAATGTGGATGAAGAAAAGGGTAGGGGTTCTTCCCCCACCAAACAGAGAGAGAGAGCAAATCAAACACCCTTCCTTTCTTCCTGTAACACAAAGACACAACAGCATAATAAATGCCATAAGAACAGAATAAAGGTGTACAAGTCACATATATTATAACCCTATATCTAAAACAGTTACATTTTGCACCATGCAACAAAACAAAACACGGGAACTACCAATAAATGAATACCTCACTGGTATTTATTTATTGGCTCAATTATCATTAGTTGCATGTTTAAGAATAACGGGAGGGTTATTTATTTCACTCTATACCTGAAACTAAGATGGCGATTACATTTTCTTTACACTGTGAGTGGGTACGAGCGTCTGTCGTCATTGTTGCACGTTTGGGACCGCACCAGTCCCATAAAACATGAAGGACATGATCCTGCACGTGCCTCCTACTGTGAGCCGCAGGCACATCCATTTATTCTTGAGGGGTCCTCATTACGCATTTCGCACCACAGTGCCAGCTCCTCTACCACTCTGCCACCAGTGCACACCTCTTTCATGGGTCTCTGCTATGCTAACGCTTATTCCTTCATGTTCTGTAGCCACAGCAAGTAAGTGGGGCCCTACGTGACCTCGAATGTATGGCAGTTCTACGTTTTCCTAACTGTAGATCCAGGAAGGCAATTGTGTATTGCGGTTTTCTTTTTTAGCTTTTGGATAAGACCTAATACACAATGCTTTATTGTGACCTCAAGTTTAAGGAGAAATGTCTGTCTTGCCAATTCTTCGACCCAATAATTCAATACAGAACGACATTCCCATGTAATATGATTAAAGGTTGAATTATTTTGATTTCATTGTGCACAAACAGATATAGCTGCGCATATGTTATAAAGTTACTTGGGGTGAGGTACTTGCAATGAAGGAAATTGAAATAGATCAACTTAAACCTTGTGTTACTTGCAAATGCAGTTTTGTGTCAAAAAGTTTACCGCCGGTGTGCGTCATTCCTGAGCGACAGCTGGGCACCATATTTATGGAATGGCGCAAGCCGGCATTAAGGATCAACTAACATCAAAAGAAAAGATGCTAGCCGGGGGGGCAGCAGTAGGGGAATATTACGTTAGGGCACCAGAAATTACGCTAGACTGGTTAACGCCAATATATTTGGCGTTAGCCAGCCTAGCGCCATATCTTGACACAATAGCACACAAAAATGACTCCTGTCAAGGAGTCATTCCCACCCCTCCAGTGGCCATGCCCAGGGGCCCATCATTTTTGCACGGGGATAAATAAGGCGCTACGGGCTTAGAGTCATTTTTGGGACGGGAATGCCTACCTTGCATCTCATTGACACAAGGTGGGTTCACGCATACAAAAAATTTCGCTAACTCCAATAATTTGACGCTAGACGTGTCTGGCGTCAAAATATAAATATGGAGTTAAGTTTGCACCATTTTAGTGTTAAAAAAAGACGCACAAATGGCACAAACAGAGTATAAATATGCCCCCATTTGTGTTACTTGGCTGTGGAGAGTCAGGAAAGCCCACCCATATTAATTCCATAATCGTATTAGCAAACTTTTCAAATTACAGAAACTGTCCTCTCCCCACGCTAAATGCAGCACAAGCTGCTTCAAAAGTGATGAATTATTCATCAGGGTGCATGTCTCCCAATGTGTTGCATCCACCCTCTTTACAGAGTGCCATGAGCATGCTCTGATTTATTTTACGAAATGGCTGCAACCACTACAAGGGCACAGCCCTCGAGAAGGGTGCTCTTTTCAGTACCCTCTTGACCGCTGTCCCCCACACTGCCTATACTTTCAGAATCTGTGGAGTGTTTCCCAGTAGAGTATGCACCCTCTTTAGGCCCACCAGTAATAATGAATCGTCAACTACTTCTTGGAGGAGACAGTTTTTCCCAGCTGTCTGCATCATTCCACCAAGTTCCACAAAGTTGTGCCACAATATAGCATAGGCCCATATCATGCAGTCCCACACGCCCTTCGTGTCTGTCTCTTTGTAAAACAGTCAACTGAACCCTACTCCACCAATAAGTTAAATAATCTCTCCAATTCTTGAAAGGTGGCTCTAGAAATTGGACAAAAGGGGCTTTCTAAGGTGTATAAATAACGTGGATGGAAGACCATATTTGCCAATGCTGCCCTTCCCATCACCAAGACTAAGAGGATATTCCAGGGTATTCCAGAACGGAGTCGAATTTTCTAGCCCCTGAATTGCCACCTGACAGGGACATTCTTAATTATTATAAATATACAAAAGTACATACTTTTCCTTGGTGGCCAAGAACAAGGTACCAAAACATTCATAATATACAATGAGATAACAACACCCTCCTACTACCAATATGGTATACCAATACTCTACAAGTATGAAGGTATCAAGGGCTGAAGAGAACAACGTACTGTAGACTCAACACTCTGGCTCCAGGACTCAGAAAGGTAAATTTGGGAGGCAAGTTCCAACATCCTGCTTCCGATTTACTGAATATGCAAGTTGGCTGCCTCACTAAACTCTCATGGAATGCGGTTTCCTGATCCTGCGGGAGTTCCTTGTTACTTTAATTTTGCTGCGTCATCACCAGTCGCGACAACCATCTTTGCAGGGATGCTGCTTGAATCTGATTCCTGCAATTGAAGTGTGATAAGGATCTTTCTGGTGTGACCTTGTCATTTAATCTTATTGCAAGATGTCAATCCATCTCTGGCTATGTATTGCCAACCACCAATGATCATGACTAGACCACATGGAAATGTTTATATTCACGTTAATACCAATAGGCTATTTTATTGATTTATGAATGTGGTGAAAAGGGCAGTGGGCTTCTCATTTTACATTGTGAATCACTTCTGATGGTGAAAAACGTTATGTGTTGCACTAGGCCCATATATGGGCATCACTGTTTTTCAGGGCTAGAGACTGTTGGTGTTGTCACCTAGTACCACATAGATAAGGGGAACAGACCAAATGTATCCGTTGTATTGGTCCCTATGATATTTATTTGGGGTATGTGATTTACACTTTCTGATTCTGTGACACCTCCTTTAGGGGGGATTTTAATTTGCAATTCCACGTGAAGCCTTGAAAATATCTGTAACAGTGTGCATCGTATTTAGCTGTGTGCTTATTACAGTACTTATCCTTTTCACAGAAGCATTAGCTGTACACCGATTTATTGTATTTTTGTGTGTTGCTGGGTTTAAATTTTCTACCTCACATCACCTTCCTGAATCAACCTATTTTTTATCTTATTACATAGAAATTCAACTGATAAAAGGGGTACCTGTCCCCAGTATGAGGGACCGAGGTAGTTATGCTCAAGGACAACAAAGGAGAAATAGCCCTATTGGCACAATTCGTAACCAGCAACTACTGAATTTCCTGGTACATCCCAAACTGGATTTTTCAGCAACAATAGGAAGGGGGTTTGCTTTGTGCACTATCTGATAAATACATAAGAAGGGGTTTTACACTGTCAACTCCTTACCAAAGATCATACAAAGGAACATTATATTCTAAACTCTGTGATACATACAATAGGCGAGGGATTTAGATTGTGAACTGCCTGACAAATGCAAGAAAGGGTTGTCTACTTGGACACATGCAGTGAGGAGGGGTATTACAATGTGAGCTCTCTGATGAATACAAATACAACAGGAAGGAGACTAAACATTATGGACTCCATGACAAACACTACAGGAAGAGGCTTTACAGTTGTAACTATATCACAAACAAAATAGGAAGAGGATTCACATTGTGAACTATCTGACAAGAAGGGCTTTAAGATATTTCTTTGTCTTGCACAGGGAAATACTTGGTTTGTCCTGTCATGTAAAGCTCATGTCAAAGTATACTTTGAAACTTTCTAAAATGTTTAATGGGTTACACAAGGCAGACCACACCCAGCTCCAATCCACTGCACTCCAATCCACCCCACCTCAATCCACCCAATTCCAACCCACCCCACTCCACTCCACCACACTCACTCCACTCCAATCCGCCCAACCGCAAACCATCCCAGTTGAGCCAAGCCACTCCAGTCCAATCCAGTCCACATTAATCCACCCCACTCCAAACCATCTTAATCTACCCACTTCAATCCAGTCCACCCCTCTCCAATTAATTCACCCCACACCCATCCAATCCACCCCACTACAATCCAATCCCCCACTACAATCCAATCTACCCCACTCTATTTCAGCCCACTCCAATCCAATCCACCCCACTCCACACCAATCCACCCCACTCCAATTCACTCCACCCCAATCCAGTCCACACCACTCCAACCCACCCGCTCCAATCCACCCCAGTCTAATCCAGCACACCACACCCCACTTCAATTTAATCCACTCCTCCTCACTGCAATCCAATCCATCCCACTGCAGCCCACAACACCCCAATCCAATCCACCCCACCCCACTTTAATCCAACCCACTCCAACTCACCCCACTCCAATCCACCCTACTCTATCCCAATCCAATCTGCCCAACCCCATCCCAGTTCAGTCCACTCACTTGAATCCAATCAATCCAATCCAAATCACTTGATTCCAGTCCGCCCAACTCCAATCCAATCCACCCCACTCCACTCCTATCCACCCCACTCCAATCCAGTGAATCCACTCCACCCCACTCCAATCCACCTGCTCCAAACTACCTGCTCCAAACTACCCCAATCCAATCCAACACACCCCACCCCAATCCACCCCTCCCTACTGCAGTCCAATCCATCCCACTGTAGCCCACAACACCCCAATCAAATCCACCCCACTCTACTCCAATCTACCCCACTCTATCCCAATCCAATCTGCCCCACGCCATCCCAGTTCAGTCCACCCACACCAATCCAATCCATCCAGACCACCCCACTCCAAACTCAGCCCACATTCCAAACTACCCCACTCCAATCCAATCCACCCTACTCGAATTCACCCCACTCCAATCTAATCTACCACACTCCAATCCACCCCACTCCACTCCTATCCACCCCACTCCAATCCTGTGAATCCACTCCACCCACTCCAATCCATCCTACCTCGCTCCAATCCATCCTACCCCGCTCCAATCCATCCTACCCCACTCCACTCCAATCCACCCCACTCCAATCAAGTGAATCCAATCCACCCTACCCCACTCCAATCCAATCCAATCCACCCCACTCCAGTCCAGTCTAATCCACACATCCAATCCAATCCACCCACCCCTATCACATCATTCCAAACCACCCACCCCAATCCAGTCTAATACACCCCACTCTAAACCATCCCAATCCAATCCAGCACACCCCATTTCAATTCTCCCCACTTCATCCACCCCACGCCAATCCACCCCATTTCACTCTATCACATCAGTCCAAAACACCCACCCCAATCTAGTCTAATCCACCCCACTCTGAACCACCCCAATCCAATCCACCTCACCCAATCCAATCCACCCCACTCCAATCAAATCCACCCTATTGCCTCGATCCACTCCAACCCCCTCCACGTTATTCCACCCCACTCCACTCTATGAAACTCTCTGTCATTGAACTACTGAACTCTACTCCCCTCTACTCAACTCTACAACTCTCTATTCCCCACACTCGACTCTAGGACACTCCAACAAATTCATTTTACAACACTCTACTCCCCCACGCCTCTCTGACACTCCACACCACTAACTTTGGACAGCAGCCACACTGGTGTAGAGCATGGCAAAACACATTTGCAAAGCCAATAGCTCTTGTATAGGTGAGAGAGCGTAGCTTATATAATTTATATTAACATGAAATGTTTATGAACTAATGAACAATAATGCTGCATAGAAACTGTATTAATATGTTTTGCTGAAAACGTGCGTTGAAATGTGCCCACGGGGAGTGGCCACCAATATATACGGGGACTACTAAAACTGACTAATAATGTTGAAATGATATATAATGATATGATTTTACACTAATAATAATAGGCATATGTAAGAGTTTTGCTAATAAATATTTTAGGCTTTAGTTAGCATGAGTCGAGGCCTAGCTGCCTGGCTCTCATATTAAATGCGTTTTTCTAAACGTGCAGTGTGCTGACTTGCTAAAGGACATGAACTCTTGTTTTTTTCCTTCAAACTAGAAGCTGAATGTAACTATAGTAGATCCGTTTTCATGAAGTTCATCGAGCTTGTAGAAATGTATTAACTGAATGCAACAGTGTAGATTAATATTAAGCACAAGGTCGCCCAAACCGGTACAGACAATGGAGCTACTGACCGAAGATGCGCAAAGAATTACAAAAGGATGAAATCATACCAGACATTCTACCTCTAAAGACGTCAATCATATGGACCAATAAAATGCCTGAGAACTGATGTGGGGTGAAAGATTCAATGACATAATGTAAATTTAATTGGTTAAAGATAGTGGGGTGCAACCCCTTGTCCAACCAGATTTTAGGGGAATGTACAACGAAAAGGGGATAAAAACCCCTGTCACCAGGAAGTAAAGTAGAACTAGGGAGTAGGAGACTAGGAGAGGGGGAGATGCTGATGCGATTTATTATCCAGAGACTTTGTCACTTTGATTAGTGACTTGCTGATTTATTTAGAACCATCCTTGCCCTTAGATTGGCCATTTACACTTTACCTCCTTATGAGGGAAGTGCCCCTTTTTACCTGAGCTGAGTTCCTGACTGATGGCGAATCAACTGATGTCCTGAAGACGAAGACCGAACCTGAGTGCTGACCCAAACTTGGAGGGTAACTATATGACAATGAAATTGTGATTGTCTGTTTGCTTTTCCTTTCTAGGTACCAACTGCTTTTCTTTTGACAGGAGCCATAGTTAGACGTTTTCTAAATTGGTGTTACTAAATTGTTTTGCATGAAGCCCAACATGCCAATGCTAATTTGAGGTTAGGTGAGGGGCTCACTGGACTGACGCAAATAGACAAATGACTGAATCTAGTTTTGTTGACGATACTCTGCTAAAAATAGTTTATGTTCACGCCTTGCTATGTTCTGATGTTTGTGATTCTTGCTTTGATGAAATCTTACCAGAGTTGCCATATTATGACTATGCTATTGATATTATGACTATGCATATTATGACTATGCCATATTATGAGTATGGTTTTGAGAATAATAAACTTACTTGTAGTATTGTAACCAATAGGGAATAAATATCACTAAATTCATACTAAACTGGTGTGGTTATTCATGACTGCAAGGTCATGGTGGTGTCTTGAGTTTGATTAATGTCTTTTGACTAAAGTGAAATGCATTGTTGTGATAAATATTGTTGACATTATTGATGTATTGATTGACATGTTGATTAGCTATCTCGTCCTAAGGTGTCTTTCAACAAGCTCAAAAGATTCATTGGCCTAAAACGAGTCCCAATGTGTAATAATTTATCATAAAGGGACACGTTAGCATAGGCGAGACCTATTGGCTTTGCCACTGCTTGTTTTAATGTTGCTGTGGGGGTCAATACACTTGCTGCAGCCTTCACAACATTAAACAAGCATTAGCAATGAGTCTCTCCTTGGCTCGAGTTAGAGCTATTAGCGTTGTAAATTCCTAACTGGACTTTTCTTGCCACATAAATTGAAAATGAAAAGTAAAACAGTTGGCATAAGCAAGGTGATTCAAAGTGCCACAGCCACCATGAGCATGAGCGTGAAGGAGAGTCACAAAAGGAAAAAGAAGTTTGCTCTCAGTTAAACATATCAACAAACATGCAATTATCCATGTAACAAGGTCGATGGCCAGGGCGGTAACACAACTGCCCCAAGAAGGGACAAACATAAAGCATTTACCAATGACAACAAAAGATTTTTGAAAGGCAAGCCCATGAACTAGTGATAGAGATGGGCATGTGGTGGGCGTGGTTAAAAGCCCACAGATAGATTACAACAGGCTAGAGCCCCCTGCATCTTTTGGAGGCACCACCAGGATGTTAAAAAAAAATATATATATTAAAAAGCCCTAGAGAAATATGGGGCACTTCTTACTGGAGCAGTGAACAATAAATGAACCTCACCTGCTGATTTCCTGCTCATTCCAATAACTACAAGGTGGTGTGGGCGTGTGTGTGTGTATGTGTGGGTGTGTATATATATATATATATAGATATATATATATATATATATATATGCATATATGTATATATATATATATCTATCTATATATATATATATATATAGGGCCGGGATGGGTTCACAAAGGGTGGTCAGAAAATTCTAAATATAAGGAGGGGATGGGTGTAGTTTATTATTTATGATCTTATAAAAATAATAAACTACATATGGTAAATAACAAATATATAAAAATGTAGGGTGACGTTTTTGTCATTTGTCTCACTGAGTTAATATATTGGTATCTAAACTTCAGAGCCCTTTTTCACAGGATTATTCAGTGGTTTTTAATTCAGTCACTTGAGATTTAAGTAGGTAAGGCTACCGGTCTATTGTTTATTGTCTATGACGTGGACTCGCCCTGTCGGTTGTGGAGGTCTTAACAGGGCATAGTAGTGACAGGATCAGAGAAGGAATGTGGCGAAAACACGTCCAGGGCACTATAGAAAGTGTTTGTAACATTAGGATTACTAGGTTGAACAATTTCAGAGCATTGTGGAAAGGCAAATTGCAAAAACAAGAGGGCTAGCAGAATTGAGTGTGACACTTCTGGAACACTACTAGTATCTGTAGAAGAGGAATGTCGTTGAAACTACTCGAAGAGTAACAGTAGCCTAGCAATAAGTAATCGGGGATGCGCAGAAAGTCGGCGAAACCTGATGGTACGTGTTTTGATGGCAGATTGCATTCCTTAATATAACACGTATATGTGAGAGCAGGCGCGCTGGATGCATCTGAGAGCAGCTGCTAACATTAATATTTAATTTTTGATTTTTACAGTTTTTTATTGCGCAAAACTGACGAAAGGGCATTACAGCGTTTTACCTGAGCATCGGAATACTTTACACTTTGTTATGCCCAGGGAGATTACGTGATTTGCCCAGAATGACGGGGTGTTGAGGATTGAACCGGATTCCACAGTTCGGGCCTCGGCCACCTCCCCTCCTAGGCATGATACGAGGCGGCCCAGAAAGAGGGTCAGCAAGCCACGGGTTGCGCCCGAGGGGTAACACAAGGAGCTCAATTAAGCCTGAATTATGGGTTAGGGCTGATAATACTGTTGAGTAGGGGGATCGGTGGGACATGGTGAGTGGCGGCAAAATACCCGGTCCTATACCAAAGAGGAGGGTTATTCAGTCATATAAACCTATTTATCAATTAGCATATTTTTTGTAAGTATGTCAATAGAGAGAAAGAGGGTGTGTTGTGAATACGTACTCAAAAATGGTTCCTAATAGTGGGCGTATACACAACTAAAATCTGCATACGGCGCATTTATTCTTCAAGCATGGAAAGAAGATGTATTCTGTTTTAGATCATGGCTTTCAGGAGCCTCCAGAACTGAGTAACCATTGAATAAGAACTGACCTGTAAGGCTATGAAAGGTAGGGAAGCAGTCTCACAAGGCCGGACCGGCCTGCCTTTCTACTGGGCATTTCCCCGGTGGGCCGCAGCCTCGGAGGCCGGGTTGGGGGCGGCTGCTGCTATTGCCTCTGTCACTTTTCTCTGCTCTCGAGCTTAATTGCAAAAGATGAAGATGGAAGATGTTTCAAGACAGAGAGAAAAAGAGGGGGGAAAGGGAAGTAGAGAGAAAGCGATCAGAGAGAGACGTAGGAAGGAAGGAGAAACAAAATGATGGATGGAAAGAGATTGCACAAGGAGACATTGGGGGTTATTACAACTTTGGAGGAGGTGTTAATCCGTCCGGCAAAGTGACGGATATACCACCAGCCGTATTACGAGTTCCATAGGATATAATGGACTTGTAATACGGCTGGTGGTATATCCATCACTTTACCGTCACTTTTGGGACGGATTAACACCCCTCCAAAGTTGTAATAACCCCCAAAGTCTGGTTGCAGTATTTTTGCCAGGGCTTCTTTTGGTTCCCCTGTTTGGCAGTGAGTCTCACCATGCGTCTAGCTTCAATAGTCATTTCAAGAAGTAAAATCAGGGTTGCTGTGCTCCCCTTTTTGTGTTCTTCAGAAATCTCAGGGCAGCCTGGGGCACAGCTCTCAGAGGATCCGCTTCTAGAGAGGCTGTGAGGAGGGCCGAGCTGTATCAACACAAGCAATTGTCAGAGCCTCGACCCATAATTATATCTTGTACACAGAATATGTTTTTACTTCTGGAGTTGAAATCTTGCAGATTTAGCCATGACTTGAATACGCTCCTTAAGGTGAATCTTTTTCAACCAAGCAAAAACCGGGGGGCATATTTATGATGCCCCTAGTGCCACCTGCAGCACATTTGTGTCATTTTTTTTAATGGTGGCATTTCCCACGCACCATATGTACAAAGTAGCCAATGCAAGCATTGCGCCACTTTGTATATGCTTGTGCCACATTATGCCTGCGCCAGACATAATGTATGCAAGGGGGGCGTTCCCACGTAGGGAGGCCCAGAAAAATGGCGAAGTGGAATTTACTAGATTTCACTGCACCATTTTTAGCATCACTATTAACGCCGGCCTACGGCAGGCGTTAAGATGACACTCCAATTGAAAACAATGGGCCTCCCTCTGCTTTGCTGCCATCATTATGGCGCCAATCTAGCAGAGCACCACATGTGGACACAACTGCCATGGGGCGCCGTATGGTAAACACAGCACACACGCGGTGTCATTAGGGGGACGCAATGGGGTGCTAGAAAAGTGGTGCATCACAAATTATGCACCACCTTTCCATAAATATGCCCTTAAGTTTCCAGATTCCAAGGTTAACAGTCATGCTAGCACCCTTTTGGGTTTCAAGCTAGGCATGTCTGTTACAGATGGTGTAGCCAGAGGGTAAAAGATTTTGTTCTTCTTGATGGTCTCATCTCCAGAGTGGGCCTGTGTTCTCACTCTGAAACTTAGAGCTGCCTTCCAATTGCTGCCACAGTGTAATGTGGGTTCCCCACTGCATGTGGTATTGTTCCCACTGTGATGATAAGCAGCTTTCTCCATTGTGTGGGTGGGAATTTGCTTCTGGAGTTTAAAGTAGGCTTAGTGCATTCACAATATATATTTAGTTTCTTTTAATTTACAGATGTTCATTCGATCTTGAGAAGTATCTTAACACAAGTATTCCACAGTAGTTCTTGCTCAACCAAAGAGTTTCTCTTTTTATCGGCCTGTGCCTCTTATGCTACTTGGTACATACACGTGGTAACTAGGTGGCAGGATGAATACCTAAGTAGCAGGTCGCTTAACCTTGAAATATGGGACATCGGCAATTCATACGTTTGATTCCCAGCATGGCTGACTCACACTTCGTTTCAGGATGGTCAACTGATTATCATGAAATAGGGTGATAATAACACCTATTAACCTCGTGTTAGAAATGGCCGAAATGTGGTAAAGAGCTCTATATTAAAAGCAAGTAATAATTATAATAGTTGTTGTTGCTGTTATTATTATTATTACACAAGAAGATGGTGCTCACCCTCATCTCCAAAAACACAAATAAACAGAAACTTTAGAAGGGCGCGGTACCAAGCACTAATTAAGGAGCCTTGCACAGTCACTTTCATATCTGGGCCTTAGTGTGGTCCCAGCGCATTTAGATGGTTGAAGGTCACTTTTTCTCATGTTGTTTCTGCAGGCCAGTCATGTGGTCCTTTGTAATGATCTGACACTAGGGTGTGCAGGAGAGGAACCAGGGTGTTCCTTTCAAAGTACAGGGAAATTCTCCTGTTTTTTCTGCTCCATTGTTCCCTGAAAGGGCTTGCCCAAAATGTTAACTGGTAGTTACGTGCACAGACCCTCTCTCTTTATTGCCTTTGTTTTGGGTCTTCCCTGATAGAAGACTCCTGACTTCAGCCCACCTTCCTGATGCCACCTGAAGACATTGTGGCTGGACTAGTCGGGGAGAAAGAAACGAGAGGGAGGGGCTGCCTGAAGCCATTCCCAGAGCTGGAATGTTGTAATACACAAAATGTCTGCAACCTCTTAATAAAGAGGGGCATGAAACTTCCAGCCAGTGTGCCAAACATGTGCTACTAGAATCTAGGGCCCCACACTGGTAGCAACTGAGAAAACCTTTTATGAGCAAGGGTTGAGATACTGACCGCCAGAATCGCTGGTCAGATTTGAAACCTGAGGAGTTCCACAGACCTGCTAGATGAAGCTGCCCCTGGGCTGCTTAACAAAAAGAAACTCATTGTCTACTCTAGAGGGGCAATGGAAGTGCTTTGCACGTGGAAACCACGACCTAGAAGAGGGAGACTGAGAAGGGGCTGGGCAGAATGAAGTTAAGCTGTCTGCTGCACCTTGTGTAAGCACCTGCTTTGCCCAGCCAAAGGGTGTGATGTGAAGAGACCGGAGTATCTCCATAGCTGAAGTTAGAGCACCCATGATGACTGGACTCTCAAGAAAGCTGACTGTGCAATGTAGCCAGCCCCGCCAAGATAACCAGAGCGCAGATGCAGGACACGGAAGACCTGTGGCTGGATTCGACAGTCCCAAACAGCAAACCTGGTGCTGGAGGAGGTGAGCCATGCTCTCTGCATCAATTTTCAGTTAGAAGTGGACCAAGCGGGTAGTACACCTCGGAGCTACTAGGAGATACGCTCTTCTGTTTGAGGCCATGAATTTGTCCAGCAGGGCCTTCTCGTGAAGCCGTGTGGACTTGTTTTCCCTTCTGGCTTTTCTCTGGCATAATTGTTTGAGCCTAATTTAACAAGCCCATTCATAGAGGGTTTTGATATTCTATGGTTTGCTGAAATATTATTTTTTTTGTCCCGATGATGACCCTTTGAATTTTGGGGGTCGAAACTCTGTCAACGCTTCTGGCACTTGGGAAGGGATTAACCTGCAATTTTTCCATTTTCATTTACGAACTACCCAAAAAGCTCATTGCCATTGTTTGTTTACCTGTAACGTTATTAATTGTCTAAAGTGCTTTTTGTGTAATAAAATTGGGCATCAAGTATTTATGTATTCATCCAGTATGTCTTGTTTATGTTATGTCTAATTCTGCTCATAATAACAATTTACCCTATTTTTTATTTTTTGTGTGGGCACTTTATTATCGGTATTTTTGTGATATCGTTCACATTTATTGACTGTGTAACAGTCATCCTTTACCTAGAACCGCTACTGCTCAGACAGTGCTAAGGAAAAGCATGCCCATAGTCGGAGAAGACATCGGCTGCTGCCTTAATATCACCACTGCAGCTCGGGGTGGGTCTCTTTTTTGCTAGGATGGGGGCCTTGGGACTGGAATTGACGATCTAACATGGCAAGATTTACCAGAACATGAGCAGTGCAACTATGCACAGCTGCTCCCCTGCCAATGTCCATCTGACCGGGTGTGTGCTCGCGCACTCAAGGCAGCCTGCAGCCATGTTGGCAGAGCTACGGCAGAGACAAGGCGATACCCACTCCAGACCGCGCAGGACTCACACCGCCCAGAGCAGCGCTGCACGCCTGCTCCGGAGGCCCCTGTGTCCCTCAACACTGAGATACTGAAAGGACAGGAAATGTACTGTGCAACTGTGATCCCGTGGGGAGCATGGCAGCACCACGTTTTGGGTCAAAACAGATACACGTGTTGGGCAAAGCGGTGGACCGAGCCTCAGGAGTTCTCCACAAGCATTCTTTTCGAGATTCCCTCAGAGGCCAAGGTCTGATGTGCGTTACCACTGCACATCTGTCCAAATCACGGTGGGTACTATTGGAAACATTTGTTTACCACTTCGTGTGCGCTCTGAGAAGTGTGTACAGTATTGTGTGGTGTGTTAAACTGAAGTACTTGTCCTTGTAAAGGCACAGTCAGGACATTGACCTATTGATTGATATCTGATGTTCTGTTGATTTCAGAGTATCCAGCCCTACACCACTTCTCTAGCCCTAGACCACTTCCCCAGCCCTACACCACCTCCCTAGCCCTACACCACTTCTCTAGCCCTAGACCACTTCCCCAGCCCTACACCACCTCCCTAGCCCTACACCACTTCCCTAGCCCTACACCACTTCCCTAGCCCTACACCACCTCCCTAGCCCTACACCACTTCTCTAGCCCTACACCACTTCTCTAGCCCTAGACCACTTCCCCAGCCCTACACCACCTCCCTAGCCCTACACCACTTCCCTAGCCCTACACCACCTCCCTAGCCCTGCATCGCCTCCCTAGCTCTACACCAGTTCACTATCCCTACACCACCTCTCTAGCCCTGCGCCACTTCCCAAGCCCTACCCCACCTCCCTAGCCCTACACCACCTCCCTAGCCCTAGATCACTCCCCTAGCACTCCACCACTTCCCTAGCCCTACACCACCTCCCTAGCCCTACACCACCTCCCTAGCCCTACAACACCTCCCTAGCCCTAGATCACTCCCCTAGCACTCCACCACTTCCCTAGCCCTACACCACCTCCCTAGCCCTGCACCACCCAGGTAGCCCTACACCACCTCCCTAGCCCTGCACCACCTCCTTAGCCCGACTCCACCTCCCAAGCCCTACACCGCTTCCCTAGCCCTGCACCACCCCCTCGCCCTGCATCACTTCCCTAGCCCAGCACCACTTCCCTAGCCCTGTACCACTTCCCTAGCCCTGTACCACTTCCCTAGCCCTGCACCACCTCCCTAGCCCTGCACCACCTCCCTAGCCCTGCACCACCTCCCTAGCCCTACACCACCTCCCGAGCCGTACACCACCTCCCTAGCTCTACACCACCTCCCTAGCTCTACACCACCGCTCTAACCCTGCACCACCTCCCTGAGTAAGCCTGGGACTGCTGGACAAGTTATAAAATTCTGCGCTTGGTGCTCAGTTTTTGGCTCAATAGCTGGGCACCAGGGCACAAGTGGTAAAGGCCCCGGTTTTTACAATCCAAGCCCAGTAACTCCTGTCCGCCCTGGGACACCCGCAAATGTTCCCACATTCCTTACAGATTATCAGTAAATTTAGGGTTCCCAGCTCGCTCCACGTCTATACACTATTTTGAAGTCTTTCAGATCAAGTTGAGCAAGTGAAGTGGGATAGATCTAGCACTCCGTGAATGAACGCACTAGGTCAGGTCCAGGAGTGGAGACCGGCGTCCTTGGTTTCAAGGAATCATCTGGTAACCCTAGGCTATTTTAAAAGAATAGCTTCTCTGCGTCTCCTTTCTGAATCTTTTTAACTCTTTTGGTAGTTGGCATGAATCGGGAGTTTCTTTCCTAAATCAGTCTGGTATTCAGGCTGGCGTTTCAAAGCAACACTCCTCAGTTCTATACATGAGTAGCTCAGCCAGCCAAGGAATTTTCTTTGAATAATGGGAGGATTAGTTCTGGTCTCATAATGAATCAAGCGCGACTACAAATCCCAGCATGCAATAAAGTAACTTGGACTTGATGAGCTACTCACACGCGTACCTGGTTACTTGAGGCGGAGAGGTGGGGTTTTGTTGGCGGTTCTCCTGCCTTGCCTTTTCGTTTGTCGCGCTGAGATCCAGTCCGATTCTGCCGGGTTAATACTCGCACATAAATGGCAACGGGTCTGACCTGTGCTTCTCGGAACTGGGGTCTCATAAGCAGTGAGCCCACACAACTATACTGGACTCAAAGAGAGTGAAACACCATCACCTCTTCAGTTACAGTTACAGTAGAATTGATAGCCCCAGGCAGCCACAGAACGGAATATCTCGAAAGTTACCTTGGTTTGCCATCTAGTGGAGAATGTTGGTATTTATTCATTTGGTGGCTAAATATGTACACACAAGGATGGATTTCAATTGCTTAATTGATTACAACTGACTATCAATTTTTAGTCCTTTCATACACGAATGTTCAGCTGCCGCCCCCCCCCCTTTGCTTTTCGGACACTTACTACTGACCTCTCACCTGTACACGTGTGTGTGTGTGTGTGTGTGTGTGTGAATAAGTTATTTTGCAGTGTTTAGGCAGAAGACTGCCTGTTCTGAGAGCTGCAATACCAACCACCACACAGAAGACGATAGAGAGGTACCGACTAACGTTTACAAATAAGAGAACCTTTCCCCGTGGGTAAGTTACAATGCTGCTTTTATGTATGACGGCTATTGTTTACACATAATTGTATCATATATTCAACAATAGTTTATCTTCGTTAATTCATACCACAGGGACAACTGACAATACCCAATTACAAATATGACATCTACAAAGACAACAGGTCGTTAACATTCTGCCACATTTTACAGACTAATACAGTAGCGGCGCGGCTGTCCAAATTCATTTTAAATGTCTTAAGCATTGGTTCATACGTGCGACTGGTGTCACGTCAAAATGCCTTGCTTGAGTCTCTACAATTTGGGAGATAATGCGCAGCTGAGTTTCCATCGCAATTTTCTTGGAAAATCTTCGAAGACAGGATATTTCTGGAAACTTGTCCCTGATGTAATTTCACCTTTCACGCTCATGCTCAGTGCTAAACGTGATAGCGCACAGTTTAAGCTACAAGCACGGGTGGGTGAGGGCGTTTGTTTCAAAGGCACGACGTCTTCTCACCTCCTTATCAAGGTGGCCCTCCTCCTTTGGAATTGGGTACCAGAAGACAGCTGTATGTGGGGCCCTTTGGTAGCTCTGAATGAGCCGGTTGGCAGTGGCCCAGTGTAACTCCGCTCGATGTACAAATGACAGCCGCACTGTTCTTTCTGCCTGGAAAAGAGCAGATCGATTTTGCTGCAAAGAGATCAAAAATGAGAGAAAACAGTTGAGCTAATCAGGAGTAATAGTCGATGGAGCAGATACGGAGGTGTGTCATGCTCTAAAAGTCTTTGAACATGAAGTCCAACAAATAAAGCAAGCAGAATGCCTCAATGAAAGTGTGTCAACATGCAGAAAACCACCCACTATTGAAATTCATGTGATCTTCTTGTTTGGCTTTAATTGAGTATTGTCTTTCTTTATAAATATTCACTAAAAACCAAGGCGTGTACTTATGGGCTTTGTGGCACAGGACAGCACAGCAAGCCACCTTGCTGCGCTGCCCTGCGTCACAGGGAAAGGGTAGGAATGCGCTGTATTTATCCAGCACGGTGCATTCCTGTCCTTTCCCCCTGCGCTGGCGCCCTTTTGGAAGCCGAGCACCAACGCAGGCACCCTTACTCCATGGTGCATGCATTGCATGAAGGATTGCTTTTGTGCAGGAAGGGATATTTTCCTGCACAAAAACAATCGTGAGAGGTGTTTTCCTCTATGTGTGCTGCAGGATGCAGCACATATAGAAAGAGGGCAAAACAAGGAGAAATACAAATATTTCTCCTTGTTACGCCTCTCCTGGAGAAGCCTATCTTTTTGGTGCATTCCCAGGTTTACAAGTTCCTGTGAATCTGGGAATGTCAGAATCCATGGATGTGCCCCCTGGTGAAGAGTAACGCAAAGCAACGATTTGCGCTGCACTATATTACTCAAGATTTCTTACGCCATGCAGGGCCACTCAAGGTAGCCTTGCGTGGCTTCATATATCTCACTTGAGGTTTGCTTTGCTCTTGCACCACGAAGCGTGGTGCAAGAGCGATGCAAACCTGGTCATAAATATGGCCCTTACTGAAGTTATGGTTAGGATTCAGTTGCAGTGAAGTGATGGTTAGGATTGGTTAAACCCTATTAATAGGGCATGCAGGCAAACTCCTTTGGCCAGGCTGTCTTTTTTTCGTGTAATTTTGTGCTTGCAGACCGCATTCCAGGTTTTGATAACCCGCAGCAAGCTTTGCAGCCATAGAATGATTTCAAGGCAAGCTTCATGGGCTTCCATTGATCCTCCTGAGGGTCGGCAGCCCTTTTTGGGGCGTTTATGGAACCAGTGAAAAAGACCAACATAGTCCATGAAGCTCTGACCAGTCCTTACACTGCACCCTCTGTGGGAGGCCAACCCCTTCTGTACAATGCTGACGGGTTAGCCACAGGGTCTGGCCTCAGGCTAGGCCATGTGCCCAACCCTCTGTGAGCAGCCAACCCCCAATGCACATAGCCAAAGGGTTTGTTGTGGAGCCTGGTCTCTGGCCAGGCCCTGTGTCTTTGAACCTGGCAGGCAGCCAACACCCACTGTGCAAGGCCTTTAGCCATGTGCAGGCCACTTTAGACACAGGGCCTGGTCTCCAGCCATAACATTTGTTAAATTTTTTACATTTTGTGGTAGAGTATTTGATAACTTTGTCACCATTTTGCTTCGGGACATGGCTACCCTCTGTTTGAGAAAACTGAAAACCAGCTATACTTCCTAATGCATCCCATGATCCTGAGTCATGCTATACTTCGGTGAACTGTGACTGTTATAGCTGATTTGGCAGATGCAGAATTGCAGTCAAGCCCAAGTGGTTATTCTCAGTGCTTGCCAAGAACTCAATGCATAGTCCAATTGCTTTGTGGCCTCTCCCTCAACCCTCTATAGGTCATCCATCCATGTTTGCTGTGTTTGCGGATAAGCCATCATTGCTTCCACACCCTTCCACCTGTGTTGCTTCCAACCAAGCGTTTTTTTTTTTTTTTTAATGAGCCTTCATGCGTTTTTTTATTTTTTTTATTTGCTGATCTCAGTTGGATTGGCAAACAAAATGAAAAAAGTAGCCACATCAGTTTATACGCATGCACATGTGTGGTGTGCAAAATGACACAATAAGCTTTTTTTTTCTTATTTAGCCATGCTGCATAGCATCGAGGATATATGCAAGGGTTGTATTGTCGTCTAGGCACTCATTATTCTAATGAGACTACTGGATTTTGAGCAGCAGGATTGCCCACAGTGTGGGAGACTAAGTCTAACCCACTGCGGGTGACACCTGTCGCTCCAATCCGGGTTTTGCTCCGGCTAACTAGCAGTGCCTCATCTCTACCCAAGGATAGGGATGACTGGGCAGCCGAGCGCATGACATACTTGGTTTCTCAGGGAAGCCGTTATCACTCAGTTCTCATCCGTTTCTCTCAGTTACACTTAGTCTCATAGATAAATGACAAACAGAGGCAGTATATGTTTCAATAATGAGTTTAATAAAATGACTGCCTCTAAGATAGCAAAGCGTGAGCTGCAATAACTAGGACGACACAACATGACAGTATTAAAATTGTAACGAGAAGAGTGAAGCATAAAAATAATGCTATCATATTGTCACTGTTGTCAATATACTAACTCCTACCTAGACTACGATAGAGCACAGCATGTTAAGCTCTAATTCTGCCCTTCAGGTTTCCCTGGGAAGACATCCTCCCCCATACCTGAGCAAAGGCCTGCGGTCTACGTTAGCATCTGTAGCAAAGCATTTGGCAATCAGCTTACAGTCGTGGTTCTATGGCTGGAATCTCCCTCCAATGTGCAAGGGACAAGGAAGTGTTTTTATAACAACACAGCTGATGTTCTGGGGAAATGTCCCTACGTAAGATGTGTGTTTTCTACGAATGTTGGAGACTAAACTTCTACCATGTTCACCGGCAATGTACCTTGCTGTAGCCTTGGAAGAAGCACAGAATCATCAAGAATGTCTTGTTTGAGAACAGAGTGCTGGCCTAGGCAAAAACAGTTAGATTAACAGAAAATAAAACAAGACCGTAAAAGTGGCTATTGTAACAAAGATAAAATGAAGTCGAATAAAAATATATCTAGGTTAAGGTGCACAGTGGCTTGGCCTAGTGTGTTAAAATAACGTGCTTGGAGCTATGGCTAAAATGGCTACACAACAGTATAAGACTCTCTCTTTTATATAGTGTCTGGACTTGCAGATTGTTCCTCATGGTATGTTGGGCAGTATTCATCTCATGGCAATGGAAAGTCCTTTATTTCCCTTTAAAACATGACACGCGCCTATCATGTTACCTTTACCTTGCATGCAAACCAGGCAGTTCTGGGAAATATACAGATAGAACCACAAAGAGCACACCATGTAACCATGTATCAAATACGATTGAAAGAAGTAATGGAGGTTAGCAGGCGCAAATGGCCGGTGACATGACAGCAGCATAAGCTTTCAAGCTGGAGAACAAATAAGGTAAAAACCAAGCAGATGCAACAGATAAACAAGCATTTGCAATGCAACGGGTCGCGCATTTGCTTGAGTTAGAGCGGTTGGCATTGTAAACTCCTAACTGGACTTTTCTTGCCACATAAATGGAAAGAAAAAAAACTGCCCACGATCTCGCTATGTAAAACCCAGAGTGATCGCACTGAAATTGAAAACCGAAAAAAACGATTGTGTTATGTAAAACCCAGTGCGATATGATATTCAGAGGGGAGTGGGAATAGTTGTTTGGTCCGATAGCTTGACAAAGAACACACTCGACTCTGGTACCTATTTAGAGTTTTGTTCCATAAGGCACAATATGGGTGACTCTACACTTTGAGCTTGATAGTTAAGTATAAAAATGATCTTGAGTGAAGCAATGTTGCAGGTTATTTTCTAAGTTCTGATTTTAGTGCAGTTCAAGATGATCTTAATTGCAATGACCTTCTTTCATACAGCATTTCAATGCATTTGACAATAATTCACTACTAATTTCATTCACAGTGAATATCCACCGACGAGGGACCCATAGGGCCGAAATGCATTGGGGTTGTTAAAAGTCTATGATTAATACATTAATTGAAAACAAAAGTTTACTCGGTGAACAACAATCAAAAATCACTGAGGATTCAAGTGACCTTTTTGGAACAGCGTAAACATCTATTTATGCATGATAAAGGGTTAAAATAATCACCAAAACTACATAAGAAATTGTGTGTGAATAAATACTGACACAAAACATTGAATGTTTGTGGATAATTATTGGTTTGACTTACGACAAGCAATACAGGAGACTGTGCACCATTGGACAACTTCTGCATACGAAATACCTACTATATGTCACATAGCCATATGCTGTAATGGGGATCAGTCCATTTTCTTCTGTTGAAGGGTAGGAATACAGTATCTGAAGTTTGTCCTTGGCGGTTGGAGAATCGACTGCCAGTTGAATCAGAAGTCAACTATGGTGTCTTGAGGAATAAAACTCAAGAGAAACAGGGAAAGTTCGATACGAATACAAAAGCAACAAGCATTTGCAATGCAAAGGGTCTTCCATTTGCTCGAGTTAGAGGTAATAGCGTTGTAAACTCCTAACCTGACTTTTCTTGCCACATAAATTGAAAACCAAAAAACTGAGCGCAATTGCGCTATTTAAAACCCAGCGCCACCGCACTGCGTGGAAAATAAAAAGATAAAGTAGTGCAGAAACCAGGCTGAAAACATGGAGCCTCGTATGTTTTCACTAGTTGGCTGGTGTGCTCGAGGAGGGCTAAACACCAGAAAAGGCATGACATATGCATAATGAAATCAAGCAGATTTTAAAAGGCAAGCCCACAAACCAATGAAAGTGACTGGCTTGACATGGGCGTGGTTAAAAGCCCAAAGAGAGATTACAACAGGGACAGAACGCTTGGGTGCTCGACCCTAAAAAGGAACAGATGATCCCATAAAGTAACGGGAGAATACACCTATGAAAATGTTACACATTCTGATCCACACTGATCAGAAGGAAAAAAGAAGTGGTGCGGTAGCACGTGCACAAAAAAAAAAGGTGTGCACAGGGTACGACACAGGGGTTTGCTTGGGAAAAGCACACCTCACTGAGTTAACAGATTTAGAAGAAATTTGCAGTCCTACCAATAACAGGCACTTGCATCCACAGGTTAGAACGGGGAAGGGCGTCACTGTGACTATTTTGATATTTATTGCCCAAGCCATTTAATTTGTAGTAAAGTTAATATTCCCAGTCCGCCCACTAGATGTGGGATTCTGCACAGCTTTAAATCTGGTAGAGTTTAAGCCAAAAATGCAGATTTCTGTTCCCCATTTGGCTTACAGAAACTAGTACTGCCCTGTGTGTATACAACACTATACTTGCTTGAACCTTTGTTGTTTCATTTGTGAAAAGTGCTAGATATTTTGTCTTAGAAAAAGAAAAAATATACTCATTGTTATTTGAAAACATTGTAAAAAGGAAAAAAGACTGAATGGTCTGCAATTAAAGTACAAGTTACTTACCTTCGGCAACGAAATATCTGGTAGAGTCATATTCTAGTTGCAGATTCCTTACCTGTGAATTTTCCCCCAGGCGTCAGACTGGATCCGGAGATTTTTTCTTCGAGAAATACCCTTGCGCGTCGGTACGTGGCATCGGTCGACTCTGCAGGCGTCGCAGGCATCATGGTCGCCGTGATGACGGTGGGAGTAGTACATAGACGCCGCCCTCGCGCAGTGACGTCAGTTTCTTTTAACGACTTTCCACACCAGAGCGCAGAGCCGCTAAGAACACTGATATTGGTGCGCTAGAGCTAAAAACATGAATGGGGGGAATCCCTGTTCCTAGAAATCAGTTTGCAAGTGGGGAGGATGGGTGGGCGGTAAGGAATCTGCAACTAGAATATGTCTCTACCAGATATTTCGTTACCGAAGGTAAGTAACTTGTACATCTGATAGAGACTTCTAGTTGCAGATTCCTTACCTTAGAATAGATACCCAAGCAATGCCATCCTCGGTGGTGGGCTGTGAACTAAGATCATACTAGAAAGTCCAGCAGGACCGAACGACCAAAGTAGTCATCCCAATGGACCTGACTGTCCAGGCAGTAATGCTTAGCAAACGTGTGCAGAGATGCCCACGTAGCTGCCTGACAGATATCCAGGACAGGAACTAACGCAGTGGATGCAGCAGTGGCCCTGGTAGAATGAGCCCGCAAGCCGCCAGGAAGTTGCTTTTTCACCAAAGCGTAGCACATTTTGATGCAAAGAAGCACCCATCGAGAGATGGTACGTTTCTGCACCGCCTTCCCTTTCTTCGCACCCACATAGCCAACAAAGAGTTGATCGTCCACCCGGAAGTCTTTAGTACGATTGAGATAGAATGCCAATCCTCTTTTTGGGTCTAGACGGTAGAGTCTCTCCTCCTCATGAGAAGGATGTGGGGGTGCGTAGAGGTAGGCAAAGTGATGGACTGGCCTACATGAAACGGTGTAACCACCTTAGGAAGGAAGGAAGCTCTAGTCGTAACACGACTTTGTCGGGGTGTACGGACAAGTACGGAGGCTTTGAAGAAAGGGCCTGAAGCTCACTCACCCTGTGAGCAGAGGTGATGGCGATAAGAAAGACAGTTTTGAATGTGAGGAGCCGTAAGGGACAATTATGCATAGGCTCAAAGGGAGTACACATCAAGAAAGTAAGCACAAGATTAAGATCCCACTGAGGTATGATGAAGGGAGTGGGAGGAAATAAGTGGGTGAGCCCCTTTAAGAACCTACTCACAAGAAGAGATTTAAAGAGTGAGGGCTGGTCAGGAAGCTTAAGAAAGGCGGAAATGACAGACAGATACCCCCCGTAAGGGTGCCCAATGCAGAGCCCTGCTGGGCTAAGGAAAGAATGAATAGAAGAACCTCTGAAAGAGGGGCAGATAGGGGGTCAACAGATTTGTTGGTGCACCATGCCACAAATGTATTCCAACAACAGGCGTATACAGTTTTAGTCGAGGGACGCCTGGCTGCCAAGATAACATTGCAGACTTCAGGTGGAAGGGCAAATGCCGTCAACTGTTGCCGCTCTATCTCCACGCATGAAGGCGCAGGTTGGACAGGTTCGGGTGGAGGACCGTCCCCAGCTGCTGCGACAGAAGATCCGCCCGAAGAGGCAGTCTGAGTGGAGGATCGATGGACATGCTCAGTAGCTCTGGATACCACACTCTTCGCCTTGTTTGTTGGAGCCACCACTGCAGGTCTTTCGCAGTCCCCTCTGAGATCTGGACCATCTCTGAGAGATTCCCCTGATGCTGCGCCCACTGGAACTTCAAGTCCCACTGCAGAGCCCGCATATGCCACCTGGCATGTGTTACTAGCAGGAGGCCAAGAGGCCCAGCAGCCTCAGAGTCTGTCTCACTGAAACCCAAGACCAAGGCTGAAAGATCAGAATAATAGCCTGAATGTCTTGGACTCGCTTTTGGGGAGGATAAGCCCGAAAACGCACTGTGTCCAGAACTGCCCCAATGAAAGGGAGCGTCTGAGAGGGAGTCAGGTGTGATTTCGGCACGTTGATAGTGAACCTCAGCTGGTGCAGGAGGTTCGCCGTAGTCTGGAGGTGTGAGACCACTGTCTGGGGCGAAGGCTTCTTCAACAGCCAGTCGTCTAGGTAGGGGAAGACTGAGACCCCTAACCTGCGCAGATGAGCTGCAACCACCGCCATCACTTTCGTGAACATCTGAGGGGCACTGGTAAGGCCGAAAGGGAGCACGGTAGAAAGTGCTCGTGATCTACCATGAATCGTAGGTAACGTCTGTGGGCAGGCAGGATGGGGATGTGGAAATTAGCATCCTGCAAGTCCAACGCTACCATCCAGTCTTCCGGGTCTAAGGCAGACAGAACCTGAGCGAGGGTGAGCATTTTGAACTTCTCCTTCTTGAGGAAGAAGTTCAGGTCCCGAAGATTTAGGATAGGGCGCAAGCCTTTGTCCTTCTTTGGTATCAGAAAGTAGTGGGAATAACAACCACGACCTACTTATGGCATAGGGACCCTTTCTATAGCTCCCTTGGCCAAGAGAGCTGCGACTTCCTGGCGGAGAAGCACCAAATGATCCTCCGAAAGGGGATGGAAGGATGATGGCATGTGTGCTGGTGCAGATTTGAAAGGGAGGGAGTAGCCCTTCCGAATTATTAGCAAAACCCACCTGTCTGTGGTGATATGTGCCCAGTGGGGCAGGTGATGGTGGATTCTGCCACCTACTGGTCGGTAGTGAGGGGACCTTTGGTTCCCTGTCCCACGACCACGTGGGATTCCGCTCCCCCGGCCACGCATAGGCTGTCCAGCGTGCAAGGCCCGGTGGCTGAGTTGAGGACGCGACAGGGTCGCCCCTTCCGGGGCCAAGAAAGGGGCGAAAAGCGGACTGTGGGGGGCTTGTGGCGGCAGAAAGGCCAAGGGACCGAGCCATAGCCCTGGACTCCTTGAACCTCTCCAAGGGCGAGTCCTCTTTGTCTCCAAAGAGACGGGTGCCATCAAAGGGCATGTCCATGAGTGACTGTTGGACATCTCCCGAGAAACCAAAGTACGTAGCCAGGCATGGCACCATAAGGCCACTGTCGTAGCAACCGATCTGCCCAGAGTCGGTTGTATCCAGCCCACAACGGATTGTGAACTTCGCCGCGTCTCTCTCAACTTTGACAGCTTGGGAGACGATAGCACAGGCCTCCTCCGGTATCTGAGGCAGGACTTGCGCAACCGTATCCCACAGGGAGTGGGAATAACGGCCCAAAAGGCATGCAGTGTTCACGGACCGCAGCGCGAGGCTGGAGGAATAAAATAACTTCTTACCAAATTGTTCCAGCCTTTTAGATTCCCTATCTGGGGATGCGGAAGGGAACGTGACAGAAGAAGAGGACGCCTGGATAACAAGACTCTCAGGCGTACGATGTTGGGACAGGAACTTGGGTCGTTCGGCACAGGCCGATGGCAGCGATCGATCGTCCTGTTCACAGGAGCCCCTGTGTTGGGTTTGGACCATGTACCCAAAAGGACGTCAGTGAGGGCTTCATTAAATGGGAGAAGGGGTTCAGATGTAGAAGCCCCAGGCTGAAGCACCTCCGTCAGGAGGTTAGACCTGACTTTGACAGCAGGTAGCTCAAGGCCAAGGACCTCAGCCGCCCTACTAACCACCATACCATAGGTAGCTCCCTCTGCCGTAGCCACTGTAGGAGGAGACAGCATGCCAGAGTCAGGAGACGTATCAAGACCACTGGCTTTGCCCAAGTCCTGTGCCCAGTCCATACTAGGGTCTTCCTGGTATTCATAAGGGTCCAGGGACCCCTCCAAATTCCTCCCCGTATTCGTACACATAGGAAAATAGGTCAGAATCCGACCTCGGGCGAATGGGGCCCACCGAAGCCGATATCGGCGTCGGCCGACGCCGCTCCGACTCAGAGTTGTCGGGAATGAGAATCGGGTCGACGTCGATAGTGGGCACTACCGACGTCGGGAGCGTTGCTAAACGACCCAGTGCCAGGGAAGGTCTCGACTGTGCGACCGGCGTCGGTGCGGATCCGCGCACGGATCCGGAGGCGACCTTGGTGGCCGGGGCCGAAGCCGCCAGCGTGGAACCCGAAACCCCCTCAGCCAAGCCCCTCTGGCCCGAAGGCGCCGTATTGGGGTTGGCACGCCCAAAGATGAGGCGCATGGCCTCGTAGAACTCCGTGAGTTGGGTGGGGGTCGCTCCGGCTCCAGAAAACTCAGGGAAGCGCGGAGTCGACCCAGACGTGGGCTCCGAGGACGTTCGTCCCTCGTCGCGTCGACCGAGCGACGGGGTGAAGTCAGAGAGCGATGGGACTTCAACTTCTTCTTCTTACCTTGACCCGAAGATTTCGAAGAAGACGAGTGGTGGTGGCTCCGCGACCGATCTTGAGACCTTCCTCTCGAGTGAGATCGGGATCTACGCGGAGTCGAGTGCCGGGCCGTCATCAGCTTTAGGGACCGCTCCCTCATTAGCCTTCGGATGCATCGCCCGGCACTCGGAGCACGACTTCCGGTTGTGGTCGCGCTCGAGGCACCACAGGCAGACACGATGAGGGTCCGTCACCGAAATCATGCGGTGGCAGTCCTCGCACGGCTTGAACCCAGTCTTCGGGGACATCCTCGACGCTCCAAATGTCGCACCAAAAAATAATCGACAAAACTTTCAAATTCGGCCAAAAAATTGCTGAGGGTAGCTCTCTCTTCGATCAGCGAGTGGTGCGGAAAGAAAAGAACTGACGTCACTGCGCGAGGGCCGCGTCTATGTACTACTCCCAACGTCATCACGGCAACCACGACACCTACGATGCCTGCGGAGTCGACCAACACCGCCTACCGACGCGCAAGGGTATTGTTCGAAGAAAAAATCTCCAGATCCAGTCTGACGCCTGGGGGAAAATTCTATGGTAAGGAATCTGCAACTAGAAGTCTCTATCAGATAGACATAACAAAATACACTTATTTATGAAACTTCAACTGAAGCATCAACGATATTTGACTATTGAGGATCCTGAAGAGGCAGTGAAAAATCACTAAACGTAGTTAAACGGTCTAATTAGTGAATGCAATCAAAATAAACAAAGTTGTTTTACAAAAACGCTGAAGAGCACTTACACATAATTTATATAGATAACTATGAGGGGAAAATTCAACCCACGAACCTATATAGAAATTAAAAAAAGACAATGTTTTTTTATATTTCTTGCACATCCTGGTTAGCTTAATATGTTTAGAGGTATCCACTGTGATTCAAATTGTGACAGCCATATAATGTGTGATACAGATATCCCACTCAATTAATTCAGACCAGTGAGAAGGGTCTTGATTCTACAAAGGAAAACTATTTACCTTTGCTAACATTGGTTCATATGAATACTATGATCCCTCTAAAGCATCTCTTATATTAAATCAACTTAGAACCTTCGAAAATCTTTTCTACACAGCACTCAGTATTACCACTTATGTCAGGGATGTAATATTGTTGACGAATGCTGCGCCAGGGAGCAGTGATGACACTAAGAAAACAAATGAGGGCATTTTCCCAACTCTATCTTGAGGCTACTGTAAGAAAGTAGGTAATGAGCTGTGCAGCATGTGGATCCTTCACATGTAATAAGTCTGCAACCTTACACCTACTGGGAACAGAATGCCCCGTTGTTGCACTTGACTCTCAGTGTATCAGGGCTGAGTAGTCCAAGGCCTATTTAGGGGAGATAGTGTGGACTAGTACATCTGGGGCATATTTATCACTAAATCATGTAGCACAGCAAGTCACCTTGCTGCACTGCGCAATAGGGAAGAGGTATGAATCTGCCCTATTTAACACTGCACAGCTGTTCGTTCCAGGCTTTTCCCAGTTTCGCACACAATGCGATGCCTAGCACCAACACAGGCACCCTTGCACCATGGTGCGTGGGTGCCTGCATTGTAAACAGGATTGTTTTTGTGCAAAAGGAACATCTTCCTGCACAAAATCAATCATGAGAGGCATTTTCCTCTTTCTAGGAGGCTTCAGAATGCAGCTCACATAGTAAGAGAAAATAACAGGGAGAAAAAAGATATTTCTCCTTGTGACGCCTCACCTGGGAAGGCGGAGGTTTTGAACACATTCACAGGTCTACCAGTAATGGTAACTCTGGGAATATGCCAAAATCCATAGGTTGATGCATAGGAACACCCACGCTCCATCCATGGAATGCCTTCTCAACACAGATCAATGCAGCACAGCAATTTACACTTGTAAGGAAATGCCTCCTTGGCATGGTTACCCCCTGACTTTTTGCCTTTGCTAATGCTAAGTTACGATTTGAAAGTGTGCTGGGACCCTGCTAACCAGGCCCCAGCACCAGTGTTCTTTCCCTAAACTGTACCTTTGTCTCCACAATTGGCACAACCCTGGCACTCAGGTAAGTCCATTGTAACTGGTACCCCTGGTACCAAGGGCCCTGATGCCAGGGAAGGTCTCTAAGGGCTGCAGCATGTCTTATGCCACCCTGGGGACCCCTTACTCAGCACATGCACACTGCTTCACAGCTTGCGTGTGCTGGTGGGGAGAAAATGATTAAGTCGACATGGCACTCCCCTCAGAATGCCATGCCAACCTCACACTGCCTGTGGCATAGGTAAGTCGCCCCTCTAGCAGGCCTTACAGCCCTAAGGCAGGGTGCACTATATCACAGGTGAGGGCATATGTGCATGAGCCCTATGCCCCTTCAGTGTCTAAGCAAAACCTTAGACATTGTAAGTGCAGGGTAGCCATAAGAGTATATGGTCTGGGAGTTTGTCAAACACGAACTCCACAGTTCCATAATGGCTACACTGAAAACTGGGAAGTTTGGTATCAAACTTCTCAGCACAAGAAATGCACACTGATGCCAGTGTACAATTTATTGTAAAATTCACCCAGAGGGCATCTTAGAGATGCCCTCTGAAAACATACCCAACTTCCAGTGTAGGCTGACTAGTTTCTGCCAGCTTGTCACACACCAGACATGTTGCTGGCCACATGGGGAGAGTGTCTTTGTCACTCTGTGGCCAGGAACAAAGCCTGTACTGGGTGGAGGTGCTTCTCACCTCCCCCTGCAGGAACTGTAACACCTGGCGGTGAGCCTCAAAGGCTCACCCCTTTTGTTACAGCGCCCCAGGGCATCCCAGCTAGTGGAGATGCCCGCCCCTCCGGCCACTGCCCCCACTTTTGGCAGCAAGGCTGGAGGAGATAATGAGAAAAACAAGGAGGAGTCACCCACCAGTCAGGACAGCCCCTAAGGTGGCCTGAGCTGAGGTGACCCTTACTTTTAGAAATCCTCCATCTTGTAGAAGGAGGATTCCCCCAATAGGATTAGGGATGTGCCCCCCTCCCCACAGGGAGGAGGCAAAAAGACGGTGTAGCCACCCTCAAGGACAGTAGCCATTGGCTACTGCCCTCCCAGACCTAAACACCCCTCTGAATTCAGTATTTAGGGGCCCCCAGAACCTAGGAAACTAGATTCCTGCAACCTTAACAAGAAGAAGGACTGCTGACCTGAAGTCCTGCAGTGAAGACGGAGACGACAACTGCTTTGGCCCCAGCCCTACCTGCCTGTCTCCCAACTTCGAAGAAAACTGCAACAGCGATGCATCCAACAAGGACCAGCGACCTCTGAAGCCTCAGAGGACTGCCCTGCACCCAAGGACCAAGAAACTCCTGAGAACAGCGGCCCTGTTCAACAATCTGCAACTTTCTTGCAACAAAGAAACAACTTTAAAGACTTCACGTTTCCCGCCGGAAGCGTGAGACTTTCCACTCTGCACCCGACGCCCCCGGCTCAACCTGCGGAAAACCAACACTACAGGGAGGTCTCCCCGGCGACTGCGAACCCGTGAGTAGCCAGAGATGACCCCCCCCCTGAACCTCCACAGCGACGCCTGCAGAGGAAATCCAGAGGCTCCCCCTGACCAGGACTGCCTGTAACAAGGGACCCGACGCCTAGAACCAACACTGCACCCGCAGCCCCCAGGACCTGAAGGAACCGAACTCCAGTGCAGGAGCGACCCCCAGGCGACCCTCTGCCTAGCCCAGGTGGTGGCTACCCCGAGGAACCCCCGATGTGCCTGCCTGCATCGTTGAAGAGACCCCCGGGTCTCCCCATTCCTTTCAATACAAAACCCGACGCCTGTTTGCACTCTGCACCCGGCCGCCCCTGTGCCGCTTAGTGTGTACTTTCTGTGTCTGCTTGTGTCCCCCCCGGTGCCCTACAAAACCCCCCTTCGTCTGCCCCCCGAGGACGTGGGTACTAACCTGCTGGCAGACTGGAACCGGGGCACCCCTGTTCTCCATTGAAGCCTATGTGTTTTGGGCACCTCTTTGACCTCTGCACCTGACCGGCCCTGAGCTGCTGGTGTGGTAACTTTGGGGTTGCCTTGAACCCCCAACCGTGGGCTAACTTGGACCCAACTTTGAACACTGTAATTGTTTTACTTACCTGTGAACATAACAATTACTTACCTCTCCCAGGAACTGTTGATTTCTGCACTGTGTACACTTTTTAAATAGCTTATTGCCATTTTTGCCAAAACTGTACATGCTATTGTGATTATTCAAAGCTCCTAGAATACCTGAGTGAAATACCTTTCATTTGAAATATTACTTGTAAATCTTGAACCTGTGGTTCTTAAAATAAACTAAGAAAATATATTTTTCTATATAAAAACCTATTGGCCTGGAGTAAGTCTTTGAGTGTGTGTTCCTCCTTTATTGCCTGTGTGTGTACAACAAATGCTTAACATTACCCTCTGATAAGCCTGCTGCTCAACCACACTACCACAAAATAGAGCATTAGAATTATCTCTTTTTGCCACTATCTTACCTCTAAGGGGAACCCTTGGACTCTGTGCACACTATTTCTTACTTTGAAATAGTATATACAGAGCCAACTTCCTACAACACTGCATTGCATTACTCTAGATTTATCAAGCCAGGCACATCCATGCTGGCTTGATAAATCTAACTAAAGATTTGCATCGCTCTTGCATCACGACACAAGTCTTTGAAAAATATGGTCCTCGGTCTGTAGGCACATCAGCCATATTGTCAAGCCAATGCTTTTACTTATGAAAAGGAAAAGTACTTTACTACGCATACACTACTCAATACTGTGTATTAATTAGCAAATATATACATGAAAGCAGGTGGAAATATCTATGGTGATACACCTCAAGTGAGCCCTGAACCCAATAACCACAACACCCCCAAACACACAATACTTTGGGGTGTAATTCTCAAAAGGCATGCCTGCTGGCTTTGCAAAAATGTAATTGCATTAGCCAAACAGAAATATGTCATAAACAACCAATGCAAAACCAATAAAATCACTAAGGATGATAACATTTTACAATGACATTCATTGTTACCTGTATTAATCCACTTCATGAGGAAAGTGGCATTTTTCTCCTGGAGACATGCTCTAGCCACTGGGAGCCTGTACTTCTGCCCCCTGGCCTCTAGAATTCTTTCAGTCTGTGAGGAGACTGCACTTTACTGCTCTCCCTCCCACAGAGGCCCTGTCTCCTGTATGGGCATCTGGCGCTTCTGCACTTATCTGGGCCCAGGATCTCAAGGCAAAGTACCCTCCCTGCATCCTCCAGGTCCTCTTTGGCCACTTGGCTACTGGCACAGCACCTGGGTTAGTGCAAGTCAATGGCCCACTCTTTCTGCAGGTCGCACTCCAGAAGGACCAGTTCACAGTAGATCCAGGAGAATCCTCCAGCAGGTCCATCCGTCTATTGTCCCAGAGAGGGTGTGGGGAGCCAGAATCACTGCACCTGGAGAAACAAATCCCAGTCTCTGGGTGCCAAATTAAATCAGAAGTTCCTGAGTCCATCTTTGCAGTGGTGTCAGGTGCCCTCCCTCCTTCACCTGGGCATTCTTGTGTGTCACTTCCACCAGATCTCTACTGTTCTTAAAAGTCTCTTTCTTGCGTAGGGCATAAAAGTTCCAGAAGGTAGGCACCTGTGCCTAATCCTTGAAAGATACATCATCACTCCAACCCTGCCCCAACTTCACTGTGCAGCATTTTGAGAATTTCCAGTAGAATGCCATCAAAAGGTCTCTTAAAAGACCTTCTCTGAGCCTTGCTCTTAACTCCCACAACTGCTTGTCACTTTCCCTCCATAACTTCAAAGGGCAGCACCTCCTGTGAGTGGCTCCAGAGGTCTTGCCGTCCTCCTTTTTTTCTATGCTGTTGAGCCTTCGTAGGCCCGGGGCAGTGTGGAAAGTATTTAGCTCATGATGATTTTGTCCCAACTCTATCCTCTCCTAGGAGGTTTACTTATTGGCTAAATGTCCTGCTGTTTGGTGAGGCCTTTAATCCTCCCGCTGGCCAGGAGATGAATTAACCTGGCCAAGCAGGATGATTTAAAGGCACAAATCTAATTAGCAGTAGAGGCTGAGAAAAATATTATAAATATTGAAGTGCCACAAAGAGTGCACCTATGTGGAAATTAATATCAGATCTTCATTCTGTATTCAACCGAGTCTCTAGACCTAACTAGGACAAATTGTAGTCTGATGCAGATTTCATACACACTCACATTAACAATGGCCATTCATATTATAAGTCCTGCAAAGGTCAGCGCCAATCCCTGAAGGGTTCCTTCTGCAACAGGCTGCCTGTTCCCAGATATCATCCTGGGCTAGACAGTAATCTTACATGCACAACCTGCATATGTATGCATATGCGTGTGTGCACATGTTCACATGAAAATAGCACACAGAGACTCTTACCCAACTGTGCAGCAAAAGACTCTACCTTAAAAAGTGAATACTGACAGTCAGCACTCCAAATTTGTTATCAAAGAATGTATGTGAGTGAGACTCAGGTAGTGAGTCTAACGGCAGAAGCCTGTAAGCCAAGTAGTCCAAAAAACAAAAAAACCCAGGTGGACATAATGGGCAGACCCATTTTTTAAAACTACATTGGATCTGAAACAGTTTAGAGGATGCAGGGGGGCACAGTATCAGAGTGAACACAATACTCACCTGCCCCAAGGTTACCAAACGTTTGTACTTTTTTTCTTTTAATGGGCACTGCTGCCTTTGCAGATTCTTTATCTTTCAAAGATTACTACCGAACAATACCTACAAACTTTGGAAGAGGGACTCAGATAAGCTAATACCGGTTAAACATGCCTGAAAATATGGGGACTCTCTGATCCTACAAATAAATCTATAACCCTGCCACCATAGTCAAGGTAATAACACTTTGCAAACATGTGAAGTAAAGACCAACCAACAGTTGGGAAAATGCTTTAGTACATATGGCCCATGATCTCTTTAAAAAACACACTATATAGCTCAGATCTAGTTATTAAGCCTTATAGGCGAAATTATTACAACCGGAAGACCAGTTGCCCCTTATAGGTGCCCCCTAAACTAAGGAGAGAAGCAGGCTCTCCGAGCCATAAGTTTGATTTCCCAAAACTTTCAAGTTTAGAGGCCACGAAGAGGCACATTCTGCATTTCCAGCTGACATGACGGGCTCACAATGGTCAAATACAGCGGTCATGGATGACTCTCAGAAGTCACTATAGTGTAGGATATTCCTTCAGCTGTATCACGTCTTGTGCATAGTAGAGAATGTGCCCTTCCCATTTTATATAATTTGCTCCTATTATAGTACACTATATGGGGTATTTTCAATTGACTCAGTCTGGTCTTAGTATCAACTTCCTGTGGGTGCACCTATGTTGCCTCCCAGTCGATTCAGTCTAGTTTTTTTTTTTGTTCCAGATTTATATAGAGAAAAAGAGATAAGAAGATATTGGAGCGCTTTACATGAGCATGGCAGTTTAAAAATGTGAGTTCTGATGAATGCTGTAAATGGCAGGGACCACTAAATGGAGGATCTCAAATCTTGATTATTGGGACACTCCCAGACTTATTGTGCTTCAAATATCAAGGTATTTGGACAGGATGTGTTTCCAAGTCGATGAACAGATACTACCATGTGTGGGAGTGAATGAATTGAAGACGCCTGACGAATCTTCTCTGAGAGCGAAACGCGTTGGCTGATTTCTTTTTGGAACAAGTTGAATCAAGAAAACCTTTGTCTTTTACTACAAAGTTTGGGAATTTCTTCAATGTTTTTTTTGTTTAAAAAAAGTCTGTTGTGTGATTTAAACCATTGCTATGATTACCTCTCTTTTGCTGCTAATTTCCTATATGTTGGTCTGATGAACAACCAACCCTCAGAGGTGGGTAATTACGTGAACAGTGTATGAGATGTATTGGTGGTGCAGTACCTCTAGTCCTTCACGGGTCAGTAGAGTAGTAATCAGATAAGTCAACTTTGTTTTCAGGTGTTGGAAATTTTGAACAAGAAGCAGGATTGAATAAAAACAAACAACTCCTGCAAAGAAAGATTGAGTGGATACATATGTTGTACACGCTACAACCAAAAGTCAATGTTCCTGTGAAGACAACAGCAGATATAAACATGCTAGCAGTTTTTCACATGAAAAGACTCGAAACATGAAGGAACTTTTCTTTCACTGCATAAAACTACATGATAATTGTCTCTTTATTGTTCAACACAGCTTATGTAATCAGTATGTTGCACTGAAAACAATGTTTCTACATTGGATAGATTCATTACGAGGTACTGTTTGAAGAGGCCATTATCAGTACAGTTACAATTGCAGTGTTCGATAAGACATGTATAGGAATTATTATTTAATATGCTAGCTATAGAAAACAATTTGGAAAGTTGGGCGAATCCAGCATGTTCATCATACACATTTTGACGATTTCTACAGATGTAGGCAGACACATGCATTTTAATACTATCATTAGTGTCTGTAGAGCATTTGTATGCACGCCCCTCAAAATGCCGCCATTTCCCATCTTTCAGTGTGAGTCTGACATTTCCGGTCACGTTACAGCAAGGTTAACAGAAAGCAATCCAAGCATTCCCCCTCAGGAAGGTTACATTTGGTAACTATTGCAGACTTGATAACTTGTAGGTAAGAGCATTCACAGTGACTCGCTACTTGACGTCCGTCTAAAAAATACCCATTTTAGACTTGCCCCTTATATTGGTAATCTTCCACCCTAGAACATTGTTCAATTATATAATTGTGTTCACTTTAGGAGGCAGGGAGATTAATTTGGATACTTACAATTAACAGATAGATGCTAGGCTTTCCTGCATGTTCCAACATGGTGGTTATTATCGCGTACAACACGTGACCACCCACGTGATTAAGATGTACGTCAGCCAGGTTGGCCGTGACGTATCCAAACTAGGTTTGCATGGTGCAAGGATGACCTCGTATTCCGCATGTGAAGCATTTCGAGGTGAGAGGGAATTAACATTCCACTGGATTGCAACTCATTCAGATATGATATTCAGAGGGGAGTGGGAATAGTTGTTTGGTCCGATAGCTTGCCAATGAACATACTCGACTCTCTGGTACCTATTTAGAGATTTGGTCCTTAAGGCACAATATGAGTGACGCTACACTTTGAGCTTGATAGTTCAGTACAAGAATTATCTTGAGTGGAGCAATGTTGCAGGTTATTTTCTGAGTTCTGATTTTAGTGCAGTTCATCTTAATCGCAATGACCTTCTTTCATATAATATTTCTATGAATTTGACAATAATTTATTACTAATTTCATTCACAGTGAATGTCTACCGACGAAGGACCCATAGGGCCGAAATGCACTGGGCTTGTTAAAAGTCTATGATTAATACATTAATTGAAAACAAAAGTTTACTCGGTGAACAACATTAAAAAATCATTGAAGATTCAAGTGACCTTGATAAAGGGTTAAAATAATCATCAAAACTACATAAGGGATTGTGTGTGAATAAATAATGACAAAAAACATTGAATGTTTGTGGATAATTATTGGTTTGACTTACGACAAGCAATACAGGAGACTGTGCACCATTGGACAACTTCTACATAGGAAATACCTACTATATGTCACATATCCATATGCTGTAATGGGGGTAATTTTCTTCTGTTGAAGTGTAGGGATACAGTGTCTGAAGTTTGTCCTTGGCGGTTGGAGAATCGACTGCCAGTTGAATCAAAAGTCAACTATGGTGTCTTGAGGAATAAAACTCAAGAGAAACAGGGAAAGTTCGAAGATGAATACAAAAGCAACAAGTATTTGCAATGCAACTGGTCTGGCATCTACTCGAGTTAGAGGTATTAGTGTTGTAAACTCCTAACCTGACTTTTCTTGCCACATAAATTGAAAACCCAAAAAACTAGCATGATTGCGCTATGTAAAACCCAGAGCCCCCGCGCTGCGTGGAAAATAAAAAGATAAAGTAGTGCAGAAACAAAGCTGAAAACATGGAGCCTCGTATGTTTTCAGTAGTTGGCCGGTACACGCGAGGAGGGCTAAACACCGGAAAAGGCATGCCTTTCACTAATGAAATCAAGCAGATTTTAAAAGGCAAGCCCACAAACCAATGAAAGTGACAGGTGTGACATCGGCGTGGTTAAAAGCCCAAAGAGCGATTACAAGAAGGACGGAGCTCTTGTATGCTCGACCCTAAAAAGAACCATGAACTCAGAGATTCAAATTGGGGAATTTGTCAGAATTTCTGGATACATTCAAAAAAGGGCATTAGTACATTTCCACTCATTTCTGCAAAAAGGGACATTAACAGAATTGTTGGTATCTATTTTACATTCAAGGTTGAGAAGCTCCTGGACTGGGTATCACCATTTTATTACTCTAGTTGCCCACCAAGACCACCACCATCCATTCACTTCAACCAGCTCTTCCATCTCTTCATCCTGGTGTATTTATATATTTTTATAGTGCCTCCCCAGAGGGGGCATTTTATCAGATTTTGTTATGAAGCAGTGAGAATCTGATTATTGAGCCCACTTTGCAGACCATTAAGCTGCCAGATTTACCTTACAGAACCCCTAATTGGCTATTCCCGAACCAGAAAGCACATTTCGACTTGCTCACAATCTAAAATACTGGACTTGTTACTGAGTTTGAGTATTAATACATTTTCACAATCTAAAAATGTATTATTTTAATTTTATGCTGGTTGCTGCCCCACTTCCCTTTTTTTTTTTTTTTATAATCAATGTTGAAGCATTTATACATATACGTCACTTGGCGCTAAGACGGATGAAGACTTTAAAACTATAACAGGCCACTTGGTAAATACTGGGATTTTAACAATTGACCTCCAAAACAGTTATTTGGAAACTCTTCATTTCTCATTGGATATTGTTGTGAATTTGAGGACAGTTGGACAACTGATCTGGTAATCTTACAGTGTGTTTGGACTACGGGCACTGAGTTTTGTAGTATTTTGTTTAATAAATCAATCATAGCATTTGTAAAGGGCAGCACTATCACCTCCAAGGGTATGTGGGTGCTGAGGGTGCACTGTCTTCGTCGAAAAGCCACGTGTTGAGTCTCTTTTTGAAGACCTTCTGCGGCTGCGATGGATATGTGGGGGAGAGGTGGACTGAGGCAGGAGGGTGTCCGAGGTTTAGCGATGCAGAGTGTAGCTCTCTTACTGGGACGCAGAAGCTCTGTTGATGGTTGATGTAGGACGGCTTTACATTGTGGAGAACCTTGTATGTGAGTCTGAGGTTTCTAAATTGGCATCTCATCTGGACAGGGAGCCAATATAGATTCCTTAGGAATGTGGTGATGGTTGGGTGCTTGGGGAGGTGGAGGATGAGTCTGGCTGTGGTGTTCTGAAGAGTCTGGTGTCCTAAGTAGCTGGGAGGACACCCCACCTAGGGAGCATTGCAATAGTCGAGATGGCTGGTGACCAGGGCGTGCATGTCTGTCTTTCTGGTGTGTGTAGGGATCCATTTGAAGATTCCGCAGAGCATACAGAGGATGTAGAAGCAGGAGGAGGCAACTGAGTTTGCTTGTCGATTCACAGATACTTGCCAGTCGATGATGACATATAGGTTTTGTGCGTGGTCTGATGGAGATGGCGTTGGTCCGAGTTCTACTGGCCACCAGCTGTGGTCCCATACAAAGGTGTTCCCGAAGATCAAGACTTACGTTTTGTCTGTGTTTAGTTTGAGGCAGCTGTTTTTCACCCATGTTGCTACGTTGGTCATGGCGATGCGGAAGTTGACTTTGGCGTTGTATGGATCTTCGGTGAGTGATAGGATTAGTTGAGTGTCGTCAGCATAGAAGACTATATTGAGTTCATAGGATCTGACGATATTTGCGAGGGGGGTAATGTAGATATTGAACAGGGTTGGGCTGAGGGAGGATCCTTGGAGTACTGTGATGTTCTTGGGTGTAGAAGTGAAGGGGGGAAGGCAGATGCTCTGCATGCAGCCTGAGAGGAAAGAGGTGACCCACTTAAGGGCATTTTGTTGAATGCCTATGTTGTAGAGGGTGGGGGGAGACTGTATCAAACGCTGTGGAGACGTCCAGAAGGATCAAAACTGCTGACTCTCTTCAGTCGAGGAGGGTTCTGATAAAATCGGTGGAACTGATAAGTGCAGTCTCTGTGCTGTGGTTGGCCTGGAATCCTGACTGTGAGGTATCGAGAGGTGGTTTTGTTTGAGGTAGTTGGTGAGCTGTTGGTTGATGGCTTTCTCAAGCACTTTGGCCGGGAAGGAAAGCAGGAAGATAGGTCTGTAGTTTTTAGGTTGGTGGGATCTTCGGAGAGTGTCTTTAGGAGGGGTCTGACCTCTGCGTGCTTCCATTCATCCAGGAAGGTTGCTGGGGAGACAGAGGTGTTAAGGATGCAGGCTATTCTGTGCTAATAGTATTGGTTCCGAGGTTAGAAAAGCCAGCAGGGACAGGGGTTGGTTGGTACCCCAGAGTGGATGGATGACATGATGTCTGCAGTGGTCTGTGTGGCAATCAGGACCAGGTGGTTACTGTATGGCTGGTGTTTGCTGCTTGAGAGATGTTGTCTAGGCTGGAGTTGGAAGGTTGGGGGTCGAAATTGTTGTATATGGTGGTGATCTTGCTGTGGAAGTAGTCAGAGGGTGTTGCAGAGTTCCTAAAATGGGTGGATGGTGGTCTCTGTGGCTACAGGGTTAGAAAATTCCTTGATGATTCAGAAGAGTTCCTTCGTGTGGTTGGCTGTGGTGTCATTGCGGGCAGTGATTGCTGCTCCTTTTGCTGCCTTGATGTGGTGGTGGTAGTTGTTGAGGCTTGCCTTGTAGACGCCTCTGTTGGAAGGGTCTTGATCACGCGCCATTGTTCTCTGAGTTGGTGGCAGTCGCGTTTGGAGTTTTTGCGCTCAGGAGTGTACCATCTCGCTGGCTTGGAGGTGGTGTTGGTTTTAGCTGGTTTCAGCAACTCTGTCTGCAGATTTGGTAAACCAGGTGGTGAAGTTTTGGCAGCCTGGTTGAGGTCGGGGTCTGCCGTGGGCTCGGGTTTGGGGACAGTGCTTAGAGCCTATGCCCATAGGGTCTCAGTTACCTTGCCCCAGCCTTGGCAGGGAGTGCTGAGCTGCTTGGAAGTGGTCTGCTGGAAATTGGAGATGGTAAAGTGAACAATGACGTGGTTGGTTCAGGTGAGTCCAGTCACATGGGTGAAATTGATTGAGTCGCTAGAAGTGAAGATGGCTTACAGGGTATGTCTGTCTTTGTGCATGGGTTTGGTGACCAATTGGTTGAGGCTGATGTTGCTGAGGTTCTATATGAGGGAAGTGGAGTTGGTGTTGGTAAGGTGGAAATTGATACTGCAGAGTAGGATGCAGTGAAGGGAGTCGATGGTGAGGGGGGCGATGAGGTTTGCAATGGCATCACAAAAGGCTGGATGTAGTCCTTGGGGTCTGTATGCGAGGGTGCATGGGGATGTTGGCATCGATCTGGAGTCGGACGTTGCAATGTTCTGTGAGGGGCATTGGGTCATCATCAGTGATGGGAGCATTGGATGGTTTCCCTGAATATGATGACAATGTACCTGCCATGTTTGTTGGTGCGGTCTCAGTGTATCAACTTGTAGCCATTAGGGATGGCCATGGTGATTTCGGGGTTTGAGGAGGGTGTTAGCCATGTTTTGGTGATGAAGGTGACGTCCGGGTCATGGGTGGTGATGGTGTCCCAGATTTCCATGGCGTGTTTGCATAAGGATCGGGCATTTAGCAGGATGCACTGTAGTGGTGCTTGATTGTTCGTATTCTTCTGTGTGAGTGCAGTGTGGGCATTAGTGTAAGTAGGTGGGCCCATGTTGCAGGAGAAACATCAGTGTAGGCAGGTGAAGGGCTCTTTGGTTGAGTGTGGGGAGGCCGTGAAGCAGCTGTTGATGGGGTGTCTGATGTTCAAGCTCCTTCGTGGTGTAGTGGTAGGGGGTGGGAGGACCAGGGGTCCTGGTGGTGGGTTGGGTCCAGGTGAACGGGCGGAGACAGGCTTGCCTTTGACGCAGAGCCGTGCTACGGCCTCCATGATATGTCATGGGAGGTGGGAAGGGCTGGGGTGGGAGGCGGTATGGCAGGAGCAGCAGTGGCGCAAAAGAGACGTCGGCAGGGGTGTGAGCAGATGCAATCGGGCTCAGGAATGCGGGCAGAGCTGTCGCAATCAGACTCAGGAATGCAGGTGGAGCTGTTGCAGTTAGGCTCAGGAATGCAGGCAGAGCTGTCGCAATCAGGCTTAGGAATGCGGGCGGAGCTGTCAGCGGCAGGCAGTAGGGCGTGGGGAGCTGTGACTGGCCCAGTGGTCAATAACACGTGGTGTGTTTAAGGGCTATGGAGCTGGTTCTGCACAATATTGTGGCTTGAGTAAGACCATGAGGTTGATACACCTGAGCCGGATAAACTTCTTCTGAGAAAGTGACATCCCAGAGGGCAGGCTTTTCTTTGACGTTGTCATCTGCCACTTTTATGGTCAATATCTTGGTCAGAGTTCAATCAAGACCTGTAGAATCAGTTCCCTTCAAGCCTGAGGCAGATATATAACCATCATGCTTCAGAGAGCGGTGAAGATGTTCATTTTTAAGCCATACAATTCACCAGATTAGTTTTCTCTACACTAACGGCACTTTGTCCATTGGTTACGACTTGATGGTTATGTCAAGCATAGGGTAAAGATGGAGGATGAGAAGCCATTTGCTAACTGAATTAATCCTGCCATGTATCTGAAAAGTAACTGATATTACATAATACGGGGTCTCTATTTAAATAATATGGCATGTGTAATCATTAATTACATTTTACTAGAAAAACAGGATCCTAGAAAGCGAGATCACAACAAATCTAACAAAACATTTACAAAATGCACTACTTCCATCATTACAAAACAGCAAGTTTCAGAAAATAAAGTCAATAATTTATAAAGTGTCAGGTTTTTATTGAGAGCACAGTTACAATTTCATCATGACCTTTTCCATCTTTTTTAATAATAGTTAAAATGCATTGTGTTGTGGACATACAAAATAATCACTAGAAACACAGGTCTTGCATATGGCAAATAAATAATATTACCTAGACTTTATTTGTGGTTTTAAATTAAAACTAAAGTATCTGTACAGTAAGAAAATATAACAAAACATGACCAGAATGTACTAGTCTGAAAACAGAACGATAATTCTGGCTTGCACGGAAACTAAAGTGCAAGAATAAAAATCCAAATAAACCTTTGCACAGGGGGACGCAAGCTGTTTGCATATTGTACAGTTATCATGCAGACATAATATTAGAAGCCATGCTGTAGCCCAATTAAAGCGGCACCCACATCCTTTCGTGTTATTTAGCAGAAACATTTTCTTACTCTCCTGCTCTTTCCTAAGATTGTTTAGCAACTTGCCACTTACGACGGTCTACACTTTTATATTTACAAAGCGATGCCAGATTGCAATGCAAAAAGCTTACCATTTCAGCTTTTTAGTGTCTGAAGAAAACCATGCATTAGGAAGCAATTCCATTAACCTTTGTCCCCAGTGCAAAAGGTCCAGAAAATAATAACACTGTAATATGACGGTATAAACAAAAGTGCTTAAATGGTTTACTTTACGTCAGTCATTCGTTTATTTTACTGAATTATGAGTTGTATTCCTTTGGGATAGAACAGTGGAAAAGGAACTGATTCTTGTTGGCCCGTTTGAAAATTGATGCATCTGAAAGAAATGTGAACACAGGACAGCACACAGTTAATTCTGCCCTATTCTCGTGTTAGTGGATTGTACACCGATAGCCTGTGACGTCTATTTCGGTTTTATGTTAATAAAAAAAAGAGAAGCTGTAACACAGGGAAGGTCGAGATCAAGGAATGCATTAATACTAAAATGTAAACACGTCATCCAGCTGGCTTGGAGTGCACAGATACGTAAAACAGGAGCCTTCCAGGCGCTGTTGGCAACACAATGACAGAATGTCACAGAGCAGGGCACATGGAAGACGGGTAGCACTGTAAGGAATACTACACGACAACGTCCTAGCGACCAGGGGGCTCCCGTTGCCCGGCGCTCCCCTCCTGGCCGAAAGCAGCAGCTGGCACGTCCACGCTTACAAAAGTTGTAGGTTTTCATTCTCCACACCTAGTGCCCGTGGCTCTTTCCAGTCTATGGGTTGTAAGTCCAGAGGGTGACAGTTCTGTCTGCAGAAGACGACAAGAAGGAGAGATCCTGCGTGTGCCACCTGCACTGGATCACCTTGTCTTTGTGTTCCCCGACATCCATCACCGGAAGCTGCTTTGTCAGGTCCCCTAGGAGAGATGGGACACATTAGTGAGCTCGCAAGCCGGAAGCATTCAGAAGGATACAGGATGACGTAAGAGTTAGAACTCAGGAGACAGGCGAACGCATGCACGGAGGTTCAATATAAAAGACACATGTTTTGGCCAAATTCACTCGAAGTCAAGAAAAACATTTAAGGAGTAACTATTTCAGAAGCTCAAGGGCAGCGCTGGACCGAGTACGCTTGCATACCTGACTGCCATACGGATATTAGCCCTGCTTTTACTAGAGTTAGATTCCAGTGAATACATTCATATTCAAGTTGCCACACTTTAGTGTTCACTGTTTCTCAAAAGTTGTGAAAACTAACTTTCATTTCAGGTTGTCGCAAAGCACAAGCAAGTGTTTCTTGTTTATAGATATACAGGAAATGTCTATGTGACTGACGTATCACGGTCAGCACTGTCCACAAGAAGATCATACGAACCACTGCAGCATATCTTTCTAGTAGAGCTCTCCGTGGGAAGACGAGTAAACATTTCGTGGCTCATCCCGGTGCAATTAAATAGATTGCAATCAGTAATTTCATGACTCATACAGGTCAGACTCAAAGTACACAAGCTGAGTGGGTACAATGACCTTGCATCCTGCCAATGTATGTCGCCTTGGTGCACAGACTGTTGTCTGCAGCATGTGGGTTTCCCAATGGAGGGACGGAGAGCTCCACTGAGGACTGATCCGGTCTGTTCATGTTCTGCCAAACCAGCCATGCATATTAAGTCTGCTGGACTGTTGCGTTTCCCCAGAAAAGCGCCTACACAGAGGACAGGCAAGTCAGGGGTAAAAAATATTGCAACCTTTGACCTAACCTTTTGTGCGCGTGAGTAGTCTGCCCTTTGATTACCCTATGCGTCTGTGCTGATGTCTTAGCCATTTACCACAGTTTTAAGTCTCGTGTACGGCTTCTCTTCTGCAGGTCGTTCCTCCTACTGAGGGGCCGGTGTCCACGGAGGCCCTTGTTGGTCACCCCTACTGAACTTGCTTCATTGTGGGAGTCACCTGAGGTGTAGGGTAGGTTTCTTTCAATCACTTGGAAGCCAACATTCACTGCTGGTGCTGAGTTTCCTATGGCTGAGCTCAGTGGGAGCATGGCAGAGGGGAATGGGGAGATCTCATCTTGCAAAATTCCATGGAACCCACGTGAGAGTGATTATTGGCTCTTCTGTTTTGGTAGCAGTGACTCTAGTCTGTTCTAGTGTGTCTCTGGATTCAAAGATGTTGTTCCAGTATTTCTGATGCAAGCATCATCCTGCTTTAGCGACTGTGATGCGCATGATTTTGTTTTTTTGTCCTATACTGCTGACTTCTTGTAAGACTCAGTGTTTCCTTATATCTGGCGACTTTATAGTTTTACTCAAATGAATTTTCTGGTTCCAGTAGTTAGTATCCCCTGTTCCAGTGACTCTTACCAGTCGCATTGTAATTATATGCTGTCGTAGTGAGTGTCGCAGACCCACTGTCACTGTCTCTTTGACTTAATTACCTCTGTTGGCTCAACGTCTTCGTGCTGCAGTGTCAGTATGCCCGGGTGTCTTTCTCTCATCCAGAAGTGTTGGGCCCTTGCATCTCTCTGTCCTCATGCAAGATCCCCTACCTCATTGCCTTAGTCTTCCTCTGCCAGTGTGAGCATCTGCCTCATTTGTGTCCTTAGAGATCAAAGGTCTCGCTGTGCTCTGGAAGTCCTCACCATGGCCCAATGTTAGTTTCCCTATTACCTCGAGGCCATGTATTTCAGGTCCAATGAGTGAAAGTTGCTGCCAAGGTGATGTTCGTTTCAACTTGTCTTATTCGCCCCCCTCTCCACTCTGATTTTCACACTGACCCAAGCCAACTTTCTCCCCATCCCTTAATCTGTTACCTGGGTAATGCAACGGTACTCCGAAAGCAGTACACTCGTCTGCAATATGGCCTTGTTGGTATCAACAAGGATGAATGCTTGAATCTCTCCTACTATCATGACCAATGCGGGAATCAACCTACAGCCCTTCTTCCAAATAAGGAGTTTGAGATCAGAGTCACACACGATTTAGAGGACTTTGATCGAGAGCAATATGTGGAGTTTCCACTTTAGCACTGATCTCCACACCGGTGGAATAATCCACAACAAACTCTTCAGAAAGGCATTATTCACCTTGTGAAGCCCAATCAGTAGTATTCAAGCCAGGCGAAGAGACTGAGAAACTCTAGATCATGATGCAAAATACTACCAGCCTCACTGTGCAGCAGCAAACTGGCTGCTGGTAGCAGAAAGCAAAAGTGCCTTGGCACACAGAGTTACTCTGTGAGCCATGTTATCTGTGCACAGTGCAAAGCCACCAAGAACATTGTACAACTTGATTCATCGAAGTTCGTAGTACCCAGTGCAGCAAAGGAACTGACAGGAATGCACTTAGCAACTCTCTTTACCAGTCTTCTCTATTCAAAAGATATTCTCCAATGACCCTGGCTCCTGAAACCTGGAGGTGAAGGGAGACTATGTCCAGCTGCCCCTGATATTACATAGGTCTATTATTGGGATACTATTGTTATCAACCACAATGATCACTACTACCCTCTCCAGCACCTACTTATGGGATTTGAACTGTGTCCTGCTAAAGCTGTTTACTCTGGAGGTCTTTATTCCATGGCGAGAGTCATGCTATCATGAAAATGTTTAGTGGCAGTCCAAGTCAAGGTGACCTGTGCTTGTTAGACAGGGTCAGCAAGCAGGTGTCAGCCTGCTTCAGGATGTTGTTACGCGTAGAAATTGTACTTCCTGTCATACTCAGCAAGGTTCTTCTTGTGATATACACCGGAACCGCTCCCATGGAATTTCGACAACCTGATGCTGCAGCAATTTTATGTTCAACAAATTTTTGGGCAAAGATCATAGTTGTCTGGCCATCCTCGGTGTCCTCCCCAGCCCTACTGGGAAGCATCAGTGAACACTGTGATCTCCAGAGATGAGACGAGGGAGAGAGATCGGACCTGAAGGCATGAGAGCCAGCAGGTAATGGAAGAGCCTCCTTGTCAAATCAGTCTACTCGTCTCACTGTTTCCTTTTTACAGGACCTGCACCATGCTGTGAATGTTTTCTTCCACAGCAACTGGGATCCATGTGTGTTCCAAGGTATATGATTTCCAGAGGTACTTACCAGAAACATATCTTGAAGCTGAATATGACATTCAGATTTTCAAACAGGTTGATGCAGGTTCACAAAGCTGCACCAACCTGCACTTTTGATGGCACCATCACCACACAGATATTCAGGTTAGGGAAGATTTGTTCCTTCTGAATGTGAACAAAAGCTTCCATGGGTGTCAAGCTCCCAGTGAACACACTCACTGCAGGACTCCAAGGGCAAACTCATGAACTGCAAGTAGACCAATCTAAACCAGATGTACCTGCAATGCTTTCAGTGGATAGGGATACTGAAGTAGGTGGCCTCAAAGTCCAATGACAACATCCAGCCTCAGTACTGCAGACAGGTGATCGACTCTACACACTTGTCAGAAGCGACTGCTCCATAACCAGGCCTTCTGGAAAATCCCCCCTACACAAATAAGCTGAAACAACTGGTTGTCCCTACACTCTTCATGGTTCTTCTATGTGGACCCCTGGTTCTGTGAACAACATGTGCGAGGAACGTGTTGTGACCTGAAGCCCCTATGGAGGTTCTGGTGCTGTAACTGTGAGGGGAAACCCCTCTGTGGTTATGTGAAGCTGTCAGGTAAATCACCGGGGCTCTTGTACTGATGTCCTACATTATGTTTAAAATAGAGCGATTAAAAATATTTGAAGTTAAGATTCACATACATGTATAATTCGCATCTCTTAGCACTGGAAAGACCTATTCATTGCACAGACTTAGAAACCATGTGAGTCAGGGATAGCATTTCAGGACCTGATTTGCCAAATAAAGAAAATGCATTAACAACTTTTTGTGAAATGGGTCTAAGAATCTTCCTCTTGAAAATGTTAGTATCCAAATGCTAATGACACAGTCAGAATAAAAACTGCACCTGAATGTATCTGAGAAAAAGTAAAGTTTTACAAACAAACATAAGAGAAAAAACTATTAATGTAGTATGTGTCGGGGGTGCCCATTGTGGGATTTTGAACCCTTTCAAATTCTCAATGTTCCCCAAGTGCACTAAAGGTTGGCTCTGAGGCACATTTTAAAGTTTTGTGTGTTCAGGCTTTAATTACAGTGTACCGAGCTTTCAACATTTTCATGTACTAAGTTGTAAAATGGCTCTTACAGGGTTTCTCTTTTTTTTTCTTCTATTGGTGTGAAAATATTCCTTTAGTGAAAAAGTCTGAAAGTTACATGACCCTCCTACCACTCTGTTCAACATTACTAAATCCCACCAGGCAACACTACTCCACGCATCTGTCCACCCCAAGTAGAATCGCCGCCCATGGGTTTGAGACCTTGTGGAAAACAATGTTACTTTAACAATGTTTTTTTCCTGAAAATAAGAGAGCGAATTTAATAGAAAAGAATATTTAGATCAATTACCTTGTAAATCTGTCACCTTTATTTTCATGTCATAGGATCCTGTGAGTAAGTAATGAGCCCCCGGGGAGAAGCGGACAGAACGAACGTCACTGGAATGAGGGTGGTAACTTTGTACCATCCGGCCGCCTCTGATGTCATACAGCATACAGCTCGAATCTTCTTGTCCTGTAGCTAGAAGGCGACCACTCGGATCGACGGCAACCGAAGCCACCGCACTACCTGCAAGGCAACACCAATATCGATCATGTCAATGCACGCTCCGCGCTTGCACTCTTCTTAAAAGCACGCGGGGTCTTCCATTTACCCAGATACTAAAGTGAACTGAAACACTGTGTGTACACCCACATATAGAAGAATATATGAATCACGATAAGGTACACACAAGGGACTGGGCATTCACTGCTCTGTGCCTGGTACGTTACAATGTTCACACTTTTTTATATCGTAACCTGATAACAAGGGCAATATAATTGTTCTCAATTCAACTAAACAATTGGAGCTTTAAAATAAATCACATTGGCTCTCTGAGATTCCTGGCTGGATATGGTTACAGGACAGAAGTATTAAGGGCAGTGCTTAATATGTGAATAAAGAGGTGCCAGTGGCCAAGGCCCTCCTCTTACACACGCGGCTGCTGCAATTAAATGTGTGAACACAGAATACTGAGGCGGTGTAATACTGAAGCCATCTCGGGCATCTTCAATCCATATAAAGCCACTCCCTGCCCCTTCAGCTCACTCTTGCAGCTTTCTACTTTCGCCGATTGTGAAGCTTTTTCTTTTTTTCCTTCCTCCGTCTTTCCCATATGTCTTTTGCTGGCAGAAAATGTTTGAGGCAGAAGAATAAGCCCCGGCACTCAAAAATAAGGGCCGGTGCTCAGCACCGGAAACAACAACCACAAATTAAGCACTGCTTAAGGTACTATTCATAACAACGATTCTCACCATTTTGGATCTATGGCCTGCATTACAAGGACTTTTGTCTCTTTAGTGCATAATTTCTTAACACACAATTAGCCATTAATGGCGTTGCAGAGCTTGCAGTAATCTAGGTCAAAACTCAGAGAGGACTACTACCTATCTTTATCCTTTAACCACAAAGTAATACTTCACCGAAAGAAAGGGCAGACAAAAAGACCACAGTTGTGCGGTCTCTTTGTTGATTGAAACATTTCAGTGACTTTAGATGCCGGTTTGTCCCCATTTATTACGGTCCTTAGTGTTCTGCAGCTTTGCAGATAAGTATTTCTTGCTTGCCTTTTACCTTTACATGGATTTTATTCGTACACACTTGTCACACGAATCTGACTTAAAATCTCTTGGCATATTGAGTTTATTTTCTGACAAAGAATCCACACTCTAGCTATGCTTACGGCTTCCTAATGTATCCAAACATTGTTGAGCTCCTACCAAACGCGCTTGTGCTCTCGCCCTTTGTGTGCTCCATGGCCACTCAAAAGCAGGGCTTGGCTGAACTACTTTCTGTTACCACACACTCTCAGCAGATTTCAAGGAAAACTATTTTGCAGACATTCTCTTAGAATGATTTTCCGTTCTGCCCTGCTACTCTCAGGTCTGGATATATTCAGTATTTCTGGAAGCAGTAACATAAACCATTCTCTGCAGTAAACAATGCTGGACTGGAATTTATTCGCCCTCATTTCCCCTAAAGTGAATGCTTACCCGCACTGACCAGACTTTTTATTTTTTTATTTTTTTAACACAAAACCTAATGTCACTTCTGTCCACACAAACTCAAAGAACAGCTAATTCCTGAACAATAAAACCATATTTTTTTTAAATACCTGAACATGAGTCAAAACAGTGTCAGATTCCTCTTCTCCCTCCACTAGCTGTCATGGCGACATTACAGCAAAAATCCTCCTACTTACATTACATTAAGGTCAAGTAGACCCAGTTATAGGAAAACATCGAAATGCTCTGCAAAAAGTGCAAAAAGAAATGTAGGTAGAACATCTATCCAAACCAAAAGAGTCAATGTGAGTACCCTGGAGTGGCATGTTCTGTCATAAATAACTCGGATATCCCCAGATTACGTTTTAAAGTGTGATTCTCCAGAATTCAGGCTTCTTTATTTATTAAATGTGATTATGATAATGATTTGTTAATTTCTCATGTATAATTTATTTCAGTTTGCAGTTTTGTACAGTGTGAACAATTCCCACTCAAGTACTGGAGCGCTTTACACTACAGCAGTTTTCTGCTGAAACATTGCAGTTTGCAAAAGAAAGTATAAAAATATAGACAACCCTGTAACAGGAATACAAATACAGAAATATTGTCTGGATAAAGAGTTGCAGTCGAAGTCAGATTGTCAGAATGAAAACATATTTTCGAAGGTCTTGAGGCGTTGCGGATTATTTTTACACGGCTATCTTGAAAACAAAAGGCGAGCAGATCCTTGTGACACTCAAGTTTTCAAAACTTGCATATGAGCCCGCAGCGACTCAATGGACATCTTAATACTGGGGGAAACGTCTTGATTATGAATTGCAGTTTGAGTTAGATTGTCGAAGTGAAAATGCATCCTTCAACATTCCTGTCATATGTGCTCTTGGCTTCCTTGAAAACAAAAGGTATGTGGCTACTCCCCTAATTTTGCTGACAGACTTTGCAATGTTCCTTCTGGGGCAGGCCACTGTCTTCTGAGAGGTGGAGCTGTCTTTTGCATACAAACTTCATTCCAGAGGGTAGCAACGCTGGCTGAAGTCTGTTGGATTTGCGTTACCAAGAAGCCTCGGTTTCTTGACTTGGAAGCCAGCAGTCTGTCAGAGGGACTTGGGCTACATCCAGCAGCGGCCGCCGCAAATCTCAAGGGGAAGGGCGGGTGGGGGAGGGACAGGGACACAGGGGTGAAGGGTGGGATATATTTTTATTTTTCTATTTTTTTTTAAACGTACCTTTTGCCGTCACCGCCGCCTCCTGCCGCTTTGCTCCTCTTCCCCTGATGTGGTGTCCCAGCATTCACTGGGACACCAGTACAGGTTCCCCAGCAATCCTGGTGCTGCTTTCATGCTAAACATAGCATGAAAGCAGCATCAGGATTGGTCTGACCGGCTTGAACTGCCACTCAGACACAACCCTGGGGTCTGTGCAGTTTCTCCAGCCTGACTGTTTTACACAGCAGGGCTGGAGATACGTAAATGCGCATGTGTGTTTGGCTGGTCCAAGATGGCCAGCCAAACACTCATGAGCACTTAAGTGCATTCTCTCCTCCTCCTTACTCCCACCTCCCACCTCCCGTGGCCCAGCCCATCCCTCCCTTCACATGCTACTGGCTGAGCCAGCAGCTGAAAGATAAAACGATAATGAATGAAAATGTCACTTACCCAGTGTACATCTGTTCGTGGCATCAGTCGCTGTAGATTCGCATGTTTTGCATAGCTCGCCATCTGGTGTTGGGCCGGAGTGTTACAAGTTGTTTTTCTTCGAAGAAGTCTTTCGAGTCACGGGACCGAGTGACTCCTCCTTTTGTCTCCATTGCGCATGGGCGTCGACTCCATCTTCGATTGTTTTTCCCCGCAGAGGGTGAGGTAGGAGTTGAATTGTAGTAATAGTGCCCATGCAATGGAGTGACTAAGTATGTACCTATTTAAGGTTGAGATGATATATATACAAATAGTTGAAGGTAACTTCCGAACTGCTACAGGCTCCCGGGGAGGCGGGTGGGCACATGCGAATCTACAGCGACTGATGCCACGAACAGATGTACACTGGGTAAGTGACATTTTCAGTTTGATGGCATCTGTCGCTGTAGATACGCATGTTTTGCATAGACTAGTAAGCAGTTATCTCCCCAAAAGCGGTGGCTCAGCCTGTAGGAGTGGAAGTAGTTTGAAATAATGTTCTTAATACGGCTTGACCTACTGTGGCTTGTTGTGCGGATAACACGTCTACACAGTAGTGCTTGGTGAATGTGTGAGGCGTAGACCATGTGGCTGCCTTACATATTTCTTGCATTGGGATGTTTCCTAGAAAGGCCATGGTAGCACCTTTCTTTCTGGTTGAGTGTGCCCTTGGTGTAATGGGCAGCTGTCGTTTAGCTTTAAGGTAGCAGATTTGGATGCATTTAACTATCCATCTGGCTATACCTTGTTTTGATATTGGGTTTCCTGCATGAGGTTTTGAAATGCAATAAATAGTTGTTTAGTCTTTCTGATGTTCTTTGTTCTGTCAATGTAATACATTAATGCTCTTTTGACATCTAATGTATGTAGTGCCCTTTCAGCTACGGTATCTGGCTGTGGAAAGAACACTGGAAGTTCCACTGTTTGATTTAGATGGAACGGTGAAATAACCTTTGGCAAAAATTTAGGATTAGTCCTTAGGACGACCTTATTCTTGTGTAGTTGTATAAAAGGTTCTTGTATTGTAAACGCCTGAATCTCGCTTACTCTTCTTAGGGAAGTAATGGCGATGAGAAATGCAACCTTCCAGGTTAGGAACTGTATTTCGCAGGAGTGCATGGGTTCAAAAGGTGGACCCATAAGTCTAGTTAGGACAACATTTAGGTTCCATGAAGGAACAGGTGGTGTTCTTGGTGGTATAATTCTCCTAAGGCCCTCCATGAATGCTTTATTGACTGGTAGCTTATATAGGGAAGTTGAATAGGTAGTCTGCAGGTATGCAGATATTGCTGCAAGGTGTATTTTAATGGAAGAGAAAGCCAGGTTAGATTTTTGTAAGTGAAGCAAGTAACCCACTACATGTTCTGGAGTTGTGTGTAATGGTTGGATTTGATTAATATGGCAGTAGCAAACAAACCTCTTCCATTTACTTGCATAGCAGTGCCTGGTGGATGGCCTTCTGGCTTGCTTTATGACTTCCATACATTCTTGGGTAAGTTGTAAGTGCCCGAATTCTAGGATTTCAGGAGCCAGATTGCTAGATTCAACGATGGTGGATCTGGGTGTCTGATCTTTTGGTTGTGTTGTGTCAATAGATCTGGCCTGTTAGGCAATTTGATGTGGGGTACTACTGATAGGTCTAGCAGCGTTGTGTACCAGGGTTGCCTTGCCCAAGTTGGTGCTATTAATATGAGTTTGAGTTTGTTTTGACTGAGTTTGTTTACCAGGTAAGGAAGGAGAGGGAGAGGAGGAAAAGCGTAAGCAAATATCCCTGACCAGTTCATCCATAGGGCATTGCCTTGGGACTGTTTGTGTGGGTATCTGGATGCGAAGTTTTGGCATTTTGCGTTCTCCTTCGTCGCAAACAAGTCTATTTGAGGTGTTCCCCAGAGTTTGAAATAGATGTTCAGAATTTGGGGGTGAATTTCCCATTCGTGGACCTGTTGGTGATCTCGAGAGAGATTGTCTGCGAGTTGATTCTGGATCCCTGGTATAAATTGTGCTATTAGGCGAATTTGTTGTGAATTGCCCAACGCCAAATTTTTTGTGCTAGCAGGCTTAACTGCGTGGAGTGCGTCCCCCCTTGCTTGTTTAGATAATACATTGTTGTCATGTTGTCTGTTTTGACGAGAATGTATTTGTGAACTATTATTGGTTGGAAAGCTTTTAGTGCTTGAAAAACTGCTAGCAGTTCTAGGTGATTTATATGCAGTTTTGTTTGATGTACGTTCCATTGTCCTTGTATGCTGTGTTGATCGAGGTGTGCTCCCCACCCTGTCATGGAAGCATCTGTTGTTATTACGTATTGTGGCACTGGGTCTTGGAAAGGCCGCCCTTTGTTTAAATTTATGTTGTTCCACCACAGAAGCGAGAGGTAAGTTTGGCGGTCTATTAACACCAGATCTAGAAGATGACCCTGTGCTTGAGACCACTGTGATGCTAGGCACTGTTGTAAGGGCCTCATGTGCAGTCTTGCGTTTGGGACAATGGCTATGCATGAAGACATCATGCCTAGGAGTTGTAATATCATCTTTGCTTGTATCTTTTGTGTTGGATACATGCGTCGTATGATGGTGTTGAAATTTTGAATTCTTTGGGGACTTGGAGTGGCTACTCCTTTTGTTGTGTCTATTATGGCTCCTAGGTATTGTTGTACCTTGCATGGCAGAATGTTGGATTTCGTGAAGTTGACGGTGAACCCTAGTTTGAAGATGGTTTGTATGATCTGATTTGTGTGATTTGAGCACTCTATTAACGAATGGGCCTTGATTAGCCAGTCGTCTAGATATGGGAACACATGTATTTGCTGCCTTCTGATGTGTGCAGCGACTACTGCTAGACATTTGGTAAAGACTCTTGGTGCGGTTGTTAATCCGAAAGGCAGTACCTTGAATTGGTAATGTATTCCTTTGAATACGAACCTTAGGTATTTCCTGTGCGATGGGTGTATTGGTATATGGAAATACTCGTCCTTGAGGTCTAAAGTTGTCATGTAGTTTTAGCAATGGTAATACTTCTTGTAGTGTGACCATGTGAAAGTGGTCTGATTTGATGAATGTGTTCACTATTCTGAGGTCTAGGATTGGTCTCAGCGTTTTGTCCTTCTTTGGTATCAGAAAGTACAGTGAGTAAACTCCTGTGTTTATTTGTGTGTTTGGCACTAATTCGATTGCATTCTTCTGCAATAGTGCCTGCACTTCTATCTCCAGGAGATTGGAATGATGTTTTGTCAAATTTTGTGCTTTTGGTGGTATGTTTGGAGGGAATTGTAGAAATTCTATGCAATAACCATGTTGGATAATTGCTAGAACCCAAGTGTCTGTAGTGATTTCCTCCCATGCTTTGTAATAATGACTTATTCTTCCCCCCACTGGTGTTGTGTGGAGGGGGTGAGTGACATGTGAGTCACTGCTTAGTAGTAGGGGTTTTGGGGCTTTGAAATTTTCCCCTGTTCCTAGGGAATTGCCCTCCTCTATATTGTCCCCGAAAACCTCCTCTGTACTGTCCCTGGTAACTGGACGGTGTTGCCTGTGAGGTGCTGGCTTGTGTGCTCGGACCCCAAAACCCCCCTTTAAAGGGTGTTTTACGGAATGTGCTGTAATTCCCTCTGCTCTGCGGGGAGTAGAGTGTGCCCATGGCTTTAGCAGTGTCCGTGTCTTTTTTGAGTTTCTCAATCGCTGTGTCCACTTCTGGACCGAACAGTTCTTTTTCGTTAAAAGGCATATTGAGAACTGCTTGCTGAATCTCTGGTTTAAATCCAGACGTTCGGAGCCATGCATGCCTTCTGATAGTTACAGATGTATTAATTGTCCGTGCAGCTGTATCTGCAGCGTCCATGGAGGAGCGGATTTGGTTGTTGGAAATGGTCTGTCCCTCCTCAACCACTTGTTTTGCCCTCTTTTGTAGGTCCTTGGGCAGATGGTCAATGAGATGTTGCATCTCATCCCAATGGGCTCTGTCATAGCGCGCAAGTAGTGCCTGGGAGTTAGCGATGCGCCACTGGTTTGCAGCTTGTGCTGTGACTCTCTTACCAGCTGCATCGAACTTGCGGCTTTCTTTATCTGGGGGTGGTGCATCTCCAGATGTGTGGGAGTTGGCCCTTTTCCTAGCTGCTCCTACAACGACAGAGTCTGGTGGCAGCTGTGTAGTGATGAAAACCGGGTCTGTAGGAGGCGCCTTATACTTTTTTTCCACTCTTGGTGTGATTGCCCTACTTTTGACCGGCTCCTTAAAGATTTCTTTTGCGTGCCGGAGCATACCAGGGAGCATAGGCAGGCTTTGGTAGGAGCTGTGGGTGGAGGAGAGGGTGTTGAATAAAAAGTCATCCTCGACCTGTTCTGAGTGGAGGCTTACATTGTGAAATTGTGCTGCTCTAGCCACCACTTGAGAATACGCAGTGCTGTCCTCTGGTGGAGATGGCTTCGTAGAGTATGCCTCCGGACTGTTATCTGACACTGGGGCGTCGTATAAGTCCCATGCGTCTTGATCTTGGTCACCCTGGCTCATGGTGGTGTGAGCTGGGGAATGTGATGGAGTTTGTGCTGGTGAGACGTTAATTACAGGTGGAGGAGAGGGTGGTGGGGTAACTTTTTTCACCACTTTTGTTTGTGGTGTTTGTTCAGTTTGGAACTCCAATCTTCTCTTTCTTCTAATAGGGGGAAGGGTGCTTATTTTTCCTGTCCCCTGCTGTATGAAAATACGCTTTTGCGTATGGTCTACATCAGTTGATTGTAGCTCTTCCTCAAACCTATGCTTTTGCATTTGGGAGGTTAGCGATTGCTCTTCTGTATAAGAGCCTGAAACTGGGTCGGTTGCAGTTTGTTTTGGCACCGAAACCCTGTCTGCATCTTTTTTCGGCTCCGAGGTGACTTTTTTCTTTTTCGGGGCCGAAACCTCTCGGCGTCGATCTTCGTCGGTGCCGCTGTCTCGGCGTCGAGCCGTGTCTACACCGGTATCTCGGTGTCGATGCTTGTCTCCAGCACTTTCTCGGTCCCGAGAAGGCTGCGTGCCGGTGTCTCGACCAGAGTCGGACGATCTCGGCACTGTTTGGGCCTTTTTCGGTGCCGACGGTCGGTCACCGAATTTATGGGTCGAGCCATGGCCTGATGGCAGTGGCGTCCCCTGGGCCTTGTAAATCTTCTTCTGAGTGGTTTTCGACGTCTTACTCACGGTTTGTGTATCGTCGAATCCTTCGGAGTCCGATTCTTGGATCGAAAAGGTTCCCTCCTCTTCTTGTTCCTCGAACTCCCGGTGGGCTGTCGGCGCGGACGCCATCTGAAGTCTTCTGGCTCGACGGTCTCGGAGTGTTTTTCGGGACCGGAACGCACGACAGGCCTCGGAGGTGTCTTCACTGTGCTCAGGTGACAGGCACAGGTTGCAGACCAAGTGTTGGTCTGTATAGGGGTATTTATTGTGGCATTTGGGACAGAAACGGAACGGGGTCCGTTCCATCGGCGTTCTTCTGCACGCGGTCGGGCCGACCAGGCCCCGACGGGGGATCGAAAAAATTACCCCGAAGGGCACCGGAGCTCTTCGATCTTAGACGCGGTGTTGAATCTAACTACGCCGATCCCGAACGCAACAATACCGACGAAAATCTTCCGAAATTAGCTATCTTTCCGTTCCGAAACTCGGAGCGACAGGAACACGTCCGAACCCGATGGCGGAAAAAAAACAATTGAAGATGGAGTCGACGCCCATGCGCAATGGAGACAAAAGGAGGAGTCACTCGGTCCCGTGACTCGAAAGACTTCTTCGAAGAAAAACAACTTGTAACACTCCGGCCCAACACCAGATGGCGAGCTATGCAAAACATGCGTATCTACAGCGACAGATGCCATCGAACATATTGTTTTGTCTTTCAGCTCCTGGCTTAGCTGGGGGCGACTGGGGGGGACACTCCTTTGCCATTGCGAAGGAGCCGCCCCTGCCTACATCATCATGGTGGCATGTTATGGTAGGCGAGATGCATGGTCTCCATTGTCTACAGGCTGAGGGGTAATCCATGCAGAGAAACACTCTGACAACCTCACCAGCATAGCAGGAGGTGTCCACCACCCTCCTATGCATCCCTTAGTAGTCATCTCGCAGCAAAGTCGATCAAAGTCGATGGGCACTCAGCAGTCAGGAGGTCCATGAAGGAATTTCTGCCTATCTGTTACTTGATGCATCCCTTTAGCAGACAACCTCTGTAGACTGCGTGAGAAATGTGTTTTCGTTTTGCAGTCATGTAGGTTAATTAAAATCAGTCTCTTTATTCTCTCCAACTTTACTGCATGTAATGTTATAGTCTCCTGGGTGGGTGCAATTCACATCTTCTATATAATGAAGAAATTAATTCAAGGGGAAAACACCTTCCTTGTGGATGAGCACTACATTTACTATCCATTCATCTCTGGGAAGAGATCCAGCTGCGCAGTTTTCATGGAACATTTTGAGCAGGCGGGGGTAATATTTGTTGCTCTGAGGTTGTAGAGTTCCCGTTAGGGCCCACTATTTGCCTGAGTGCAGCTCATGAATGGCTTTAACTATTTCTACCTCCGTAAGGTCCCCCTTTAACAATTCTTTGTCCTCCTCCGACAGGCCAGGAAGTCAAAGAGCAGCTAGATATTCCTGTATTTTTCTGCTGTAGCGATCGCTACCGATGAGTACAATTGGGTGTACTAAGTATTGAAAACTACTTCTACCGTTTACTTTCCCCTCAAGAGCTCGCCAATATTAGTCTGGATATCCAAGACCCAATGATTTGCTTTTTAACATCTATCCAGCCACGCCAGGAGTTTCCCCTCTCTATCGCCGGCCTTACAGAGATGATGCTGAGTTGTGCAGTAATCATTTTTAGCCGCCTTGTTTGCTACATCTCTGTACTCCCTCTGTTTCAGGCTAAGTGTGTGCTGGATGCTCTGGTCTGCCTGGGCCACAAGCTCGGACTGTAGCCCAGCCATTTCCTGCTCTCGTGTCTCCATTTGTGCCCTCTTGTCCCTTACCTGTCCTACAATCAGTGATAGGCCCTGTCCTTTATTTTAATTTTAAATGCTTCCCAGAGAGTCTGAGCTGAGGCCACCAATTGGTTGTTTTCTGCAAAATATTAGTCAGTAGTCTTACAAAAACCCTTTCGCATCTGCGCTATCTTAAAATGCAAGGACCAAAGTGTTATACCTCTAGCTTGCCACCTCTCTGAGTGACCATACACTGCCCATACCAGGGAGTGATCAGAAATACCCCTGGCCTAAACGTTGGGTCTTGTGGAAGAGGGTAGTCTAGTGTGCTAATGTTAGGATGTAATCAATGCGGGAATAGCTGTTGTGGGCCCCTGAGTGAAAAATATAGTGCTGTGATAGGGGATTGTGAGAGCGCCAAAGATCCACGAGTCCCAGGGCAGACAAATTGTCTGCCATTGGTCAGCATGAGGATCCTGTCTGTCCTGGTGGGAATCTATCAGTTACAACGTTGAGGGTCATGCTAAAATCTCCTTCCATCGATAAGATACCCTCTGGGAAATGCAAGAGTAGCTTACTCAGCTCAGGGAACGTGAGTGTATGTAGTCAAGGAGGGATATAAAATCAATACTATGTTATCTGGCTTGTCCTCCCACATCCCAGATATCGCCAGATGTCAGCCCTGCGTGTCCATGAAGGTTTGGTGAACAGTGAGGGGCAGTGCTTTCCACAGCAGGATACTCACCCCTCTAGAGCCAGATGACTACCCCGCGTGGCTAACCAGTTTGTAACCCCAGTGATGCATGACTTGGCATGAGTTACCCTTAAGATGAGTCTCCTGTAGAAGGACCATAGCGGGGATTGTTTCTATATGTATTTTAAGACTACTCTACGCTTAATTTTGTTCCCCAACCCATTAACATTCCAAGAGATCAACTTCAGTCGTGATGATTGTGTCATCGAGGTGATCGTGTGTGCTATGTAATTTTATCATATGCAGGCGGGTGGGTCATATTAAATATTGGCAGTTGTTGGAGAAAACAAGCATCTTTTGAAAGTGGATTCGGTGTTGCATGCAATGAGTAACAGAAACAGTAACCTAAGCTACAAAGAACACAAACATCAACCAAAATCCCAGTACAAATCCCTCTCCTTGCCTCCCTTCATGGCAAACCTTGAACTGGCTGCCCTCCCAACTTTGCAGAGCGCCTGTCACCCCATAACATAGTTACAATTATGCATAGGAGATTAGACCCAGCGCTAAAGATGCACCCTCCCTCCTCCACCCAGTAAAAGGAAAGTCATTACCAAAGCAAGGTTTTGAGTGTCTACTACTGCTGCACCACCCTCTGATGTTCGTAATGGGGCTGGGGCAGTGCGCCTTAAGTTGCGGACCTTGATCGCTCCAGTGTCAAGGTGATTCAACTCTGTATCATGCGACCCTGGAAGATGCCTGTTCGGCGGGTGCTGCTCCAATGTGGGTCAGGATCAATGATCTGGAGAGCCATTAAGGCGTCGCTGCAGGTCTCCACTACCTCTTTGCAATTCAGTTGCGCCTGTGTCTCCTCCCTTCTGATCTGGTCTAGTTCATGGTTTAGTTGACACTCATCTCCAGCCCTCCAGCTAGTCCCACACCTCAGCAGAAGTTTCAAAATAACTGGTTTTGCCTTCAGCCATTATCCGCAATTTTGCCAGGAACATCATTGACATTTGATTTCTCAGTCTCGGAGAGCCCTTTTGACTTCCAGGAAGCTATGTCTTAGTCTTTGGCTTTAAGTGTGTATTCAGAAATGAAAATGTCACTTACCCAGTGTACATCTGTTCGTGGCATCAGTCGCAGTAGATTCGCATGTTCTGCAATAGCTCGCCATCTGGTGTGGGGCCGGAGTGTTACAAGTTGTTTTTCTTCGAAGAAGTCTTTCGAGTCACGGGACCGAGTGACTCCTCCTTTTGTCTCCATTGCGCATGGGCGTCGACTCCATCTTCGATTGTTTTTCCCCGCAGAGGGTGAGGTAGGAGTTGAATTGTAGTAATAGTGCCCATGCAATGGAGTGACTAAGTATACACCTATTTAAGGGTGAGATGATACATATATAAATAATTGAAGGTAACTTCCAAACTGCTACAGGCTCCCGGGGAGGCGGGTGGGCACATGCGAATCTACTGCGACTGATGCCACGAACAGATGTACACTGGGTAAGTGACATTTTCAGTTCGATGGCATCTGTCGCTGTAGATACGCATGTTCTGCATAGACTAGTAAGCAGTTATTTCCCCAAAAGCGGTGGATCAGCCTGTAGGAGTGGAAGTAGTCTGAAATAATGTCCTTAATACAGCTTGACCTACTGTGGCTTGTTGTGCGGATAACACGTCTACACAGTAGTGCTTGGTGAATGTGTGAGGCGTAGACCATGTGGCTGCCTTACATATTTCTTGCATTGGGATGTTTCCTAGAAAGGCCATGGTAGCACCTTTCTTTCTGGTTGAGTGTGCCCTTGGTGTAATGGGCAGCTGTCGTTTAGCTTTAAGGTAGCAGATTTGGATGCATTTAACTATCCATCTGGCTATACCTTGTTTTGAAATTGGGTTTCCTGCATGAGGTTTTTGAAATGCAATAAAGAGTTGTTTAGTCTTTCTGATGTTCTTTGTTCTGTCAATGTAATACATCAATGCTCTTTTGACATCTAATGTATGTAGTGCCCTTTCAGCTACGGTATCTGGCTGTGGAAAGAACACTGGAAGTTCCACTGTTTGATTTAGATGGAACGGTGAAATAACCTTTGGCAAAAATTTAGGATTGGTCCTTAGGACGACTTTATTTTTGTGTAGTTGTATAAAAGGTTCCTGTATAGTAAACGCCTGAATCTCGCTTACTCTTCTCAGGGAAGTAATGGCGATGAGAAATGCCACCTTCCAGGTTAGGAACTGTATGTCGCAGGAGTGCATGGGTTCAAAAGGTGGACCCATAAGTCTAGTTAGGACAACATTTAGGTTCCATGAAGGAACAGGTAGTGTTCTTGGTGGTATAATTCTCCTAAGGCCCTCCATGAATGCTTTAATGACTGGTATTTTATATAGGGAAGTTGAATAGGTAGTCTGCAGGTATGCAGATATTGCTGCAAGGTGAATCTTAATGGAAGAGAAAGCTAGGTTAGATTTTTGTAAGTGAAGCAAGTAACCCACTACATGTTCTGGAGTTGTGTGTAATGGTTGTATTTGATTAATATGGCAGTAGCAAACAAACCTCTTCCATTTACTTGCATAGCAGTGCCTGGTGGATGGCCTTCTTGCTTGTTTTATGACTTCCATACATTCTTGGGTAAGTTGTAAGTGCCCGAATTCTAGGATTTCAGGAGCCAGATTGCTAGATTCAGCGATGCTGGATCTGGGTGTCTGATCTTTTGGTTGTGCTGTGTCAACAGATCTGGCCTGTTGGGCAATTTGATGCAGGGTACCACTGATAGGTCTAGCAGCGTTGTGTACCAGGGTTGCCTTGCCCAAGTTGGTGCTATCAATATGAGTTTGAGTTTGCTTTGACTGAGTTTGTTTACCAGGTAAGGAAGGAGAGGGAGAGGAGGAAAAGCGTAAGCAAATATCCCTGACCAGTTCATCCATAGGGCATTGCCTTGGGATTGTTTGTGTGGGTATCTGGATGCGAAGTTTTGGCATTTTGCGTTCTCCCTTGTCGCAAACAAGTCTATCTGAGGTGTTCCCCAGAGTTTGAAATAAGTGTTCAGAATTTGGGGGTGAATTTCCCATTCGTGGACCTGTTGGTGATCTCGAGAGAGATTGTCTGCGAGTTGATTTTGTATCCCTGGTATAAACTGTGCAATTAGGCGAATTTGGTTGTGAATTGCCCAATGCCAAATTTTTTGTGCTAGCAGGCTTAACTGCGTGGAGTGCGTCCCTCCCTGCTTGTTTAGATAATACATTGTTGTCATGTTGTCTGTTTTGACGAGAATGTATTTGTGAACTATTATTGGTTGGAAAGCCTTTAGTGCTTGAAAAACTGCTAGAAGTTCTAGGTGATTGATATGCAGTTTTGTTTGATGTACGTTCCATTGTCCTTGTATGCTGTGTTGATCGAGGTGTGCTCCCCACCCTGTCATGGAAGCATCTGTTGTTATTACGTATTGTGGCACTGGGTCTTGGAAAGGCCGCCCCTTGTTTAAATTTATGTTGTTCCACCACAGAAGCGAGAGGTAAGTTTGGCGGTCTATTAACACCAGATCTAGAAGGTGACCCTGTGCTTGAGACCACTGTGATGATAGGCATTGTTGTAAGGGCCTCATGTGCAGTCTTGCGTTTGGGACAATGGCTATGCATGATGACATCATGCCTAGGAGTTGTAATACCATCTTTGCCTGTATCTTTTGTGTTGGATACATGCGTTGTATGATGGTGTTGAAATTTTGAATTCTTTGTGGACTTGGAGTGGCTACTCCTTTTGATGTGTTTATTATGGCTCCCAGGTATTGTTGTACCTTGCGTGGCAGAATTTTGGATTTTGTGAAATTGACGGTGAACCCTAGTTTGAAGAGGGTTTGTATGATATGATTTGTGTGATTTGAGCACTCTATTAACGAATGGGCCTTGATTAGCCAGTCGTCTAGATATGGGAACACATGTATTTTCTGCCTTCTTATGTGTGCTGCGACTACTGCTAGACATTTGGTAAAGACTCTTGGTGCGGTTGTTAATCCGAAAGGCAGTACCTTGAATTGGTAATGTATTCCTTTGAATACAAACCTTAGGTATTTCCTGTGCGATGGGTGTATTGGTATATGGAAATAAGCATCCTTGAGGTCTAAAGTTGCCATGTAGTCGTGCAGTTTTAGCAATGGCAATACTTCTTGTAGTGTGACCATGTGGAAGTGGTCTGATTTGATGAAAGTGTTCACTACTCTGAGGTCTAGGATTGGTCTCAGCGTTTTGTCCTTCTTTGGTATCAGAAAGTACAGTGAGTAAACTCCTGTGTTTATTTGTGTGTTTGGCACTAATTCGATTGCATTCTTTTGCAATAGTGCCTGCACTTCTATCTCCAGGAGATTGGAATGGTGTGTTGTTAAATTTTGTGCTTTTGGTGGTATGTTTGGAGGGAATTGTAGAAATTCTATGCAATAACCATGTTGGATAATTGCTAGAACCCAAGTGTCTGTAGTGATTTCCTCCCATGCTTTGTAATAATGACCTATTCTTCCCCCCACTGGTGTTGTGTGGAGGGGGTGAGTGACATGTGAGTCATTGTTTAGTAGTAGGGGTTTTGGGGCTTTGAAATCTCCCTCTATTTCTAGGGAATTGCCCTCCTCTATATTGTCCCCGAAAACCTCCTCTATACTGTCCCTGGTAAGTGGACGGTGTTGCTTGTGAGGTGCTGGCTTGTGTGCTTTGACCCCGAAACCCCCCTCGAAAGGGCGTTTTACGGAATGTGCTGTAATTCCCTCTGCTCTGCGGGGAGTAGAGTGCGCCCATGGCTTTGGCAGTGTCCGTATCTTTTTTTAGTTTCTCAATCGCTGTGTCCACTTCTGGACCGAACAGTTCTTTTTCATTAAAAGGCATATTGAGAACTGCTTGTTGAATCTCTGGTTTAAATCCAGACGTTCGGAGCCATGCATGCCTTCTGATAGTTACAGATGTATTAATTGTCCGTGCAGCTGTATCTGCAGTGTCCATGGAGGAACGTATCTGGTTGTTGGAGATGGTCTGTCCCTCCTCAACCACTTGTTTTGCCCTATTTTGGAAGTCCTTGGGCAGATGTTCGATGAGATGTTGCATCTCGTCCCAGTGGGCTCTGTCATAGCGCGCAAGTAGTGCCTGGGAGTTCGCGATGCGCCACTGGTTTGCAGCTTGTGCTGCGACTCTTTTACCAGCTGCATCGAACTTGCGGCTTTCTTTATCTGGGGGTGGTGCATCTCCAGATGTGTGAGAGTTGGCCCTTTTCCTAGCTGCTCCTACAACAACAGAGTCTGGTGGCAGCTGTGTAGTGATGAAAACCGGGTCCGTAGGAGGCGGCTTATACTTTTTTTCCACCCTTGGTGTGATTGCCCTACTTTTGACCGGCTCCTTAAATATGTCTTTTGCGTGCCGGAGGATACCAGGGAGCATAGGCAGGCTTTGGTAGGAGCTGTGGGTGGAGGAGAGTGTGTTGAACAAGAAATCATCCTCGACCTGTTCTGAGTGGAGGCTTACGTTGTGAAATTGTGCTGCTCTAGCCACCACCTGAGAGTACGCGGTGCTGTCTTCTGGTGGAGATGGCTTTGTAGGGTATGCCTCCGGGCTGTTATCTGACACTGGGGCGTCGTATAGGTCCCATGCGTCCTGATCTTGGTCACCCTGGCTCATGGTGGTGTGAGCTGGGGAGTGTGATGGAGTTTGTGCTGGTGAAACGTTAATCACGGGCGGAGGAGAGGGTGGTGGTGTAACTCTTTTCACCACTTTTGGTTGTGGTGCTTGTTCCGTCTGGAACTCCAACCTTCTCTTTCTCCTAATGGGGGGAAGGGTGCTTATTTTTCCTGTCCCCTGCTGAATGAAGATACGCTTTTGCGTATGGTCCACATCAGTTGCTTGTAGCTCTTCCTCAAACCTATGCTTTTGCATTTGGGAGGTTAGCGAGTGCTCTTCTGTATAAGAGCCTGAAGCTGGGTCGCTTGCAGTTTGTTTCGGCATCGAAACTTTGTCTGCGTGTTTTTTCGGCTCCGAGGTGACTTTTTTCCTTTTCGGGGCCGAAACCTCTCGGCGTCGATCTGTTTCGGTGCCGCTGTCTCGGCGTCGAGCCGTGTCCACACCGGCATCTCGGTGTCGAGGCTTGTCTCCAGCACTTTCTCGGTCCCGAGAAGGCTGCGTGCCGGTGTCTCGACCGGAGTCGGACGATCTCGGCACTGTTTGGGCCTTTTTCGGTGCCGACGGTCGGTCACCGAATTTATGGGTCGAGCCATGGCCTGGTGGCAGTGGCGTCCCCTGGGCCTTGTAAATGTTTCTTTGTGTGGTGTTCGACGTCTTACTCACGGTTTGCGTATCGTCGAATCCTTCGGAGTCTGAGTCTTGGATCGAGAAGGTACCTTCTTCTTCCTGTTCCTCGAACTCCCGTTGGGCTGTCGGTGCGGACGCCATTTGAAGTCTTCTGGCTCGACGGTCTCGGAGTGTTTTTCGGGACCGGAACGCACGACAGGCCTCGCAGGTGTCTTCGCTGTGCTCAGGTGACAGGCACAGGTTGCAGACCAAGTGTTGGTCTGTGTAGGGGTATTTATTGTGGCATTTGGGGCAGAAACGGAACGGGGTCCGTTCCATCGGCGTTCTTCAGCACGCGGTCGGGCCGACCAGGCCCCCGACGGAGGATCGAAAAACTACCCCGAAGGGCACCGGAGCTCTTCGATCTTTGATGCGGTGTGGAATCTAAGTACGCCGATCCCGAACGCAACAATACCGACGAAAATCTTCCAAAATTAGCTAATTTTCCGTTCCGAAACTCGGAGCGACAGGAACACGTCCGAACCCGATGGCGGAAAAAAAACAATCGAAGATGGAGTCGACGCCCATGCGCAATGGAGACAAAAGGAGGAGTCACTCGGTCCCGTGACTCGAAAGACTTCTTCGAAGAAAAACAACTTGTAACACTCCGGCCCAACACCAGATGGCGAGCTATTGCAGAACATGCGTATCTACAGCGACAGATGCCATCGAACAAAGGGTTATCCTAGCATTTTCATAATTGAGCAGGGGTGCACTCCAAACTGTTTGTAATATGACATGTCGGTCTCAATCATTGAAGATACATACAATTATAGGGTGAGGTGGGGCTCCTGGTTTGGGTGGAGTGCCCGGTGTCCAGTGGGCCTGTAGTTGGAAAGGCCTCTGGGCTGAAGCAGTTTAAGTATCAGTGCTTCCGCAAAGAGGTCCACTGCAGGACCATCGGAGCGTTCTGGGACCCCAATAATTCAGATGTTATTTTGCCTAGATCTGCTTTCAAAGTAGCCATGGTGGCTTGTAGGCCTTTGACCTGGGTTTTCAGGTCTGCTTTGTCCTCTGTAAGAGTGCCGATTGTGCCTTTGGCTGCTGTCACTCTAGCCCCTATATTTCTGAGGACTGTTCATAGCAGCGTGAGCTCTGTTGAGATTGAGTCTATTTCACCCTCCAGAGAGGTGTGAACCCCCTGAATGGTGGCCAGGATGTCCTGAAGTGTTGGCGGTCCTGGCTCATCAGGTAATTGTTTTGCTTAGGGCTGCGGCACGAGGGCCCCTGGCGTCTCTGCGGAACTTTTGGCCAGAGTATATTTTCCTAGCTTTGTTTGGTGGGTGGCGTGGACCCCCTTGTCATCGTCATTGATGGGTGGAGTAGGGGAGTGGCAGCAAGGACTAATCCGGCCAGGAATCTGGGGCAAACCAACCAAGTACTCTCTGCCGCCTGCCAGGGGACTGTCTGTGTCAATCTTGAGGCCTGTCGGTTTTCCTAGGTCCACCTCCCCACAGAGTTCCCAGTTCTTGACAACAGATATAGTTGATCGTTACTTTGTGTTACCAAGGGTGTCTTAATTTCAGATATCAGAGAGTTCTCAACGAGTCAAGCTCCTCTGAAGGTGTTTTGGAGTTTCAGTTGGCGGGCTGTAAAGTATATGCCAGATCTTTGGGGCTTTCTACAGTTACAAGCAGGCAGAGATCATAACAGTATTCACATCATAGCTGATGGCAGAGTAGAGCCGTCCGCGGCATGACAGCTCTCAGGCCTCCATGAGCAGGGCACAGCCCACTGCGCCTGCAGTAGCAGGTCCAGGGGTCCATGGGAAGGAGAACAGACCACCATTAATGTTCGGATTTCATGTCCCTAGGGCCCACCCTCTATGTTCACCTGTGGGCTGGTCTGTCCCTGGTGCAGTCTTTGTATGGCGGTGTTCTATAGGATGAAAGGGTGCCACTCGACCCCATCAGCGCCCCTGTAATAAAATGGCCAGCCCGGCCGGTATGCAGAAAGCGGGGCTCATAGCTTGCATAAAACATCCAAAGATGGCTACCATGCATGTGCATGCTGAGGCGGCTATCTTGGAATTATTCATAAAATTATCACAAAATCCACCTGTGTGTCCACATGCATTTGAAAAACCATTCCAAAAAGGATGCCGCTAACAATGCCAGCACGGGATGCAGCTCACTGCAAGCAGCAGTCAGGGCCCAATACCAGTAGTGAGGTGCTGCTGGACCGCACAAAAATGGTAAATAGATTAAATAAGTGCTGCTTAAACAAAAACAAAAAACAGACGCACTGAGCCCACCAGTCCTTGGCACTGAAGAGAGTATGAATGTAAACACTGTTCTTCTCCAGAAGTGATGCCTGCAGACTTTGCACACGTCACTCTCTCCACAATGTTACAAACTACTTAGATTCAGAGAAAGGTATAGCGTCTGCTTCAGCACCACAATGTTAATATTTAGACAACGGTGCCTTTTAACAGTTACACACAAGTTAATTACTATCTTTCTAATTTTTGCAACATATTTTAACATCAGTCTCCTACAAGGCAATTAGCATAAAAGGGGAAATCCTCGTTACTGAATGTGATGGGGTGCTGAGGACTCCAAAGGAATGTCTTGTGCAGAAATAATGCATCACGGGTGATATTACTGTGAGCAGGTGGGAGCAGACTGTAAGATATCTCTTTAAGGGCATGGGTTACATGGAGTAGCCAAGAAGTCCACAGGTCTCAGCTTTACAAGGCATGTGACCAAGCACTGGTCCTGGCTCTTATTAGTCATGATCTGCAATACCATGTGTAGGCTGGGGACAGATCCTTAAGTTGTTTTCATTGACCTGTGTGGAACATCACAGGCCTTTTGCAGTGTCTGATCAAAAACTCCTCTAAATGAAACGGAACTGGTATTAGTTACACTTACATTATATTTAGGTATGGAACGTAGGTCTGAATAAGAAGATGCAGTCCCCTTCCACCCACCACTAGGTGGGACTTCTCACTGTTCTACGTCCAGGTTTCATAACCACAAGATGGTCCACGGCTGCAACCTTCAGGTTTTTACAGATAGCTTTTAGAACATTTACACTTTATGAGTTACACCTACATGTAGGGTGACTTTACCAAAAGCCATTAGTTCATATTTTCTTCTCACCACAATTAAACTACAAAAATGTCCTTCACTCAGAGCTTCCTCTAGGCTTTGGCCAGTCAAGTATGTGAATGTATGAATACCCACAACTTAGGGAGCGGTTGAGGCTAATTCAAGCATTCTAACCATCACATGCTTGTTTTTCTTAGCATGTTAAATAAATCACACCCTCTCAGCCTGTCAATTGGCATATTTCTGGTTTTAACATAACAAAGGCCATTCAGATTATAAACTAATGCATTAACAAGGGTCAAGTAACTACAGATCTGGCTGGTCCTGACGATAATCATGTGCTTCAATGTCTACAGTAAGTTTATTTTGTCTAATCACAGATATTTGCTGAATGTATATGCCTTAGACCTTCGTGAAAGTCGGAATCTGTCCGTTTAGGGCCCCCTGCGTTAAGCTTTGCAGTGCAGTGAATATCATGTGCTTGTACAAGTTGTGCAAGACTTTTGAGATTAATTTTCATTAAATGTCCAACATCACCTTTTCGTACTTTATTTACTATATACATTTTCACTGAAAAAACACAATGTCATATGCAACAAAAGGTGCGGCAGCAGTTATGAAACAAGCAGCAATGTCAAAGGTGATGTCATGAATATTGTCCCTTAAGATGCCATTATTGGTTTCATCCGCGATGTCATTCGCAATTCATGGGGAGGGATTAAGTTATGGTTTGAACTGCACCCCATAACTGGCGAATTTCAATAGTTTTCTACATTTGCACCAGAACCATAATTCAGTTTATAACTGTATTTTTTCAGCGATCTCTATTTTTTGAAAACCGGTGTGTCTTAAAATACTTACTTTACCAAAATTGCGTGACTTGTCAAATAATATATAGTAGAATCGTTAATTTCTTACCTCTTTTACAATTATTTGATGTTACTTCTTTTGGTAAGCCCTGGAATTCAGATAGACACCCACCACTTAACTGTATCTTTGCCTCCACTGGAAGTTCATATCCACAAGAATATCAATGACTGCATATCTGAGTGGGAGAGGTGTGCGTAAACTTGTACCTGTGTTGGATGAGTTACACTGCCTCCATCGGAGTGTTCCTATCTGTGAGTGTAGCTATCAGTGTGTGTCCAAGTGGGTGGTGGAGTGTGCAGACTCGCACCTGTGTAGGGCCGAGAGTGAAATCACCAGGCATGTCTGAATCAAGACGCTTTCTAAAGTAGAGGTTTTTACTTCTACATAAAATGCCTGCTCTTTTGTCCAGCCAACAACTTTTGAGGAAAACTCAAAATTAAAGTGAAAGAAGCTCAAAACCTCAGAGACATACAAAAGTATTAAACCTTTCAAGTCCAACTGGAATATGTATTTTAACACAATAATTCAAAAACTACTGAACGGTCAAGTGTCTAATTTCAGTATAGAAACTCAATACAAAGTTTTATATTAATAAAACTGCTGAATGGATTTACACTGAACCAAAAAAAGCACACTTTATGAGCTCTACTTTATTGTTAAAGTTGGTGTAAAAATGTTCAACTGCTCAGGATATAGAGCCAAAAAATTTCCTATGGGAGCTAAAATGGCAAAACACTTGCTTTTGTATGCACCCCCTTTTTCCCACATCTCCCCATGAACAGATGTACACAAAACTTGGCATGCTGAACCTTGCCTAGCTGAGTTAGTAAACTGCCAAGTTCCATGCAAACCTGCCGACCTGGGCAAATTGAAAACACCTTTTCAAAGGTGTATGCAGATGAACAGTGCCATGTATCTGGTATGAATATGATAATGTGTAGAAATCTGTTTGAGGATGCTCACCTCATAGCTCTAGATCTGCTATAAATAACTTCTATTTTACCAACTCCAATTGACCTTATGTAGAAGAGCCAAGCCTTAGTATGGGTCTTGTAACAAAGATCTGTCTCTCATCACCTAAGAATAGTGGCTTTCTTGGATATGTTCTTTTATAACAAGGATGATCATACAGTCTTACTAAACTGGCTCTACCTTATTGTAAAAGTACCTCAAACATCCACTAGAACTTAAAATAAAAAATTTAAACAGCAAAGAATTGAATTTTGCAAGAGAAATGTCAGAAGTGATGTTGAACATTAGTCCTATCATAACCTATTTTTGAAAGCCTAAGGAAAGCTCTAGATCGGTACTTGGCGTGGACTAATTTCCTTTCGGCCTCCTACTGTGGCGTACACTACAAGGGAGATGCCCCTACATTCACACAATGTTTAGTATTATGAAATCTTGGTCCCAACACATTTGAATATGAGAAAAAACAAAACATTATTTACAGAGCTTTTCAGGGTGTTGTATGCACACTTAATACAAGTTTGAAGTTGTTACAAAATAATTGTACCTGTCCCATGAAAAGTTGTTCCAACAACACGAACACAACTGGGCACTCGCAGATCCCAAAATCGAACAGTCTTGTCTTGAGAGCCTGACGCAATCAGCCATCCACTCCAAGTATAAAGTGATAATATGTGACCTAAACAACCAAAGAAATTGAACCATTGCACCATTAGGCAGTTCATTATTAAAATATAATTTCTCATATTTTTTCAGGTTATTTATATTCATGCTTTTTTTTCTGTACGGTTATGGTACAAAAAAGATGTGAATGCACTTTAAGATTTCTCTACACTCTCTGCCCAATTATGCCTTTGGAACTAGTATGGCACATCCATGCAGGGAACTTATTTTCTTATATTTCTATCCCAAAGGATCCACCATTGTGTCAAAGACAAAATATCAAATTACATGTGCAGATTTTCATTTTCTATCTGCTGTCTTCAGCATCAAGATCTGGTCACATGCCATCAACTATGCAACCATTCACACTTTACCCAAGAATGCTACAGAGGAGGTTGAGTTAACCCTATCCCCGTCAAGGATGTAGTGGTTACGTTCGGTGGTGTGGCGCTGAGGCACTACGGACGTAACCACTACATCCTGGTGTAGGCCCTTGGAGGAAGCGCTCCCCCCAGAGGGCCTCCCCCCACCCCCCGCAGGGCAGGGCTGGAAGAGAAATCGCTTCCCCTTCCGCTTAGCATTTCTCTTCCGCTCGGAAGGAGGGGACAGGCAAAGGAATGAAAGGAAAGGAAAGGCCTTTCCTTTCATGTCTCTGCAACCATTTCTGCTGCCCGATCGCGATGCGATCGGGCAGCAGAAATGCCCACTAGACACCAGGGATTTTTTTTTAATACTTACACACAACGGCAAGGGCCGCTCCCCAGGGGGGCAAAATATTTTTAGGCCTTTTCTGCCCCCCCCTATTATAATTAGACCGATCTGCCCCCAGGGGAGACAGAAACCCCTAGACACCAGGGATATATTTTTGTTTATGTTTACTTTCGTTTTTTATATATGGGGAGCGACCCCTTCGGCATGGGTCGCTCCCCTGGGGCGGGCAAATTGTATTTAGGCCATTTCTGTCCCCCGGGTGGGCAGATCTGCCTATTTTTGTTAGGCCAATCTGGCCCCAAGGGGGGCAGAAACCACTAGACACCAGGGATTTTTATTTTTTATCATCAATTTCACGCAAGGGGAGCAACCCCTTAGGCAAGGGTCGTTCTCCTGGGGGGGGCAAACCTATTTTAGGCCATTTCTGCCCCCTTTGGGGGAAGATCAGCCTATTTCTATCAGACCGAGCTGCCCCCAAGGGGGGCAGAAACCACTAGGCACCAGGGATTTGTTTTTGCGCCAATTTCACGCAAGGGGAGCCACCCCTTAGACAAGGGTCACTCCCCTGGGGGGTAGGAGGATGGGGGGGTCACATTTATTTTAGGCCATTTCTGCTCCCCTTGGGGGCAGATCGGCCTATTTCTATTAGGCCGATCTGCCCCCAAGGGGAGCAGAAACCACTTAGGCACCAGGGATTGGTGTGTATGTGAGTGTTTTGTTTGGGGGGGCAGCCCCTTGGGCAAGGGTCGCTCCCCATGGGGGCACATTACTGTTGGGCATATCTGCCCCCCCTGGGTAGCCGCTCAAGCCCAATGCTTATCACTCCACCAAGATGGTGGTTGGCTTAAACACCTTCTCTGAGAGCCTTAGCCCTGCCCCTAACTGCCATAGCTGCCTGGTCCCTTCCCTCCAAAACTTCAAAGAGCAGTCCCTCCTCTGATCAGCTCCAGAGGTCTGACTACCCTCCTTTGTTTCTGTGGGATTGAGCCTTCCCAGGCTAGATGCAGTATGGAAACTAACTGACATATGGAGATTCAATCCCCACCCTTTCCTCTATCAGGAGCAGACCTAATTACTGGCAAATGGCCCTATTGTGTGGGGCTACGTTTGATGCTCCAGCATTACAGAAGAGTAATTTACTTGGCCCAGCAGGGCAAATTTAAGGCTCATATCTAGAAAGGAGATGAGTCAGAGAAAACCATGAATATTGCAGTGCCACAAGGAGTGCAAATATGTGGAAACCGATACCAGATCTTCTTTCAGTATCCTGATTTACCAAAGGACTGGATCGTCATGCTAGTCTCGCCGGCAAACTATGGCAAAATTATACCTTGGTGCTGGTTTGGCCCATAGAGAACAATAAAGTGAACTAACCCCCCCCTGCCCCCCCCCCTTCACCCCCCCGCAGCTGCACTGGACGGTATACTTGTGCGTGTACATGATCACATGCCACCAGCGCAGAGTCTTGACACTAGCTGTACAACAGCGGACATTATCTCAAAAGGGGGTCACTGGTGGTTAGCATTTTCAATCCATTTCACGGCTTATAGGTAGTGAGACTTACTCACAAAAGAAGTCCATAAACCAGGTAGCTTCAAAAAGCAAAAAATCCAGGGAGATTAAATGGGGCAAAACCTGTTTCTCACACTACCCCCATCTCAGAGTTATGGAAAAATAATTTACTTACCTTGTCTATATTTTTTTCTGATGGATGCTTTATCTTCTTGCAGATTCATCATATCTTAAACTATCAAAAGATGTCAGTCTAAGGTCATTATTTAGAGTTTGGCAGACAGGATATTCCATCACGAACTTACATTATTTGCTCCTCCATATTACAATAGCCTATAATGCACTTATAGCCTAAAATGCAGATGGATATCCACCACATTTGTGAGAGAGTACCCCTTCTGCGAAACTGTAAACAAAGCCCTAAACCTGAAATACTGAACTCTCACAAATGAGTGCCCCATGGCACCGGAATGAGTAGTTGTGGAATTGACCACAGAGGAATGAGATGCGATGGTGCAGCCTAATAAAGTCACCCTTTTTGCCTATGACATCGGCTAAACCTATTCTTCTTGCTATAGAGGCACTTGATGAATACACTTACAAGAACACTTACAAAAATATCCACAACCAATAAAGAGAGTGGAAGAGGCATAATGATGAAGAATCTGCAGGAAGTTAGAGTCAATGTGAATAAAAAAGTGTTAGACGGTTCCTTTCCTACAGGTTCCTCCTCTCCTGAAAGATGAAGACCCCCAAGTATGGGGGTTTAGTAAGTATTTGATATGACAAATCAATGTAAGATGCTGCACGGACATTTTCTGAAGCATGTTGCGCAATGGAATCAAGCAGACAGTGGTTCGATAACGAATGAATGGAAGCCAAAGTCAAAGCCTGAGAGATGTTCAATAAAGCTAACATGCTAGGTACAGCTGAAGTGGCTGCCCTACTCTAGGAGGAAGTGCCCAGATCCCTTCTGGAGAGTACTTGTTAGCTAAACTTAGACAAGGATGGAGGGAGTGAAATGATTTTACCTATTCCAACATATTCCCTGCCTACCACGTCCATTAATAGTCACACAATATATAACACCCTGTCTTAACCACTTTCAACAAAACACACTCATTACAAACATATGACAAATGACCTAGTATACCCTGCTTCCCTTCCATGTATCACTGAGTAACAACACTGTAGTTGCATATATTGTTCCATATTTAGGCCATGTTCCTTTGTACATCTTGTAACTAATCTGTACACTTCTGTTGTTACTAGATTCCTATTAAAAATCCCAACAAATAAAACTCAAATTCGTAACTTAAAATTACTCAAAATGTGGACAAAATGTGTTGGTGTTTCTCCTACACATATTAACATTTGTGCAACTAGTCAACATAGTTCAGTGCAAATTACTGTTCTCACCTAGGATCACACATTCATCAAAACCTATTCATTACACTGTGGTCAACATACTTTAGCAACAGAATATAAACTCCATTAGTATACCACTTGTAAAGAATATAGGGGAATATGGTCCCCGCTGAATCAGGTGATAGAGGGAAAAGGGCTTTAATTCTTCCTTCTTGTGTGTTCTAATACATCAGTATTGTGGACATATTTATGTTGCAAAAAATGATACATGTGCAATGGTGCTGTACACTTTAGCTAGGGCACAGTTACACCAACATTACCTCTCGCTAGAATTCACTTACAATTCTACCGTTAATCCCTGTGTGTTTCATAGTACAACACCACGTTTCCTAACTGGTAGCAGCTGGATGCAGATGGCATGGTCTCTTCTGAAGCTCCTTTGTCCTAGTAGCGGCTCTCCTTTGTTCTGGCGTCAAAGATACTAATGCCCCTTATTAAATCACACCACCAAAAAAAAATCACTCCTGCATCAAATGGTGTGGTGGAGAAAATAATGCAAGGAGGTTAACTGATTGATAAAAATCAAACTCAGAGGTAAATTCCAGTAAAAATTTTGTATCTATAAGTGACACTACTGAGCCGACCAACAGAAGGTAAAAGAGATTGGTTGCAAAATAACTGCAACTCTGATCTCTTAATTGAAGAAATACGTTTTTCAAAATTGAGTTTATAGAAAAAGAACGTGGCTTGAAATTATGGCCCTAAATAAAATAGGAGAACCAAAAAAAAAGGGAAAGTACGTCAGGCCTTGAAAAACTTTGGAGAACGTTCAGGAAGTGTAACATCAAATGAAATTAAGAGAAGAACGTTGCTCCAGGGAGGGCTGAAAATGTGATATAGGAGTAAACACCGTGTTCACCAACTTACATCTCTTCTCAGCTAAATCAGCCACAAAGTCCAAAATCAGAGAAACCCCGGAAGAAAAAGTGTCTTGTTCCACGCAACAAACAAGGACTACCTCTTCCAATGTAATGCATAAATGATTTGATGTAGGGACTCCTGGCTACAACAATCTGCAAAGAGCAGATAGGTAAAACCTCAGCTCCTTTAGAATAAGCATAAGAAAAATGTGCGGTGTAGCTGAAAGCTTCATTCTATCAAGAAAGCACCCAAGAGTGAGTCTCAGGAGGGCTTTTCTTTCCTGCAGCAAAAAGGGGAACATTTTCTGTTCATATAAGAGACAATGGGCCATTGATAGGGTCCCAAGGCCCAAGAGGGAAACAGCCTCTCTCGTGGAAGGCCACTATCAGTACGCTCTGTATGTCTGTTCAAGCATTGTCTATCCCTGCCTAGTGTGTGGTCAAACTGTCACTTCCCAGGACCATAGAGCCAGATTCTCTTGCCACAGACAAATAACACACAACCCTCTTCCTCTCTTTCCCCTGCCCTTACTGCTGGAATTCATGGATCTGGTGCTGTCTTAGGAGACTACCACTATTCTCTTTTGATAGTGCTGGACCAAGGCCAGACAAGGGAGCGATTATTTCAGAAGATTCATGCCACGCTCCCTCTCATATTGTTTCCAATAGGTCTCAAAAGTGGTCTCTCCAGCCCAGGAGGGGAGGCATATGATAAATACAATACGCTGGAGGGCCAACTACTTGCATGGCTCCTCCAAGAGGTCATACTGCACAAAGCACCACTGTACATTCCTATGAGACACACATGACATCCTACATGTCACCTCCCAATTCATCCCAAGGGTGCCTCAAACTCCTTGGCAAAGCTCTCACCCTACAGAAAGCCTAAATAACCAGGAAAGTACACAAAGCTCTGAGTCAGAGGAGGTCAAGAAAGACATGTAGGCCCAGTCCCAATTGAAAAATATTGGAACATTTCTAGGGGCATATACTGCCATAATCGTCATGTTATCACTGTGTGAGAGAGAACAGATAATTCAACATTTGGAGTCCACTGAATGGAGAGTCACAAGAAGATGGCTCTCCATCAGGTGAAAGGTCACTCCACAACTATTGTTACTATTCTCTGCCAGGCAGTCTTCAGGATGGATCCCACATCCGAGGTAACTGAATCAGTTAAGGTATAAACTCTGCATTGATGATAAAAAAGGGTCTAACTAGCATTCAGGCTCTTCATCGCAAGCATCGTCACTGAAGTCACAGATATCAGAATTTTGCTGACTGAGTGTGGGCCTGCCGGAATACTTTAGTTTCACACATTGACAACTTCTAAATGTACATTTTTTATTATAAAATGCAGATGACGACCGCATAGCTTAAGAAGGCTACATTTTTTAAATATTATTTATAAATTTGGTCTCAAATTAAACAAAACTATTACACAAAGCAGCAATGCAGCATAAATCTCAACTTTGCAGCTTATGGAAATTATAGACCGTGTGAAGAAGCTGAAGGAAAAGGCGGGCAGACAAGCGACCGTGTAAATTAAAGTGAAATATGCACCCTGGTTCCGTACGGAGCCGGCAGCTTCCTTACCTCAGCATGGCTCGCAGAGCCGGTTCTTTTTTCCCGGTTGTGTGAGAAGATCTACGAATGCTGTTATTACCTTGCTTTAAGATAATTTGCTCTCAAATATCGAATATTTATGGCTTTGTTCAACGTCTTTTGCACCTGCAAAGCTTTTCCAATTGTTTTAAAATATTTTTAGGTATATTCTTTGGCTCCAGGAAAAATCATGCCTTCTCCATTTGTCAAGTGTCACTCCTGGCGAAGGAAGACATCAGCAAATTATCCACACTCAGTTAGTGTGATTTGCTTACCATCATTCTATTCTACCAAAGAGTGGGAATTCAACAAGTTTCTCTTGACCTCTCGAGGGTATCTATCTTAGAAAGAAGCCGGAGGGCCTGAGGCACACAGAGACGCAAAAGAGGTGCGGCACAAAAGACAGAGAATACATGCAAGTTAAAGCTTGTACCGTCCTTTAATAAATTATGGTTTGTCTGCCCTTACAAAAGAAACAATTGAGGGTGAATTAGGTTTTTATATAGCTCATTTTGATTAGACTCAGAAGAAAGAGACAGTCTTGGTTGCATTTCAGAAATGTAAACATATCCTTAAAAAGATTAAGTGGGCGCTAAAAGGGAAAAAATAGGATCCACCTACTTGGCATTCAAGATGGTATCGCCAGGACTCTGCGTTGGCTTCCATACCATGGTGTGCTGCACCATCATGGAGCTCGGACCTGTTGCGGGGGATTCACTGATGGTGGGGGGAGCTGTGCTGCATAACTAAGTATCTTTGCAACGTGGAAGGAATACCAGGAGAAAGAAAGTGTTCTGGGGGGCAATCGCCTCATTTCAGTGGAGGAACATTGGTTAGGAGTCTCGAGAGTAGAGTTTGGGCTCAACAGGCACAATGACTACATTGTGCCATTCCGCAGAATTATGGTATAGTGCCAGGATAAAATGTTTCACAGCTGGAATTGGCTCATGTCTCTTTGGAGGGAACTGACAATACAGCAAATGTGATTTTGACAGACAATAAAGAATTCAATGTGGTGCATGTGCTACTACCATGATGTGGTAGGTGCATGTGTTGGTGACTGTAGGGTCTACTCCTGTGCGACTGGCGGCTCTTCTTGGGGGGATTGTTAAGGGGTGGGACTTTGAGGAGCCTGCAGAGTTTGTGCACCAGTGCCTTTGGTTTAAAATGATGACCTGCAACTATTTCTTCTCACCCTCCTCACAGGCGTACGGCTGCAGCTTACTAAGTGAACAGTGTTTGATCATACATCTGGATTTCATTGTTCCAAGGATTATCTGAGTACATGCCGTGCATCAGCATGAAAATGTATTTTAATACTCCGGATTTCTTAGAATACCATGTCTTTTTCTATGTTACCTTCAATAAGAGATTTGAAAACGCAAGCGGATGCATTATAATACATGTAACTGACTAGTTTTTATCATACACAGCATTCAAAGTAATATGTAATACTAATACCCAAATGTTCTGTACGAAGTATCAGCCTCCGAAATGGAAGAAAAACTGACAGGACTCTGCTGAGATTCAAACATGTGACTCACAGGATGTACACAGTCCTAAAAAACAACCACTTAAATGGCTAAAATAACTAACCAGCTTACAACAGCTTATCATTTACATCTCAGATGTCAGATTTTGGTGTCAAAAACAAAAACACACTACTGCATGAACATGGGAGAGGCCAAATGATATCTCAAAAGAATTTCTTCATAACGTGGATGTCTTTCATGTAAACGTAAGAAAAGCGTGCATTGTAGTTACTTACCAGTGTGGCCACTTAAAGCATGCAAGCCTTGACCTCGCTGACAATCCGTTGTATAAATATTGCAGTCTCCTGCTCCAGCGCTTATTAAAATAGCTCCTCCACTTTCTGGCCCTTCCATAAAAGCAAGATCTCGAATTGTGCCGTCGTGCATGCCAAACTCTAAATCTGGACCTGAAAGACGGACAAGAGAAATTAATGGTCTAATGTATATGAAATGTTCTTATTATGATGGGCTTCAGAAATCACATTCTCAAGAAAAAAAATACTCAAAACAAATCAAATTGTCCTGCACCAGGTAGGCCCAGAAACTATACATGAGAAGCTTAAAAATGTGTGAGAATAAACACATAACACTTACATTGTGTGCATAATTGACTCACCGGCAGGGACTTCTTTGCGCTGCATTTCGAAGCCCTGAATTTATTAGCCAGGCTGTAGAAGCTAATTGCCATGCAATACAAGGATAGTTTATGGGCGTTGATAAAGGGAGAGAAGGGGGTAACTGAGCAGAATCTATTTTTAGTGATGAGAAAGGTACTTGCTTGTGCTTTTTGCTACTATTTCACGCCTTTGTTTTGCAGATAAAATTGATTCTTTAGACACAAATGCAGGCATTATTCGATCTGTTTGGCATGCTGTCTAGTGGTAAATTCTAATAAAAAGATTTACAAAAAAACTAAAGTTGAGGAAGTTTCTAGACAAGGTCTGTCCCTTTGCCTTGCTATGAGTTTTACTTGAAGAAGGGTTACGTTAGCCAGGACAGCATCTTCACACTTCATTGTGGTTGGAAGCTTTTGCTAGGAGCCTTCATCACACTACCTGCTAAAAGCAATCACCTTACACATATGATGTGGCTACACAGAAAGCCAAAAAAATGAAATTACCCCATGCTGGTTCCTGAAACTCATGGCAGAAAATCAGGGTCTCTTGTCTGGAAAATCAAAATACAAGGATGGACCCAAACCACCTCACTTTGCTCCAGTTACAAGTTTTTCTTGACCAGAGAAGGGAGTGATCCACAGAATATTCAAAAAGCTAGTTGATCCAGGACTGGTGTATGTCTGGTAAACAGTCTCCCAGTGATGAGGCGGTACCAGTTGAAGTCTGAGCAATTTAGTAGAGTGCAGTGGGCCTGTCTTGCCCCTAGAACCTGCCTCAGAGATGGAACTAGTATGTCTGGCCCTGCAGGAGGTGAGACTGTCCAGGAAGAAAAGCCCTGGGAGTGTAACCAGCAGCAACCCGAGCTGCAAGGGGTCAATGGCCTTCCTATGTGGTTCATGTGGAGAATAGCATGAAAAATTAACAACTACCAAGCAACAGTGTGATAGTCCGCATCATAGCGAAGTGACCAGAAGGAACTGTTACAGCCGTTGCCCCCAGTATCCTGACAGTAGGGGCGGCTCCTCTATAAGGGCAGAGGAGCGTCGCACCCCACAGTTGCCGGGCTAGAGAGAGCCTGGGAGCGCCCTAGCTAGGTGCTCCCAGCCAATTCTAACCTTGCTTTGAGCAGCGTCAGGATTGGCCGCAGGGCAGGCTGGGAGCCTGTGCCTGCAGCCTGGAGTGATGAGGGAAAGAGGAGCTGCGCGGCGGCAACGGAGGCGGTAAGTTTAAACAAATTTTTTAAATCCCCCCCACCTCCTGATCCACCTGTGCACCACACCCGCCCCTTCAGAGAGCAGCGAGCCCAAACCGCCTGAAAGTAATGGGAAAGCTAACAACACAATGTAGCCTGGCATCCCATTGGCCAGGAGGTAGTAATGCAGAAGACGAGTGACTGCTGCTGAGGCCTGTTGTGCTCACTACCTTCACTAGTGAGCTCTGAGAAGTGAAGCCACAGCCTGCAATCCCTCACCCACTGACGGAGGGTTGACTGTGCAACCGTGAAGTGTGCACCACCAAACTCTGTGCTGAGCCATATCCTGCCAAAGTCACCTGAAATAAAAGCCTGAAAGCTGTGCCTTCAACTCCATAAAGATAAACATGCATGTTAAAGAGAGTAACAATTGTCATTGTGAACACTTTTGCTCCTGAGACAATTAACTGAAATACAGAGTTATCGATCTTGGTAACTGCCTGCATAGCCTGAACATGATTTCGCTCCTTTTCCTGGTTCTTGCCTGTGACCCCTTTTCATAGATCCCCATAATGACGGCGTGCACTGTAGAGCCTGGCTTAAAACACTTCCGTTGGTTTGGGACCTCACTTCCTTCCTGAGAAGCCTCTTACTGCTCACCCTCGCTACCGTAAGAGTAAACTGGAGAAGGAGTGTTCTTGGCCCAGCAGGATAGACCCCAGGACACTAGCAGCTTACTGCTTCAACCGCCATGGTTGAGGCCCAGTAGACCCTGGCTGCCCCTATGCCCTCCCCCGCCAAAACATGCTCTGAAATAATTTATGCTGATCCTTCAGTGCAGTAGGGCTTGTAGACACTGCTGAGTAGTTTGATTTTCATATCCACTCGGTAGCATTTTAAGAATTGGTTTTGCTTGTTTGTAGTTTCATTATATTCTGGTCACCTAGTATTTAAGTTTCTGCAGACTGTTAACGAGCTTCTTTGGAAGATGCAAATGTGCCATCAACTACTGGTCAGTATGGAGGGTGTAGAAGATCTCAGGAGAAAGAAGAGTTGTAAATGTAAGCCTTTCATCACTGTCACAACTTTGGGAATTAACACATTTTTTAAATATATACACGGTTCCAAGATTTTAGTATAGTGCATGGCGGCACACATGAGCAGGAAGGCAATTTGAAGGGTGCAAAGCTGGATTCAGTACCACTATTTCAAGAATAGCAAGCTCCCTCGTTCATTACTTAAAAATGTAATCAAGCAGGTAGTGATATTAGTCTGGCCCACTCACCTATTTTCATGCTGGAAATTGGAATAGTCATCATCATACACTGGGAGGCTCAAATCATACTGCTCAAGGAGCCTCTCAATCCCAGGCAGCATTAGAGAGCATGTTTGCACAAGGACCTCAGTATCATGTTCAAGACTCAGCACAAAAACATGCTTGATACGTGTGGAAAAAATGCAGATGTTTGTCGCTCGCAATCTACACAAGGATCTAAGCGCAAAAAATTCATAGACCAAATCTGTGGTTGAATTGGGGAGAAACAGTCTGTGGTGAGAACCAAAAATAATTTAGTGGTGTTATCAGAATCACTATTTAGGACCTGTGATCTATGATCCCTGTTCACTAATGGGAGAACATGAAATGGTTACATAATATTGAATCAATACACTAAAGTTTTCTGTTGGTTGATGAGGATTTTTATTGTATTGCATTCAAGGTATAACTTACAGTTGACAGAGTTTATCAATGCTCACATTCAGCAGATAAGGCGAAACCCTGATATTGTGTCTATTTACATCTACAGCCAGTGCACCACAAGGATTATGTTACTTACCCTGTAAGCATCTGTTTGTGGCATGTAGTAATGCAGATTCACATGCATACTCCTGCCTTCTAGTGTTGGGTCTGGATGTGTGCAAGTTGTTTTTCTTCAAAGAAGCTTCTGGAGTCACAAGGTAAACTGACCCCTCCTCTCGGTGATACTGCACATGGGCATCAATTCCACTGTTATATTGTTTTCCCGCAGTTGGGTGAGAATGAAGTGTGAGTGACGTGTTAGAAAGAGATGTCCATGCATATGAAAGTATGAGGCTACTGTAACGGTCACAGGTGTACGGGGGTGGGAGGGCGGGTGCATGTGAATCTACAGCACTACATGCCACAAACAGATGCTTACAGGGTAAGTAACATAATCTATTCAATAGCATGTGTGGCTGTAGATACACATGCTCTGCATAGACTGCAAAGCAATGCCCTCCAGAAAGTGGTGGCCAACTTGTGGGTGTTGCAGTTGTTTGAAAAAGGGTACATTTGCTTGTTGGCGTGCACATACATCCACACAGTAATGTTTAGTGAAACTGTGTGGAGTTGACCATGTGGGTGCTTTACAAACTTCAGTTACTAGTATATTGGTCAGGAAAGCCATGGATGCTCCTATGTTACGAGTACTCTAAGAGGTGTGGTCAAAGTTCTTTTAGCTTTGGCGTAACAAGTCTGAATGCATTTGATTATACATCTTGAAATGCCCTATTTAGATATGGCCTTCCCTGTGTGAGGGGGGAAAGCAATAAAGAGTTGCTTGGTTTTATGGAACTCTTTAGTTCTGTCAATATAGTACATTGAAGCTCCTTATATATCTAGTGTGTGCAGAGCTCTTTCTGCAACTGTATCAGGTGCAGAAAGGAAACCGGTAATTCAACTGACTGGTTTAGGTGTAAAGCAGAAACTACCTTTGGAAATAACTTTGTGTTAGTGCGAAGGACTACCCTTTCTCTGTGTATTTGGAAAAAGGTTCTTCAAAGGTTAGTGCCTGGAGCTCACTGACACGTCTTAGTGAAGTGATTGCTATTAAAAAGGCTAATTTCCATGATAGGAATTGAGGAGGACAGATATGCAATGGTTCGAATGGTGGTCCCATATGTCTGGTAAGTACAATATTGAGATTCCAAGCAAATGCAGGGGGCTTTTTGGGTGGAATTATTCTTTAAAGGCCTTCCATGAATGCTTTAACAACTGGTACTTTAAACAATGATAAGTGCTGTCTGTTTTGCAGATAGGCAGATACTGCAGCAAGATGCAGAAGTATTGAGGTGTACGCTAGTCACAAGTCTGCAAATGAAGTAGATAGCAGATAATATTGTGAACAGTTGCATTAAAAGGATCAATATGTATGTCACAGCAGTAGAAAACAACTTTTTTCCACTTAGCGGCATAACACACTCTGGTTGTGGGTTTATGTAACTCCAGGAGAATGGTCATGCATTCTGGGGGGAGATTCAAGTATCCAAATTCTATGACTTCAGGTACCAAATAGCAAAGCTGAGTTCCTTTGGATTTGGATGCCTGACTTCTCTATAGTTCTGGGTGAGAAGAACCAGGAGGAGGGGAAGCTTCTCGTGTGGCACTACCGAGAGCTCGAGCAGTGTGCCGAACCACTGTTGTCATGCCCAAGTGAGAGCTACTGGAATGAGGGTGAGAGATGCTGCCTGAGCTTCCAAACCACAAACGGAAGAAGCGGGAGAGGCGGAAAAGTGTAGGGAAATATCACTAAGCAGTTCATCCATAGAGCATTGCCTCTGCATAGTGGGTGTGGCAGCCTGGAGGGGAAGTTTGGGCATTTTGCGTCTGCAAACAGATCTTTGTGTGGAAAACCCTACCTCTGAAAATCTGGGAGGAGGACTTGGGGTGGAGTTCCCATTCATGGACATGTTGCTGTATCCTGCTGAGGAGGTCAGGAAAATCGTTGTCCATCCCTGGAAGGTGTTCCACTAACAGGTGAATATGGTGTTGTATTGCCCAGGGCCAAATCACCAGGGATATGCGTGATAACTGTAGAGAGTGTGTGTCCCCCTCTTTCTGTAGATAAAACACAGCTGTTGTGTTGTCTGTCCGGACTAAGACAACTTTGCCTGTCAGGTGAACTAAGAAGGCTTTTAGCACCAGATGAATGGCTTGAAGTTCTAGGTAGAGGATGTGTAGGACTTGGTGTCTGGAATCCTAGAGTCCCTGGATTGTGAGATGCTGTAGATGAGCACCCAATCCTGTGAGGGACGCATCTGCTGTGAGAATGGTCTAGGGAACAGGGTCGAGAAACGGCCACCCTCTTGACAGGTTGTGTGTGTTCCACCATTGCAGACAGTGATGAGTGCAGCTGTCTACCAACACTAGATCTTGTAACTGACCCTGTGACTGAGACCACTGACTCACTAGACATTCCTCCGGCAGGAGTATGTGTAGTCTCACATATGGTACTGTTGCAATGCAAGAAGCCATCATGCCAAAGATGCATTGAACTGTTCTGACTGGGAGAACCTGTTTAAACAGGCTTGTGATGTTCTGAATCGTGATTGCATTTGGGTAGGCTAACCCTAGCTGTGTGTTGAGGATAGCCCCTAGATACGGCTGGATCTGTGAAGGTTGGAGGTGTGATTTCTGTATTTTTGTGGTAAACCCCAACTGATGAAAAAGGCGAAGCATGGTCTGGTTGTGCTGCAGGCACAGTGGAAGCAGACTGGATTTGATGATCCAGTTGTCCAGATTTGGGAACACATGAATACTCTCTGCGCATATGTGCTGTGACTACCCCCAGAGATGAGGTGCGGTGGTGACCCTGAATGGGAGCACTTTGAACTGGTAATGTTTTCCCTGTATAACGACCCTGAGGTATTTGTGATGAGCTGGATGGATTGAGATGTGAAAGTAAGCATCCTTTAAGTCTAGTGCAGACATAAAGTTCACCTTGCTGTAGCAAAGCGATCACATCCTGGAGAATTACCATATGATAGTGCTCCGATAAGATGTAACGATTCAGTGGGCTGCGGAGTAAAATTGGCTGAAGTGATCCGTCTGTTTTGGGAAATAGAAAGTATAGGGAGTATACTACTGTACCTTTCTGACGATGTGGGACTGGCTCTATGGCCCCTTTGTGAAGGAGAGCCTGTACTTCTTGAATCAGCAAATGTAAATGTTCTCTGGAAAGTTTCAGTTTGCGAGGTGGGATTATTTGGAGGTGTTCTGATGAGCTCCAGACGATAACCATATTCGATAATGTCCAACACCCAGTGGTCTGTTGTTATGGTTTTCCAAGTGGGGAAGAAATGCTGCAAATGCCCCCACAGCTGTTAGACTGTCAGGGGGAACGAGAAGAGAGTCACTGTTTGAAGGTGGAAGGGGTGGCATGAGCAGAGGCACCCTTTTTCACGACCCTTGGAGTTGTCTCCCCTATATGAACCTTGGTAATATCCCCTTGAAGAGGAGGTTTGATGTTGTTGCCTATAGGAGGTAGGGGCATCTGATGATGTTGTTTTGGTGCTCAGTCTGTATGTGGGTCATCAAAAGGAGCCATGAGGAGTGGGAGTTTGAAGTGCCCCCATGGATTTGGCAACTGTGTCTTTTTTCATTTTCTCTAAAGTTTGATCCAACTGGGGACCTAGGGGAGGTTGTTGGTCAAAGGGGGCATTTAAAAGTATCTGCTGTACTTCTGGGTTAAAACCAGATTTGCGCAGCCAGGCATGGCTACGAAATAGCATACTTGTGCCTGTGCTCCTGGCAGCTGTGTCTGCTGCATCAAGAGCACATCTGATCGAGTTGTTGGAGATCAGTTTGCCCACTTGAAAGATTTGGTGACCTTTTTTCTTGTACTCCTGAGAGAGATGTTGGAGGTGCTCCTCCATTTCATCCCAGTGGGCTTGGTCATATTTTTCCAAAAGCCCTTGAGTGTTGTCAATTCGCCAATGGTTGGCTGCTTGTATGGCTACCCTTTTACCTGATGTATCAATAAGTTTAGACTCCTTATTGGGTGGGGAGACATCTACTGTTGTTTGGGAATTAGCCCTCTTGTAAGCATTAGATACTACTAGGGAGCCTGTAGGGAGGTGACCCCTAATATAAGGAGGATCTGGAGGTGCTGATATGTAATTTTGATCCGCTCTTGGTGTTATAATACTGCTTCATACCGGATCTTTAAAGATCTCATCTGTGTGACGGGTCATCCCTTTGAACATGAGCAGGTATTGATTGGCATGCCCTAGTGGTGGAAGAAAGTGCCTCAAAGAGGAAATCCTCCCTCTAGAGGGTCTTTGTGTAAGGGGACCTGATGATCTGCAGCTGCCCTTGCTATGAGTTCCTGGAATGAGGTGGCATCATCTGGGGGGGCGACAGTTATGTGTAGAGGTCGGGTTCGGTATCTCCTGGGGGGTCAATGTTGTGTCTCAAGGATCCGTAGGTGGCTGATCTAGGTTACCCCCCCCCTCCTTGATCCCCTGTATAAGATTGTAGGGAGCCTTCTGGAGTAACATCAGTTAAATCACTGAGTGAGTGATGTAGTGAAAGAGGTGGTGGTGATGAGGGAGGTGGTGGTGGTGGAGGAGAAGCAGACAAAGGTGGCTGTATAGCATTGGTGATAATTTCCTTCTTCATATTTTTAGAAGATGCAGGTAAATCAATGACCTCCTCGAATGAAAGAAGGCGCTTCAATGAAGTAGGCGTCATCTTCACTGACTTTGCCAGAATTCGACCGGTAGAGGACTGAATGTGAATTTTCTTTTGCTTCGGATGAAGTCTCTCCATCATAGTCTCTAGGATCGGTTCTGATGGCAAAGTGGAAGGTTCAGGTGGCAAAGTAGGTTTTTGGTTTGGCGGCAAAGTGGTCAGAGCTAAGGTGCTGGGAACCGAGGAGGTAGGTGGTCAGCGCTGTATGGCAGCAAGAGGTTTCGGCTTCGCTTTTGGTGCTGAGCCCGAGGGTGGGGCATCCTTACCAAACTGCTGGTGCCTACCAGTGGTGGCCCAGGAATTGTATTTTCAATTGGTACCGAATGCCTTTTGGTGGGCTGGACAGGGGCAAGTGTACTCACTGCACGCTGTCCTGAAGGAAGATCTTGTATTTGCATGCTAAGCTTGGTTTCTGAGTCTGATTCAGTCTGTTATGGAAAAAGCCTCTTCCCCTGCTGCCAAGGTCTCGTGCAGTTCTTCCTCCTGTTCAACATCATGGTGACCGAAGATGTCGGGTTTTACCTCCAGGTCTATGCGCTGTATTTTTTTTCAATATGCCCAACGATACCTCAATTTGTTTCGACCAAAAAGATCGACAGGCCTCACACGTCTCCTCATCATGGTTGGGAGACAGCCACAGGTCACAAACCTGATGGAGGTCAGCGGGCGGGTATTTTGCATGGCAGCTGGGACAGAACCGAAATGGCTGATGAATTCCATTAGCAGCGCATTGTCAATAGAATCGGATGAGATAAGAAGGAAAGGCCCTAATAGGCAAGGCTCGAAGGTTGCGAGTGGAGACCGTCGAATTGACGAACGGCGATTTTCTTATGCTTTCGATGGTCGAAAGTAAAACGCAAATGAAAACAATACAGATGAGTATAGAGGTTAACAATGGTCCGAAAGGATTCCGAAAACGGTCTTGAACCATAGCACCGATGAACACGTCCGACCTCAATAGTGGAATATAAAGTCGATCCCCATGCGCAGAATCACCAAGCATAGGAGTCACTTCACCTCGTGATTCCAGAAGCTCCTTCGAAGGAAACCAACTTCCAAACACTAGATGGCAGGAGTATGCAGAGCATGTGTATCTACAGCTGCACATGCTATTGAACACCTCATTACCGTATGTAAGGATAGCTTCTCAGGCCATGGGCATGATGTCCAATAAGGAAGGTCACAAAAACCGTTCGCCTCAGTGATGCAGTGTATAAAGTCAATTGGTTTTGGTTATTGAAGGAGGAGATTTCTGCTTATTTGTGACTGTATGCTCGTCGGCTGAGTTCCAAGTCCATGAACTCTGGACACAGGGTAAACAATGGGTGTGCCTGTAATCACTGACCTAACGGAAGGTATGAGGGGATTAGCTGGAGTCAGATATCTAAATGCAGGCTATTGTTAGGTTTTGTTAAAATGTCAGCAATCTTCTATTTATTTACACATTCATTACTTGCTTGTGCAAGTGTGTTTTTAATATTCACTATAATTGTTTTGCATCGAGATTGGTGTAGATTGTTTCTAAACAACAAACTGTAAAATATAATTTCATATATGTTACTTGGTATACACCCTTTCATACACGCCCAGGCCCCTATTGCAGGCAATAAAAGCATAAAAATAGGGGGAAACCTTCTCAGATGGCCCCAATGGTTTGAGGCAGGTATCCATAACATATCTCAAGTCATAGATGGAAATAGCTTCCGAACTTTTGCTTCCCTTCAGGAAGAATTCGGCATCCACAGTAACCAAGAGTGGCGGTACATGCAGCTTAAACACTGTATGCGTACAGTCCGAGGGACTCCCCCGTGGATGCTCAAAACCTCACCCATTGTCACTTATCTCCAGAAATGGGGCCGACACAGAGGCGTTATGGCGGGCCTATATGTAGAGCTAACAAATCATCTCTACTCACAGCCTCTTCTTGAACGACTAAGCTTAAAATGGCAGGACAGACTCGAGGTCGCCTATACGGAAGAAGAATGGTCGGCTATAATAGAAGCCCTTGACAGGGGAGTACGCGAAGCCCGCCTGAAATTTTGCCTATTTAAAGTTCTCCAAGAATGGTACTGGACCCCTATTAAACTTCTCAGGGCAGGCTTGATGCTACACGCGAAATGTTGGCGATGCAGTGAATCCCATTGTGATTTACTCCACATCCTATGTCATTGCCCGACGATACAGCCCTTATGGGAAGCGCTACGCCACGCCTTGATAGACTTTATACAGATACCAAGCTCGACTCCGCCATCACTCATTCTTTTACACGATATGCACCCGTACCCTTCCCTATCACAAGCCCATAAACAGTTACTTCATACGGCAATTGCCACAGCCAAAATATGCATACTCCGGCACTGGAGGTCCAGTGTTGCACCTTCACCAATAGAATGGATGACAGCCATGTTCCAAACTGCCACCCACGAGCGAGTAATTTATAACCTGCAGGATCAAGCGGCGCTATTCGCAGAAGTTTGGAGCCCCTTCCTGACAAGGCCTTGAGGCAGCTGGTGGACGGTCAACGAGCGTCAATTGTCCCCTCAGAACTCTTCATTCTCCTTCCCTCCTGCCCTCCCCCTTCCCTCATTTCTATTCTCTCTCCCTTTCCCTCTCATATCTTTTTCTTCTACCCCCCCAGATCTTCCGCCTTGACAAATGTTTTAGTCCTCAGACTCAGTAATCAGACACCCCTCCTTGCTCTCTTATCCGATCAGAGGCTGATAATCTAATGCATATAAGAAGAACCCATTCTTTAAACAAACCCATTCCAACTTGCATGTCCCGTGGACAATCCCTTGTTTGTGCCTCCTCTGGTGCTACCTTCTCTCATGTGCTGAAACCTTTACCTCATATCATAACAAACCAGGTACATTTGCCACACCGTACACTCCCACGCGACAACTCACATTAGATAGGGAATAATCAAACAACTCATGTACTATCCTTGTCAGTCTGGCTCCGAAGCCCTTGGTCCCCCTTATGCATTCATCAATTCTCTCTCCAACCTTCTCCCCCCTCTCTTAATTCATAAGACACCTTCACCTCTATCCCACCCCATGATTAATCTTTCTTTCTCTCTGCCCCCCGCTCTTTTACATACTCTCTCTTAAAAGTTTACTCACAATCCTTCAACCAACTAGTCAGAATATTTGTAAGATTGTATAAGTTTATATATCTTTTGTGGAATCACTTGTTGCAAAAAAAAAAAAAAAAACAATGCTTTGAAAGTATTCTTCTATATATTTTGTATCACCCTTTATTCTTAATAAAACAATTCAGACTGATAATTTAATTTATTGAGCCCATTCTGATTAAGTACGCCCACATGGGGGTTGGTGAGACCCTGTCTGCTTTCTCTGCTCTCGATTCACCGAGTAGCTACACAGCTCCGAGGGCTAAGAGAAAGGTAAGCGGAGATGGCATCACTCTATCATTCCAATTTGTTTTGTCAGATTGAAAACCATCACTATCACCTTTACAAACTTAAAGTCTACCAATTGTGATGAATTGTCTTAGTACAGATTCCACTAGGCATTCAATCTGATTCTTCATGAGTATTTAGTGATCTGTGAACACAAAGATCAGTGTGAAGTGGCTCTACGATACCACAGAAAAAGGGTACATGTCAAGTGTTGATTAGACAACGTGATCGGACATCTCCAGGACCTCAGTCTTGAAAGTCATGCCTCTGGGACACTAAAGGCAAGGTAAAGTAGTAAAAAGCATACACCTACCAAGAGTTCTCCTATCCTTAGAATCTTAGAAAACACAAAGCAAAAAAGGTCTACATAAAGAGATCCAGTGATAAATCTAGCCCTCAACGGTAGCTGGGTTGGACATGCATTGGATACATATATAGTGTTGAGAAATGCCATTCATCTGCTCTTAAGGCTCATTACAGAAGTTTCACACTATTGCTTATATTGGTCACTGCTTCTCACAAACACTGGGAAGGGAGGAAGCTGGATATGAGAGGCTATATGTAGACCATTTCATTTCAAAGCACTCCTGAAAAGCATAAGTTAAGTAATAAAAAAGGAACATTCAAAATTATAATACTTATGTAACTAAATTTGCATATGGCATTTGCTGGGAAATCTTTGCTGTTTCCTAGAGTTTTGAATAACAAATGCTATTGATGTCCAATTTAATAATTCTAGTTTTAGCACCATGGCACATCCATATTTGTAGGAAAAGTAGATAACACCAGAGAAGACAGGTAAGTAAATAACCTAGATAAACCCAAACCTTTGCTTGCGTAATACAAATTCCACACACTTCTAATTCCTACTCGACACTTGAAGAGAAAGCAAGGATAAGAAATGGTCTAGATTGTGTCCATGAGTAACACAGTCGTCAATTAACACTCGTAAAAAGGAGTGAACACATAATTTATCCTTTAGGAAGCATATAATGTTATATTTGCTTTAAGCTAAATCTTAATTGAATCTTCTTGTTGCAGGCTACTAAAAGTAGTGCATTATTCCTTAACAATATAAAGGACCTCACCTGTGGCGTTGCACGTTTCAGCATTGAAAGGAAGTACTTTCACAAATTTATCATTTGAACCAGTAGCCAGGAGCTGCCCACAGTGACTCCAAGCCACACAATAAATAGATCCTTTGTGATGTTTGTTCCTCTTAAAGCGTACAACGGGCTGTTTTGGAGAACTATAAGCACTGTATGAAAAAAAGACAAAGGTTACAAAAGATTAGGATACTACTTTCTTCAGTATCAAATAAAGTTTCCTACATGTTCATTTAATAAATAGAAAAGAATCATAATGATTTCAGTATGATTGATTACGTCTTGCTAATTCACAATTGCTTTTTAATAGGCTGCGCCACAGACTGTGCAGAACATGGGGCCAGATGTAGTAACCTATTCCGATTTCAATTTACGATCATAAAACAGCTTTTTTTCTGTGTACAAATTGCATTTTAAGAGTTGAAAGCTCATACTGACTCGTAAAATTTGATTTCTATCCGATACAGAATCGCTACTTGGAAGAGGTGGATTGTATGCAATTGGGTATGCTATGCATCAATGGTTTTAGACCAAAATACCAGTTGTAAACTACTGAAAAGTTAGTGACTCCCAAGATGGGTGGGAAACCAATTCCAAAAGCCAGGGGGATCAGCCTTAGAGCCCTTCTCCTTTGTGAATGGCAAAAAACACCTTTGCTGGGGAATAGGAAGTAGTCCAGAGGATCACTGCCAACCCTAAAACCTCAAGAAAAAGACAAAAAATGTTTTTTAAAACAGCCCTGTTCCCTTTAAGAAAAACAGGTTGCATTAACAAATACTTTATTGAAAATCAAGTGTAGACATGTCAGTCTGCTGACTCCACCAAGTCACCATCCCTGTGATGGCCACTAATCAGAGCAAGCTGCAATTTTTAGACCTCCCTCATTAATGTTAATGACGTAGGTCAAACTGTGACCATTTAAATTCGCAATCTTAAAAAGAAGACTATTAGTGCAGCAAATGCGGATTCATAAAATAAAATAAAAATAATGGTCACAAATTGCAACCTGTTTCTTGCAACCAGATCTTCATACATCTAGCCCATGCTCCTTTCAAAAGAATACTATCACATAACTTTTCAAGCCCTCTAAGTCCGAATGTACCTTCACATTTAAGAGCCCGCTACCCCACCCCATGCACCAACAACCCCTACACACATTTGCTGTACGAAAGTGTAAGGCTGCAGCACACTGCAGATTAGCTGAGGGGTGACTGGGTGGATGTTATGAAGAGGGCAGAGCAAGGACCAAAACAGTATCTCATAGGAATTACGTGGACCTTCAGAATTTGAGGCTGGCTGAAACATAACAGACTTCTTATTTTCCCCCAAAGATTTTGAATAACCAAAACTATGGGGAGAAATGGGGAATAGTTGGGTGAATCTGACAATAATTACCAATCCATCCATCCACAACCAGTGCCCTGTTCTTTCGGAGTAAAAGTTTGGAGTCCCTAGAAGCATCTAGATAGTGAAGTTTTCTCAGCCGCAGAAGCAAAGGTAAGATGGGTAATAGGGGAAAACTCAAAAAGAAACTTCTAGAAGGGGACTTTTTCTCTACGCCTAGACAGAATGCAAAACTCCAGCCACAGATTAGTTTCCCACTTAAAGTTGAGAAGCGACCTATTGCACTGATGGAATGGAAAGAATATTATAGAGACGGGAAGAGCGTAATTCCTGATTCTAAATCAGTAGCAATTTAATCCTCTTTACCTCCTCTCTATCCTATTCTGCTTATGTTTTGAGTATTCTTTTAGCAGAGTTAAATTTCCCAAAGCAGTTTCACTTACTGAAATCAACACAGATTTTAGTTTCAAAACCTTCCTCTCCGCACTGTTAAAGTGCACTTTGAGTGAACCAGAAACAGAATGTCAGTGCAGAAACCCTGTTCTCAGTTAGCCATAGTGCTGATAACCTGTTACCCATCCACTGGAGGCTGGAAATCTCAATCTCCAAAGAGAAGAATATGAAGCAAAAGCCTAGTATCTGACTCTGATAGCTTGAGCTACACCAAGGTGTTCAGAAACTTTGTGATAGAAATCTGAGACAAGACAACATCTTTCAAAACAGGTCTGATTAGAAAAGGTTGTCTGGTATTTTGGAATTTCGTGTTTTTTCAATTGCTGCTTTCCGTCTGACAGGTACTCACAAACGTACATGCCCATCCACACTGCAGTAGAGGACCTGAAAACAGGAGAGGCGATACTCTCACTGGTACCAGAAGGTGTTGCCATCTTTGATCATGCTGAGTACAGAATCCCTTGCATCTAAATGTGTCCTGCTAAGAAGTCAAGATTTTGCTTAGGTCCAGCTCCTTCCTGAAAAGGAGGAGATGAGTTTTAAATAACAGGTGATTAATTACAGTGTAGGAGGCACAGGCCTCAGTAGATGCAGATTCCCCAACAATTAAACAAGCTTTGAGTGGACCAACCTGGGGTACTGCTTGCTGCATCCTATGCACTGCTTTAGACCAATTGTGACCAGTATGCGTGACAGAAGAAAGAAGGCAGCAATTTATGTTTTTTAGGTAAATGCAAGCAATAGCAACAACAAATGTGGACACAGACACAAGGGGAGATAGTAGCACAAGAAGATAGAACAGGTGCGCTGCTCAAAATCAGAAAGTGCCAGAGAAGCCAAATTCAGCATACTAACCAGTAGGCCTCAAAACATATACTAAGTGTAATGACTGTTGACACAGTAGCAGGTGTGCAGCTCGTGTGCCCGGGAAAACTGGCACATGGGGGACTACAGGCGTCTTTTTCAGCTCTGTGGTGCATGGCAATTCTCAAACAGTTGAAATGAAGAAAGGAAACTATGGCAGAGTAATCCACCCATCTAGCTCTATTGAACAAGTATACATTTTGGTAAACAGATGTAAAACCAACAACAAATACAAATTTGTGTTACTTGTTCTTAAAAAACTGCTCCCACTGAATTTGAGCCTTTTCGGAACACGTAACTGAGATGTGATATAGGAAATCCGCACACACTCTCTTTGGACGTGGGTTGGAGAGGATACGCTTGATGAGCATTTCATACTGTCATTTTGGATTTTGTGAGGAATTGTCCTCCTAGACATACGGAAAAACCTATTTTCAAGGGAAACGAGGCTTTATGCAGCCCTTCAACTCTACGATGTTCCATCGTCTGTCCTGATGAAAACCCAACATTATGTAAAGAAAATACACACTTCCTAAGAGGGTTGAAACATTAACAGTTTTACACTCAGCTTCTATTACATTCTTGGTTGTGAGCAAATTAAGGTCTTTTGAAAGTAGTCCACCAATGAGTGACCACAGATATATACACGTTGGACAAGCTTATTTGATGATTGGGAGTGTTTATGTATAAGTGTTTAAGCACTTTTTTCTTGATGTATTGCACAAGCACTTTTTCACTCATTACCAATGGAGCACATCAACGTTTGATTTGTGGAATTGCTATACTTTATATCAACAGGAAACACTTTATAACCAGCAAGTGTTTTCTCCAAGCCGTTGAGGTGGGGCCAAATGCTAGGCCAGTGAGTGAAAGTGTTCTGAGCCATCATGAACCTATGAAAACGTCTGTAGAACTGTAGGACAGGCACATGAAATTACACATCCTGTAGGTCCAAGGGCTCCATCGAGTCCCCTAGATCCAAGGCACCAAGGCACTCTGCCAAGGTCAGTATCCTGAAAGTATCCTTCTACATCAGGCTATTCAGATACCAAAAGTCTAATACTAGTCTGAATCTGCAGCCTCTTTTGGGCACCAACATGAAGAGGGATTAACACCCCTTGCCCCACTTCGCCTCGAGAATTCTCTTCTCTGGCCCCTTTGGTCTGCAGTGACTCATAGGCAAAGATGGAGGGCTGATCAGTCTAACTTTAAACAAAAACAAAACAGAGAGGAGGGGAAGCATGACCATCAGAGGGAATCAAAGCAGCTTGGCTGCAGGCATGGTAAGAGATGCAGTAAGTGACCACGGCCTCAGCTCCCACATCCTTTGCTGCCATGAAACGGCTGAAGGGTTCTTGCAATGGCTGCGAGGGCTGTCTTTAAAAATAGGCAGGACCCCAAACGTATCCTAGGGATTGTTGATGGATGAATTTTCGCCATGCTTGTTGGAACCGAGAGGCGGGGGCTGGCAACCCTAAGGAGCGGGCTGTAAAATGGCTATCTTTGAAACATTCTACTGCAAAGAACTAGTGGTTCTTTTCCGGAGGAAGACGTAAAATGCAGAGTGGTGATTCACCCCTCCATATAAACAACAGACTCTGATTCTAACCGTGGAATGTGTATTCAAGCTCAATTACACATTTTAATGGAAGTTATAAACAGAGGAAAATGTAACTGGTATGAAATAAAAGCAGGAAAAAATAAAACTTACTAAAATGAAGGCAAACTGCCTAAACTCTGTAGCAAATAAATCTTTGGTTATACGTGTGTCTGGTCTTCAGTTACTGCCCTAGTCTGCATTCCTTATTTGTTTTGTTGTGCATTTCAGGTGCTCAGTTTTGAAATCATTAACTAGACACTGCAAAAAAACAAGAAAGCAAACTGCTTGTGTAAAAGAAAAGCAACAGTGATATCGAACATGGCAATGACAGTTAATGATTTTAAGTAGAAATGCCATTGACGGACAGTCCAAATTCAGCACCAAAGGGTTGTGATGTTCTATTCCCAAGTTAAAAAACCAAGAGGAGTGCAATAATGTTTTTATGAAGTCCAGCACCTCATGGATAATTATGACATGGATGACCACTACATTCCCAAGGCAAGGCTGCTATGTTCACTACTACCAACCTTTTTTTAATATAAAATGATTTTAGTTAATTATTGTTAATACTGTTACCCATTAACTTGCATCCCTAGCACTACATTTCTGTTAGTTGAATTTGAATAAATATCATTAATGTGGCAATATCTGTAGTGGTGGTCTCTGTAGTTGGTACAGATCGGCTTCAAAATCAAGCCCTCCAATTAGGATGAACATCAAGGTGCCATACTATGGAGCATCCAAAGAGATTTTTATGTTACCAAGAGGGCACAGGAAGTGTATACGTATCGATTAATTTAGGATTATATGCTAACAGGATTCACATTTCAGGAATGAAACAAAGAACTATTACGTGTGCATTGAACGAGGTGCAGCAGTTGTGCGTATTTGCAGTAATTATTTTAAAACAATCGACTGGCTATGAAAACACCTGAAGTGATCATAACAATCTATAAACAATTACATAGAACTGATGCACACACTGCTGATCATCTGAACTGCTTGTTGGTCACAGATAGCTATTCCTACCTTGGATCAATCACGTCTGGGTAAGCACATACTCTTAGAGTTTTAGAATTTGAACCAACAGCGTAGAGGGAACCACTTGGATGGAAAGCAACTGCTCTGACTGCTTGAGTATCTTCAAGGGTCGTAAGACAAGTGAACTGGTGCTTTGATGTGTCCTCCTGTAACATACAAAGAAGAAAAATAGTCTTATAATTAAAAAAGTTTTCTCAGATAGGAAAGTTACTCAAACAACAAAAATCATGACCAATGTCAAGAGGAGGGTTAGGAGGTAAATTTTGAATAAACCATCTGCCCTGCTCCTTACTAAGAATTCTAAACATTAATTTATTTTACCTTTGTTGTCTTCCTTTTTAATACGTTTGACAGAACCTGTACTATTGCTCTTGTAGGCATCAATTAAAAGCAATATTTTTGTAACTTACTGTAAGTATTAACTTTGCAGTATATTGAACACATATGAGAACAACTAACCTCTTGAGGCCCAATACGTGGCCATGCATTTTATGTCCCCCTTCAAAGGCAGCCCTTTAAAATACAGCTTGTTCTGGTGCAACACCCCAAACATATATGGCATGAGAGGATGATCAGTTTCAGTTCTTGGTAGTAGCACAAGAAATTATGGGCAATTAAACAAAAGGTGGTTGCTTGAGTTGTAAATTCATAAGTAATGAATAACTTCACTCCTTGAAAATGCTGCATGCCACTTTTCATCGAGCACTGCTTTTCAGCTATCCTCCATTTTAACCTTAATGAGCACTAATTCACACTCTAATTCAGAGGGGTGGATCCAACTTGCTAACTGAAATCAGTAGCTCATTAGCTATATAAAATGCTTCCAATGGCACAAGTTAGGATCTCCTGACCTAATATCCTTTGAGTGTCCACCACGAAAATTAATAAAAAGGACAAAGTGTGCACAACTGCAACTAAATTAAGTTATTTCAGCACAAAGCTGTGATCTGCGTACTGTCACCCACCTCTGAGCAAGTGCTTGTAAAATTGAAGACATGCTGTGCACGTTAAGGAAATGTGTCCGAAACCTCTTTTGTCATGTTGACTGCTCATCTCTTTCGTCATCACACGAATGCTAAGAAAAGTTGTGGTACACTTTAAAGTGGTTCTAGAATTTGTTTACAGCAGAGTCCACTTCTACTACAATCAACTGAGCCAATACCAGTTCAGATTTTGTGAAAAACAGTTACCTGCGGCAGGACCCGGACACTTTGCTAATACCTTTCATCAACTTTTCCTCTTGCTCTATCATTCATCATCCTCATAGGGCAGTGCTCATTTCTGCACATCAGTGACTGAACCGTTATGTTTTTAATGCCATTTTAAAGTGACACAAACATAAAGGCACTGTTATACTATGCAATAAAAAAACACAAAGGAATCTCAGCCAAAACAGACTTAAAACGTCCAGTAAATACTTTCAATACATAGACATCGTAAATATTGAATATTATTAGAAATAAGCATGGAACGAAAGCTTAATAACTTCAAAATAAATAAGATAATTTATAAAAGTGCTGTTTTCCATTATTTCACTAAGGCAAGAGGCTTTAATCTTTGTCAAACGTGCTTGAAACACAAATGTCAATTATGGACTCCCATATCTCTGTGCGGTGCCTCTGCAAGAAACATGACTAAGCCCTGTGACAAATGGATGCACCCGAAAGCCATCAAGGAGTGAGAAGCAAAACCCTGCATCACAGAATACAAGAAGCAGGGTCGCTTAAAACTCAGATCGCAAGGTCAGTGCCAGTCCAGATTGTATGTGTCAGGTAAATCAAAGTCAAGAGACAAGTCAAAGAAGAATTACAGGAAGAGCAAATGAGACCCTACAATGTTCAAATGGTCCCACTCTACACAGAAGTCACCCAGTGGATGTTCAAGACCTCACGACTCCGGTTTCTCCTTTCTTCTTGGACCAAACACTAATTTTGGAGCAGATATGCCACGAGATCTCCAGCCTACTGTCGACTCTGCATCAAGTTGCAGCTTTCAAGGATGTCCATGCTGCAAATCTTCAGATTCATTCCAGCTGCCTCTGGCCTGCCTTCTCCCTGCACAGACCCACTGGGGACCACAGTCATACTTTGCCTGCAGTCCCTTCTAGCAGTGGATCACCCAAATGCTATGTGCCATAGACCACTGCTGGTGAAACTATGTTTCTAACACAACACCATACTCTGGTGAGCTTCGTGGTGCAGGCCTCCGCTTTCCCGGGAATCAAAAAAACTGATGAAATGAGCAAGAACATTTTTCTTCAGGTTGTAAGTAAAATGTGCTCGCTGAATGCCATCTGTCTTTCCAAATGCTAGAGCCACAATCCTCTGGGTCGTGGCCATGAGGTTTTGCCTTTGCTGAATCTTACAAGTATTTCTCTAGAACACTGGTCCGCTCTTTTCTATGAAACCATTTGTGTTAGAAGTAGCCGTCAGAAAAAACATACTTGAGTTACATTTTTCTTGAAGACAAAATAACAAATTTCTCTTACTGAGGAGTTGTCTTACCAACCAAGAATAACCTAGTGTTGTCCACATAATATCTGAGATAAAGCAATCTCACATGTTAAGCTGTAAACCTAACATGAAAATAATATCCATGTAAGCTCCCTTTGCAAAGGATTTTTCAAGTACTCATGCATGCATTATATATGTGGTATCAGCAGAACGCTAATCTAGCCACAAGGCAGAAAAGTGCTGAACATAGCCAAAGTGTGCAGACAATGAATTACTGAAAGAATAGCCGAGGTCTAAGAGTGGAGGTGGACTGTTAATCTGTGGTAATGCACAGTTCATTAAAGAGGTGTGTCTTTGGCTCTTTCCTACATTGGAACATGGTTGTGGTAGTCCTAGTGGGTTTAAGTGTGGCATAAACAACTGAAAATACAATTACCTGCCGTGCTCCGTAGAGAAAAGGTATCATAGTCTCTAGGTAATGCCTAGCAGACATATTTTTTTCCATTGCAGAAGACACAAACTGAGAATTAAAATACATCACATTTTCAGTAAAAGCTAACAAAACAATAATTCTATCTAAGACCAATGCATAGTAACTTTATCTGAGCCATTTGGACCTATGGAGTTTTATAGTGATGAATGTTGATGTGGAGGATCTGATCTTTAATATATTTATGTGGGTATAAGCAAATCCTTCAGGGTTCTGTTATAGGTGAACAATGAAAGGGAGCTAGAGGGAAGACAACATTCTCTCATAAAAGTGAATGGTGTGAAAACGAAAGTAAGCCAAGCTGGACATTTTGAAATCAATGTAGCCCTTATGTAGGTCCTTAGTGCCTGCAAGGTATTGTGCATCACTGCAAACAGGGGAAACACAGAGGAATTTTCCTAGGCAACCCTATTCAAAATGGATGACTAACAAACTGCGGCCTTTCACAATTTAGAAGGCATACATGAGGGAATTTGCCATTGATTATAAAAGTAGACAGATTGATTTGACAAGTTACCTAATTTTCCAACTTCTTTTGCAAGACCTGAAGATTCAGTTGCCACTTGCGAGAGATGATCTGCCTTGCATTTATGCTTTTACAATAACAATCTCCTAAAGCCAAGTTGCACTTGGGGGAATGCTGTTAAATGAGGCCCAGTTTTAAACCACCATTATCTGAGCAAAAGGTGGGACCATGTTTCTTTGATTGTTTAGGTACTATGTGGTTGCAGTATTGTCAGCATACATCTGTACAAATTCCCTGTTGAACGAAATGTATTTAGAGAAACAAATCTGCAGTCATCAAAAAGAGGGTGATGTATAGACCCACATCCTTTTGTTACCAGCGTATAGGGGTCTGGAAATGATTACAGAGGTGAATTTCGTTCTCACTCATGCTTGTGACAGTCTGCTGTGACAGAGTTCTCAGAATGTGGCTGCTGAACTAAATTCATTTGACAAGTCTGTGATCTCACAACCATTTATCCTAGGCAGTCTTAAGCTGTTGGTTTATGACAAATGCTGTTCGTCAAGCTTTTTAATTTAGGGCTAGTGAATAGGGTACTTAAGTTTGTGCTCCACTCGTTTTGAGTCATAAAAAGGCAACCTGAATTGAAAAGAAAACTGATGTCATGGTCCTTTTTAAAGCTATCCACTTCTCAAAAAGACATTGCTAGCACCTTGTATCCGTTGACAAGGCAGCGGGGGGGGGGGGAAATTAGCCAGGTTGATCAAAAACTCCAAATTGAAGAGTGGTGCAAATTAAACTAGAGACTTGACTTTCAGAGGTGCAACCAGCAGCAATTGCCTACGTTGGGGTATAAATGAACTCTGGAGAAGATGTGCAGCTACATAGGAATAGAATGCCATATATTCTGGGTGCTGAATTCAAGGGTGAGGTGTATGTACTGAAAATTAAGCTCTTCTCAAACAAGCCTATAACAGTTTCAATCATCATTTTTGATGAAAGCTAAAAGTGAATATCTTCTAGCTTGCAAAGTTGATATCTAGGTTCACCCTCTAAAGTTGAAAAAGCATCCAATCAATCAATTAGGTGTTATTTGTATAGCACAGCTTGTCACCTGAGTGGGTATTAAGGACCTTGCTGCAGATTCTTATTTGAAAAGCCAGGTTTTAGTCCCTTTCTGAAGTGGGTCAGCGAGGGTGCAGTGTGGAGGGGGACGATATTCCAGGCTTTGGCCGCGAGGAACGAAGAAGGAGTGTCCTCTTGAGCGGCAGCCACGTATGCATGGTATCTCTGTGAGGGCGATGTGTGTCGAGTAGAGGTTCCAGGTAGGTTGGAGGAGGTAAAAGGTGGTGGTTCATGTAGAAAGGTCATTGGTTATGGATTGCTTTGAAGCCAAGGGTCAGGAGCTTGAAGTGGCATCTTTCCTGGATCGGGAGCAAACGGAGGTCCTTCAGGTGCTGGGTGATGTGGGTTATCTTGGGCAGGTGGAGGATCAGTCTGGCGGCAGCTGCGTTCTGCATCATCTGGAGTCTTTGCATGACTTCGGTGGTGGTGCCTGCATAGACTACTGGAGGTTCAATGGGTACAGAGATTCTAAAGGCAACACCATTCGACGCCCGCAGCAGACACCCCTTCTGATTTCAAATAAACCTTTACAGTGTGTGTACTTGGATCATTGTGGTCCGCTAACGCCAGATAGTGCATACAAATATATTTTGGTTGCTGTAGATTCGTGCTCCAGATTTGTGTGGGTCTAGCCACAGCGCTCGGCTGATGCTCGGACTGTTATTAAAGATTTGCGCATCTTTGTCGATACATTTGCAGTTGCGGCTTTTCATTCGGACCAGGGCCCTGCTTTTGCCTCTAAGGCATTCAGGGACACCATGGCTTCGTTGGGGGTCCAACTCCAATTCTCGTCTCCATTTCATCCCGAGGGAAATTCTGTCGTGGAGCGTTTAAATCGTGATTTAAAGCAATCCTTAACGGCCAGAGTTATAGGTACGGGTCGTAGTTGGCTAGCCCACCTGTATGGAGTACAGAGAGCACTTAATAACTTGCCTAGAAGGTCCCTGGGGGGTTGTACTTCACATGAGTGCCTGTTTGGAACACATATGTATGTTCCTGATCTAGATGGTCCTGGTGTGGAGACGGCAGATACGCCCTTTGACATAAATGATCGTGTCGCTGTTTTACAGGATTTACAACAATTCCGTGAAGATAACTCTTCTGCGAGTGCTGCCTCCACAGGAATTAAGGATGAGCCAGTAACGCCTACTGGTTGGATACCCAGGATTGGGGATCTTGTGCGTGAAAAGGTCACAGTAAAGAAAGAATTTGGTCCTTCTTATCGAGCACCAGTCCCTGTATTAGGGGTTAGCGGCACGAGAACTGTAATTTTTCCGCCGCTGCACGGGGCCAAACGAAATCGCTTTGTTTCTATTGATAATGTCAAGTTACAACATGTGGCCGATTCTGCACAGCAGACCAAGAGGGACACCCAGTAGTTCCGGAATCCCTCTCACTACTGGGGAAGAAGTCCCACTGCAGGTGGTTTGCACCGATGCTGTTTCCTTTCCGATCTTGGGGAGGGTGGAAGCTGATCTTGCGATTGTTCCACAGACGACGATTAATTTGGAATCTTTTGATCAAGTCGCTGTATGTTCTACTGATATTTCTGAACATGTGGTTTACAGTGTGCCAAGGCGAGAGCCTCCATCTGCTTCTTTGTTCACAGTTGCACCTTTTGCAAGAACTGCCTCTGGCTGCTTCAACGACACTGATGATGCCGTGTCAGAGTCCTCGTCCTCACTATCTTCAATCCGAGGTCCACGTAAGCTGCTGTGTTGGCTTAAACGCACATATTTTGTTTTTCCTTGGAACTATTTGTGGCTTTTTATGGCTGTAATGACTATTTTTTTGTGGTTGGGATTTGTGGTTACTTTTTTTCTAGTAATACAAAGTCATTTTCTTCCTGAACGATCTGACATTGAGCACGTGGAGATGGTGTTAAAACCACATTTTTCGTCTCATATGGTTCGAAGAGACTTGTCCAATGTAAACATTTCTGCAATACCGATTCCGGATGGGATTGTGTGGGACAAAGTAATGTTTGATATATATGGTCCCACTGAATTGATTCAAATACCGTATGTTCTCAAATTATCAATGAATGAAATCGTTATACCAGGCATTGTTTCTGATGATTGGGATGTGAAGACAGTAGATTCTATGCTGACAGAATTGCAATATTATACTGTCTACGACGATGAAGATGCTTACCTATTTAGAGATAATCATGGTGACATGTTTTGCTACAACTATTATGGACACCACTTTATTCATAAAGCAAGTAGCCCTAAGTCCATATTTGATTATGTGCAATGGGAACATTGCCCAACTCCTCCACAGGGGAGTTCTAAAACGTATTATGATAAATTTGCATATTTTTCTGGGCATAATCAACAAAATGCTAAGTCTTATTATTTTAAAGTTACTCCGTATGCTAATAAGCAAATGTTATTGACCGATACTAAATTACTGTATTCAAATTTGTTTGTATCTAAACTTTCGGTTGAGGGGTATGAATATTGGCTTAAGACTGTTGACTTAAAAAGTGTCTGGGGAACGAAAAATTGGCAAATGCAAGGCAGGGACACATTGTTTAGGGCATGTATTATCCCTGTGCAGATGATTTTCCTCAATGACACAGTACAACAGACTAGCTGTTTGGGCTTAGCAACGATTAGAGAGTTAAATTTGCCTGGTATACCTGTCCCTTCTAAAAATTGAACAATTGGCAGCGATACGTAAATGCCACGTTTAGTGAGTTTACACACTGGGTCCAGAATGGTACGCTTAACACTTCATTGATACATCCAGGCGGGTGGTTATTATGGCCCATAGACACTAATAAGTGTCATCAACGTTTTGTCACCTCTTCAGGGGTGTTCAGGACTAGTAGGGCAGACCCTCGCTACATATCACCTGAACATAATGATATCATAACTATATACAGCGTGGGAAAGCTTTGTCAGCAATGGTTAAAATCATCCACGCTGGATGCAGTTAAATTACATCTCACGTTGCTGTCTAATAATACTGACTTGCACGAGTTTTTGTCAGGACCAAAGATGCCACGGAAGAAACGTTTTTTATATGAAGTATATAATGAGATTTGGAAGCTTTCACAACAGGAGGCAGCGGCCAGGTTGAGACAAATTGATCAGGAAAATCTGATACAGGCTTTGTCTGTTGTGGATAATGGGATACATACCCTTTCAGAACGTGCTTACACAATTGACAACATCGTTTCCTCTGCTATAGACATTATTAAATCAGATATGTCTTCTTTATATCATGGGCAGAGTCAGACGCGGTCCATCATGCAGCTGGGTTAGACTCTACAGACCTTGAAGGCAGGTCGTGTCCCGTGGCAGCACATTCGTGCCAGGGAGATCTTTGTTTCCTTTAATTTGACTCGTCAACAACAGCTGATGGATAAAAAGGAAGCAACGTATGTCATGTTAAATATTGAGAAATTGGAGAAACTGCCTTTTACGGTTGCTGAGATTCCGTCAGCTGAGTGGTTGATTCATGGGGTTATTAATTTGCCTATCTCCACTCTGCAATTTACTTCTTGTTTGAAGCACATTCCAGTGGGTAGATACGAACGGTTGGGAGACAGTTGCATACACGAGGTGTGGGAGCTTCCCTTTCTATACAGATGTATTAATGGTTTGAGGGAGGTTTTTCTTAGCAGTAGTGAATGCAAAACTTCTGTCAGCCATTCCATGGTTTGTAAACAGCTGTCCTTGCACGGGGCGTGTAACGCTTCGATTGCTAACTTAGCTTGTTATCTGAAGGGAGTTCCAGTCCCGGTTATTAAAAACACTTTCCAGGTGCTTTCTAACGGCAGTTACATTGTTCTTAACAGCGAACACTGCTGTGGCATGCGTGCCGGAATAGTTTACGTAGTCGTGGTCACCAAGGCCGTTACGTGCTGCGGGAATGTGTTGTTTCCCCCCACTCAAATTAGGGAGGTAGCAGACATCTGGCCTCATATTGCTACTTCTGAGGTGAATTTCGACAAGTTGAGTCGACTAAAGGCTTTATTGTTTCAAAAGCATGTGGCCCTTACATCTGCTAGCGAGACCTACGCACTTCAGGTGGCAAGGTCATCGGCGGAAATACAGTCCCTTTTGAATACTAAATTTCCGAGCCACTTTGGTGAACTTGTGGGACGTATATTTAATGCGTCCAGCACTGCTGGAATTGCACATTTTTTCAAAGCCGTTGGTGTTGGTTTTGCTCACACCTTCTCTTCTGTATTCGGTTTAACACCTTCGGCTATACACTCTATTTTCGGAAGCATTTTTGGGGGTTTCCCAATTACTTTGGCTTTATTGGCTGGAGTCTTGCTATTGCTGCTGTTCTTCCGTAATGGCTGTCCCGCCACGACGAGATCCTATATTGATGCTCCCGTCAGAGCAGCTGTGTTGTGAACGCATGTTGCAGCATTTTGGAGCAACACTCCTGGGACATTTGGAGTGTGACTGGTCTCTGACATTCCGGCCGGTTTTGGATTGTGTGCAACCCGTGTTTCGGTGCCTCTGGTGCTCGTTTGAACATGCACTGGCTCTCTGTCTCTCGCTGCAGCGCCCTCCAGTGGTCGATCCTGATCTGTTGATGTTCCCGATTAGGGCTCATTCCCAGACTTGTGTACTACGTTGCGTTTGCTTCGTGAGGCAGTTTATGAGATTCCCTTCCTGGAGGAAGATGGTATTGTCTCATTCATAGGCCCTGCACGGGGTGCCGCCCTGGATGGTTTTGGGGCTTTGGAACACACCTGCTCCATGGTACTTTTTGGCGTGGATCTTCCGATATTGACATATATCGAAGTGGAGGAGCACCTGCTTTCTATTGCTTCTGTCTGACAATTGGATTTTTTTCTAAAAATTGACATTATATTGAATTTGGCTTTATCGTCACATGCTTCCCAAATTTATGACTTTGTTGTCCTCTGACCTTGTCGAAATATATATTTTTATGTATTGTTTATATCTGGGGCATACTTTTATATTATTGGAACCACTTGCTACCGACAAGGGGAGGGTGTAGTGTGGTTAGTTTTACGTATCCTTTGCGCATTAGCTTCAGGCTTTAGGCCTTTGTGCACTTCGCCCTGGATGTATTTTATTCATTTGCTCGCAGCTTAGAGCCTCTGTGCACTTTGCTCTAAATGCTTTTTATTCGGCTTCGTACTGTTATTTTTCAAATAGCCAGTTCTACGGTCTTGTTTTATATTCATATCACACTGTTTAGCCTACTTCAGCACTGGAGTTCTCCATAACACATTCTTGTTCACTCTGTGCTTCAGTCAAGGATACACCATGATAGCGTTGTTCTTATGTTTTACTCTCCTGGTGACTATTTCAATCCTACTGTGTTGTATAGTTCTGGTTATTGCGGCTCACGCCTTATTATCTAAAATGCAGTCGTTTTATTAAAACATTATATAAAACTTATACTGCCTTTGTCATTTGTATATGAGATCATACTGTAAATGAGAGAGTTGGTTTGGATCTGAGTGACCACGACTTCCCTGAAGTTCCAAACATGTCATGCGCTCGGCTGCCCAATCATCTCTTTCCTAAGGGAGAAATGAGGCACTGTTAGTTAGCCGGAGCAAACCCGGATTTAGGGTGACAGAGGTCCTTCCAAGTGGGTCAGACTCAGTCCCCCACACCGTGAATGATCCTGCTGCCTAGAAATCCAGTAGTCTCATTTAGGATAATGAGAGCCCACGCGACACTAGTTTCTGATGAAGACTGAAAGGTATGAAGAAACCCTCCACTGATATGCTGGAACAAACTTTCCTTATCTTTTCTCTCCAGTAGAGTTGTTAGGGAATTTCTGAGAGGTGTAATAATGGCATATTATCCAGTTAGAAAGTCACCAGGTCCCAGGAAGTTGAACTTTGGGCTCTCTCAATTAATGCGAACCCCTTTGAACCCATCCATAAGGCAATTTCTTTGAAAACATTATTTGCAGTTTTTCTGTCTGCTATGGCAATAGGCGATCTGCAGTCAGCAACTATCAAAGAATCGTATTTCAAGTTTGTAAAAAAAAAAAGTAATTTTATGTACAAATCCATCCTTCGTGGCAAAGGTATCCATGGATTTAAAATAACTTAAATTAACCTGTAAAGCTTACTGTAGGAAGGTGGCTTTGTATACAGTGGACCCAAATGATGTACACTGGGTAAAGAGTCCATGCACCCCTTATTGGTTAACAGAGGCACAAATGACAACACTAAATGCTCTCTTTTGTGTTAGTGTGGATGAGCAGTTTAGCCTTATTCCCGGGTAGTGCTAAGCATTTATTGTACTCACAGAGGCAATAAATGAGACACACACTCAAGAATAAATACAATTCAGAAAAATAACCCGCTTTTATGTAAATTTTGATATCAACAGCCCTGTTATCAAGTACGTTCTTAAATATTTATTTTTTACAGATAAGTAAAATGGTTAGTTAAATGCATCTTTACGCAGCAATATTTTCCTATGGGTAAAAATGGGTTGCATACAATTATTTTTGGTTGGTTTCTGGGGGTCCTCTTTGGGCCTTAGCGTCGGTAGGGGGCCACGGTCCAATGACCAGCAGTTGCTTGTTACCTGCCCTTGGGCATCTGGGTGCAGAGGTGCTGGTCGGATTGGTAGCTGTGCATGCTACGCAGGTGGAAAGAAGGGTGGCCATCTGGAAACTGGCTGCAGAGGAGGGCTTGGGGACAACTCTGGGAGCTCTCAATGGGGGTGTTGGGTCACAAGGGTCCGGGAAGCAAGAAAGCACAGTCCATTCTCGGGTACCCAGGCTGGGACTCTCGGGTGCATATTAGATAGGTCGGCTGGGATCAGTACTTCAAAGGCTCTCGTGATTGTCGGTCTCACTGGTTGAAGGTGCAAAATAATGACAGCTGGGCTACTCTGTAAGTGGGACTCTCTGACATCCCTGGACAGTTTCTCGGCCTTGGTAGAGTGGGAGCCAGGTTAGGACTCAAAGGAGCTTGGTTTGTAGCAAGGGGTCTTGCTCTGCTGCTCCGGTTGGTCCTGGATCACTTGAATCTGAAGGCTGATACCTATGAACTTTAATGGAACTATGGCAAGGGTAGGACTCTGGAAGCACTTGATCTGGTTAAGATTGCAGTGGATGGAGAAAAAAAAAAAAAGAGGCACGCCAGTATAAAACGGCATTAATTTAATTTGATATGTTTTACTTATGATAGTGCTCTGGCCTCAATGAGGATCCTTCTACAGTTCTCAAGAATGTCTAATCCCCAAATTCATGGTGTTCAGGAGCCATTCTGTCAAAGTCAATGAATCTAGGTCCAGATTAAGTACTGGTGCGATCAGATTCTGCGTAGGTAAACTGAAGGTGCCACTCAGAAGCCCCAAGTACCCATACTGTCTGGATCAGGCTGGAGCTACTACAACAACGCTATAGAACTTCAACAATATTATAGCATTATCAATTGACTCTGGTACTATCCATAAAATGAGGAGAAAGAATGGAACGATTTATGTAAACCTTCTGTCCCATGTCATTAAACATGCATTTCCCATCATCCTTTGTGTGCTGGCAAAGTGGAAGCATATTTGTTTGCTCTTGTAATGAACAGGTGGATATTCAGACAGTCCCACTTCTGAAATACTGACTCCTGAACCATCTGGTTGAGCCTATGCATGTGGTACACTTCTCCTAGCCCGCTAAATGATTGGACACTCGTTTATGACTCTGCCATTAAAGAGATATAATTGAAATTTGTCAATGCCCATAGATGCTGGGACTCCTGTGAGAACGCTAGTGACTCGGCCCCACCTTTTCTATCTTTTGATGTAATACATGAACATGGTGTTGTCCATTCTTATTAACATTACTGAAAGATCAATTCCTGGAATGAATGAAGGTAGCTTTTTGTAAAGTCTCTGTGCTCAATGACGTTGATGTGGAGTGATGTGTCTTCAGGGCTCCTGAGGCCACATGATGACAATTCCTGCATATGTGCGCCCAGTGCTTTTCATGGACCCATCTGTGGTCATCACAATGGCGAAAGGAATGGTAGGATAGTAAAGGCCTAAAGCCTAATATTCCTTATGTTGGCCACTAATGGATGGGCAATTTTGTTAAATGAGCTTAATATCCTCGATTGCAACTTGGGACTGTATTCACTATGGGTCCAATTTCTCATAGTAGATGATAATTAAGATTATAGGAAAGTAGGCGAACACCATTTCAAGCAAGAACTTTTAGATTGTTGTGTGAAGCTGCTGAAATTGCTTTGCAGTCATTAGTAGACAGAAGGTGGGGCACATTCTTCCACAGGGTATGCTTCACCCACATGTGTATCCAAAGGGGCTCCTAAGAACTGAATCTGGCTTGCAGGCATAATAGAGGATTTTGCTGCACTGATTTTAAGATCAAGGAGGTTGTAAGGTCTACGCAAGGAAAGACAAATACTGTTGTGTCTTTTTTGTTGTTGTCTCTTATAAGGCAATCGGTTAGCTATGGATAAACATGGTGATCCCATCTTCTGAGCTGTTTTGGTACTGGTGCTGGGCACTTCATAAAAATATAGGGTGCATATTTCAGGCTAGAGAGAAGGATAGAACATTAGTGGTGGAAACCAGCTAGTTGAAACAGTAGAGAGTTTCTATTGATAGGAATGATCAGAATGTGAAAATATGTGCTTTGAAGATCAAACAATGTCAATTAGTCTCCCTCCTGAAGCAGCTGGCACATGTCTTGAAAAGTAATCATTTGAAACACTGGGTTAGTGAGAAATTGAGTTCAGATGCCTTTGACACAATGTGGGCCTCCATTCATCTGACTTTTTCTAAGGAGGAGAACCTCAAATAGAACCCTTTGCTTCATAGGGACGTAGGTGGGATACCAGTGTGTTTTGGGTAAACTCCAAAGTCCAACCATAGTGTACTATATGCAGAATCCTCTTGTCCATGGTCATTAAAGAAAGGTAGCATTTTGTTTCCCCAATACTACAGGGGTGTGGTTGAAGTCATTATCATCTGTATTGCTGACTTTTTAAGTGGCCTCATTTTTCTCAGTAATGGACAAGCCAAAAAGATGTCATCTTTACACTCCACTGGTCTGATAAGAAGTATTCCTGTAGCAGACGTAATGTTGTTGCTGCTGTGGTTGATATGACTGATATGCCTGCTAGGAACTACCAAATGGTTGACAGTCTCAGGTTCTTGAGCCCCGAAAGGATTTGTGTCTAAGTGCTAGAAGAGAGCCCAATAACCTGGCTGTGGGGCTCTTGACTTTCAAATTCTTAAGGGCGTCATCCATGAAGCAGCCTAACAATACACCTTCAAATGGTATGTCTAGAATATGGTTTTGCACCTCTGGGTGAAATGCAGTCAACCTTGACAGGGTAGTCCTGTCCCTAAATCTAGCTGACGAAATTCAGTGTTGGTGCATCCACTGATGCATCAATGATAGCTGCGGAAACACTCTCTCTCCTTCTCCAAGTGTGCAATAGCCACCTCTCTTCCGTTGTATCAATCTACCTTTGCCAGTCAAGCCAACCTAACATTGCCACTGCACTAGCAGCCTGGATCGATTTAGACGCTACTGTCTAGACCTGCTTGGCAAGGGACACAACATGTCATCTTTCTCTTTTGGGGGGTGCATTACATAGAGATGAGAGAGTGGCACCAGTGTACAGATGCAGTATATTATTTTCAGCCCTCAAACAGTTCTCAAGCCATTAGCTAGTTTCTGCTTTAACCTTTTTCACTCACTTCAGAAATAAACATTTTAGGTATAGCACTCAAAGTCCTCTTCGGCACTACTTTAAAATCATGAAGGAAGCAAACAGTCTGCTGAACTTCAAACAGTAGGGAACATCTCATAAATGCTTGTTCTATGAAAGACTAAAAACTAGAGATAACGTCTAGGAGGAATCCTCAAGTTATGGACCGTTTGCACCTGCTGGGTGCTCGATGCAGTTATCCCACTCCTGGCTAGCCTCCTCATTAAGAACTTTATCATCTTCTTCAATGTCACCCTCCTCTGTAGTATCTGCTTCTACTACCCATGGTGGTGATAAAGGGTGTAAAGGTAGGAGCGGCAGTGGTTGCAGAATGGTATGGTGTGGTGGTAACTTATGGCTGTTGGAGTCATAGCAGCTGCTGCAGTAGGACTGGGTGAACAGATTCCAGTTTGATAAGCAAAGGGTCCACCCCATAGCAACTCCTCACTCCTTCCTAAGAATTGTTGTATATTGAGCAGCATACAGCTGTTGGAGAAAGGGACATTATTTGCCCACAGGAATTCAAAATCAACAGATTCTATAAAGCACATCACAATAACAGGATCCAATCATGGCAAAGAACAGAGGATTGACATTCACAGATGATGATGATATGAACCAAATCTTGGCAGGACAGTCCCTTGTATCTGACATCAGTGTTGCACAAACCATACCACGAACTCATGATTAGGACACATTAACGAAAAAGACACAGGATAAGGGTTATACTACACAGTGTAATAATGACTGAATATTTGCAGGCCAACGTGGCACCGAGAGGCGTAATAGTGACAAACACACCTAGAATATTTCTGGAAGATGCGACCTTCTGAAAAGAATGGGCCAAATAGCCTGGCACTGCAGCAGAGATTGGTTAATTCTACTAATCAAAACAGCACAAAGATGATCAGAAACCATACTAGTAGATATACAAGCCAGCAAAGGGGAAATGAGAGCCAAAGTGACAGTTTTCAAGAAAAGGTTAGATTAAATGAATGAATATAAGGAATACTTTACACAGTCCAACATAAAGAAACTCCAGAAAGAAGTCACTCAGTTTTCCTTTAGCAAAACAGACCCCCATTCAACCCCCTGAATACAAAGTACCGACAGATTTTAACTCAAATATATCTGGCACAAACTCGTCAGAAGACAGGTCTACATATTCCGAGCTGTGGGGGAGTGATGATGAACAGAAATGGGGCAACAAAACAAGGAACAGGAAGAGCCCATGGGCACATCCCTGGCAAGGGTATAACTATGCACCAACTCTTTTTTTTTTTTTCAATGGCATTTTTCCCCAACAAGGCCAACACATGCTACCATGGGGTCCTCCTTTTAACCCAATGGTTCCCCCGCATTTCCAGAACAACCAACACCTACCTTTTTTTTTTAGCCGGAGACCTGGGTCAGAAAAAAAGGAGAAGAAAAGACAAAATAGTCCACTGAGACTTAGAGGGCACGGAGAAGCACACAAGGAGCATGTCACAAGCACAACAGGGGCTGAGCACATTGACAACCTAGTAATCAACCTTACTAACAAAACTCTCACACAAACTCAGATTAAGGTACTCAACAAAGGTCTGGGGTTTGTGCCAACATCAGCACTTGAAAATCTTTGCTTGCTTTGCAAATTAGCAGTGTTTTTTTTTTTTTTTGCAAGTTGCGATTAAAAGCCCACTTTGGAGACCAAGATTATGCAGAAGAGGTCAACGGGCCTACGGAAGAAATACACATACTACCCTCCAACTCATATCACACCAGTATATCTAATGACTTTTGAAAAGGCAATCAGTATATATTTAGAAATAGAAAAACCTGACCCCATGACAGTAAGAAAATTCCAAGCCACACTGAGCATGCTGCCCTCAATGAATTGCAAACTGACACATAGATTACAATAAAACCTGCCAACAAAGTCGGGGGCATTGTTCTACAAACAACCACTGCATACAGAACTGAACTTTATGTGAATCTTATTAGCTGATGGACAGAATTACAAGATTCTAGAACGTGACCCGACCCCAGCACTGACGGTTGAAGTAGCCCCTATGATTGAGGAGGCAGAATGTGAGGGTTGGATTAACAAATATGAGGGGGAATTTTGAGAAACACTAATCCAAGAACTACATACTTTTACACCCTCCCAAAAATCCACAAAAACCGGGATCCTCCGTCCGGACGACCCATAGTATCTGGGATTGGCTCTCTATTGGATCCTTAATCTCAATTTTGTGACTAGTTTCTCATGCCAATACTGCAAAAGACACAAAGATCCTTTGAAGACCCAAATTATATATTGCTACAAATAAAAGTTCTTGGACAACTTAGTTATGAGTCTTGGATGTTGAGCGCTTATATACAAGCTTTCTCCAAAATGATACACTAGAAGTAATAAGGGAAATTCTGGAAAGGGAAGATTGGACACATACAACCCCAAAATAATTTGTTATGCGAGTACGCGGACTGCCTGCCACTCCTTTCACCGGTAGCACATTATTACAGAGGGTGCATATTGTTTAAACAATTGACCTGATATTGTGACCACACAACACACTGGTGTCATTAACAAACTCCCCTCCCACTGGTCCTTTACTCCATTAAATGACCACTGGTGGCATATGAGCAGTGGCAGGAGTGTGGCTGGTGCATAATTGGCCATAGTCTTTGTAGGAGGGTGGCCTGGCTTATAGTGGGTACCTTGTGGTACTTACACCTTGTGCCAGGTCCAGTTATCCCTTATTAGTAGAATAGAGGTGTTTCTAGCAGCTTAGGCTGTTAGAGGTAGCTATGGCAAAGCAGCTTAGGCTGAACTAGGAGACATGCAAAGCTCCTACTATACCACTTATATCATATAGCACAATATCATAAGAAAACACAATACTCAGAGTTACTAAAAATAAAGGTACTTTATTTTAGTGACAATATGCCAAAAGTATCTCAGAGGATACCCTCACTTTGGAGGTAAGTAATACACACAAATTATATGTACACAAACCCAAAACAGGTAAGTAACAGTTAGAAAAGTAGTGCAAACAATGTAGAATCACAATACGATGCAATAGGTAGACATAGGCCTAGGGGCAACACAAACCATATACTCCAAAAGTGGAATGCGAATCACAAATGGACCACAGGCCTATGGGAGGTTGTAGAGGGTCGCTGGGACTGTAAGAAAACAGTAAGGGTGTCCAAAACACCCCACCCCAAGACCCTGAAAAGTAGGTGTAAAGTTACCGTACTACCCCGGAAAGACAGTATACTCGTGATAGGGGATTCTGCAAGAACCACAACTGCTACCAAAGCACTGAAGATGGATTCCTGGACCTGAGGACCTGTAAAAGAAGGGGACCAAGTCTAAGAGTCATGCAAATGTCCGGTGGGGCAGGAGACCACTAAACCCCGGATGAAGGTGCAAAAGGACTGCCTCCAGGTGGAAGAAGCTGAAGATTCTGCAACAACAGAAGGTTCTAGGAACTTCCCCTTTGGTGAGAAGATGTCCCACGACGTGCTGGAGAATGCAGAAGTGTTTCCAGGCAGAAATACCGCAAACAAGCCTTGTTAGCTGCAAGAGTCGCGGTTGAGGATTTTGGGTGATGCTGGGGCCCAGGAAGGACCAGGATGTCGCCCCTTGGAGGAGGAGACAGAGGGGGAGCTCAGCAACTCAGAGAGCCCCCACAGAAGCCGGCAGCACCCGGAGAAGTACCGGAACAGGCACTTAGAAGACCTGAGGACAGCGGTCGACTCAGAGTCACAAAGGAGGGTCCCATGACGTCGGAGTCCAATTCAGCGAGTTGGGCAAGGCAGGATAGAGTGCCGGGGACCCAGGCTAGGCTGTGCAAAAAGGAAGTCCTGGAAAAGTGCATAGAAGCCGGGGCAGCAGCAAATCACTTAGTACACAGGTCTGCTGTCTGGCGTGGGGAGGCAAGGACTTAATTCCACCAAATTTGGACAGAAGGGCCACTGGACTGTGGGAGACACTTGGACCCAGCTCCTGTGTTCCAAGGACCACGCTCTTCAGGTTGAGAGGGGACCCAGAGGACCGGTGATGCAGAAGTTTGGTGCCTGCGTTGGCAGGGGGAAGATTCCGTCGACCCACAAGAGATTTCTTCTTGGCTTCCAGTGCAGGGTGAAGGCAGACAGCCCTCAGAGTATGCACCACCAGGAAACAGTTGAGAAAGCCGTCAGGATGAGGCGCTACAATGTTGCTGGTAGTCGTCTTGCTACTTTGTTGCGGTTTTGCAGGCGTCCTGGAGCAGTCAGCGGTCGATCCTTGGCAGAAGTCGAAGAGGGAAGTGCAGAGGAACTCTGGTGATCTCTTGCATTCGTTATCTGAGGAAAAGCCCAGAGGAGAGACCCTAAATAGCCCAAAAAGGAGGTTTGGCTACTGAGAAAGGTGCTTACCTCTCTTGGTAGCCAAACCTATCAGGAGGGGTCATTGACGTCACCTGCTGGCACTGGCCACTCAGAGCTGTCCAATGTGCCCCAACACTTCTGAATCCAAGATAGCAGAGGTCTGGGACACACTGGAGGAGCTCTGGGCACCTCCCCTGGGAGGTGCTGGTCAGGGTAGTGGTCACTCCCCTTTCCTTTATCCAGTTTCATGCCAGAGCAGGGCTGGGGGATCCCTGAACCAGTGTAGACTGGCTTATGCATAGATGGGCACCATCTGTGCCCATCAAAGCATTTCCAGAGGCTGGGGGAGGCTACTCCTCCCCAGCCCTTCACACCTATTTCCAAAGGGAGAGGGTGTAACACCCTCTCTCAGAGGAAATCCTTTGTTCTGCCTTCCTGGGACCAGGCTGCCCAGGCCCCATGGGGGCTGAGTTACCATTGTGACGCTACATATAGGTAGTGATCTATATGTAGTGCACGCGTTTAATGGTGTCCCCACACTCACAAAGTCCGTGGAATTTGCCCTGAACAATGTGGGGGCACCTTGGCTAGTGCCAGGGAGTCCACACACTAAGTAACTTGGCACCTAACCTTCACCAGGTGAGAGTTAGACATATGGGTGACTTATAGGTTACGTATGTGCAGTGAAAATGGCAGTGAAATAACGTGACGTTATTTCACTCAGGCTGCAGTGGCAGTCCTGTGTAAGAATTGTCTGAGCTCCCTATGGGCGGCAAAAGAAATGCTGCAGCCCAAAGGGGTATCCTGGAACCCCAATACCCTGGGTACCTAGGTACCATATACAAGGGAATTATAAGGGTGTTCCAGTGTGCCAATGAGAATTGGTAAAATTAGTCACTAGCCTGCAGTGACAATTTTAAAGCAGAGAGAGAGCATAAACACTAAGGTTCTGGTTAGCAGAGCCTCAGTGATAAAGTTAGGCACCACACAGGGAACACATACAGGCCACAAACTTATGAGCACTGGGGTCCTGACTAGCAGGATCCCAGTGACACATATCAAACACACTGACAACATAGGGTTTTCACTATGAGCACTGGGCCCTGTCTAGCAGGATCCCAGTGAGACAGTAAAAACACCCTGACATATACTCACAAACAGGCCAAAAGCGGGGGTAACAAGGCTAGAAAGAGGCTACCTTCCTACAGTCTTTGATAAACATTTATCTGTAGGATACACTACATTTCAGGAGCGAGTATGGGGACTAAAACTCCCTCCACTGGTAGCACATGATTAGTGGCATCATTAAAGACGTTGCATTTTGGGCTAAATACTTTGTTAAATATTCATACAAGGTTAATACTGCATATTAATTTCGGGAGCGAGTACGGAGACTACAACTTTCATCATCTCCACGCGGACGCGCGACTAACATGTAATTGAGCATCGCTGGCATTCAGGATCGTGAGCTAGCCCCTGTGATATTGTCCTGATTGCCCTAAAATACCCCGCAGGAGCCCCCTCTACCTACTAACATTGTTGCCTCAGCTAGGGGAGACCTATTGGTAATCTAGATCTTTATCGGGCACAAGTACTACCATCTGATCACGTGCTACGCTGGTCACGTGACTTCCGTGGCTGTACACTTAAAAACGTCATTGAGCACGAGGTAAGCCAAGATGCAGGGAGAGATGTAGGTCACATTGCAGAATCGATCCCTCGACCAAGTAGGTGCCTTTAAACTTTTATCCCTGCACTCAGTGGGATCTTTTGAGAAGCCATACTACAAAACAGACTATCTCTCTCTGTTTTTATGGGCGAGCGCAAAGCGCTCCGTCCCATGCTGTAATCTCTCTTTGGGCTTCTAACCAGGCCCATGTCACTTCAGTCACTTTCAAGCCACTTGCTTTCTTTTGTGAAAGGCATGCATACGTCATGCCTTTTCCGGTGTTTAGCCCACCTAAACAGCACCGGTTAACTTCTGAAACTATTCGAGGGTCGATGTTTTTAGCATGGTTTCCGGACTACTTGATCTTTTTATTTTCCACGCAGCACGATCGTGTTTTTTTCCTTGTAATTTGTGTGGCAAGAAAAGTCCGGTTAGGAGTTTACAATGCTAATAGCTCTAACTCGAGCAAATGTGAGACCCATTGGATTACAAATGCTTGGGGACTACAGAGACCATCCCCCTTGCATGTCCCTATTGTGCCGCTTTAATATATAGGCTATGTAATTAGACTGCTACAACTGTCACTATTTGTGTGCATGCTATATACTATTTTTTTCTAAGTTTGACCTTTAAGTTTAATTTAGCATTTGGCTATCGTGCCTTTTAATAGTATATTCTTGTGACTTCAAGAGACAGTAATTGATGCTTTGAGGTGTGACTCACGAGTGTTTTTATGTTTTTACCACACTCTAATAGGGTTTTTGTGCCTTAGTGATATATTGAGGAGAGTGTCCTAAATATGGTCTGTATATTGTGTGTATGCTTCCTTAAAACGATTATTAGAGCGTCAGAATAGGTTGAAAAGCTCAACCACACCATGCAGGGGTAATGGGGTGCCCAAATAAATGGAATAAAATATGGGGTATATGTAATGTGTACAAAGGAAACATCTGTGTACCCCTGGATAACACTGTTGATGATGTCTTGTAATTGAGCTATTGTTGATTCAACCGCTGAGTTGGGGTTTGATACTGGAATGGTCTACTATTGTAATGTGACTGCCCTACTGGATCTCTGCCAAGGGCTGCTGCAGTTTGTTTTTCTATTTGATCTGCAATGTCTAATGTCACCCATGTTCTCTCTGTTCATGCAGGTATATAGAACACATTTTGGCCCTGAAGAAAGCAGACTGACCTTTTGGAGCAGCTACATGGCTGAAACATATCACCCTCTTGATGTCAAGGACATTCATGTCCTTATGACATCTCACTGTTGCTCAAGACCTTGCTCAATAAATAACTGTAAGATATATGAGGCAATTTTAACTCACCTATACAAATCCCTTGCCTTTCACTTCATGAGTGCTCCGCTTACAAACATGTAGAGCCCACCCACCCACATTAGGTGATGTGGGTCCAATGATGAAGCAGGCCACAGGTGGCACCTGTGGGTGACGACCTAAGAAATATATCCAATCAATGTGGTGATAGAGCACTCATTTACCTAGGTGCTACTCTCACTCTGACTTGATATATTTGGAAGGTCACGCATGTAACAAACAATAAAAAAAAAGGGGATTAAAGAGAGTTGAGTCTAACCTCCTTTGTGTATATTTCAGATTCCAGTTGTGTCTTTGTAAATCTGGAATTATGATCAGCCATCATGGCCCAAAGATCCTTAATTAGGTCCAGAGGTATGTGCATCATAGAAGGCTCTTATTAAAGTACTTCGTAACAAGGATCAAAGTCTCTATTATAATGGGAATGCCCGTCCTTCAAAAGGATGAGGTGCAGATGAAGGGATAATGTTCCTGATCATCATTACCTGGGCACTTGACTCTTGTATCACCAGGACTTTATGCATGCAAAAGAACCACCACTGACAGAGACTTTATAGTACTCTTCCCCTTCCAAATCAAATAGTTTTGCAGGTGGAGAAGGAGACATTTTAGTGGGAAACATCTGGTAAGGTTGGATTAGAGATGGCTCATTTGCAGATGCTATGAATGGTCAAGCCGGTTGAAAAGGAATCTCTACAGCCCCTGACTTCGGTCTCCTTGGAGGTACCACTGAACGTGGTGTTGCAGCGAAGGTGCGGCCATTGACGATGGACTGCTGACAGCGGGATGCAGACATTGGTGTCATCAACAATAACCCCCCATCAATGGTGTATCCGTGCCACACTTTTCATGAAGGTCCTCCGTGTGGAGACATTTTTTACAAAAGCTCCACAAAGCCTAAAAAAGGGTCTTCGTGAAGAGCCTGACATGTTGGAAGATGAGGGCAAATCCTCGTCTAAAACCAACAGAGAGAAAACCTCAGATAGAAGACGTGCCAAAGGAGCTGGATTAATCCAGAAATTAAGAAAAAAACGCTGTTCTAGTAGAAATTCAGTGCAGTTCAATGGAGACTCGATACACGTATGACATATGACATACATTGAACACCTGAAAAATTATGAGCCCTGGGGGGTGTAGAGGTTATGACCCTTAGACCTCATTGGCCAAAGTTTAAGTATGTTCAAGTGAGGTGGAATGGCTACTAACCGTGCTCCTTTTTGTATTTCTTCCTATGGGAATTGTTTTATAACCTGCTCAGTATATACCAGTGGTTCTCACTATGACAACAGGGAAGATTCAAGGACGTGAGGCTTTGAAAGATCCAATGCTAGAGTAGTGTGACTTTCAGGTGGAATCATTTTGACAGGTGCTGTAGTTTAGTCATTGCCATCTTAAAACATTTAGGTGGGCGGGACGCTCACTACCCACATTTTTTACAGGTTTCTTGAAAAGAGAAAAACTAGGAGATAGAGCTCAAGATCTAAGGGTGCTCTGTGGAGTTATTCACAGTGTTTTAAAACCTGGTGTCTCATATGGCTAACCATTAGAGCTATGAAAAAAGACCTTGCTTTGGAATTTCTTGTAGCTGGGCAGTGAATGTCTCAGTGAGTCTGCCTTAGACAGAGATTCCTGACAGAACTGCAATGCAATCACGTGATAATCTATGACAGCCAGCAGACACCCTTAATCATCACTCCATCCATTTTTTCTGAAATAGTAAATAGAGAAAGCCCCATTTCAAAAAGTGTATAGGATATGTAGTGTAGCAAGCCTCTGAGGAGCCTTCATATATAACTTTTGTGAAATAGATAACAATCACAATATTTCTGAGAGGGGAGCAGCCTTTTAGACCTAGTTGCTGAGCAGCATTTACAACAAATGGTCTGTGAGAGGTAGCTAGCAAGAAAACGCCTGCTGCAGGAGGCAGACTCAAAAGGATCTGGTGTTTTGTACTAGAAAGCAATTCCCCCGAACCATTATGTAAAACATTGATATTTACATTAATTTTGTAATAGGGTTACAGAGTTGCTGGGAACTCTGCTAAACAAGCATTGGCACAGCTAATAGTTATTTTTGACTAGTGAGAAAAGTTAAAATTTCAAGAAAACATGCCTAGCAGGTACAGCATGGGCACCAGTGGTGCAAACTTCCATAATGGTATTGTACTGCATTCATAAATGTAATACAGCACACATACTATCAAAAAAGGTCGAATAAATAACCAAGAGTAGCAGTGTAAGCTTTCTTCAGATATGCAGAATACATACTGCACAGACAGGAGCAGTGCAAGATCTTTATGCATACCCAGAAGAGGTATAGTGCAGATATAAAAAATGGAAAATGTTACTTACCCAGTAGATATCTGTTCCTGGCATGTAGTGCTGTAGAGTCACATGCTTTGCATAAGTCTGCCATCAACTTTTGGGCTTGGAGTGTTGCAAGCTGTTTTTGTTCGAAGAATATTTTTGAGTCACAAGATCGAGTGACTCCTCCTCTCATGATAGTGCACCTGGGCATCTAGTTCTTTGTTAGATTGCATCCCGCAGGCAGGTGAGGTAAGGGTGGGTGGGGGCATGGGGGGGAAAGGGTGTGTGTGTGTATACACACACAAACACACACACATACAATATTTGTAGAATAATTCAACTACAATGACCACAGGTTTCCTGGGAGGAGGGAGGGCGCATATGAATCTACAACACTACATGCTGCAAACAGATGTCTACTGGGTAAGTATAATTTTCCATTCAATGGCATGTGTGGCTGTAGATACACATGCTTTCCACAGACTGTAAAGTAGCCCCCTCCAAGTAAGCAGTGGGTAGCCGGGGTTGGAGTAGCCTGAAAAAATTTCTTGAACACTGCCTGGCCAACATTTGCTTGTTGAAGAGTTAAAACATCTACACAATAGTGCTTAGTGAATGTGTGTGGTGTAGACCAAGTAGCAGCTTTACAAAAATCTGCTATTGAACGTTTCCTAAAAAGGCAATAAAAGCACCTTTTATTCTGGTAGAGTGTGCTCTAGGAGCTGTAGGTAATTGTCTTTTAGCTTTCAGATAACACGTTTGAATACACTTGACTATCCATCTAGCTATCTCATTTTCTGAAATTGGATTGCCTTTGTGAGGCATTGAAAATACTACAAAAAGCTGTTAAGATGTTTGAAAACTTTTAGACCTATCAATGTAATGCATAAGAGCTTTTTTAACATCTAGTGTGTGCAGAGCCCTTTCAGCGACTGAGTCTGGCTGTTGGAAAAAAACAGGTAACTCAACTGATTGGTTAATGTGAAATGGTGAAACTACTTTTGGGAGAAATTTAGGGTTTGTCCTAAGGACTACTCTCTCTCTATGTACTTGGAAAAAGAGTTCTTCTAAAGTGAAAGCTTGTAATTCACTTACTCGTTATAGGGAAGTGATAGACACTAAAAAGGCAACTTTCCATGAAAGAAAGTGCAAAGATCAGGAGTGCATGGGTTCCAGCAGTGGACCCATAAGTCTAGTAAGGACAACATGAAGGTTCCATACTGGTGCTGGAGGACCCCAGGTGGAATAACCCTCTTAAGTACTTCCATAAATGCTTTAATTACAGGAATTCTGAACAACAAATATGTTGTCTGTGTTGGAGGTAAGCAGCTATAGTTGCTAAATGAAGTCTAATAGGTAAATATGCTAAATGTGCCTTTTACAAATGTAGCAGATAACAAATAATGTCTTGCACTGATGCTTTGAGTGGATCAATGTGTTTAGGTTGGCAGTAGCATAAAAAACATTTCCATTTTGCAGAATAACACTGTCTAGTTGTAGGTTTATGTGTCTCTCTAAGAATGTCCATACATTCAGAGGGAAGTTGTAAATATAAAAACTCTATGACTTCAGGAGCCATATCGCAAGATTGAGTGTTTTGGGGTCTGGATGTCTCATTTGACCTCAGACAGATCAAACAGTGTTGTCTACCAAGGCTGACGTGCCCATGTGCGGGCTACAAGGATCCTGGCAAGTGATGTTTGTACCAGTTTGCGAACCAGAAATGGAATGAGTGGGAGAGGCGGAAAAGCATAAGCAAATATCCCTGACAAATTCATCCATAGTGCATTGCCCTTGGACAAAGGGTGTAGGTATCTGGACGCAAAGTTTTGGCATTTTGAATTTTCTACGGTGGCAAAGAGATCTATTTCTGGTGTTCCCTACAGGTGAAAGTATTGGTGAAGTACATGTGGACGAAGTTCCCATTTGTGGACTTGTTGCTGCATCCTGCTTAGGAGGTCTGCAAACTGATTGTCCATTCCTGGGAGATATTCTGCCAGTTACTCAATGGGATTGTGAATTAACCACTTCCAAATTGTGTGAGCTAGAGGGGTCAACTGAGAGGAGTGTGTTCTCCCTCCTCCCCCATTTCTGTGGATAATAATGGTTGTCCTGTTGTCTGTATGGAGTACAACCGCTTTGTGGAAGAGCTGTGCCAGAAATGCTTTGAGCGCTAGAAAGACTGCTAGTAACTCCAAGTAGTTGATGTGATATGTTTGTTGAATGGGATTTCATCTGCCTTGTTTTGTAAGGTTGTTCAGTGAGCTCCCAAGTCTATCTGTGATGTATCTTTAGTGAAAGTGATCTGAGGCACAGTCTTGAAAGGGCCGCCCCTTTGAAAGGTTGGTGGGATTCCACCATTGCAAAGAGAAGTGAGTCTGGGGGTCCAACAACATTAGATCCTGAAGATGACCCTGTGATGAGACCACTGATGAGACAGACACTACTGTAATGGACCCATGTTTAGTCTGGTATGAGGAACAATGGCAATGCAGGAAGCTTCACCCCTAATAGCTGCATCACTAGTCTCACTGTGTAAGTGTGTAGTTGAGACAGAAGAGTTTGTAAAGCTTGAATCCGTGCTGGGTTTGGATATGCCAAACCTGAGTGAGTATTGAGTATTGCTCCCAGATAAGGCTGTATCTGTGAGGGTTGAAGATAGGATTTGAGAAAGTTGATTGTACATCCCATACTGTGTAGAAGGTTTACGGTGTACTGAGTATGCTTCTGACACTGTTGGACGGTATTGGCTTTGATGAGCCAATCGTCCAAGTATGGGAAAACGTGAATATGTTGTCTTCTGAAGAATGCAGCCACTATCGCTAAGCATTTTGTGAATACCTTAGGAGCGGTTGTTACCCCTAATGGTAGAACCTTGAATTGATAATGTTTTCCCACAATGACAAATCAGAGGTATCTGTAAATGTGCTGGATGTATGGGAATGTGGAAATAAGCATCTCTGAAAGTATGTACAGGTTGAGAGGTCTGAGATCCAGAATTGGTCTTAATGACCCGTCCTTCTTTGGTATAAGGAAGTATAGGGAATATACTCCTAACCCTTGTTGAGACAGGGGAACTGGTTCTATAGCCGCTCTGAAAAGAAGGGATTGTACCTCTTCTTTTAAGAGAATGAGATGATTGTGTGAGAATTTGTGAACATAAACAAGAGGGGATATATGTGGAGGAGTGGAAATGAGTTCTAGACAATAATAATTGATAGAACCCATTGCTCTGTGGTGATATTGGACCACTGGGGATAGAAATGTGCTAGTCTTCCCTCCACTGGAGAGGTGTGCGCTGTGGGCATTTGTAAGAAGTCACTGTCTCGTATTTGAGGCAGAACCTCTAGAGGTGGACGCCTTACCTCTGCCTGTATTATCTGCTCCCCTGTAAGAACCTCTGAAGGAACCTCTGTTGTAAAAAAAAAGAAAGTGTTCCTTGTTTGGTTTGGGAGGTGGAAGGCTCAGTAGATGATGTCTTGAAACCTCCCCTAAATAGTGGCCTACGAAAAATGACCCCTACTTGGTATAGTTAGTAAGGCCCTTATAGCTTTAGCTGTTTCTGAATCTTTTTTCATCTGGTCAATAGTGGTATCAACGTCTGAGTCAAATAAATTTTCTTTATCGAAAGGCATGTTGAGAACTACCTGTTGTATTTCTGGCTTGAAGCCTGAGCATCTCAGCCAAGCACACCTTCTTAAAATAACACTGGTGTTTACACCATGTGCTGCTGTATCCACTGCATCAATGGCACGTCTAATTGAATTGTTTGAGATGGCCTGCCCTTCTGACCCCTTTTTTGATGTTCCTGTGGAAGATACTGGAGCAGTTCTGCCATTTTATCCCAGTGGGCCCTATCATACCTTGCCAGGAGTGCCTGAGAATCTGCAATTCTCCAATAATCTGTGACTTGCGCAGCTGCATCCAGTTTTTTGCTCTCCTTATCAGGAGAAGGAGCATCTCTTGTGGACTATTAGTACGCTTTTGTGCAACACTTACTACTATACAATCAGAAGGTAGCCAGGATTTCATAAATATTGGATCTGAGGGTGATGCTTTGTACTTCTGATCGACCCTTGGTGTAATATCTCTTGCCCCAACAGGTTCTTTGAAGATCTCTATGGCATGTCTAAGCATACCTGTCAGCATGGGTAGGAACAGACTCTCTTTAGGAGTGTCGTTTAATGTATCAAAGAGGACATCCTCTTCAATAGGGTTGGTGTGCATATGTACATTATGGTATGCCGCTACCCTTGCAATAACCTGATAGTATGTTGTTGCATCCTCAGGGGGTGAAGTCCTTGCTGGATATAAATCAGGGTCAGGTCATTAGGGAGTATGGGATCTGGATCATATAATTGTATAATATAGGATCTACATCCTGTGGAACATCACCTAAATCATCTCCATGAGGTGATGATGACCCTTGTGGGTTTCTGCCTCTATGAAAGATGTAGGAGATTGTGGTGGTGGTGGAGGAGTAGGAAGAAGTACAGGAGAGTGAGGTGGAGAAGGCTGAGGTTGTTCCGGGGCTTTGTCTTTATCCTTGGAGACTTTTTTTTTATTTATTTTTTAGGAGGAGGAGAGCAGTGTCCAATGTTTCTTGAAAGGTAAGTCTCCTTTTAAATTGAACAAGAGAGGTATTTATTTTCCCCGTTCCCTTTTGTATATGGATCTTGCGCTGATGAGCGTCCATTACTTCTAAAATGGGCTCCGCTGGTGAAGTCCCTTCAGATGTAGAGTCTTTGGAAACCATAATACTCGGTTCCCAAATTTTCCGAATTGAAGTCTTTTTTCGAACCGGAGGTGCCGGCTCCAAAGCGGATGTTGAAGGCTGCTTTTTCAGAGCCAAAGCAATCAAATTGAAAGCTCAACTCAATCCCAAGATTGTGTGGGATGCTGCCGAGTCCTTGGTCGCTGCCAAAGACATCTTGGTCTTGGCAAAGTTCAGTGCCGAACCGGAGGGCAGGGCACCCGAATGTAATTTTCGGATCATACCATGGCCCGAAGGCAGTGGTGGACCAATGCCCAGCTTGAAAGTCTTTTTCAAAGTCTTTATGTCCGAAGATGGGGCTCGTGTACTCTCAGATTGTGCTGCTGGAATCGACTGGCTCTCGATGTCAGAATCGATGTCCGACTCGGAGTCTCGGATCGAGAGGGCTGCCTGATGTCCAATTTCCTCTTGTGCATGTTCCTCTCCAAAGATGTCAGGAGTGTCTTCTAGTGTCTTCATACGCCATATCTAACCAACACGCTCTTCAGTCCCGGAGAGTCTTTTTAGAGCAAAAAGATCTACAAGCTCTGCAGTTTTCCTCTTTATGTGCTGGGGACAAGGACAAGTTACACACCAAGGGTTGATCTGTGCATGGAACTTGGAGTGGCATCGAGGACAGAACCTAAACGGAGTTTGTTCCATTAGCCCTGCATTTTTCAAAAGCACACGACGTTGCTAGGCCCAAGAAAGGGTATGGACGCCCATAAAGGCACTGAACTGACCCAAACGCTGAGAATCATATTGATTAGTTTAAGACTGGAAATATGCAATTGAAATACTATACAGTTGTAGGAAGAAAGACGGAAAGGAAAGTTCAAAAGAGTCGGAATCAAGATCTACCTGAGCGAGAGGAAACACGTCCGAACCAGACAGCGGAGAGAAAACCAGCTAACAAAGGACTCGATGTCCATGCGCACTATCACAAAGAGGAGGAGTTACTCCATCTCGTGATTTGAAAAGATTTTTTAACAAAAACAACTTGCAACACACCAAGACCAACACTAGATGGCAGACTTATGCAAAGCATGCGTATCTACAGCCACACATACCATCGAACGTAGTTTCTAACCCATAGGTGTAGTTTTGCTGTGCATTATTCCACCACTATTGTGTAGTCCTTCTTCTCTGTTTGGTTTTTGTTTGTTGGTGGGCATCGACAGAACCTCCATTTGGTGTCCCCTGTGTCATTGTCCTGCTTTCTCTGGAAGCTCCCATCTCTGGTCCCCATCTTCAGATTCTTTTTTTTTTTAATGCTTCCTCGTTCCAACTACTTGGCGGAAGTGGGTGGTTCGCTTGTAAATCTAGAAAATTCTTCATGCTGCAAAACTACACCTACAGGTAAGAAACTATACATTTTGCAGCATGAATCTTTTCTTGATTCACATGATTTTGTAGCAGTTTCTAACCTTCTGGTGGCTGGGTTGAAGATGGGCATTGATTTGTAAACAGATGTCGCAGAACCCTTTCTCCTAATTGTGCTTTCTTGTTCATTTGTATGTATAAATGTGAACTGATGACCACGTTGCTGCCATGCTTGGGAAATCCATCTTGTAACTGTGTATTTAGTTACCAGCCTTCCAAAGAAACTATTTGCAAATGATCAGAACAGTTGTTGAGTCTTTCTGTTTCACTTTGTCTTTTCTATGAAGTACATTATGGAGCATCTGGTGTCTAATATATGCAAAGTTCTTTCAGCATGCGTCTTTGGTTTTTGGAAGAAGCTTGGGATTTGTATACTTTGATTCATGTGAAACTGTGAAATGATTTTTGGCAAGAACTCTAGGTCTGTTCTCATGATCATCCTGTCTTTATGAATTTGAAAATAGAGTTCTTGTATTGTATGTGTACTTGCAGGTCACTTACTCTGCACAGTGAAAAAACAGGTTTTAGGAACTCATTCTTTAAGGTTAGCATTTGTAATGTAGCCTTGTGAAAAGTTTTTTTCCATTAGCTGAGTGAGTACCACATTTAGATTCCATGAGGGTGGTGGCACCTTTCTTGGTGGTGCTGTTCTCTTTGCTCCATCCAGGCATCGCTTTACTATAGGTGGTGTGAAAAGACTTATTTGAATAAGTCCTCTTGTACGAGTCACTATTACTGATAGGTGAACTTTTAAGGATGCATAAGTAAGTCCTTCCTCTAGACGATAAGTTAAATATCTTAACACTCTCTTGTCCTTTGTATATTTGCCCACGATTCCCTTTTTAATAAAACATAGTGAGTATCTCCATTTTGCTGTGTAACATTTTCTTGTCCGCTTTCTTGCTACCTTTATAACTGCCATTGTTCTTTCCGTCAGCTTTAAATGTCCAAATTTTAAGTCTTCAGGCGCTGTGGTGTTAGGCTCTAAGGTTCTGGTTCTGGCCCTATTACCCTTCTTTTCCAGTGACAACAAATCCTGTTCTTTTGGTAATCTTTGATAGCTTCCTTATGCCAGTTTTATTAAGTCTGAGAACAATGCTTGTCTTGCCCACTGTGGGGCATTCACAATTAGCAACACCTGGCTCATTTTGCATTTGCTGATTACTCTGTGCAACAGAAGAATCGAGAGAAAAGCATACACAAATGTCCCTGACCAGTTTATCCACAGTGCATTCCCCACAGCCAGGTGGTGTGGCTGACTGGAGGTGAAGCTTTGGCATTTTGCATTCTGCGCTGTTGCAATCAGATCTATTGTTGGCATTCCCCATTTCTGAAAGATCTCTTCCACTACTTTCTGGTTCAGTTCCCATTCATGGGAGGCTGGTATGCTTTGACATTGTCCTTTCCTGTCAGAGGTATTGCGGGGATTTCCATCTTTTTCTGCATTGCCCATGTCCTTAGTTCTTGAGCTAGTTTTGATAAAGGGTGGTAATTGTGTCCTCTCTTGATTGTGGATGTAAAACATTGTCTTGCCTGTTTGAATCAATATTGTTTTTCTTTAGAGTTCTTTCTGGAAAGCTTTTAACCCTTGAAAGATTGTCTTCAATTCCAGGATGGTGATGTGTTGTACTGTATTCCTGTTCCTTCCAGACTCGTACCTTGAGTGAGCCCATGTGAGATCCCCATCCCATAGCGGGACCTCTGTGACCGTCGAGGTATGGATAGCCATGGATATGGATAGCCATGAATTCCCATTCTTCACAGGAGTGCTGCTGCTGCCGCCACCGCCAGACACTTTATTAACACTCTTGGTGATGACTTATTCCCAATGCCAGTACTATGAACTGATAGTGTCTCCTGTTCACCACAAATCTTAGGGGTTTTTTGTGCTTTGAATTCATTGGAATGTCCAACTAAGCATCTATTAAGTCTACTGTTGCCATGGAATCCCTTTTTTGCATCTGTGGTATGACCTCTTGTAAAGCTGTCATCTTGAAGTTTTGAGTTTTTATACATTTGTTTATAAACTTGAGATCTAGAATTGGACATAGCGATCCGCCTACCTTTAAGATCAGGAAATACTATGAGTAATTTCCTTTGTTTATTTCTTGTTTTGGGGCATGTTCTATTGCTTGATTGTTCAGTAATTCCTCTACCTCCTTAACCCCTTCTGCTGCCAGGCCTTTTCCCCCTCAGGTGCTAAGCCTTCTTTTTTGGCTATTTGGAGTAGTTTGCGCTTAGGCCATCATAACGTTTTGTCCATGTAAGCTATCCAAGCCAAATTTGTGTCCTTCCCCTCCCCCCCCCCCCAACATCATAGGGATTCTAAAGGTACCCAGAGTTTGTGGGTTCCCTGGAGGAGACCAAGAAATCAGCACAAATACAGCTAAAAAATATTTTTCAAAAAAATGGGAACACAGGGATGCAGAAGAAAGCATGTGTTTTTTCCCCCTGAAAATGGCATCAACAAAACGTTTGCGGTGCTAAAATCACCATCTTCCCAGCTTTCAGGAACAAGCAGACTTGAATCAGAAAACCACATTTTTCAACACAATTTTAGCATTTTACTGGGGCATACCCCATTTTTTGCTATTTTTTGTTCTTTCAGCTTCCTTCCAGGTAATGACAGAAATGGGTGTGAAACCAACGCAGGATCCCGGACAGCTAAACACTTATGAAAAGTAGACAAAATTCTGAATTCAGCAAGGGGTCATTTGTGAAGATCCTTCAAGGTTACAGAAAGTAACAGCTAAAATAAAAATAATATTGAAATAGAGGTTTTCTTCTATAACTTTTTCCAGCTATGGCAGATTTATGAAAGCAATATTCTGTTACGTCTGCTGGACTCTTCTGGTTGCAGGGATATAGGGCTTGTAGGTTCATCAAGAACCCTAGGTACCCAGAGCCAATTAATGAGCTGCACCTTGCAATGGGTTTTCATTGTATACAGCAATTCATTTGGTGAAATATAAAGAGTGAAAAACAGGTATCAAGGAAACCTTTGTATTTCCAAAATGGGTTAAAGATAAGGTGTTGAGAAGCGGTGGTTATTTGCACATCTCTGAATTCCGGGATCCGCATACTAGCATGTGAATTAGAGGGCATTACTCAAATAGACTTCGTTTTTTACACACTGTCTTACATTTGGAAGGAAAAAAATGTAGAGAAAGACAAGGGGCAATAAAACTTGTTCTTCTATTCTGTGTTCCCCCACGTCTCCTGATAAAAATGGTACCTCACTTGTGTGGGTAGGTCTAGTGCCCGTGACAGGAAACGCAACAAGGACAAATCACATTTTTACATTGAAATCGGTTGTGTTTTTTGGAAAGTGCCTAGCTGTGAATTTTGGTCTCTAGCTCAGTCGGCAACTAGGGAAACCTAGCAAACCTGTGCATTTTTTAAAACAAGACACCTAGGAAAATTCAGAATGGGGTGGCTTGTGGGGCTCTCACCAGGTTCTGGCACCCACAACCCTTTGCAAACCTCAAAAAAAGGCAAAAAATACACTTTTACCTCATATTTCTGTGCTGCAAAGTTCTGGAATCTGAGGGGAGCCACCCAGCATTCCCCCACATCTCCCAATAAAAATGGTATCTCACAGTGTGCGAGGCCTAGTGCCCGCAACAGGAAATGCCCCAAAACACTACATGGACACATCAAAATTATCGATTACAAAACTACCTGTTTTTACGGGGGGATAGGCACCTGTGTTTTTGGTCCTGGGCTCAGCAGCCATCTAGGGAAACCTACCAAACCCAGATATTTCTGAAAACTAGACACCTGAGGGAATCCAGTGAGGTGTGACTTGCGTGGATCCCTCAGTGTTTTCTTACCCAGAATCCTCAGCAAACCTCAAATGTAGCTAAAAAAAAATAATCTAATTTTCCCCACATTTCTGTGTGGGATCACGTCAACGGCATAAATTTGCTACAAACTAACGTTCCTCTCAGGCTCCTGATAAAAAATGATATCTTACTTGTGTAGGTGTGCCAAGTGCCTGTGACAGGGAAGAGCCAAAAACATGTTGAAACTGAGGGGGAACCAAAGCGGGTCCAAAAGGGCAGTTTGGAAAAAAACGTTTTTAGGCTGACAAATGGGGCAGAATGTTTATCAGTATAGATGCGACAAAGCTGGGTGGTAGGAATTTTGTGGATTCATGCAGATTCTGGAAGGTTCCATCACAAAAATATGGAGAAAATGTGTGATTTCAAGCAAAGTTGCAGGTTTTCAGGACATTGTGGGTAAGAAAATGGTGTGGGGTGCCTGTGAAGCACACCACCGTGGACTCACCCAGATGTTTAAAATGTGTCTAGGTCTCATAGATTTTTCGAAATGGCAGCGTCCCAAAGTCCAAAAAGTGCTGCCCTCACCATTTCAAGTGGGACGATTTTGAGAGTTAGCCAAGCTCTCATGGCCAAAAGGTAAAACCAAAACCCGAAATAATCAAATGTCCTCTTGTTTGCCATTGGGATAAGATCTTTTAGTGTGCGGGGGGAGAGCTGAAAGACTGTTACCCCCTTCAGTTGGGGTGGGGGCATAACCATGCTTATACTGGTTGGTAGCCACCACCCCACAATTTTGTTTTTTTCCTGGCATCTAGTAGGCTTTCTGCCCCTCCTCCCCCCCAGGGAGCGGATTGGGCGTAATGCCTCATCCGCCCACTGGTGGGCAGAACAACTTTGTCCCCATTTATTTGGGGTGGGGGTATGGCCATACCTCTACCCTCTTTTTAAAAAAAAAATTCTGCCCTGGTGTCTAGTGGGCTTGTGGCTTTACAAAAATAGGCCAAGGGGGGGCAGAAATGGCCAACAGTAATGTGCCCCAATAGGGGCTCTCCCCCAAACAAAACAAAAAACACACACACCATGCCCCGCCCCCCCCCACCACAATCCCTGGTGCGTTAGTGGTTTCTGCACCCCTTGGGGGCAGATTGGCCTAATAAAAATGGGCTGATCTGCCCCCAAGGTGGGCAGAAATGGCCTAAAATAAAATAGCCAGCCCCCCAGGGGAGCGACCCTTGCCTAAGAGGTCGGTCCCCATCTATAAAAAAAAAAAATCCCTCATACCTAGTGGTTTGTGCCCCCCTTGGGGGCAGATCGACCTAATTAAAATAGGCCAATCTGCCCCCAAGGGGGACAGAAATGGCCTAAAATAAATTTGCCCACCAGAGGAGCGACCCTTGCCTAAGGGGCCGCTCCCCTACTATTAAAAAAAAAAAAAAAAAAAAAAGATCCCTGATGCCTAGTGGTTTCTACACTCCCTTGGCAGAAATGGCCCATTAAAAAATGTCCCTTTAGGGAGCGGCCCTTGCCCAAAGGGCCACTCCCCACATGTGATTACTATATGTAAACAAACTGCCTGGTGTCTGGTGGGAATTCGCTTTACGATCATGCTGCAGAAATGCTCAGAAAGACATCATAGGAAAAGAAAAGCCTTTCCTTTGATGCCTTTCTGATCTCCCCACCCCGATGAGCTTCCATCGTGATGGGGGCCACCTGTGATGAAATCACTGCGTGATCGCACAGTGTCATCAGATGTCACTGGGGTGGGCCGGGTCCAGGACATTTACGTTTACAGTTACGTCCTCAGTACCTGAGCAGTGCAGCCGAGGACCTAACCGTTACGTCTTCGGCACCCAAGGGTTAAGGAGACAAATTGTTTTCTTCTTGCTCCACTTGCTGGTGGTGATTTTATTAGTTCTTGCAATATCCCAATTGTACTACGTTTAGTGTCCATTTGTCTAAAGTTATCTTTATCCACCCCTGGTGAAAGTTTATTTAATCTACCTCCTACTGGTGTTCTATGTGGAAGTCTTGATTGTTCTCTGACTTTCACTGATGGTGTTTGTGAAAGGTATTTGTTTTCGTCCAGTCACTTATTTGTGGGGGTTAAGCCTCCTCTGTGTGGCTGTCCCCTTCCTGTGGCTTTTCCTCGAAAGGGCTGGCATCCTTGCTATTGATACTGCCAGTTTTGTTGTGTTGTGGTAGACTGGTTGCCACTCTGGAAACCCTGTTGTGAACTGCCAGCCAGGAAGATTAATCTGGACAAAGGTCTTTGTAAAGGGAATGTGCCCCTTTGAATTTCACTCAATCTTGTTGTCCTTTTTTTTTTAACTGGTTGAAGCTTTCATCCATTGAGCTTCCAAACAACTGCTCCCCGTTTAATGGAGTGTTCAAGATGTTAGCTTGGACTTCTTGCTTGAACTGAGATCCTCAACCAGAAATGGTGCTAGACTGTGATGCCCATCATCATTTGGAGGCTTGATGTATTTGCTGTGTCCAATGCAGCTTTTAGGAAGGTATTGGCGATGTTCTTGCCCCTTTATGCCAGATGTGCTGACCTTTTACGATATTGCTCAGGGAGGTGCTTCATGAGTTCCACCATCTCCTCCCAGCGCTGATGGGCGTGTCTAGTCAGCAGTGCATTAGAATTTGCAGTGCACCACTAACTGGCTGCACTACGTTCAAACCTGTGGCCAATCAGGTCAATTTTCTTACTTTCCTTATCAGGAAGCAGTCCGGAGGTTAAGGGGATGTTGGGCCTCTTCCTAACTGTGGACGTGATTATGGAACCTGCAGGGACAGTACCCTTAATGTAATACGGATCCTTGCAAGAATAATCATATTTTTTTCCCAGCCCTTGGAGTCACTGCTATATAAGTGGCTGGTTCCTTCAATGCCTCCTTTCCCTGGCTGAGGGCACTAGGAAGCATGGGTAGGAATTGACTTGTCTGATTAGACATCAGTGTCTCCAGCAGAAAACATGATTGTGGCTTGTCTTCTTCCAGCTGCACATCATATCTTGCAGCTGCATGCTTGATCACTTTGTTGTACATTCCAATGTCATCCAGAGGCAAAGGCATCAACGGATAGCGTTCAACTCCTTCCTCAGGTGTCTGTTTCTAGGTCTTGCCATTGAGGCTAGTTGTATTCAGATTACTCCAAACCCTGATACATCCTGACATCATCTTCTTTACAAAGCGCTCTTCCTCCTCTTCTTGAGGCTCAGGTGTGAGCGGAGGTTGGAATTCTTCAACCTCCTTCTCTGTTGTCTCCTTCGGCATTGACGTTTTCGGCAGGATCCTGAACCCCTTCAGACTCTTGTCAAAGTCCTTCTTCTGGAGAAGGGCTGACATTTCGGCCCGAGGTACCTCTTCTTTTTCTCAATTTTGGCGACCCATTCGTTGGGGGCCAAAGCTTGGAATCTTTCTTTTTGGCGTCAAAGATTCTTTTGATGACGTATCGGTCGTGGAGCTTTGTTGTTCAGCTCTTGACATGTCTGGCTTTGACTCAGAAGCATCTTTTTCCTTCAACAGTTTGGATTTCTCCTGAGGTTTTTCCTCCGCTGGAGTACTCTTCGAGGGATCCATAGGTCTCCTCATCTAAGTACATGCCTACAGTCTGCGAATGCTTCAACGCCAAAGTTCCCTTCAATGTCCTCAAGTCAGATCTTCATGACACAGACTATTTTTTTTTAGGCTGATGGATCTCTTACCTCAGATCTTTTGCTCTGATTTGTCACCTGTTCTTTGACGTCAACGATCCACAGATCTCCAATGGATGTTTTCCCTTCTGCTTCCTCCCCTTCATTGGAGAGACCTAATTTCCTCAGGAATTGGGATGTCAGCTGGCCCTGCATGGTGTGATGGGCCACTCTGTCTCACTCTCACCCTCAAAGTCTTCAATGTAAAGACTGAGCAGGCATTACAGTCTTCACTTTGGTGCTTGATGTGAAGACAGAGGTTGCAGACTGTGTGTTTGTCCTTTTGTTAGAACTTGTGGTGACAATTCTTGCAGAGCCGGAACATTAGACTGCAAATGGAGCCCCCTGAACAGGCATTCTCAAAAACTGTAAAGAAAAAAAAATTAACCTCCCCCTCTGATTTCTCCTCCCATAACTCCTTGGTGGTGATGGTCCTCAATTTCTGTGATCTTCACAACAAAGTTCCTCAGAAATATTTCAGAACTTTTCCTTGGATTGGAGATCCTTCTGCAAGCATCCAGAACCAACAGCGGAAAAAATTAATCTGAAGATGGTGACCAAAGGTGGGAGCTTCCACCGGAAGAAGGACTACACCACAGGGGACACCAAATGGAGGTTCAGTCGATCGTTACCAACAAACAAAAATCAAAAAGAGAAGAAGGACTACAAGATAGAAGCACAGCATGCAAATCATGCAAATCCAGAAAAGATTCACACTGCAAAACTGGAGTATTAGTTGAGGGGTGAGAATCCACCTCAAATATTAATCAAAATCCTTGTCAGGGTGAATCACAAAAGTTACTTTATAAACCTGTGCTTAACCATGTAGTAGCCTGCCAAAGTAGTCGGGCCTAATTTGGAGGCAATAGGTAAAGTTTCTGTGCAGTACTCAAACAGTAATAAAGTGAAAACACAACACAAGAAGAATTCTAAATCAATTTACAAAGACAGAGAACACTTCAATAAATAAAATGCCAAAAATACAACAAGAAGAACTGAAGATGTGAATTTTTGAAGTCTAAACTAAAAATAGCACCAAAAAGCATACAGAGGCAGCCACGATTATCTTGTCACACTAGAACAGGTCAAAATCCAATGTTAAGGCTGACTGCAATAGAGTGTGGGTCAAAGGGACCAGGTTCATGCTGGGAGAAAGAAAAAGTGGTTGTCGACAAGTTGTTGGGGTGAGGGCAAGCTCCACGCTGGATCCAAAGCAGGGCTTGATGACGTTGGGTGCTGAAAAGTGGGGTCCCAGTGCGGTCGTCGACAAAGGAGGGAGAGCTTTACGCTGGTTAACTCTGAGGCTAGGAAGGTCTTGATGCCAATGAGTTCCTGCTTGGCATCTGTCCGGGTGAAGCCCTCTACTTTCGGTTTTTGGTTTGTCAGCAGTTCTGGCCATCCACCAGTTCTTTGGAGGACAAGTTGGCAAATAGTTTGTAAATGGTAGATTTTGCAATTTGGTTAGAAGGAGTACACTCTAACACCAGTCAAGGGGAAGATCTGGGAGGCACCACCAAGTCTGGTTGTAACTGATCAGCTGGGCAGTTGCAGGGAGAGAGGCCTCTGGAAGCTTGTTGCATCTCTGTATCCCAAACAAGAGGTCAGCTAACTGACCCTTGGAGCCACTCGGAGTCCTGGGTTCAAGACAAGACAGTCCGGTCTTCCTTCAGGTTCTGCAGACAGCGCTGCAGGGTCATCTTTCTGATTCTTCACAGGCCCAGAAGTGTTCGGAGAAGGGTATTGCTAGGGGGCAAGCTACGTCTCACCACAGGGGAGTCATTCAGCAATCATGTTATAATAGACACTGGCAGAAAGGCCCTATTGGCATTGACAGAGAAATGACAATTTTCTAAAAGTGTAATTTCTAAAATAGTAATGTAAAATCAAACTTGACCATTAAGTTTGATTTTAAACTAATATTAAAATGAGCCCTTGAACTGGCCCCCCCTAAAACCTGGTCACACACCTGGCCACACACGATTATTGTGTCCAACATTAAGAAGAGATGCAAAGGGAATCCCCAATGCTCCTACTCTATTTCACTAATTAACTGTACCGCAAAAATAATAGGTAGGACTATGGGACATTAGGAACTACCCATGGGAATGGCTTTATTAAAAGATTGATGGCCAAACCAAAAACTACTTGCACCAATACCTGACACTCGGAAGTGGGGTTAAACTACAACAACTCCAAGCCTAGGCCAATGAAAACAATATTCTCTCTGAGCTATAACTTGGCTTCCATACTGGCCTTTGGACAATTGAGTAATGTCTCAGACTTTATCTTCTGATAAATAAATATACAGTGGTCAAGGAAGGGAAGATGTATTTAGCTTTCAAGAACCTTAGTTTGGTGTTTGACTCTTAATAGATCCCAAATTTAGACCATTATGACCGAACTTGGGGTTGAGACCAATATTGTAAACCTTCAGAGGTAATTACATTCTGTAGTAACTGCCAGTGTGAGGTTTGGTCCTGGATGGGAGATGGCCAAAGCGTTTAGCTTAGCTAGAGGCATATACCAGGGCTTTGTCTTGGCCCCTTTCCTTTTTAGGTCGAGCATACGTGTTCGACCTCGTGTATACATAAGTATACTTATCCTGTGGGCTTAAAGCAATTTCATTTGTTGGTTGAAAAGTCCTTAAACAATTCTTGCTTGCTAGTGATCAGTTCTGGCTTTTCTCCCACCTTTTCCTGTTTCAGAGCAGTGACCAACTACTGTATTGTTCCATTTTAGTTTTTTTATCTGTTGCTGTGACTGACTATTTTTGACATTTCTTTGGTGCTCCACTTTCACTGTGGATGTTTTAGGCTGGTAGCTGCCTGCATTTTATTGCAGCATTTCGTCCCTCCCACCTCCTCCCTGACATTTGTTTTGGCTTTATTCCAGTGTTGTCCTCACCTCAGGCTCCTACAATAAACTTATTTTACTAAAGAAACACCCAGTCATTTGGCTCACTGCTCACAAAAGCCACAATATGCCCTTTCTGGTTAAAGGTAGCTAAACCTAGAAGCAATGATGTGAAACTTGCTTAGCCTCGCATTGCATTTCGAGTCTCTCTCTCCAGGGCCCCTCCTCTGACAGCACTCAAGACATCACACACAGGGTATTGCTTAGCTCCTTTATTGGGGCCATGAATCTTCTCAGGCTGCTCTGCGAACTTCATTAGAGCTTTGTTGAAATGTGAGGCAAAAATGCTTGCAAGACTTTTCATTCTGTTAACATACAAACACTGTCCTGAGCCCGAAGGGTCAAATTCCCTTTCTGTTCACATTCAGTATGTTCACTTTGTTTGCCTTGCCAACATTTTAGTCCGGTTCGGCCTGACTTCTGTATCCCTTGAATGCCTGCTGCCCTTTCTTTGTGCTAAGGACGTAAACGCTCTCACCCATATAAGATCCTATGCATGCCGCTTACGGTGTTGACCCAGCTGCTGCAGTAGGAAGCTGAAAGCCCTTCTGGATTGAAGTATCGTTACGTGAGGGATAACACTGACTGGACCAGCACATAGGTGGGTGGCCCTTCTTCCTTTTTACACTACTGCTTTTGTGGACATGGCTGGCCGTGGGCTCGTCGTACTTACGATTAGTATTTATTCATTTTTATTACAGGCAGGGCTGTAATTGAATTAGCTGGAGTATGTGGCCTTCCTGCATTTGTAACTTATTTAAATCGCTCTTGGTTTCCGGCCGTTAGAACCATGAGTTAAAATAATCTGTGTCATTTCTTGTGAAGTGTTTTATGTGATTACCCTGTCATGGTTTATTATTGTTATAGTTCTGCTTCTTCAGGAAGCAATAGGCCCCTCCATTCAAAAGTGTACGGTCTCGAATTGATTGCTACAGTGTTTAATTTTTATATTTTGCAGACTGTCTCCATCTGAGAACATCCCATTATGTGAAGATTGATTACAGTATGAGTAAAATATATATTTTTCTCTGTTGTGACCCATGGCATTCAGTTTGTAGTTTAAGGGTCTTGTTTAAAAAAATATTCTAGTAGGCCTTCTAGCCTTTTAGTTATATGCATGGCCACTGGTATTATGTGGCAGAAAGGACCAAAATATACCACAGGGATGACCAATTAATGTAGCAAAAAAAGGCTAGTTATAAGTTTACAATCCCAATATCTCCAACTCAAGTAAATACAAGACCTACTGCACTGGAAATGCTTGTTTCTTTATATATTCATAGTCTCGACAAATATCTGCTGAATTATAACATTGACTTCCATGGGTAGGTGAACGGTTTGTCCCGGAACAAATTTATGCCGGCGACAGTTCTTTTGGCCAAGACTGCTGTTGGCCTCCAGCGACTGTTGGATCTTTTTTGTACTTTCATGGCCAACCTCGATCTTACGATTCAGGTAAACTGTACATTATAATTTATGGTTCTCAGTAAAAGAAAGTTAGTTCTTTCCGAGTCAACAACAAGAAAATTAGCACACTCCCCTCATATCCCTATCTGGGGGTTAAATTTGATGATAAACTTAGCTGAATACAAGCAAGACTGCAGCCCTTGTGATATGTAGAGGTTGATTTTAGTTTTGCCTCCAGGCTTGGCAATAGATCCATAAGAGAAGTCATGAGAACTTACAAGGCAAAATGTCATTCTAATGTTATCTATGGGGCAAGACTACGGGACATTAGGAACTACCGAGGGCTCCCAAGGGTAGAGAATGGCTTTATTAAAAGACTGATGGCCAAACCAAAAACTACTTGCACCCATATCAGACACTTAGAAGTGGGGTTAAACTACATCAACGACCAGATTAAATTACAACCACTCTGACTGTGTCTAAAATTATGGACTAAGTATGAAACTTCTTTCACTAGGTCAGCTATCGCAAACTGAGGCCTAAAGATCCTGTGGCTATCATAAATTAATAACACTTGTTGCATCCTCAATCTATCAGAACTTTTTGATAAACCGGATGCTTTTTCCTCCAGTTTTTCTAGATCCATTAAGGAAACTTTAATGACCAACTGTAACAATGCAAGATTGTACAGTGCTTCTGAAGAAATTACAGCTTTATCCTACGGTATATTTTGCACTACTCCTGATATCAAACCTTACTTTATCTGGGTCTCAAATAAGAACCGCAGGTTTCTGTTGACCAGACTGAGGTTGAACACTGTACATTTCTTGGAGAACTATCCAGTGCATAGTACTCGTCTGAAAAAATTGCTGGTGTGTCCATGTGATTGCTCTTCTGCACAAAGTACATACCCCTTCATGTTATTTAGTAAGTTTTATTTCTGCCTTGAGAAACTACTTAATTTGCCTCTTTTAAGATAAGCAAATTTTAGACTATGCAGGGCTGCTATGGTCTTTTTACAATTGCTTTAATCACCCAGTCTGTGTTTCTTAGTTGCATGTTTTATACAACGTGCCAGACAACAGAGGTCAGAAGTTGAACTAGCATGCATTTTCCTTGTAGATGCGTTAATCATTTAACAATTTTATTCCTGGAAATTTATCTTTAACATGATCACTTATGTCTGTAATTTCTTGATTTTCCTGATGGACTGCTGAATGCATTTCATTGTATCTTTTATGGTCAATTGGCTTGCTTAAATAAAGAATGTTGACTGATTCCCTGAATCATTTCTTTAGCTGCTCCCAAACTGAAATTGACCTATTTTATTTTGTGTTGGGCTATGGGAGAATAAGACTTGCTACAGTGAAAAATGATGTTGCCATGCCAGAACATGTAAAACATGAAATATACATGTTGCACTTTCTAAAGACCATGCATGCTGTCACTTGGGCATTTAGGGCCTACCTTAGACTGGCTTATTAGTACTGAAAGGAAGGAGTAGGCCTGGTAAAAGGTTTATTTTACTGGGTCAAAATGGCAGTTTAAAACTGTATTCCTATGGTGCAGGGGCAGGCATGGAGACATGCTTTATAGTGCTACCCTTTGTGGGTGGTACGATGAGTGCTGCAGCCCACTAGTAGCATTTAATTTACAGGACTGGAACATTTAGTAAATCAAAAGTGCCAATTGGGAATGTGCCAATTTTACTATGTCTAAAAGGAGAACACACTCACTTTACCACTGATCGGCAGGAGTAGAGTGCAGAGTCCTATGGCCAACAAACACAAAAGTTCAGTAAAAGAAGGCAAAAACCTGGGGTTTGTCAAACAAAAGATGGGAGATTTCCAACAGCAGGTACCACTAATATAAGCTTCTTGCCATACAGGTACATCACACAGCAGACAGGATCCTAAGGGGGATGGGTCCCATATATCATTTGAAAGGTGGCAATAAAAGACAAACTGCTAAATCAATCCACACATTCTCTGAAAAGCCTAATAAGAAAAAGAGATATTAGGACAAGAAGAGAAACAAATTAAAATCCAGCCCTAGCTATGCTATTCCACAGTACTAGTTCAACAGAAAGCACCTTCATTTGATTCTGAGATACGTAAAAGCATCTACCTCAGGCAGCTCCTTTTTAATATATGTGCCTAAAATCTGGAATAATATTCCAAAACAGATCACACAAGACCCATATTTTTCCTCCATCAAAAACAGACTGAAGACCTGCTTAGGAAGCCCTTCCAAATGTGATCAATTCACAATTAACTGTAAATATGCTGCCACTTCCCTACTACTTCAGTACTAATATCTGCTGACCTCAGACCTCTCTATTGGTGCTCTCTTTTATCTCTTACACATTATCTTTTGCTCCCTTTGTACCCCACAGTCCTCTTGCCCCAAATATGATCATGACTGATCACTAAGAACTACACATTGCTTTCCCCATGGGATCCATTAACCCTATGAACCCCAAAGAGGCTATATGATAACCCAATCTAGTCTGTGCCTTGGTTGGTGCTAGGAGTACAACATCTGCCTAACCCTCTTATTATAATCACTCAGTACTTCAGCATTTTGTATATACGTTTCTCCCTGTGTGAAGTCCTGACAAGCAGATTATGGGCCATATTTAAGAGACAAGAGGACAGGATACCCCCATCACAAACACCTGAACACAACACAAAAGTGCATTATAGCTTGAAGTACTTGGAATACAGCGGACAGGATATATGTTACTTTTGAACAGGGTATCCTCTCCACCAAACTCTAACTGTGGCCCCTATGTTTGCATCATCCAAAAAATGTAAATTAATAAATGAAATACTGGAGAAATCTGGTGCTGTGCAAGTCCTAGCTTTTAGGACTATGGGCCTGATTCTAACTTTGGAGGACGGTGTTAAACCGTCCCAAAAGTGGCGGATATACCACCTACCGTATTACGAGTCCATTATATCCTATGGAACTCATAATACGGTAGGTGGTATATCCGCCACTTTTGGGACGGTTTAACACCGTCCTCCAAAGTTAGAATCAGGCCCTATGTGTCTAACTACAGATCCTGCAGAGACATCTTTGTCTGATGGATGAAAAGTATAGAAAGATTGGTTGGATTACCCTCAGTAAATGAAAATGGCCTCTTAAGGCAGTTTCTGTTTATTCCTCAGAAGTGAAGGACTAAGGTGTATTGTGAGCATGATAGATAGCACCACAACAGTTGCCACAAAGTGGTATTGGCAAGATAAAAAGGTTCAGCTAGAAAACAAAGAGGATGCTGGAATACTTAATTGTGGAAGCTAGAAGTCCCTTAGCATCTTAAGAGGTTTAAAGTAGAATGCAGTTTCCTGTGAGGTCCTTCTTTCCCCAGAAATTCTAAAATGAAATGCATCTGCTTCTCATGTCTCATGTAAAAAGTTCCCAATAAACTAGGCAACACTATGACAAACTATTACCTCTATCTGACACCATGTTGTTAGTCGTGTTCTCACGCTGCCACTACTACCATGTATGAGACTTTCTGAACTGATGTGCATTATCAGACCAGTAATCTGCTTTCAGGCTTCCTTCCAGTCACCTGCACTTCTTTTATTACTGCTTGATGATGCGGGTATCCTTGATGATGAGATAATGACCAGCATCAACATTTGGAGAAAATCAAGAACCAAGACAACCTTGTGGTATTAAGGGAAGCATCCCCCATAAACAACTTCAACACCAAGAGAACAATCTCAATGTCCAGAAATCCCATTTGGTGTTGAGAGAGCCTTCATGAACACAGAGGGTGTTGTTGGTTTCCTCAGTGGAATTGGGAAAACAAATGTTGGAATACAAGGAGAAGGATAATGGGCATCCTTTGTGCATTCAGCCCTGCCCAAACCTCTAGCAGCAAAGTGGCCATTCACAGTAAAGAGGCCACTAGCGTTGTCAAGGAAATACATTCATACATACACAGTGGCATACTGCATCCATCCTGTCATCCAATCAGAGCAGGGTCAGAATAATAGTCTCTGTCTCGCCCTCCACCGTATCCACATTTGTCACTGTAATGGTTAGTGAGGGATAAACAAATTAGAGTATGCACACCTTTGGAGCTTTTCCCCTTCTATCCAGAGGATGATATCAGGCGCTTATTATTTCTCACCTGGATTAGAATAATATTTTGTACCTTAGTTTACCAAGGGCTCCATGAAGAGACTTCAAAACATGCAAAATGCTGCAGCTAGGCTGTTTGGGCATCTACCTACATTTAATTCAGTGTCTAGTCAGTTAAAAAGCCTGCACTGGATTCCTACCAAGAAACGTATACAGTTTAAAGTACTGCACATCACTCATCAAGCCTTGAACAACAATGGAGCTCTTTCTCACACCTCTCCTGCGGTCTCACTGCCTTTTTAGACCACTCAGATTCTCTGCTCTCCATTTGGAGTTTACTCCATGCATAACACTCACTAGACGGGAGGGGGCGGGAGGGGGGATTCTTCCGTTCTTGTGAGCCTAAACCTTAGAACAAGGTTACATCTCACCATTGTTCCAACACTACCAATAACCCTAAGTGTTTATATTCGTATGTATTTTTAATATGTTTTCTTTTGAAAAATGCGAGGCTGACAAAATAAAATAGCTAAAGTGGTATGTAGGCCACACCGAAAAATAGCCCAAATCGGAATACTAATAGCACAAAAACACTTTCTGATAGTACATGAAAATCCATCATATTGGCAATATCAATCTGAATCTTCCAACATATATTCCAACAATCACAATATGCTCTGTGCAAAGGATATCTGCCCCACAACCCCCTCAGCCATGCACTATAATCATCTGCCAAGGCCACCCAGACTCAACCACAAACTAAGACCATCTATTACTTAACAGATTTGATATAGTTCTGTTACCATTCATATTTCAAATGCTGGTTAATTTATGCCATAGTTCTGTTTTGACATGCGCATTGTTAAAAACCGCAAGGCCCTATGGTGAATAATAAAATGATTGATGATACAAAATCAATGATGATAATTTAAAAAAAATCCAAGTGCAAAAAGATGATCAGAATTCTGTGTTCGCAATATGGTATCAGAGCGCTTATCTCCATCCTGCAGTGTACATAATTCCGGTTTGAAACTACGCTACCTGACCCAAGTCAACATTGTGAATTTAGCCAGGATGAGTAAAACCAGAGAAATGCTCACTTGAAATGTTCACAGTTTATCAGCTATCTTGATGGCAAATATGTACTGAGACTAGGGAAATGCACAACAAGATGACTGGAAAAGCAATGTATTTGTTATTATAAAACATGAAAGCATTTAAATTGGTACCTCTCCAACATTATTTCTAGTTCCAATTCCAGAAGAATCCTCCAAACGGGGTTGATTAGTGCGTTCTTTTCCGCTGCTGATATAAAACAGATGAAACATAGTTTTAGTTTTGAGGACACCCTTAAAACTAAACAGTGTGCAATGTCACATCCGAATAACATTAACCCTGTTTTAAGACAGCAGGTAGACTCTGTGCAAACTGCAGCCAGCAAATACCAATGTTGCAAGGTACGATAGTTAACGGTGTGCAATTTGGACACTTTGCCAAATGAAGATAACGGAATAGGTGATAGCATGCTGTATGTGACGTTTTTCCAAAGTGTGCAAACTTGGACTTGGTACATTTTGCACAAATTTGTCAGGTGTCATCTTGAAAAATATCATGCAGGCAAAACACCTGCTTGTGCTATTAGCGACCAATTTGGATTATCAATTAAGGAACAAACTCCTATGTGTGCCTGAATCAGAATTCAGCAATCATCATGTCTAGAAGCCAAATGACATAAATGTTATTTTCGTAAATATTTAAAGGTTACAGATGCTCATTAACGAAAAACTACCTCCCAGACTGCCATTTTCCTAGTATGGCATAGGAGCTCAATACAAATGATTTTAATTGTTGCTGGCATTAGGACCAGCATTCACTATGAATGTAACCACAGAAGGCTGCATGTCATTATGTTGTACATGCGCCAAATACAAATCTTTGTGAGAAGTGCTAATTTATAAAGAATTTGAAAATTAAACCCAGGGGACATTAAAACATGTCCTTAGATACTTTCAATTGATCCCAACTGACAAAGCATTTTGACGAGAAAGCTTATGGTAAATGATTAATCGGATTAAAAACAACTACAAGGCAGACATTATTATATCAAACTAATATTTCAGCAGAATTAAAGGAACTGTCTTTGGCCTCCTCTTTAAGCATTAAAACAGCTGTGGAATGACCCTAATGAAAGACACTGTTTTGCTACAAACTGCTCTTTACTGCATTGTCTCAAAACACTGTGTTGAGCCAATTCCTCTACACACTGTCGTTCCCCAATTTCCATCTTCTCAGTTTCTTATGAGCTGTCTTCATACTTGCATTGCTGAGAAACTGAGCCTGGATAGATCAATGTGATCACATTCAAAATCAATAAAAATAATTTGTGAGGCATCTAAATCACTGGTCTAGAGAGGCCCTATTCTGCATCTGTGACGATTGATAATAGACAAATGTGAAAATGTGTCAGTTATTTTCTTCTAGGTTCCATGCGGTATAGACACTGTATTAGTGGTACTTTAGATAATTCTTTTACTGTATTGCGGGTATATTTTTGAAGTTTAAGTAGGTATTCCAAGTTGTTTAGAGCTTTGATTTCAATATATGCCAATTCTCCATCTCCCTGTGTGGAAGCATGGTGCTTTCTTACTATACAAAAGCAATGGCACTTTTTACCAGTGTAATTAAAGTGGCCATATGAGCTGAGACTCAGACCTTAATTCTAGAGTAGTAGTCTTCAATCTTTTTGGGTTCTCTTTCAGGAAAAGCAATTTTGTTTTGGACCTCAAAATGGTATTCATATTATTATTTCTCATGTTCAGTATGTGTTGAGGCAGGAATGTCCCATTCAGACAATACAGGCATGTATTCCTGCCCAGAGTGACCAGACTGCACACCATACTGGTATCCTGACTTTTTTCCGGCCCACCTAGCATGCTAATGGTGTGTGTGCACTGAGGCCTAGTCCTGTGAACAGTACAGCCATGGTTGAGAACCTATTCTGTGTGACGAGGGGTGGACCAAGCATGCCCTTTTCATAACATTAGGCTATTGTCCATGTCCTGGGTTGTTGAAAAGGTGGTGGTAGCCCTACTCATGTAAAGTACCACTGAAACGCAATACCCACTGATGTGACACTAGAATCCACTTTGGCTAGCCCTTGGATTAGCCTCGTGCAAGATGAAGGACGAATACTGCTTTTACGCAAAGTGTCAGTTTGACTTAAGGTGCACTGGGTTCCTGCTAACCAGGACCCTAGTGCCAGTGCCCACTCCCAAAAACAAGGTAAAAGATCAAATTGTGTACAATTGGTACACACTTTAGCACCTCTATAAGTCCTCTAGTAGATGGTACCTAGAGCCTGGGTACTGAAGAGGGCCCCTGAGGGCTGCAGTATGCATTATGCTCCCTAAGGGGGACCCCCTACAAAGTGCATGCAGCTTGCCATTGCAGACTGTGTGTCATAGTGCAAACCATGAGTGAAAAGGTGACATGGCACACTCATTGTGTGCCATGCCGGAGACACCGCATACAATATATGTAAGTCACCCTTACAGTAGGCTTTAGCGCCTTAAGACAGGGTGCATTATATTTCATCCAATTAAGACCACAGCACTCTGGTATGAGTACATAGAACACAGATAATAGTTTTCAAATATATACTAATTTTGGACCAGTCCTTAAAGAAAGCAAAGATCTTCTTAGTTGCAAACTCGTGGTTTATTCACATCAGTGAAAGTCCTTTGTATTTCATTCATTCATATACAGCCGTCAGCAATAATCCTTCTTGGTCAATTCATTAGATAATAGCCTACACGTGTTTCATCACGAAGTTACTTTTTCAAAGCTGTGAAATATAATAACAAATATATATTCTTATAGAAGAACAGAGTTTAAAACACAAGGACATGACATTGCCCGACAATCAAAGATTGGTAAAAGTAAAGGGATGTCTACACTGTGCGTAAGGGAGAATGTGCCACATACTCCGCATTTGGAGAGAATTTAGATTCAGCCACCTGCACCAATGCTATTCTGCCCTGGCTCTACTGTTAACAGGGCTAGGCCTCAGTTGCAAGCACCAAGGCTTGTTTGTGTCTGAGCCAGACACCACCACCGTACAAAGACGACCTGCACCTGAGGGACTACAAAATCGACGAGGCTGCCATGACAGTGGCCCGACTGTCTCTTTCTTCCCCCTCTGTAGGTCTAATCAAATACCCTGAGTGCCTTTGAAGTACAGGACTAAAACCCTTTGCACCCGAGTGCCCTGGCCTGGGTCCACTACTATCAACTGTGCTCCCTTGCTCCAAGGACCCTCACAAACTGAGGCCCCTGTTGGGAGCTCCCGGACTTTAACCCAAACCCCTATCTGCAGCCTGTTTCTAGGTGGCACCCCTCTTCGCCAACCGTGCAGTGCGCAGGGCACCCAACCTTTTCAGCACCTCTGCACCCGGACACCCCTGGACAGGTAAAACCAAACTGTTGTGGGTTCACCTTTTAGAGCCTAGATTGGCCAACCATATTTTAGCCTTTAGGCCCATAGCCTGTGCCATTAAGGCACAAACATATTTTATTCACTTTTATTAATTTTATTATATGTTACAGAAGCTAGCTTTTCAGCTTGTGGCTTTTATGTTTTATAAGCTGCTGTTCTTAGAAAACACATTTTATTTGTGCTGTACATTTATATGCCGTTTGTGTGCATTCCATTCTGTGCTTTGCTCAAGGCTGTTATATTTTTACACCATAGATTAATACGTACTGCTGCTAAAAGAGTACGAAATCAGAAGCTAATAGGGGACACATAATCATATCAGGCCTCTTCTCAGAGCACAACATGTTTTGTTATATAAACACCACATAGGCCTACCATGGGTAGAGAGGATATTACAGCCAGAGAAGCCATCCTTTACTGTGTCCCACTTCATCACAGCTTTGCTGATAGCGGCCTTGTCTTTCCTGCCAACCGGGAGGATTGCCAAGCAGACCAACAGGCAAGAACCTGGCCTATCTCTCAGGTATTGGGTCGGGGCGTCTTCCATAAGACAGGGATGCGCAGAAAAGGCTAACACTGCTATGCTCTCATGCTAAAGAATATGGTGAAGGTAGGAATTCTTATATGTGTATTCCATGACGTTGGGACTGTTTATCTGTTTTTCTCTACTGGTCACTATCAACTTCAGGCCCATCTCCCTACTTCCATTGCCTGCGAAAGTAATCGAAAAAACAGTCAACAGCCAACTCGCCACATTTATTGAAGACCCCAACATCCTCGACATCTCCCCATCCGGATTCTGGAAAAACCATAGCACCGAAATAGCCCTCCTGGCCGCAACAGACGACATCCGCTCCCTGGTGGGCAAGGGAGAGATGGCAGCACACATCCTACCAGACCTCTCGGCGGCTTTCAACACAGTCTCCCATCAAACCCTGATAAGAAGACTCCATAAAGCTGGCATCAGAGACCAGGCCCTCGACTGGATCAAATCCTTCCTCTCTGGCAGAACTTAATGAGTGAGACTCGCCCCCTTCCTTGCAGATCCCACACCCACCACCTGCGGAGTGTCCCAGGGATCCTCCCTCAGCCCCACATTGCTTAATGTCTACATGGCCCCGCTAGCCACCCTCTGCAGAAGCTACGGAATAAACATCGTCTCCTATGCCGATGACACCCAATTGATCTTCTCCCTCTCCAACTAACCAGACAAAGCCAGGCACAACTTCCACAAAGGCATGGAAGCAGTCGCCAACTGGATGAGAAACAGCTGCCTTCAACTCAATGCAAACACAACAGAAGTACTCATCATGGGCCCTCATCCCAACGCGTGGAACGACTCCTGGGGGCCACCCACTCTCGGAAACCTGCCCGCCCCCTCCAGCCAAGACTGCAACCTAGGAATCATCCTGGACTCCGACCTCAGCATGAACCATCAAATTAACTCAGTCACCTCCACCAGCTTCTGTACCCTCCGCCTCCTACGCAAGTACTTCAAGTAGATCCCCCTCGAACATAGAAAGACTGTCACCCATGCCCTCACCACCAGCAGACTGGACTACGGCAATGCAATCTATGCCCGAATATACAAAAAAACTCACCTGCAAACTACAAAACATCCAGAACGCCGCCGCCAGACTGGTCCTTGATCTATCTCAACACTGCCACATCTCGCAACACCTGTGCACACTGCACTGGCTCCCCATAGAGAAAAGAATCATTTTCAAGATCCTCACCCATGCACACAAAGCCCTCCACAACACCGGACCAGCCTACCTGAACCAGCGACTCAACTTCCGTGTACCCCACAGGGCCCTTCACTCAGCCCAGCTCTCTCTCGCAGAAGTACCCTGCATCAGGAAAACCAGAATAGTAGGACGCTCCTTCTCCTACCTCGTAGCCACCGCCTGGAACACCCTTTCTCTCCACATCAGACAAACCACCTCCCTCCTCAGCTTCACGAAGGAACTGAAGACATGGCTTTTTTAGGAACCACCTCACCGGTAAACGCTACACTCCCCCCTCCTCCCTCAAAGCGCCTTCAGATCCTAACAGGTGAGTAGTTGCGCTTTACAAGCACTGATTGATTGCTTGATCACTATGTCATGTTTCATCCTCCTAATAATCACAGCTGATGTTTTTTTTATCGTAGAATGCAGTAATTTTAATAAATGCATTGAACTTTTATCTCATTGTAATGCCTTTGACTGCGTGAGACGTTGTGTAAATGAGAGAAAAGGGTATGATCTGTCGACTGCAACTTCCCTCAGGAGTCAGTGTCATGCGTCAGGCTGCCAAAAATCACCTTTACTTCCTAGGTTTGGGTGAGGTGCTGCTAGCTAGCTGAGAAGGTCAGGCCAACAGCTTCCAGTCTGTGTGGGACTGACTCAGTTACCCACTCGCGGTGGTGCTGCTGCCCAAAACCAAGCAGTCTTAACCCCATGGTAAGAGTCCCACGACAGAAATGCTGGTGGTTCTTGTGACCATGACCCCCTAGCACTCCACGACCTAAAAGGGACCCCCGAGAGTCAATTGCCAATACATGTATGCAGTACATGTTTCTTCTCCACTAAAGGCATTACCATGTAAAAGCACCTTTGTGTGAAATACTTACCACACTGTGCAAAGTAACATTGCGAACAGAACTTTCCTTACGCTGATGCTTTTTGGTATCTAAAAATAATATAAAAAGTGCTGGAGTTTTCTACAACTGGCCTCAAGTTTCTTCTTGAATGTGTGTCTCATTTATTGATTCTGTGTCTTCAACAAATGCTTAGCACTATCCTCTGATAAGCCTAAACTGCTCACCAACACTACCACAAAAGAGAGCACTTAGGCTTCACCTGTACTATCTGTGTAGTGTACCCCTACATGGGTACACTGCATAGATAGCCAGCTTTCTACAGAGGGTCAGTGAGCTTCCCGGGCAGAGCAGTCAGGACAAACAGGAGAAGGCAGAAAACAGAAGAAAGAAATGGGCTGACACAAATAACATGGAGAGACGCTAACAAGGAAAGAACAGTACAAAGTATATTGCGCCATACCCTGCCCCACTTACAGTCTCTGTATCATTTTAGAAGGCCCTTAAGCCATCTGCACCGTATCATGGAGGGACAGAGAGGAGACTCTTTACACCCCAGTCAATTGGAATCCAAATGAAATTGAGTAGGACATGGCACAAAGATTACAGACACAGTCTTTACATTTTTCTATGGTAGCATTACATGAGGCTTTGCTCCTTCCACTGTAAAACAATGGCATTGTTTCCAGCACCACCAACTATTTTTATGGTACCGGAAAGCACAAGAATTCAACAAAAGAGGGTTTGAAGTGACTGTTCATACTGCCCAAAAAGCATACACAGTAAAGCACCACTACTTTTTTTCTGCACTCAAATGCCTAGTAAAGGTCCTGCTACCCGTGAAGGTACCTGGGTAACAACTGGGAACTCCTAACACCACAGCACTCACAAAAGCACAATTACTAGACAGAACTAACAGGCGGACTGAAAGCAGACATTACATCTAGCCAACAGAGTTAGAGGACAGATTTATCCTCTATAGTTGACCTATTGAGAACGGATTTATTGCACTCTCACCTACTGGAGATGGAGTTCAAAGTGGAAAAACTAGAGGGAAGAGGAGTGGCTCTGGAAAGAGAAATGTTTAAACTGACAAAGCAAGTACATGCATCAACATTAAAATACAAAGATTTGGAAAATAGCGGCAATATGAAAATATCTGCATTAGGCACTTAGCAGAGAGAGCAGAAGGCTTGGACTTAGGGGCTTTCCTCTTGGGCTTCTTTAACCACAATCTTAAAGACCTGCAAGTGGAGCTCAACACTAAGCGCACCCAATGTGAGTCCAAGATGGACAGAAAACATGAAAAGACATTGAGAGGACCTAATTAAGTCCCTAGATTAGCAAAAAAGTGAATTATGGGATGCTTGAATTAGTCTCAGCTACTGGTAATTGCTCGGGCCACCTGTCAGCCCATTGTTGTTTTTGTCCAAATTTCCACCTCAGGTTAGACTGAGCATATGCAAATCAGCCTTGACACTGCTCCATTAGGAACAGTCCAGTCTGAACTGCCAAGCCTGCTGTAACATTATGTATCCACCAGAACTGTTGAAGGTAACTTTTACTTCTGATGGATGCATCTTAGCACAGATTCCTCACCTTATCAATGAGTCCCAAAGTAGCATCCTCCTGGGAGGTGGCAACAGGTAGCAAAGGATAACCAAAGAAGTCACGCAATATAGCTCGCTCAAAATACCTATCACTGCATGCCTGAAACATGAGGAAGTAATACTTGGCTATTGTGTGCAAAGATGACCAAGCAGCTGCAAGGTAGATGTCAGTAACAGGGACACCTCTGGAAAGAGCTGTGGAAAGAGCCATGCTGGAATGAGCACAAATGCCTTCTCAATGATCTTTCTTGGGTCAAGCATAACAGATCTTGTTACAAAGGCTGGATTAACGGATACAAGTAAGTGTATTCAAAACCTTGACCTTCTTACCTCCACCAAATCACAGAAAAATCCTGTCAACAACTCTGTTCTATCGAATGCCATTGATTTAATACAACACTGCATGCCTGGTGTTGAGCCTATGCTGATGATTCTCATCAACTGAATAACCAAGAAGGAAGAAAGATGGAAGAGTAACCATCTGGTTTAACAGATCGGAAACCACTCTGGGTAAGGAGGCTGGACAGGTGTAAAGAACTGGCTTATTTGGGTAGAAAACTGTTAAGTGCGCACACACCAATAGGGCTTGCAGTTCTCCAATCCCGCAAGCAGAAGAAACGACAACCAACAGAACTTTTTCAAAGTAAGGAATTGAACCTACCAGTTGTGAATCAGCTCAACTAGAGATACCATCAAAAAAGTCAAGTGAAAACCAGGCTTAAATCCCACTGGGGAACAATAAATGCAGTGGGAGGGAATAAGTAAAGCAAACCTTTTAGAAAACATGTCATTATCTACAAAATGAGGTAAGCTTTATAGGGCAGCTTATAGGATAAACAGAGCTGCTACCCTTAACTGTAGCTACTGTCTGGCCCCTTAGAGCAAGAGACCATGCAAATCACAAGACATCAGAAAGGCAAAACGTAAGATTAATGCCTTCCGATGTGAACCACTAAATAAACCTAATCCAGCTTCCTACGTAGATGGATTTTTTAGCTGGCTTCCTGGCCCCCAATATGGCATCTGCAACCTCATCACTAAGACAAAAGGATTTTAACTGACAGTGTTCATTCTCTATGCATGCAGCTGCACTGTTTGGGTGGAGGACCTGACTGAGAGCAGGTTCCCTCTGCATTGAACAGGAAGAGGCAGCCAAATGCTGAGTAACAACAGATCGGTATAACAGATCGTCCTCACCCAGTGTGGGGTGGTCCTAATAAACTGTGTGCCACCCTTCTGCAGAACTCTGGAAAGAATGGGATTGGCAGAAATGCACATAGCAAGTGCTAAACCAGATTAGGAACCAGTTAGAGGGAAGTGTATGGCACACACCAGAGGATCTCCTTTTTGAGTCATATGTCTCATTTATTGACTATTGTGTGTATTTCTAGATGTCTTTTAATCCTCTGTGTTAAACCTAAGGCTGCTCGACCACACCTCCCTATATAGAGCACTTTGGGATAGGAAGTGCACGATTTAAAAGTGTTTTTTTTGTTTTTGTTTAGAGAATTAAAGGAAGCGCTGCAAACCATGTTTGAAAATGCATGTGAAGTTAAACTGCCTTATGGTGTTGTGACAAACATGTTTTCTTGTTTATCAGGACTTTCTAAGTTTTGGGATGAGTGCTTGGGTAAAACTAAAGTTTTCATATTTAGAAAAGGTGCTTTTTGAACGGAGTGATGTCCCTTTTGTTCTTGACAGGAGGGTTTGGATACTTTTGTCTGCTTGCAGAAAAATACAGGAGAGATGTAAACAGTTCGAACATGAGAATAAGAATTTACGTGAGCAAATTAGCCAGAACTAATTATTGCAAGATAAAGCTGAAATCTACCAAGCTGTTACAGGAGAATCTGGCTTTTCACATTCCAGTAATGAGGAGGTTAAAAAAGGTGGGGGCCAGTGTGAGCCTCATGAGAAGAGCGTAGATCTCCGTGCGGAGAGCAGCCCACAGTTTTTGGCAGGAGTTGAAATGCATTCTTTAAAAGATTACACTGAGCAAGAAGTTGATGATGTTACCGGTATATTCAGACCACTTCTGCAGAGCACGATGTGTATAATTAATTCAGACAAGACAGAGGTACTGTCGCAAAATGTGTAGGTTCTGGGAATTCAGAGGAATCCAGAACATAGACAGATGTTGTTACAGGTAAAACAAAATATTTTGGAGATGGCTACTATTTGCGCTAAGCAAGAGACACCGAGTTTTATGAGATTGTTTGATTTTTGGAAACAGTATAGCCCTCATGTGAGTAAAATTTTAACGCTTTGGTACAAAGTAACTAGGAAAAAACATGAGTTTGAATGGAGGGAAGAGCAGCTGTGTGCAAATGAAATAATTCAACAGACTTCAGATTTGTGCGCAGTGCAAGAGGGAAACATTGAGTTACATGTAAATGTTCAAGGACAATTAGCAAACTGGAGTACGTGGCAGAAACAGGGGATGACAAGGGTGCCCATGGGGCTTTGGACTAGAAAACTACTTGACTTTGTGGAGTGCTATACTCCTTTTGAAAAAACGTTTTTGACTTGCTATTGGGCTCTAGTGATATAACTTTCTAGTGAAAGTTATAATGTAATTCTGAACCCTGAAATATCAATCATGCAGTGGGTGATGAGTTCACCTAAATCTCACCGTTTAGGACATGCACAAGAGGCTAGTATCATACATTCGATCTGGTATATACAAAACAGGGCTCAAGTAGGACCAACAGGCACTGCAACCCTACATGAACAGGTGTCACAAGTACAGGATGGGGAGAGGGTGCAGGGAGTACCACAGGTAAAAAAAGTCACCAGTGAAATTGAGTGCACAATTTGAATTCTTGTCCCCTGAGGCTAGAAAACATGTTTGTTTTACTAATGATTCATTGAAATACGTGGGTACTAAAAGACAATGGAAAGCAGTGTTATACAGTACAGTTACTGAGAAGTTGTTTACCACAGGAGAAGGAAAAAGTAGCCAATATACAGAGTTGTACAATGTGTGTCAGACTTTAAAGCAAGAGCTGCCGGAGACGTGTCATTTTTACACTGATTGATTAGCCGTTTGGTGTTCCACATGGCTTGCACATAACTGGTTCATTCATTCAAAGGAGGTGAGGAGCAAAGAGTTATTGCAGGAAATTTGGGAAATGTTGAAACAGAGTGAAGTCACAGATCCTCATTGTCCCATTGACTCATTAAAACGTTGGTTCAATTCCCTTGCAGATGTTAAAGACAAAAGTTCAAAGGCAGAAGTGTCAACCCAGAATGATGACTTGATGGGGATGACTAAGTGGGCGCACCAGAAATGTGGACACCTGGGAGAGAAAGCCACTTACAGGTGGGCAGAGGTTAGAGAGATGCATATTCCCCTAGATTTGATAAAAACTGTGATTTTGCAATGTCTTTTTTGTCAGCACCCACAACAGAGATCTGTCCCACAAACAGTCAAAGATCAATTGGGGAGAGGAAAGTTACCAGGACAGATATGGCAAATTAATTACATTGGACCACTACTGATTAGTTGCGGGTGTCAATACGCCTGCACCGAAGTGGACACTTATTCTGGATACTTGATTGCTGTCCCTTGCAAATGTGCTACTCAGCACAATACTATCAGAACTCTGATGTTCTACTATGGAGTACCACTCCAGATCCAGAGTGACAATAGGTCACACTTCAAAGGCAATTTAGTACAGGACTACTGTTCTCAACACAATATTGAGTGGATATATCATATTCCTTACTATCCACAGGCCTCAGGACTGACTGACAGAATGAATGGTTTACTGAAAGCTCGACTGCAAAAATGATCTGATGAAACTTTGAAAAACTGGAAAGAGCACTTAAATGAAGCACTCCAGATTCTGAACAGTATACCGTTAACAAATGCTGAAACACCTCTGATGTTAATGTTAAATCCAGCTTTGCAAATACAACCACATGTGGCCAACAATACCATTACATACTGGGAAATAAAACCTGGAGCGTTAGCTCCATACAAAGCCACACCCGAATCTGCAGGTCTTGACTTACATGCTTTACAAGCTTACAGAATAAAACCCTAGACATAGCGTTGTGTGAAACATGTGTTGGGATACAGATTCCCCCAGAGCATTTTGGATTGATTGCTTCCAGATCTGTGTTGGCCCTTAAAGGTATTCAGGTTTTAGGGGGAGTGATTGATTCAGATTACCAAGGAGAAAGCAAAGTTATTCCGATAAATAGGGGAGAATTTGATTCATTCATACAGATTGGAGACAGAATTGCTCAACTTGTCATAAGTTCAGTGAATGGAGGGTTGGTAAGGGAGGAGTCTGCATCAGCCTTTCTGACAGTGCAAGGAAAGGGAAGCTGTGGTGCAGCAGATAAAAACCTCAGTGCTAAGGTGTGGGTTGAATCCCCAAATGGCCCTCCAGAACCTGCAGATATTATAGCAAAGGGCCTCAATAACGTCCTGGTGAGTATCAAACACAGAAAGGAAAAAGGAGAGCACATTTCAGATGACAAATGTTATTTGCAAGAAAAGTCATACTTGTTTCTTTTGCAGATCCTACTACGACTTACCATTGACCATGAGTGTGCTGTGCGGCCTCCCTTCGGGCGTTTGTGTGTGGGGTCGGGGGAGGGACCGCACCACCAATCTGAACCTGACTGATAACTTTTGTGCAAAGTTCCTGCTGCTTTTAAAGTACAAAAACCTATGGATCCATTTTGTCAACTTGCGTCTCCGGTTCAGGTTTTACATAGGAACAATAAAGAGTACCATGGATGTTCTGTCAACTTGTTTTATTACATTCTTCCACTAGAACTAACCCATGGCTTGTCATCACCTGATGACTGCTGCCAGTCTCATTAAGCAAAATTGCCAGTTGGCTGGCTGTTTTTCGTGTGGAAACCTGACTTTCACTTACATTCTAGCAAGCCTTTCAGCTGAACCGTGTACCTTTACATGATGTTTTCATCTAATTCTACACCAACTTGCTATCTTAGAGACACTATTCAATCAGTTATTATCCCAATCAGAATATATAAGCTTCAGTCTTTTCATTGTAGGTGTGTCCGATTTGAAAGTTTATAAGATCAATACGTTAATCCACTTCCATTGCTTTACAGTGATTGCTTTTATCATTACATTATGTTGCTGTATACAATGCAAGCCTGATTTGCTTATAATGTTTTTGTTTTTTTCTCTGAAATAAGAGAAAAGTAAATAAAAGTAATTGGTCAGAGGGTGGGGATGTAGTGAAAATAGGTAGGTTTGGCCACTGACTTTGGGTTTCACCACTGTGCATATTAGTTGTTCAATGTTCACCAGTTGCAGATTACATTTTGTATTCAGTTTAGCTGCCTATTGGCTTTATCGTGGCATTAGACATTGCAGTTGAGACATTGCAGATGAGCTGTGTTTTTCCACATGGTAAACTAAGCTTGTGTTCTTCGTATTTTCTCTTACCGAACACGATAGCATGATAAGCAAGCACATATTTTTTGTTTTTCTTCAGAGCAGGGAACAGGTTGGCCTTGGAAGAGGGAGCCTTGAAATCTTGGCCAATTTTCAACATTGTTTCTTCCAACTCTGACCTACAGAAGCCAGCATGTTTTGAATATTTGTATCTGAGAGGGAAGGGCCTTTCAGAAGGCTTTTTTCCATGATTGTTTAAGCTATAAAAGGTGGCCCTAGTCAGTAGCGAGAGGGAATTTCCGAGACCTCAGTCAGGATTGGACGTCAAATGCCTGACATCTTCCCATGAGGGTGGAAATATCTTTCTCGCAGTTGAACAGGGTTCATCAACTTGCTGGCATGAGAAAGATGAAGAGCACTGACAGGCCCTACGGTGATGAATTTTTACTTTATCTTTTGTTTTGCATTTATGCTATAATATAACCACATATATTTGCTGTGTACATGGCAGTTGAGAATCACTTTGATATACTTTCCTTTCATTGCTTTGACTATTTTTAAATGTGTGCCTCCGACCTACTAATCTCCTTTTTTAGGAGCCTCGTGGTGAAGTAATGATAAATGTCTTCTTTAAACTAAGAAGTGCATTCCAGAGATTTTTGTCAGCTCGGTCATTAGTGAAAGCAAAACAGGGCGTTAGGGTGCAGAGTGCAAAACAGTGTTGGGTGCCCAATGCGTTCCTGTGGAAATCGGTCACTGCGGAAAGAGGCTGAAGGCTATGGACTAGGTGTCCAGTTTGGGTGAGCCACCGAATGGGCTCAGGTCCTGTGATGCTCAGGGACGTAAACACACCAGGGGTCATCTTCTCCTCGGTCTGGGGCGTCCGGATGGAAAGGACTCTTGGACCGCTGGGTGTCCCTTACCGTGGAGGGAGGCTCACAGAACGAGCTGCAGGCTTGGACTGGGGAACCAGTCAAGGTGCACCAACAAGTGGGCTTAAGTATCATGAGCCTGGGGACGCAGGAACACCAGGGGTCCTCTTATTCTCTGGGGCGTCCAGGTGCAGAGGACCGTTGGGGTTGCTGTCACCGGAGGCGGTCGCAGTTGAGGGGGAACCTGCACAAAGAGACTACGGGCATCAGAATGAAGGTCTCAGTGGGAAAACGCACAACAGACTATCTATGGAGAGGTTGGGGACCATATTGGTACGGTTGCCTCACTTTAACAAGGGCTCGGATGCAGTGGTGCAGTTCGATGGCAGTTTTGACAGCCCGGCGTCCTCTTCAGTGGTTATTGGGTGCCTGCAAGTTTGCAGGGGAGCAGCCTGCAATGACAACCTGTCGTGCTTGGTGAGGGGTCCCTTAGCGTGGCACAATTTGTGCTGCAGCCCTTAGGTGTGAGAAGGTAGCCTCTTTCTAGCCTTGTTACCCCCACTTTTGGCCTGTTTGTGAGTGTATGTCCGGGTGTTTGTCACTGTTTTCACTGTCTCACTGGGATCCTGATAGCCAGGCCTCAGTGCTCATAGTGAAAACACTGTTTTCAGTATGTTTGTTATGTGTCACTGGGATCCTGCTGGTCAGGACCCCAGTGCTCATAGGTTTGTGGCCTATATGTATGTGTCACTGGGACCCTGTCACACAGGGCCCCAGTGCTCATAGGTGTGCATGTATATGTTCCCTGTGTGGTGCCTAACTGTCTCACTGAGGCTCTGCTAACCAGAACCTCAGTGGTTATGCTCTCTCATTACTTTCAAATTGTCACTAACAGGCTAGTGACCAATTTTACCAATTTACATTGGCTTACTGGAACACCCTTATAATTCCCTAGTATATGGTACTGAGGTACCCAGGGTATTGGGGTTCCAGGAGATCCCTATGGGCTGCAGCAATTCTTTTGCCACCCATGGGGAGCTCGGACCATTCTTACACAGGCCTGCCACTGCAGCCTGAGTGAAATAACGTCCACGTTATTTCACAGCCATTTTACACTGCACTTAAGTAACTTATAAGTCACCTATATGTCTAACCTTTACCTGGTAAAGGTTAGGTGCAAAGTTACTTAGTGTGAGGGCACCCTGGCACTAGCCAAGGTGCCCCCACATTGTTCAGAGCCAATTCCCTGAACTTTGTGAGTGCGGGGACACCATTACACGCGTGCACTACCTATAGGTCACTACCTATATGTAGCTTCACCATGGTAACTCCGAATATGGCCATGTAACATGTCTATGATCATGGAATTGCCCCCTCTATGCCATCCTGGCATAGTTGGCACAATCCCATGATCCCAGTGGTCTGTAGCACAGACCCTGGTACTGCCAAACTGCCCTTCCTGGGGTTTCACTGCAGCTGCTGCTGCTGCCAACCCCTCAGACAGGCATCTGCCCTCCTGGGGTCCAGCCAGGCCTGGCCCAGGATGGCAGAACAAAGAACTTCCTCTGAGAGAGGGTGTGACACTCTCTCCCTTTGGAAAATGGTGTGAAGGCAGGGGAGGAGTAGCCTCCCCCAGCCTCTGGAAATGCTTTCTTGGGCACAGATGTGCCCAATTCTGCATAAGCCAGTCTACACCGGTTCAGGGACCCCTTAGCCCCTGCTCTGGCGCGAAACTGGACAAAGGAAAGGGGAGTGACCACTCCCCTGACCTGCACCTCCCCTGGGAGGTGTCCAGAGCTCCTCCAGTGTGCTCCAGACCTCTGCCATCTTGGAAACAGAGGTGCTGCTGGCACACTGGACTGCTCTGAGTGGCCAGTGCCACCAGGTGACGTCAGAGACTCCTGCTGATAGGCTCCTTCAGGTGTTAGTAGCCTATCCTCTCTCCTAAGTAGCCAAACCCTCTTTTCTGGCTATTTAGGGTCTCTGTCTCTGGGGAAACTTCAGATAACGAATGCAAGAGCTCATCCGAGTTCCTCTGCATCTCTCTCTTCACCTTCTGATAAGGAAACGACTGCTGACCGCGCTGGAAGCCTGCAAACCTGCAACATAGTAGCAAAGACGACTACTGCAACTCGGTAACGCTGATCCTGCCGCCTTCTCGACTGTTTTCCTGCTTGTGCATGCTGTGGGGGTAGCCTGCCTCCTCTCTGCACCAGAAGCTCCGAAGAAATCTCCTGTGGGTCGACGGAATCTTCCCCCTGCAACCGCAGGCACCAAAAAGCTGCATTACGGGTCCCTTGGGTCTCCTCTCAGCACGACGAGCGAGGTCCCTCGAATCCAGCGACTCTGTCCAAGTGACCCCCACAGTCCAGTGACTCTTCAGCCCAAGTTTGGTGGAGGTAAGTCCTTGCCTCACCTCGCTGGGCTGCATTGCTGGGAACCGCGACTTTGCAGCTACTCCGGCCCCTGTGCACTTCCGGCGGAAATCCTTTGTGCACAGCCAAGCCTGGGTCCACGGCACTCTAACCTGCATTGCACGACTTTCTAAGTTGGTCTCCGGCGACGTGGGACTCCTTTGTGCAACTTCGGCGAGCACCGTTTCACGCATCTTTGTAGTGTCTGTTTCTGGCACTTCTCCGGGTGCTACCTGCTTCAGTGAGGGCTCTTTGTCTTGCTCGACGTCCCCTCTCTCTTCAGGTCCAATTTGCGACCTCCTGGTCCCTCCTGGGCCCCAGCAGCGTCCAAAAACACCAAACGCACGATTTGCAGCTAGCAAGGCTTGTTGGCGTCCTTCCGGCGGGAAAACACTTCTGCACGACTCTCCAAGGCGAGAGGGATCCGTCCACCAAAGGGGAAGTCTCTAGCCCTTTTCGTTCCTGCAGAAACCTCAGCTTCTTCTGTCCAGTTGAAGCTTCTTTGCACCCGCAGCTGGCATTTCCTGGGCATCTGCCCATCTCCGACTTGCTTGTGACTTTTGGACTTGGTCCCCTTGTTCCACAGGTACCCTAGATTGGAAATCCACAGTTGTTGCATTGCTGGTTTGTGTCTTTCCTGCATTATTCCTCTAACACGACTACTTTGTCCTTAGGGGAACTTTAGTGCACTTGGCACTCACTTTTCAGGGTCTTGGGGAGGGTTATTTTTCTAACTCTCACTATTTTCTAATAGTCCCAGCGACCCTCTACAAGGTCACATAGGTTTGGGGTCCATTCATGGTTCGCATTCCACTTTTGGAGTATATGGTTTGTGTTGCCCCTATCCCTATGTTTCCCCATTGCATCCTATTGTAACTATACATTGTTTGCACTGTTTTCTAAGACTATACTGCATATTTTTGCTATTGTGTATATATATCTTGTGTATATTTCCTATCCTCTCACTGAGGGTACACTCTAAGATACTTTGGCATATTGTCATAAAAATAAAGTACCTTTATTTTTAGTATAACTGTGTATTGTGTTTTCTTATGATATTGTGCATATGACACTAAGGGGTACTGTAGTAGCTTCACACGTCTCCTAGTTCAGCCTAAGCTCCTCTGCTAAGCTACCATTATCTATCAGCCTAAGCTGCTAGACACCCTATACACTAATAAGGGATAACTGGGCCTGGTGCAAGGTGCAAGTACCCCTTGGTACTCACTACAAGCCAGTCCAGCCTCCTACATTGGTTGTGCAGTGGTGGGATAAGTGCTTGAGACTACTTACCACTCTTGTCATTGTACTTTTCATAAGAGAAAAATATACAAAACAAGGTCAGTGTATATACACATAGCCAAAAAGTTTTGCATTTCCTCTTTTCACTCTTTTCTAAGTGCTGAAAAGTACCTCTAAACTTTCAAAAAGTTCTTAAAAGTTAAAAAAGTTTTTTTCTGTCTTTCCAAAAAGTTCTGAAAACTTTTTTCTCTTTTTCTATCACTTTAACTCTCTCTAAAAATGTCTGGCACAGGCCAAAATGGTGATCTGTCCAAACTTGCATATGACAACCTTAGCTGGAAAAGAGCAAGGAGTCTCTGTATAGAGAGAGGTTTGAGTGTAGGGAAGAATCCTTCCTTGGAACTGTTACTTAACATGCTTAGAGAACAGGATAAGGCAATAGGTGCCTCATCTGTTGAAAAAGTACCTAATAGTTCTCAATCTGATTCAGGGACTCCCCCAGGAAAAGATTCAGGAAAGAAACTTCCTAGCCTGCCCATTACTAGACAATCTAGCATAGATGGTAATGATGATGAGCCACACCATATAAATAGTGTTGTCTCACATCATAGCAAAAGCATTTATTCTCACCATACTGGTAGTAATGTTTCTGTTAACCAAGCTGTTAGGGTGGCTTCTGTAAGGGACAGGTCTCCTTCTGTTCATTCCCATCATAGCTCTGTTTCTAGGAATGTCCCTCCCACCAACCCTGATGACAGAATGTTAGAGAGGGAACTCAATAAGTTGAGGGTGGAACAAACCAGACTGAAGCTTAAAAAGCAACAGCTGGATTTGGATAGACAGTCTTTTGAATTAGAGAAGGAAAGACAGAAGTTGGGTTTAGATACCCATGGTGGCAGCAGCAGTATTCCCCATAGTCATCCTGCAAAAGAGCATGATTCCAGGAATCTGCACAAGATAGTTCCCCCTTATAAGGTGGGGGATGACATTAACAAGTGGTTTGCTGCACTTGAGAGGGACTGTGTTGTACAGGATGTCCCTCAAAGGCAGTGGGCTGCTATCCTATGGCTATCATTTAGTGGAAAGGGTAGGGATAGACTCCTTACTGTGAAAGAAAGTGATGCCAATAATTTTACAGTTCTTAAGAATGCACTCCTGGATGGTTATGGCTTAACCACTGAACAGTACAGGATAAAGTTCAGAGAGACCAAAAAGGAGTCTTCACAAGACTGGGTTGATTTAATTGACCATTCAGTGAAGGCCTTGGAGGGGTGGTTACATGGCAGTAAAGTTACTGATTATGAAAGCCTGTATAACACAATCCTGAGAGAGCATATACTTAATAATTGTGTGTCTGATTTGTTGCACCAGTACCTGGTAGACTCTGATCTGACCTCTCCCCAAGAATTGGGAAAGAAGGCAGACAAATGGGTCAGAACAAGGGTGAACAGAAAAGTTCATACAGGGGGTGACGAAGATGGCAATAGGAAGAAAGATGGTGAAAAATCTCAAGATAATCATGGGGATAAGGGTAAAACCAAAGATCCCACTTCAAATCTTAAACACTCTGCAGAGGGTGGGGATAAAACAAATTCTTCCTCTTCTTCCCAACCTGCACACATTAAAAAGCCTTGGTGCTTTGTGTGTAAAAATAGAGGCCATAGGCCAGGGGATAAGTCCTGTCCAGGTAAACCCCCTGAGCCTACCACCACTAATACATCAAGCTCTAGTGCCCTTACAGTAGTGGTACTAGTGGTGGGACTGCTGGCAACAGTCAAGCAAAGGGTGTAGTTGGGTTCACTTATGGGTCCATAGTAGAAACTGGGGTAGTCAGTCCCAAGACAGTTTCTGTCGCACCTAGTGGCACTGGCCTTGCCACACTGGCTGCTTGTCCCCTTACAATGGATAAGTACAGGCAGACAGTTTCAATAAATGGTGTTGAGGCCTTGGCCTACAGGGACACAGGTGCCAGTTTCACTTTGATGACTGAAAACCTAGTGCCTCCTGAACAACACATCATTGGACAACAGTATAAGATTATTGATGTCCATAACTCCACTAAGTTTCTTCCCTTAGCTATAATTCAGTTTAGTTGGGGTGGAGTTACTGGCCCTAAGCAGGTGGTGGTATCACCTAGCTTACCTGTAGACTGTCTCTTAGGTAATTGTAAGGAAATGCCTCCTTGGCATGGTTGCCCCCTGACTTTTTGCCTTTGCTGATGCTATGTTTACAATTGAAAGTGTGCTGAGGCCTGCTAACCAGGCCCCAGCACCAGTGTTCTTTCCCTAACCTGTACTTTTGTATCCACAATTGGCAGACCCTGGCATCCAGATAAGTCCCTTGTAACTGGTACTTCTAGTACCAAGGGCCCTGATGCCAAGGAAGGTCTCTAAGGGCTGCAGCATGTCTTATGCCACCCTGGAGACCTCTCACTCAGCACAGACACACTGCTTGCCAGCTTGTGTGTGCTAGTGAGGACAAAACGAGTAAGTCGACATGGCACTCCCCTCAGGGTGCCATGCCAGCCTCTCACTGCCTATGCAGTATAGGTAAGACACCCCTCTAGCAGGCCTTACAGCCCTAAGGCAGGGTGCACTATACCATAGGTGAGGGTACCAGTGCATGAGCATGGTACCCCTACAGTGTCTAAACAAAACCTTAGACATTGTAAGTGCAGGGTAGCCATAAGAGTATATGGTCTGGGAGTCTGTCAAACACGAACTCCACAGCACCATAATGGCTACACTGAAAACTGGGAAGTTTGGTATCCAACTTCTCAGCACAATAAATGCACACTGATGCCAGTGTACATTTTATTGCAAAATACACCCCAGAGGGCACCTTAGAGGTGCCCCCTGAAACTTAACCGACTGTCTGTGTAGGCTGACTAGTTCCAGCAGCCTGCCACACCAGAGACATGTTGCTGGCCCCATGGGGAGAGTGCCTTTGTCACTCTGAGGCCAGTAACAAAGCCTGCACTGGGTGGAGATGCTAACACCTCCCCCAGGCAGGAGCTGTGACACCTGGCGGTGAGCCTCAAAGGCTCACCCCTTTGTCACAGCCCAGCAGGGCACTCCAGCTTAGTGGAGTTGCCCGCCCCCTCCGGCCACGGCCCCCACTTTTGGCGGCAAGGCTGGAGGGAACAAAGAAAGCAACAAGGAGGAGTCACTGGCCAGTCAGGACAGCCCCTAAGGTGTCCTGAGCTGAAGTGACTCTAACTTTTAGAAATCCTCCATCTTGCAGATGGAGGATGCCCCCAATAGGGTTAGGATTGTGACCCCCTCCCCTTGGGAGGAGGCACAAAGAGGGTGTACCCACCCTCAGGGCTAGTAGCCATTGGCTACTAACCCCCCAGACCTAAACACGCCCTTAAATTTAGTATTTAAGGGCTACCCTGAACCCTAGAAAATTAGATTCCTGCAACTACAAGAAGAAGGACTGCCTAGCTGAAAACCCCTGCAGAGGAAGACCAGAAGACGACAACTGCCTTGGCTCCAGAAACTCACCGGCCTGTCTCCTGCCTTCCAAAGATCCTGCTCCAGCGACGCCTTCCAAAGGGACCAGCGACCTCGACATCCTCTGAGGACTGCCCCTGCTTCGAAAAGACAAGAAACTCCCGAGGACAGCGGACCTGCTCCAAGAAAGGCTGCAAATTTGTTTCCAGCAGCCTTGAAAGAACCCTGCAAGCTCCCCGCAAGAAGCGTGAGACTTGCAACACTGCACCCGGCGACCCCGACTCGGCTGGTGGAGATCCAACACCTCAGGAGGGACCCCAGGACTACTCTGATACTGTGAGTACCAAAACCTGTCCCCCCTGAGCCCCCACAGCGCCGCCTGCAGAGGGAATCCCAAGGCTTCTCCTGACCGCGACTCTTTGAATCCTAAGTCCTGACGCCTGGGAGAGACCCTGCACCCGCAGCCCCCAGGACCTGAAGGACCGGACTTTCACTGGAGAAGTGACCCCCAGGAGTCCCTCTCCCTTGCCCAAGTGGAGGTTTCCCCGAGGAACCCCCCCCTTGCCTGCCTGCAGCGCTGAAGAGATCCCGAGATCTCTCATAGACTAACATTGCGAACCCGACGCTTGTTCCTACACTGCACCCGGCCGCCCCTGCGCTGCTGAGGGTGAAATTTCTGTGTGGGCTTGTGTCCCCCCCGGTGCCCTACAAAACCCCCCTGGTCTGCCCTCCGAAGACGCGGGTACTTACCTGCAAGCAGACCGGAACCGGGGCACCCCCTTCTCTCCATTCTAGCCTATGTGTTTTGGGCACCACTTTGAACTCTGCACCTGACCGGCCCTGAGCTGCTGGTGTGGTGACTTTGGGGTTGCTCTGAACCCCCAACGGTGGGCTACCTTGGACCAAGAACTGAACCCTGTAAGCGTCTTACTTACCTGGTAAAACTAACCAAAAACTTACCTCCCCCAGGAACTGTGAAAATTGCACTAAGTGTCCACTTTTAAAACAGCTATTTGTCAATAACTTGTAAAGTATACATGCAATTTTTATGATTTAAAGTTACTAAAGTACTTACCTGCAATACCTTTCGAATGAGATATTACATGTAGAATTTGAACCTGTGGTTCTTAAAATAAACTAAGAAAAGATATTTTTCTATACAAAAACCTATTGGCTGGATTTGTCTCTGAGTGTGTGTACCTCATTTATTGTCTATGTGTATGTACAACAAATGCTTAACACTACTCCTTGGATAAGCCTACTGCTCGACCACACTACCACAAAATAGAGCATTAGTATTATCTCTTTTTACCACTATTTTACCTCTAAGGGGAACCCTTGGACTCTGTGCATGCTATTCCTTACTTTGAAATAGCACATACAGAGCCAACTTCCTACATTGGTGGATCAGCGGTGGGGTACAAGACTTTGCATTTGCTGGACTACTCAGCCAATACCTGATCACACAACAAATTCCAAAATTGTCATTAGAAATAGATTTTTGCAATTTGAAAAGTTTTCTAAATTCTTAAAAGACCTGCTAGGGCCTTGTGTTAGATCCTGTTTAGCATTTCTTTTAGAGTTTAAAAGTTTGTAAAAGTTTGAATTAGATTCTAGAACCAGTTGTAGATTCTTAAAAAGTATTCCAACTTTTAGAAGCAAAATGTCTAGCACAGATGTGACTGTGGTGGAACTCGACACCACACCTTACCTCCATCTTAAGATGAGGGAGCTAAGGTCACTCTGTAAAATAAAGAAAATAACAATGGGCCCCAAACCTACCAAAATACAGCTCCAGGAGCTTTTGGCAGAGTTTGAAAAGGCCAACCCCTCTGAGGGTGGCAACTCAGAGGAAGAGGATAGTGACTTGGAGGAAAATTCCCCCCTACCAGTCCTATCTAGGGAGAACAGGGTCCCTCAAACCCTGACTCCAAAAATAATAGTCAGAGATGCTGGTTCCCTCACAGGAGAGACCAACACCTCTGAAATCACTGAGGATAACCCCAGTGAAGAGGACATCCAGTTAGCCAGGATGGCCAAAAGATTGGCTTTGGAAAGACAGATCCTAGCCATAGAGAGGGAAAGACAAGAGATGGGCCTAGGACCCATCAATGGTGGCAGCAACATAAATAGGGTCAGAGATTCTCCTGACATGTTGAAAATCCCCAAAGGGATTGTAACTAAATATGAAGATGGTGATGACATCACCAAATGGTTCACAGCTTTTGAGAGGGCTTGTGTAACCAGAAAAGTGAACAAATCTCACTGGGGTGCTCTCCTTTGGGAAATGTTCACAGGAAAGTGTAGGGATAGACTCCTCACACTCTCTGGACAAGATGCAGAATCTTATGACCTCATGAAGGGTACCCTGATTGAGGGCTTTGGATTCTCCACTGAGGAGTATAGGATTAGATTCAGGGGGGCTCAAAAATCCTCGAGCCAGACCTGGGTTGACTTTGTAGACTACTCAGTGAAAACACTAGATGGTTGGATTCAAGGCAGTGGTGTAAGTAATTATGATGGGCTGTACAATTTATTTGTGAAAGAACACCTATTGAGTAATTGTTTCAATGATAAACTGCATCAGCATCTGGTAGACCTAGGACCAATTTCTCCCCAAGAATTGGGAAAGAAGGCGGACCATTGGGTCAAGACAAGGGTGTCCAAGACTTCAACAGGGGGTGACCAAAAGAAAGGGGTCACAAAGACTCCCCAGGGGAAGGGTGATGAGACAACCAAAACTAAAAATAGTAAAGAGTCTTCTACAGGCCCCCAAAAACCTGCACAGGAGGGTGGGCCCAGAGCCTCTTCACAAAACAATGGGTACAAGGGTAAAAACTTTGATCCCAAAAAGGCCTGGTGTCATAGCTGTAAACAGCATGGACACCAAACTGGAGACAAGGCCTGTCCCAAGAAAGGTTCCACTCCAAACTCCCATCCAGGTAACACTGGTATGGCTAGTCTCCAAGTGGGATCAACAGTGTGCCCAGAGCAAATCAGGGTCCACACTGAAGCTACTCTAGTTTCTGAGGGTGGGGTGGATTTAGCCACACTAGCTGTCTGGCCGCCTAACATGCAAAAATACAGACAGCAACTCTTAATTAATGGGACTAGAATAGAGGGCCTGAGGGATACAGGTGCCAGTGTCACCATGGTGACAGAGAAACTGGTTTCCCCTGGCCAATACCTGACTGGAAAAACTTACAGTCACCAACGCTGACAATCAGAGAAAAGTACATCCCATGGCAATGGTTACTTTAAAATGGGGAGGGGTCAATGGCCTGAAACAGGTGGTGGTCTCCTCAAACATCCCAGTAGACTGTCTGCTTGGAAATGACCTGGAGTCCTCAGCATGGGCTGAGGTAGAACTAAAAACCCATGCAGCCATGCTGGGTATCCCTGAACTGGTGTGTGTAAAAACAAGAGCACAATGCAAGGCACAGGGTGAAAAAGTAGAGCTGGAGTCTGGAAAAATGGCCTAGCCTACCAAGAGAACAGGAAAGTCAGTTGGGAAACCAACTGCAACACAGCAAAAGAAAGGGAACCTCTCTTCTCAGGAAGAAGTTCTGCCCTCTGAGGGAACTGAGCCTTTGGAGCTTGAACCTTATCAGGTTGAGCTCTTAGGCCCAGGGGGACCCTCAAGGGAGGAGCTGTGTAAGGGACAAGAAACCTGTCCCTCTCTTGAAGGCCTTAGGCAGCAAGCTGCTGAAGAGTCCAAGGGCAAGAAAAATGGAACACATAGGGTCTATTGGGAAGATGGACTCCTGTACACTGAGGCCAGAGACCCCAAACCTGGTGCCACTAGGAGAGTGGTAGTGCCTCAGCTGTTCAGAGAGTTCATCCTAACATTGGCCCATGACATTCCCCTTGCTGGACATTTGGGACAAACCAAGACGTGGGAGAGGCTAGTCAACCACTTCTACTGGCCCAATATGTCCAACATGGTTAAGGAGTTTTGCCTCTCCTGCCCCACCTGTCAAGCCAGTGGTAAGACAGGTGGGCACCCAAAGGCCCCCCTCATTCCACTTCCAGTGGTGGGGGTCCCCTTTGAAAGAGTGGGTGTGGACATAGTTGGTCCACTGGAACCTCCCACAGCCTCAGGAAATATGTACATCCTAGTAGTAGTGGATCATGCTACTAGGTATCCTGAAGCTATTCCCCTTAGGTCGACTACTGCCCCTGCAGTAGCCAAGGCCCTCATTGGTATCTTTACCAGAGTGGGTTTCCCTAAGGAGGTGGTGTCTGACAGAGGTACCAACTTCATGTCAGCATACCTAAAACACATGTGGAATGAGTGTGGAGTGACTTACAAATTCACTACACCATACCATCCACAAACTAATGGCTTGGTTGAGAGATTCAACAAGACATTAAAAGGCATGATCATGGGGCTCCCAGAAAAACTCAAAAGGAGATGGGATGTCCTCTTGCCATGTCTGCTTTTCGCTTACAGAGAGGTGCCACAGAAGGGAGTAGGATTCTCACCCTTTGAACTTCTGTTTGGTCATCCTGTAAGGGGACCACTTTCTCTTGTTAAAGAAGGCTGGGAGAGACCTCTTCATGAGCCTAAACAAGACATAGTGGACTATGTACTTGGCCTTCGCTCTAGAATGGCAGAGTACATGGAAAAGGCAACCAAAAACCTTGAGGCCAGCCAACAGCTCCAGAAGTTTTGGTATGACCAAAAGGCTGCACTGGTTGAGTTCCAACCAGGGCAGAAAGTCTGGGTTCTGGAGCCTGTGGCTCCCAGGGCACTCCAGGACAAATGGAGTGGCCCTTACCCAGTGCTAGAAAGGAAGAGTCAGGTCACCTACCTGGTGGACCTGGGCACAAGCAGGAGCCCCAAGAGGGTGATCCATGTGAACCGCCTTAAGCTCTTCCATGACAGGGCTGATGTGAATCTGTTGATGGTAACAGATGAGGATCAGGAGGCAGAGAGTGAGCCTCTCCCTGATCTTCTGTCATCAGACCCAAAAGATGGCTCAGTAGATGGAGTGATCTACTCAGACACCCTCTCTGGCCAACAGCAAGCTGATTGTAGGAGAGTCCTACAACAGTTTCCTGAACTCTTCTCCTTAACCCCTGGTCAGACACACCTGTGTACCCATGATGTGGACACAGGAGACAGCATGCCTGTCAAAAACAAAATTTTTAGACAGTCTGACCATGTTAAGGAAAGCATCAAGGTGGAAGTCCACAAGATGCTGGAATTGGGAGTAATTGAGCGCTCTGACAGCCCCTGGGCTAGCCCAGTGGTCTTAGTCCCCAAACCTCACACCAAAGATGGAAAGAAAGAGATGAGGTTTTGTGTGGACTACAGAGGGCTCAATTCTGTCACCAAGACAGATGCTCATCCAATTCCTAGAGCTGATGAGCTCATAGATAAATTAGGTGCTGCCAAATTCTTAAGTACCTTTGACTTGACAGCAGGGTACTGGCAAATAAAAATGGCACCTGGAGCAAAAGAGAAAACAGCATTCTCCACACCTGATGGGCATTATCAGTTTACTGTTATGCCCTTTGGTTTAAAGAATGCCCCTGCCACCTTCCAAAGGTTGGTGAATCAAGTCCTTGCTGGCTTGGAGTCCTTTAGCACAGCTTATCTTGATGATATTGCTGTCTTTAGCTCCACCTGGCAGGATCACCTGGTCCACCTGAAGAAGGTTTTGAAGGCTCTGCAATCTGCAGGCCTCTCTATCAAGGCATCCAAATGCCAGATAGGGCAGGGAACTGTGGTTTACTTGGGCCACCTTGTAGGTGGAGGCCAAGTTCAGCCACTCCAACCCAAGATCCAGACTATTCTGGACTGGGTAGCTCCAAAAACCCAGACTCAAGTCAGGGCATTCCTTGGCTTGACTGGGTATTACAGGAGGTTTGTGAAGGGATATGGATCCATTGTGACAGCCCTCACTGAACTCACCTCCAAGAAAATGCCCAAGAAAGTGAACTGGACTGTGGAATGCCAACAGGCCTTTGACACCCTGAAACAAGCAATGTGCTCAGCACCAGTTCTAAAAGCTCCAGATTATTCTAAGCAGTTCATTGTGCAGACTGATGCCTCTGAACATGGGATAGGGGCAGTTTTGTCCCAAACAAATGATGATGGCCTTGACCAGCCTGTTGCTTTCATTAGCAGGAGGTTACTCCCCAGGGAGCAGCGTTGGAGTGCCATTGAGAGGGAGGCCTTTGCTGTGGTTTGGTCCCTGAAGAAGCTGAGACCATACCTCTTTGGGACTCACTTCCTAGTTCAAACTGACCACAGACCTCTCAAATGGCTGATGCAAATGAAAGGTGAAAATCCTAAACTGTTGAGGTGGTCCATCTCCCTACAGGGAATGGACTTTATAGTGGAACACAGACCTGGGACTGCCCATGCCAATGCAGATGGCCTTTCCAGGTTCTTCCACTTAGAAAATGAAGACTCTCTTGGGAAAGGTTAGTCTCATCCTCTTTCGTTTGGGGGGGGGTTGTGTAAGGAAATGCCTCCTTGGCATGGTTGCCCCCTGACTTTTTGCCTTTGCTGATGCTATGTTTACAATTGAAAGTGTGCTGAGGCCTGCTAACCAGGCCCCAGCACCAGTGTTCTTTCCCTAACCTGTACTTTTGTATCCACAATTGGCAGACCCTGGCATCCAGATAAGTCCCTTGTAACTGGTACTTCTAGTACCAAGGGCCCTGATGCCAAGGAAGGTCTCTAAGGGCTGCAGCATGTCTTATGCCACCCTGGAGACCTCTCACTCAGCACAGACACACTGCTTGCCAGCTTGTGTGTGCTAGTGAGGACAAAACGAGTAAGTCGACATGGCACTCCCCTCAGGGTGCCATGCCAGCCTCTCACTGCCTATGCAGTATAGGTAAGACACCCCTCTAGCAGGCCTTACAGCCCTAAGGCAGGGTGCACTATACCATAGGTGAGGGTACCAGTGCATGAGCATGGTACCCCTACAGTGTCTAAACAAAACCTTAGACATTGTAAGTGCAGGGTAGCCATAAGAGTATATGGTCTGGGAGTCTGTCAAACACGAACTCCACAGCACCATAATGGCTACACTGAAAACTGGGAAGTTTGGTATCAAACTTCTCAGCACAATAAATGCACACTGATGCCAGTGTACATTTTATTGCAAAATACACCCCAGAGGGCACCTTAGAGGTGCCCCCTGAAACTTAACCCACTGTCTGTGTAGGCTGACTAGTTCCAGCAGCCTGCCACACCAGAGACATGTTGCTGGCCCCATGGGAGAGTGCCTTTGTCACTCTGAGGCCAGTAACAAAGCCTGCACTGGGTGGAGATGCTAACACCTCCCCCAGGCAGGAGCTGTGACACCTGGCGGTGAGCCTCAAAGGCTCACCCCTTTGTCACAGCCCAGCAGGGCACTCCAGCTTAGTGGAGTTGCCCGCCCCCTCCGGCCACGGCCCCCACTTTTGGCGGCAAGGCTGGAGGGAACAAAGAAAGCAACAAGGAGGAGTCACTGGCCAGTCAGGACAGCCCCTAAGGTGTCCTGAGCTGAAGTGACTCTAACTTTTAGAAATCCTCCATCTTGCAGATGGAGGATGCCCCCAATAGGGTTAGGATTGTGACCCCCTCCCCTTGGGAGGAGGCACAAAGAGGGTGTACCCACCCTCAGGGCTAGTAGCCATTGGCTACTAACCCCCCAGACCTAAACACGCCCTTAAATTTAGTATTTAAGGGCTACCCTGAACCCTAGAAAATTAGATTCCTGCAACTACAAGAAGAAGGACTGCCTAGCTGAAAACCCCTGCAGAGGAAGACCAGAAGACGACAACTGCCTTGGCTCCAGAAACTCACCGGCCTGTCTCCTGCCTTCCAAAGATCCTGCTCCAGCGACGCCTTCCAAAGGGACCAGCGACCTCGACATCCTCTGAGGACTGCCCCTGCTTCGAAAAGACAAGAAACTCCCGAGGACAGCGGACCTGCTCCAAGAAAGGCTGCAAATTTGTTTCCAGCAGCCTTGAAAGAACCCTGCAAGCTCCCCGCAAGAAGCGTGAGACTTGCAACACTGCACCCGGCGACCCCGACTCGGCTGGTGGAGATCCAACACCTCAGGAGGGACCCCAGGACTACTCTGATACTGTGAGTACCAAAACCTGTCCCCCCTGAGCCCCCACAGCGCCGCCTGCAGAGGGAATCCCAAGGCTTCTCCTGACCGCGACTCTTTGAATCCTAAGTCCTGACGCCTGGGAGAGACCCTGCACCCGCAGCCCCCAGGACCTGAAGGACCGGACTTTCACTGGAGAAGTGACCCCCAGGAGTCCCTCTCCCTTGCCCAAGTGGAGGTTTCCCCGAGGAACCCCCCCCTTGCCTGCCTGCAGCGCTGAAGAGATCCCGAGATCTCTCATAGACTAACATTGCGAACCCGACGCTTGTTCCTACACTGCACCCGGCCGCCCCTGCGCTGCTGAGGGTGAAATTTCTGTGTGGGCTTGTGTCCCCCCCGGTGCCCTACAAAACCCCCCTGGTCTGCCCTCCGAAGACGCGGGTACTTACCTGCAAGCAGACCGGAACCGGGGCACCCCCTTCTCTCCATTCTAGCCTATGTGTTTTGGGCACCACTTTGAACTCTGCACCTGACCGGCCCTGAGCTGCTGGTGTGGTGACTTTGGGGTTGCTCTGAACCCCCAACGGTGGGCTACCTTGGACCAAGAACTGAACCCTGTAAGCGTCTTACTTACCTGGTAAAACTAACCAAAAACTTACCTCCCCCAGGAACTGTGAAAATTGCACTAAGTGTCCACTTTTAAAACAGCTATTTGTCAATAACTTGTAAAGTATACATGCAATTTTTATGATTTAAAGTTACTAAAGTACTTACCTGCAATACCTTTCGAATGAGATATTACATGTAGAATTTGAACCTGTGGTTCTTAAAATAAACTAAGAAAAGATATTTTTCTATACAAAAACCTATTGGCTGGATTTGTCTCTGAGTGTGTGTACCTCATTTATTGTCTATGTGTATGTACAACAAATGCTTAACACTACTCCTTGGATAAGCCTACTGCTCGACCACACTACCACAAAATAGAGCATTAGTATTATCTCTTTTTACCACTATTTTACCTCTAAGGGGAACCCTTGGACTCTGTGCATGCTATTCCTTACTTTGAAATAGCACATACAGAGCCAACTTCCTACAGTAATGACCTAGAGGCCTCAGGTTGGGCTGATGTAGAGTTTTATGCCCATGCAGCCATGCTGGGCATCCCTGAGGAATTGTTCCCTCTCGTTTCAAGTGAAATGAAAAAGCAAAGGAGAGAAGGCCTGAAAACTCAGGATCCCTCTCCATCAACAGGTAAAAAGGGTATCACAGTATCCCCTAACCACCCTACCATTCAGGATACTATTCCTGTGGTGGGAGAAACCTCTCCTGGGGTGGCACCTGTTCCAAGGGAATCACCAGCTGGCAAAGCTGGACTCCCTGAGGTGGAAGTACCTCTCTGTGGGATAACTAACATTGGTGAGAAAAAACGCACCATTTTAGTTAACATGGAGCATCCCTCCAACCCTCCCAGAGAAACTTTAGTGCAGAAACCCTGCACTACCTCACAACACTTAGGACAGCATCCCTGCCCTAGTGTGGAGCTCATAGGACAGCATCCCTGCCCTGCTCCAACTCAAGAGAAACAGCATCCCTGTTCTCTCTTCCAGCCAGATGGACAAAGTTTTTGCCCAGCTATGGCTTTTCTGAGACAGCATCCCTGTCTGGCATTTCCATCACTACAAATAGGTTCAGTGGACAATTCCCACTGCTCTAAACTAAAACTTACTGATAGAAACTCTGAAAATACATCTTCACATTGTTGCTTAGCTAAAAAACTTCAAACAGGGTGGTTTACATCCCCACAGGGAAGTAACCATATAGTGGATGATAAAGGGAGTAACCAGTCTATTGCAGAGCTACTCTCTACTTATCACCACTTAGACAATAAAGTCTCAACTGGCCAAGGTTAGCCTTATTGTCCTTCGTTTGGGGGAGGGGGGGTTGTGTGAGAAGGTAGCCTCTTTCTAGCCTTGTTACCCCCACTTTTGGCCTGTTTGTGAGTGTATGTCCGGGTGTTTGTCACTGTTTTCACTGTCTCACTGGGATCCTGATAGCCAGGCCTCAGTGCTCATAGTGAAAACACTATGTTTTCAGTATGTTTGTTATGTGTCACTGGGATCCTGCTGGTCAGGACCCCAGTGCTCATAGGTTTGTGGCCTATATGTATGTGTCACTGGGACCCTGTCACACAGGGCCCCAGTGCTCATAGGTGTGCATGTATATGTTCCCTGTGTGGTGCCTAACTGTCTCACTGAGGCTCTGCTAACCAGAACCTCAGTGGTTATGCTCTCTCATTACTTTCAAATTGTCACTAACAGGCTAGTGACCAATTTTACCAATTTACATTGGCTTACTGGAACACCCTTATAATTCCCTAGTATATGGTACTGAGGTACCCAGGGTATTGGGGTTCCAGGAGATCCCTATGGGCTGCAGCAATTCTTTTGCCACCCATGGGGAGCTCTGACCATTCTTACACAGGCCTGCCACTGCAGCCTGAGTGAAATAACGTCCACGTTATTTCACAGCCATTTTACACTGCACTTAAGTAACTTATAAGTCACCTATATGTCTAACCTTTACCTGGTAAAGGTTAGGTGCAAAGTTACTTAGAGTGAGGGCACCCTGGCACTAGCCAAGGTGCCCCCACATTGTTCAGAGCCAATTCCCTGAACTTTGTGAGTGCGGGGACACCATTACACGTGTGCACTACCTATAGGTCACTACCTATATGTAGCTTCACCATGGTAACTCCGAATATGGCCATGTAACATGTCTATGATCATGGAATTGCCCCCTCTATGCCATCCTGGCATAGTTGGCACAATCCCATGATCCCAGTGGTCTGTAGCACAGACCCTGGTACTGCCAAACTGCCCTTCCTGGGGTTTCACTGCAGCTGCTGCTGCTGCCAACCCCTCAGACAGGCATCTGCCCTCCTGGGGTCCAGCCAGGCCTGGCCCAGGATGGCAGAACAAAGAACTTCCTCTGAGAGAGGGTGTGACACCCTCTCCCTTTGGAAAATGGTGTGAAGGCAGGGGAGGAGTAGCCTCCCCCAGCCTCTGGAAATGCTTTCTTGGGCACAGATGTGCCCAATTCTGCATAAGCCAGTCTACACCGGTTCAGGGACTCCTTATCCCCTGCTCTGGCGCGAAACTGGACAATGGAAAGGGGAGTGACCACTCCCCTGACCTGCACCTCCCCTGGGAGGTGTCCAGAGCTCCTCCAGTGTGCTCCAGACCTCTGCCATCTTGGAAACAGAGGTGCTGCTGGCACACTGGACTGCTCTGAGTGGCCAGTGCCACCAGGTGACGTCAGAGACTCCTGCTGATAGGCTCCTTCAGGTGTTAGTAGCCTATCCTCTCTCCTAAGTAGCCAAACCCTCTTTTCTGGCTATTTAGGGTCTCTGTCTCTGGGGAAACTTCAGATAACGAATGCAAGAGCTCATCCGAGTTCCTCTGCATCTCTCTCTTCACCTTCTGATAAGGAAACGACTGCTGACCGCGCTGGAAGCCTGCAAACCTGCAACATAGTAGCAAAGACGACTACTGCAACTCGGTAACGCTGATCCTGCCGCCTTCTCGACTGTTTTCCTGCTTGTGCATGCTGTGGGGGTAGCCTGCCTCCTCTCTGCACCAGAAGCTCCGAAGAAATCTCCCGTGGGTCGACGGAATCTTCCCCCTGCAACCGCAGGCACCAAAAAGCTGCATTACCGGTCCCTTGGGTCTCCTCTCAGCACGACGAGCGAGGTCCCTCGAATCCAGCGACTCTGTCCAAGTGACCCCCACAGTCCAGTGACTCTTCAGCCCAAGTTTGGTGGAGGTAAGTCCTTGCCTCACCTCGCTGGGCTGCATTGCTGGGAACCGCGACTTTGCAGCTACTCCGGCCCCTGTGCACTTCCGGCGGAAATCCTTTGTGCACAGCCAAGCCTGGGTCCACGGCACTCTAACCTGCATTGCACGACTTTCTAAGTTGGTCTCCGGCGACGTGGGACTCCTTTGTGCAACTTTGGCGAGCACAGTTTCACGCATCCTCGTAGTGTCTGTTTCTGGCACTTCTCCGGGTGCTACCTGCTTCAGTGAGGGCTCTTTGTCTTGCTCGACGTCCCCTCTCTCTTCATGTCCAATTTGCGACCTCCTGGTCCCTCCTGGGCCCCAGCAGCGTCCAAAAACGCCAAACGCACGATTTGCAGCTAGCAAGGCTTGTTGGCGTCCTTCCGGCGGGAAAACACTTCTGCACGACTCTCCAAGGCGAGAGGGATCCGTCCACCAAAGGGGAAGTCTCTAGCCCTTTTCGTTCCTGCAGAAACCTCAGCTTCTTCTGTCCAGTCGAAGCTTCTTTGCACCCGCAGCTGGCATTTCCTGGGCATCTGCCCATCTCCGACTTGCTTGTGACTTTTGGACTTGGTCCCCTTGTTCCACAGGTACCCTAGATTGGAAATCCACAGTTGTTGCATTGCTGGTTTGTGTCTTTCCTGCATTATTCCTCTAACACGACTACTTTGTCCTTAGGGGAACTTTAGTGCACTTGGCACTCACTTTTCAGGGTCTTGGGGAGGGTTATTTTTCTAACTCTCACTATTTTCTAATAGTCCCAGCGACCCTCTACAAGGTCACATAGGTTTGGGGTCCATTCGTGGTTCGCATTCCACTTTTGGAGTATATGGTTTGTGTTGCCCCTATCCCTATGTTTCCCCATTGCATCCTATTGTAACTATACATTGTTTGCACTGTTTTCTAAGACTATACTGCATATTTTTGCTATTGTGTATATATATCTTGTGTATATTTCCTATCCTCTCACTGAGGGTACACTCTAAGATACTTTGGCATATTGTCATAAAAATAAAGTACCTTTATTTTTAGTATAACTGTGTATTGTGTTTTCTTATGATATTGTGCATATGACACTAAGTGGTACTGTAGTAGCTTCACACGTCTCCTAGTTCAGCCTAAGCTGCTCTGCTAAGCTACCATTATCTATCAGCCTAAGCTGCTAGACACCCTATACACTAATAAGGGATAACTGGGCCTGGTGCAAGGTGCAAGTACCCCTTGGTACTCACTACAAGCCAGTCCAGCCTCCTACATTAGGGACCCTTGTTAGTGCCTCAAGCCCTCGGTACCAGGGGTGCCATTTACTAGAGACTTACAGACGGTGCTAAAGGATTTGCCAATTGGGGAAACAACTGTACAGTTTTGGGAAAGAGCGCTGGCACGGGGGACCTTGTTAGCAGGAACCCAATGCACCTTCAGTCAAAATGACATCAGATACCCAGGAACCCAGTGCACCCTCAGTCAAAATTACATCAGATATCAGGCAAAAAGTGGGGGTAACCATATCAAAAAGAGGCACTTTCCTACACTCTAGTCAAAGACAGATTATAGAGCAGCCACACTCACATTGAGGGAGCCTGTTACATAAGCCACTACTGGGAAGATGCGCCATAGCTACGACCATTTCCATAAGCAAATTGCTTCCTAACACAGTTTGCAACCTCACACCACCCTAATAGTTGATATAATGGATGATGTTGCTGTTTTGTGATATAATCTTAACAGCTTCTCTGATATTGAGGAACAAATACATTCAAGGTGGGGTGAATCTCTCAGATTTTCAACACATTTATGAGCAGGCACTGCTCAGACTCTGACCACAGGTCCCCGCACAATGATGTCTAAATGAGTGCCCCAATGAGGAAGCTTCCATGACCACAAATACCTGAAGCTGTAGAAGGCTGAAAGGCCAACCCCTCAGAAGTCCATCCACCAGTGCAAATCCTGATGCAGCAACTAGAAAATCTGCACCTGATCTGAGAAACTTCCTTGATGTTGTAGCCACTGCCTTTTCTGACACTGAGGAAGGACTCATCTGCTACCTTGGTAAACACTACAGGATGTAAAAGGCCATGAGGACTAGCAGACACAAAACCCACAGGCCCTGGATCAAGCTTGAGTCAAACACCTCTAAAACCTTTCCTAAATATCCGAAATCCCCTGAGGAGGAAAGACTATCATGACTATTGTGCCTTCACCAGTTAAGCATCCAAGTATGGAAATGAATGAGCTCAAGAACTTCCCAGTGAAAATGCCAGGGCTGCCAAGATCTTCCTAAAAACGGCTGATGCAGTTGTCAGTTTGATTGTAGAGAATTGCACATGTATAATCTTGGAACCCCACTGCTACCCATGAGGAGCGTCAGTGGGTGGGAGAATTGGAAGATCAAAATAAGTATGCTGAAGGTCCAGATACACCAACCAATTTCCCAAGCTCAAGGCCAACAGGGCATCAAGGACAGAAGCTTAATCTTGACCTGCTGGATGAACAAGTTCACAAGGCAGAGATCCAGGACAAGCTTCAGCCCTCTGTCCTACTCTGGGACCAACATCTTGCACTTCTCTTCTGTAGCACCACGTCTATGGACTCTTTCCTAACAGGGTAAGAACATCCACCTCAAGGTGCCAGATGGTGAGTATACCCTGAAAGAAGAGATTGGTGTGGTCTGGTGAGGAGGACAGGAAATCAAGGGCACAACCCTAGCAGGTCAGCCGAAGCACCCAGCGGTCCATCTTGACCACTTCCTACTAAATGACAAAATAGGAGACCCTATCAGCCACCTAAGAGCATGGGGGGAGTTGGCAGGGTTTAGTGGAAGTAGAGCCCTCACAGGGTGGTGGGACTGCATCAGCTGTTGCTGCTATTTCCAGATCCTACTTGAACTTCTTATCTGTGAAACAGTCAGGAAGGCATTAGCGTTCTGCTTAGAAGAAGTTTGAAAAGCCAGAGTCTCTACTGCTGAATGGGAGGACAAAAATGCAAATTACCCTAAACAGACCTATGACTTCTGGTGATATGTCAGTTGACTCCTGTCTTAAAGAGGGTTTTCCAATGCAATCACTATTGTATGCAGCAGAGCCTCACTTGAACAGGAGCAAAGGCTCTGAAGAACATGTAGAGGATCGCTAGAATTGTCAGAATGTTAGAATTCACTTCTGGGGATGCAGAATCAGTTGGAAGACACTTGCCACTTCCTAACAAATGTTGTGAAAGGCCAGATGTAAGAAATGGCAATTTCTGAAGAAATATCTAGGCCACGGACATTTTGTAAATATAAGTAAAGACTAGAATACATGTTATAAGGAGACAGGGTCTGATCAGCCTCTGAGTCGTCATCCACCAGGAGTCCTTATCTTCCATGGCCATATCATCTAAATTTGGCCCACAAATTTCTTCCAAGAAGGGGACTCTTTGGACCCTGGCGTGGGCATACTCAGATAACAGTTATGTTTTTAAGATTTGTTGCAACCATTCCTTTGCGACAGGGATGACAGTCTCCCCCATGACACTGCTGCTAGCTCTCTAGGTGGCACACCATCAACTTTGAGGTCATTGCTTAGGAGGGTCCACAACGATCATGGGAAAATAACTTTGTTGTTTCAACTTCGGGCTGGGATGTGTCAGGCTGTACCTGCCAAAATGACCAAACCAACAGGAATGCCCCACCCCACTGAACGGGTTGGTACGCGCATGTCAAATTCTGACACACCTGTCTTGGCAGGGCTGATAAGCCGCATACTCCTGGTCAGTGAGATTGGGGAAACTAGTACCTCTTGTCGAGCATCAAGATGCAAATCAGTAGATATAGGTGCATCAGTGCATTCTGAGGCACAATATGTCTCAGTTTAGGAAGGAATAAGGCACAACAGGGCTCTAAGATTGCCCAGATATACACTAATTGCAAGGTAAATTATTTATCTGCTCCAGTGTGGTTTTACTAACATCTAAATAAATGCATATGTTCACACACTTGCACACCACATCAAAGCATGTTGCATCCATGACTCTATACATAAATGCCTAGGGTCAACCGCACATTCTGTCTTTGTGCAACTCGCCTGCAATAACTGGCAAGAAAAAGACACCATTTGTTACTTCAAAATAAATATGTGTCTTTTATAGCCAGACACTAAGTACCTGAAATAGATGTAAAATAGCAACAATATTCAGCTAATTGGAGTAACAAACATGCTGGTCGATAGCTTCACTTCTCTCTGCAGACATGATCCCTTCTATACATCAAGGGGTGACCTCCTTGCAGGCAGGATCATCTCTGCATTGGAAGGGGTGACCTCTACATGTCTTCGCACAGGGAGGGTCATAACTATACTATAAAGGGTGACGTCTGCACAGCCACACATGGGACACCGCTTATTTATCACAATGGATAACCTTTATATTACTCTCTGCAAATAGGATCCCCTTCTGTACTGAATCATTCAGTGCTACTCTCAGGCAGGACTATCTCTATATCAAAAGGGCTGACCCCTACACTTCTCCCCAGAGGCAGGACCAACTCAATATTGCAAATGGTGACAATAGTGTTGCACCCTGTAGACAGGTCTCCTCTGTACAGCAAAGGGTGACCCTCAAATGCTTCCATTTGGCAGTACCCCTGCTATTCAGTAACGTTTAATCTTCCATATTGCTCACCGCGGACAGAGCCATTTTTATGTTAGAAAGGGTGAAGGTAGATAACAGGAAGAACTCTTAATTGTGATTCTTAGTGCAACACTGCCTTTTGAGCCCAGCACCTCATCTCACCTAAAGCACCTGAAACATCCATAAGTAAGGCCTCAGAGAGGATAGACTGACAGAAGGTTAAACGAGTCACAGACTTTCTCAATGACATTCTGTTAGATTTTGTATACACTTTATACATTTAGAAGATTTTACAAATATGTGTGGGTTTTTTGAGGGGGTGACCTGTGTCGGTGAGAGAGATGGAGGGCAGTAGTCACAAGCAGTTTTCCTTGAGGCCAAAGCCTGGTTCATTAGTGGAGAGGAAACTTTGGCAGACAGTGCTGAATCTTATGGCGAGGAACAGGGTGTACGGGAAGATCTGAAAGCGAATAGTGTTCAGAGAGGGTGCACAGTCAGCAATTGGTAGACAATTCTGATTTGAACCACCTTTCTACTACACTTTATTCCCCTCCTGCTCTGGCGCTCCATGTGTTTTAGAAGACAATGAACCATTTATTTTACAGTGAAGTACTGCAAAGGATTTAATAAAAACTGATATTTCTCTGCTAGATATTAATGGATGACTTATTTCATCCTACACTGAAATGGAACTTGCCTTCTAGTCCTGCTTCTAGATATGGTTTGTGAATTTTACAATAGTTCGATACCGTGATAACAATTATTCTCTAAAGAAGAATGATACTGCTTTCCTGTAACACGTTAAATTAAGCTGCAATCCTGTTGGTTGGAAGTAAGCACACAGTAAACACATAATGGCAGCAGGAATGGCTTAATGATATAATTTCCAACAGTCTAAAAGTACTGACTGTCTGTTAGCTTTCAAGGTGTAATGTCATGCATAACAAAACTATTGATCTCAATTGATTATTAGATGAAGGTTAATAATATAATTGTTAATGGGATCTTACTCTGGAAGCACATAGACTGGTGATTCTTCAGGAAAGGGTATTTGGTTGCCAGGTTCGCGTTTACGAGGAGTACTTGTGTTAATGCCTTGACCATCCCCAACAGCAGGCTTCTGCTTAATGGCAGCATCAGGAGGTGATCTGCCACTGTTTTCAGGGGTAGCATTTACAGAGTTCACCAGGCTTCCATTACACTGGGGGCCCAAAGCTTGAGCTTCGTTTCCAAGAGTCTCCATTCCTACATTTAATTCACCAAGCTTTTGAATAGATCTGCAAAACAATAGATATAGATCAAAGGTAAAGTCTTACTAGCTGGACATATTATACAATAATAATACAAAGTCTAAATAAATACAACAAAATACACACTGAAAATATTGCAAATATTCACATATGAATCACATCATTGACATACATGTTAGGGAGGGCGATTTTTTTCCAAGTTTACTCCTGACCCCCAGATTAAGGTACATATTCAGGCACAGCAATAGAGCATAGCCTATATATTTCTGAAACATTAGTATCACCATGGCTTTCATAGTCTGGTTGCATCTTACCTTCTCTTATTAATTTAGATGAGGAGGGTACTGAGAGAACATTCCTGTGGCCCATACTTTAACAATCTCTTCTGATTAGAAAAAAAAACTGGGATAGTGCAAGTGGGCTACTTGTTATTTCTATTTAAAGGACTGCGGATAAGCTCTTAGGCGCGACAGAACCCTAATGAGTGAGGTGAACAATGGAAGTGATAGATCTTCCTTTCTGGAGCATAACAATCAGTGGCGAAGATTCTCATGAAAGCCCACTCACTCCTTTTCACACGAGCAGAGTTCCCAAAATAGTGAGTTAGTCTTAGTGGTTGAAAAGAAGGGAGCAGAGGCATAATAGAGTACAGAGCAAAGGTTCGGGCTGCAGAGATACAGTTCTTCCTTCAATGTGGTGTTTTTATATAAAGCTCTATGGGGAAATCTGATGTGCATTATGTATATGAGGATGTACTCAGTATAGAGAACATGGCTACAAGTAAATTGCTTTTTCTTTCTGGTAGTGCAAAAAGCCCGGTGTACAACTGCAGTTTGTAAGTAGTTTGTGTTAATGAAGTAATCAACAGAGGTTTAACACTACTTTCTTCCTCAAACCCAGGGTACCCTGAAAAGCGCACAGTGCTTCACTGGCAATCAAACAAAATTAGGAGCTGACATGGAACAACAAAGTGTTAGAGCAATGGAAAAAAATGAAGAGAGTTTATTTTTCTTAAACAGACACTGTGGCATCTCCTAATGTTAGTCAGTCTATCATGAAACCATTGTATGTGAAACCAAAATAGTGACAAAGCAGTGAGAGGAATCAAAAGCTCACAGTATAGCCATAACCAGCAGTGAGAAACCATTGCAGTAGGCTATTCTGACTAGAAGAGTGACGAGAACATCAAAAAACTACATACCTTGAGGCAGATTTTCCATGCGGCTGTCAAACCTGGCAACTATAGTAGCAAAAACCTGCACGCTGTTGGGAATGGCCCTATTTCTGGTGAGATGAAGTGAATGATAGTTCAATGAAAGCACCTAGGGAACGTGCATTGGGGCTGGCCTAAAGAATAGGGCTAAAACCTTAGCAGATCTGAAAGAGAGGGCAGGCAGGAGAACAATGCCACCAAATTAGCATGCCAGAAAAAAGTAATTATTTAATCATGAAATGTACATAAGACGAAAAAGAGAAGATCCTAATAAATCAGAAGCAGACAGGGAGCTGATGGATGGAATAGAGGTGAGGAGGGTGTTATGTATAAATACTTGCATGCAATACTTCAACGAGCAAGTTTATTCAGTAAACGGAGGAGCGATGTGTGATACCACCTTTCTCCATAGCAGTTTCTGCTCCACCTACCTCTGAGACATAAGTCTGGACCGCCTTGCTTGATAATACATTGTTGTTGTTGTCTGTTTGAACCAAAAGGGAATTTGGTTTCAACTCTGAGACAAAAGATTAATAGCAAGGTGAACAGCTCTCAATTGTAGAAGATTTATGTGGTATGTTGATTCCTTCTGAAACCATGTTCCTTTCACTTGAAGGCAACCAATATACAAATTCCATAGCCCAATTAGCAGGCACCCATGACAGGTGTGTGTTGGAATATCCTGGTGAAAGGCAAAGTCCTTCAACAGGTTCTCTATTTGGCATCACCAAGGAAATGATTGGAGAGTTGCTTTAAAACAGCTTCCCAACCATCAAAAGACTGACACTGTTGGTCTTCTAAACACTGCTGCAGAGGTTTCACAGGTAGACACACACAAGGTTTATGGAAATGAAGAAACAATGGAACCTTGGAGGAATGGGATTTAGTTTGTTGATAGCAGAGACATCTTCAGAAGTGCTTAACACTTTAGATGGACAAGTGTAAGTCTCTGCTTCAAACAAAAAAAACCTTGCCTTCTAATACATCTCCCAGGTAATACATGGATTTTACTGGGGTGGATGTGGATTTTACTTGAGTGACATGAACTCACAATTGATGGAGAATGCCAACTGGTATCTGGTAATGGTTTAGAGGTGATGGCTTTGATGAACCGGTCATGGAGACAAACAAATATTCTAATTCTCCTAAGACAGGCCACCCACCACTAATTAGCATTTCAAGAAGGTCCTGAGTGTTGGCTTTAAACCAAAAGGGATTACTTTGTACTACAAGAACTTCAGAAACTTCCAATGTTTGAGATACTAGGATGCCAAAATAAGCATCATGAAGGACTATGCGGCACATCCAGTCCCATCAATTGAGGGGAGGGGAGACCTGATGAGGCGCCCACATTGTAGATATTACTTTCCATTTGTTTCTTTTCTTCAAGACCAGAATAATTATGAATTGTTGCTAGGGTCATTTTATCTGGACCAGTGTAAGTGGAATAATTTCCACTTATTTTTGGGATGTGTTCAACTCTTTGCTTGGGCAGGATGATATTGACTTCCTGTAGTAGCCTGTCCATCTCGGCACATGTTATTTGGAGGAATCGCCAGTGAAGGTAACTTAACCCTAGAGGAATTGCCGTTTATCACTACAGGCAACAGGCATCTGTCTTTTGTGATTTCTGACACTTTAAAAAAGGATTGGAGTTGCTTCCATTTACCAGAGATGCTGAGGATGCTGATATGCTGAACACACAGAAGAGAGCCGGTAAATTTTCCTGGAGTAACCCTGGAATCCACAAACTTGTGGGGTGGTCTCCAGGCTCAGGACTCAACCTCCCATGATGCACTTAGGGAGTCCAAGGCACATCCAGTTGCCACCGATCAACTCTGCTCTCGGTTACAACTTTCTTAGTTCCTTAGAGGTGAGTAAGTCTTTCTCTTTGGAGAAGTCAGTCACAGGTCCAACAGAGTTGGAGCCACTGCATGAGGGGGTATGTTCCGTCTACCAATAGACACTTTGGTGTCCAGCAGAGGGCAGGTATTCTGTGTATCTGGGTTCTGGAGGAGTGCAGGTCTTTTTTGCTTTTGTTCTCCTGAAGCTTAACAGGAGGCTTGCCACCCAGCCCTTTGCAGTCTCGGCTTCCATCCTGACACAAGTGGAGCTCTTTTCAACAAGGGAGTACAACAGGCACAGTCCTCTTCGCAAGTCCCTCGGGTCCAGCAGGTGTAGTGCAGTCTTTAGAGCAGCCTCTCTTTGGTGGGTCAGGGAGCACCTGGGCAGTTTATCTTCTGTCTTTTTTGCAGTGCAGTAGTGTTCTGAAGACTGGAGGTCTGGGGTGCCACTTTTATGCATCTTCACATTTGTGGAAGGAGAGGACTCAATAGCCAAGGGGACATTAGTTCTCATAAGGCAACCTTTCCCACTTTACATCACTTCCTGGGGGTTTAGCCAGCAAACAATAAAAGGATACACTTCTCTACCCAATTCTAAGATGGTGCAAGCCTTCTTTCCCTGTGAGGAGCCCTGGGAGCAACCCTTGGGTGTACTCAGGATAATGAGCTATACCTTCTGTAAAACTGGTTCTGTAGTGGGTCTTCCTCCTCTCGTGGAGATGCAGGTCAGTCTGCCTACCTGAAGGAGTAGGAGAGGATGTAGTCGCCATTTGCTTCACTGAGGTGGCAGCCTCTTTAAAGTCAAGCCATCTGTGGTCACTGCCCGGCAGTCATCCAGCACTTCTCTTTGTTCCCTGTTCCTGAGAGCGCTTTACACTTCCTAGCAGGGGGGCAGCAAGTTATCTTTGTTGACAACTGCTGCAGAAAGACAGGAGAGGCTACCAGATGTTTGGGCAACACAGTGATGACTTTCTAAAGTCACCTTTCAGTAAAACGTTACTTTAAACACAATCTCAGCAATGTGTCTGGTTTAATGTAACACTTAATTTGGTACCTTGGAGTAATATCTTTGGTGGTCCTAAATGGAGCATGGCACTTAGCACAATAGCTAGTGAAATGCCATGTTAGACAATGGGACCACCAGACTTTTATCAGTAAAAACTGCAAATTTCGGTTTTCACTGTCAGGGCACGTTAAAGTCAAAAGGAATATGCCCTTCTTTTTAACACTAAGCACCTGTCTGGTGGGCAACCAAGGCCTTCCTTGGAGGTGATTATTAACATTTAAAAGGAAAGTATAGAGCTGGTTTACTTTGCCATGTTGATTTGGCAGGTTCAAAGCTGCCTGACTGGGCTGCAGTGGTGGCACAATTTTGTGTTGCAGTCCAGTAGGGACATTTAACTTATTAGCCCTGGGTACTTCTTGTACCATATACTAAGGACTTATAAGTTGGTTAAATGAGGCAACCAGCCATTTGCCAACTGCACACATATTTTGTGGATACAGCACATGCCAGGAGTAACTGTATGAACATCCTGGGTGGCTGTTCGGTGGAAGGCAGGAGTTGTATGCAGAGGCAGTGCTGGTATAACCAGAAACTGCTCAGCTTGCGTGGTTGGTAGAATAAACAATGACAGTGAATTAGAGAGTTCAACCACAGGATGACTGGCCTAACTGGATGTAAATAAATCCAGACTCAATCTTCAACCAATGGAAAGAAAGATGCAAAAGGAGTTGTGTCTGACTTCAAAATGAAGTTTCAACTGTGCATCAAGTTTAATCCGATCTTTCATTTCAACTTCCTGGATCTATATGACATCGAACTGTGTTTCAACAATTAATAGTTTGCCATCATACCTATCCTTGACCAAGAACACTATATGAAGACTATGAAGAGGTCTCTTTTGGCTATTTTTCTTTTTTCCTGCCCATGAATTTAAATTATTTTTCTTACCATTATGGTCCTCCTCAAAAATGTCAGGGAATGCTTGTACTTTTCAGTGTGATGAAAACCTGGCTGGCACATGATGCAGAGGTCATGTGCGTCAGTGGAAGCCTTTTACCACAGAAAGGGCACTTTACAACAAGTTAAGGCATTTGTGTGGCCAAAGAAACAGGTTTTCAGTTAGAACACAGTTTTAGCTAATTGAAAAACATAATGGATGTTTGAATGATGGCAAATATTTTGTTTTTTTAAAGGTTTTTAGCAGTCAAAAACTGTCTAAAAGGCCAACCTCAGTGATACAAAATCCCTGTTATTGAACATAAAACCAGAACAGAGCTACTTGTCGCTGACAGTTCCTGATGAGATACTGGCGAAGGAATGGTTTCTTACCTGTAACTCCAGTTCTCTCATAGGGGAATTTCCATTATAGATAGTCCTAAGCACTGAATAGTGCTGCTCATGTGCCGGGACTCTTGAGCACTTTTTCACAATACATCTTCTTAGTGCAGATATTCGTCTTTCTTCGGGAAGGCCTGCGGAGTCACTTAAGAGAGAAATTTATTATGCAGTCTATAAGAACAGGCTACAAAGGCCCAGTTATTCATCTTGAATTTATAAAAGGGACCAGGAGATTATATATGTATATAATTCGATGGTGTTTTGGTAAAAACAGCTTCAATGTCTTTCACAAACCCATTTTGATACAACAAAAAGATGAAGTATTCTAGGGCAGTGTAGCCCCATAGGCGACCATTAGAAGAGGGAAACTAGAGATTGTGCCTTTAAGAAGCCAGAGACTACCAGTATCCCATCATGCTGAGCAGGTGGCAGTTGCCTCAGTTCTTTTTGAGGCGATGTGTGTGTGTTGACACATCAGTGTACTGGTGAACTCTGTCTGATCCACCGAAGAGGAGGGAGGGTTGCTTATGACTATAATGAAGTAGGTACAGGTAAGAAACCATTCCTTCTCTCGTACGGGGATTTCCATTTATGGTCATAAGCACTGAATAAAATAGCAAGCCCCTCGCTACTCCATGCAGTGGATAGGACAGAGAAGGTAATTTCCAGCAAACAGATTCCTAAGGGAGGCCTGTCCTACTTGAGCGTCTGCTCTGGCATCAGAATCCAGGCAGTAATGCTTGGTAAATGTATGGACAAATTTCCAAGTGGCTGCTTTGCAATTATCTGGGATAGGGATATTTCTCCATAACACAGCTGAGGCCGCTTTACCACTAATGGAGTGTGCTTGAGGTTTAGCTGTTAGTGTCTTGGTAGCCTTTTGATAACATAACAGGATGCAGGAAACTATCCATCGGGAAATGGACTGTTTAGAAGAGGCCAAGCCCGTACGGACCGGACCATAGTTAATAAACAGGTGGTTCGAATTATGGATGTCACGTGTTCGGTCTAGGTAGAATTTCAAAACTCTCCTCACTTTCAGGGAATGAAGAGATCATACGGTTTGGTTAACACAAAAGTACAAAATAAATTTACAGAGGAATTTCAGGTGAGTTCTCATAACGACTTTGCTACAATAGAAGACTGTGTATGGTTCATGAGAACAAAGCACTTGGATTTCGCTAACCCTGCAAGCTGATGTTACTGCTACAAGAAAAGCTTTCTTCTAACAGGGGTGTTTCAGGGAGGCTTTGTGAATAGGCTCAAAAGGATCCTGCATAAAATGAAAGAGTACAATGCTAAGCTCCCAGGGAGGTAAAGGACGCCTAATGGGAGGAAAAACCTTTTTCAAACCTTCTAGAAAATCCTTGATGACGGGGATTTAAAAAAAAAAAAGGTTTGTGAAGGACATTTTCTGTAGGCAGTAAGGGCTGCCAGGTGAACCTTTACAGAAGAGAATTGCAAGCCAGAGTTTGCCAGATGGAGTAAGTATGGAAAAATGACATCATCCTGGCAAGATGTGGGGGGGCTATGTTTCTAGAGGAACACCAAATGCAGAATCTCTTCCCCTTGAAGGCATATGTGGAATGCGTGGAAGGCCTCTGAGACTTTGAGGATGTCCATGCAGTCCTGCGGCAGAATCAAGTGTCCGTACTGCACTAGTTCAGGAGCCATGCCGTTTAATTCAAGGAGAGATTAGGGTGTACCATCTGGCCTCTAAACTTCATTAGCAGGTCTGGTTTTCATGGCAGCTTGAGATATGGACAGACGGACCAGTGAAGGAGGCCAGTGAACCACCATTGACCACTCCGGCGCTATTAGGATCATCAAGTGGACAGCTTGATGAGGACTGATGGAACCAGGTGGAATCAGCAAAAAAGAGTAAAGAAATTTGTTGGACCAGTCGATCCCTAAAGCTTTCCCCCGCTTCCCTGGTTGGTAGCATCTTAAGACGAAGCTTCGGCAATTTTTTTTTCTGCAGTGGCAAACAGGTTGATGGCAGGTGTGCCCAACAGATGAAATATGTTGTGCACGACTTCATTGTGCAAGATCTACTCATGGTTTTCTTGCAAAATCCTGCTGAGAGAGTCTGCCTGCGCAATTTGAACACATGGAAGGTGATCTGTGGTGATTGTTAGGTTCCTCGCTCTGCACCATTCGCATATTGCTTGGACTTCGTGAGATAAAGGCCTGGGCCTCGCCCATTCCATGCTTGTTGAGATAATACGACCACCATGTACTGTCGGTCTGGACAAGCAGGGAGCTGGATCTGAACAACGGGTGAAACGCTTTTAGCACCAGATGGACTGCGCGAACTCCAGGAGGTTGATATGGTATGTTGACTTTCTCTGACCATTTGCCCTAGATCTGGAGATGGTCCAGTGAGCTCCACATCCTAGCAGTGAGGTGTCCGTAACTATTGTTTGAGGAGGAACCTCCTGATGAAAAGGCATCCCTCGAAGCAAGTTCTTTAGGGAGTACCACCATTTTAAGGAGAGCTTTGCATGACGAGACAGGAGTATCCTGTCCTCCCGATTGCCCGTCAGTTGGTCCCACTGGTCCTCGAGACATTCTTGGAGGGGTCGTATGTGGAGGCGAGCATTCAGTGTGAGGAAGATTCAGGGTGCCATCAAGCCCAGGAGAGAGGAGAGAGGAGATTGTTCTCACTGTTGGATGACAAGCTGTCATGAGAGAGCAACATTTCCGAAGGATCGATAAACTGTATCAGGGGAAGCTCCCAGGTAGTGTGAGGTTTGAACTCAGGCAGAAGTTGACTTGCTGAGGTTGACCTGGAGGCCTAATCTTTGGAGGAGACTGCAAGTCCAATTGCAGTGAAGCTGAGCTTCCTGAGACACTGACACCGTGATCAGCCAGTTGTCTAGGGTGAGCTAGACAAATAGTTTGAGCTTCCTCAGATGGACAGCCACTACTGCCATGCACTTTGAGAATGTTCTGGGTGCTGACTTGAGACCAAATGGAAGGACTTTGTACTGGTAGTGGTCGTGTCTCACTAAAAACCTCAAGGACTTGCGATGCTTTCTGCCAAATGGAATATGAAAGCATGCGTCTTGAAGGTCAATGGAACAAAGCCAATCACCCTGGAGTAACTGGGGATAAATTTGGTATAATGATAGCATCTAGAACTTTTCTTGCCAAATCCACTTGTTGGCTGATCTGAGATCGAGAATGGGTCGTTCTTGTTTTTTTTTTGCACCAGAAAGTACCTGGAATAAATGCTTGTCCCTCGTTGCTGGTAAGGAACAGGTTCCACCGCTTGTTTCTGGAAGAGGACGGTGACTTCCAACCACGACAGTGGGAATTAAAAACTGGAGAATTTCGAAGGGATGGACGGTGGAGGGACTGGTGAACCTGAGACAATATTCAGAACCCAGGTGTCTTTTGTTATTTTTTGCCAAATGAGATGATATGCTTCCTCCAAGGAGTGGGTAACAGTAGAGGGGGAAGTAACGACTCAGGGTTTGGATGTGGATAGTTCCTTCCCACCTTGAGCAGTCTGCTGGGTGGATATACCACCGGTCTGTTTTCTTTGGTGCATTACTGCTGCTGCTGTTGAGTGCCACTTTGTTGGCAACCACGCTGAGGGGCTTTAACCCTCCAGGTATAGTACCATCTATGGTAGGGATGGAAAGATTTTAGTTGATCTCTGGATCTTTCTAGGCCAACAGCTTTCAATGTCTCCATTTCCGACTTCATCCTTGCCATCTCGTCAATGGTGTGACTTCAGAATAGAGTGGTAAGAGAGAATGGGAGATTTAAAATTCCCTGTTGAGCCTCTGGTTTGAGTGAGGTAAGGCAGAGCAGATAATGCCTCCAGAGAGCAAGCCCATGGCTATATTCATGTCCTGCACAGAGTGAGGAATCAGCTGTAGCACTAATGATTTCAATGGAGATCAGTAAACCCTCATTGGGGATTTCTTGGAAATCTTCTCGTTTGTCCAGTGGGAGATGGTCAATAAATTGTTGCATGGAGTCCTACCTAAAAGGGCTGTAGCACTCGCTGCTTTTATTGTGGTTGCTGCGGTGCTGCAAACTTTGCAACCCAGGGAGTCAATCCTTCAACCTTCCTTATGAGGAGGAACTATGGAAGTGGGAGTAGTGGCATGATGTTTTTTTGGATGTCACTACAATGATAGAGTCCGGTGATGGGCCCATCCGTAGAAATGCAGGCTCCTGCTCCGGAGGGCAGTACTTTTTCTGAAGCCTGGATGGAGCTGGCTTGTGTTAAAAACAGATCCACAGCGGGTTCTAATAGGCCTGGCACTAATGATAGCAAAGGCTTCAATGTTGATCTGTGTTGCAGGGTCTCAAATATTACTGAAGTTAATGTTGTGCTTTTTTTCTTTTTTTGTTACTTTCAAATATGCTTCGCAGCAGCCACACAGCTGTACAACATGGCAAAGAAAACACGGAAAAGTCAAATAGGTATACTAGTGGGCTTTTCAGTGTTTTTAAGCCATGTTGTACAGCTGCGTGGCTGCTGTGCAGCCTGATTAAAAGTTAAAAAAATAATGATAATAAAGTGCTGTGACGCAGCAAGCGCCGACAGCTTCATAGCAGTATGTGGCTGCTAGAGAACATCGCTAAAACATAATTGACAAAGCCAAAAGATCTCACATAGGTGAGACCTATTGGCTTTGTCAATACTTGAAAACTAGTATATAGAGAGCTAGAAACTACATTTTCAGATAAGTAAATATTCTCCTATAAGATGTACTGCGCTTTACACATTTCAGGGTGCAGGTTGTCAGTGCCTGCAGGATGACAGTACTGGAACTGTTACCTCATGTCCATGCGTGAGCGGCCCTGCTCTAACACATAGGCCCTGGTTGCGAGCTCCGAAGAGATTCGCACTGCATTCTCTGACCCAGGGCTCAGTCATTTACATAGGTGACATCCCACGTCTTTGCAATGAGAGGGTCACTTACATAATGCCCCTGCCCCCTTTAAAAAAAAAAAGCTCCTACATTATGCCTTTCATATCTCAAAAGCCAACAGTCCCCCGTTCTAGCAGTGTATTAGATAGCTTGATGGACTTGTGCACCGGAAGCAGAAGTTTGTTGCCCATCTCAACAGGTTGATGGAGCCTGTCATCCTTCTGAAGTGTTGGCCTCACAGCAACAGTGTGTCATTAATAGTGCACCAAAGTGGCAAGTGCCCCAAAATAGGTCATTAGTGTTGTAGAAAAAGGCACCATATGAAAAATAATACATCAAAATGTAATATTTCATGAAGACATGATCACATTGTGCCACTGTGAGAGACCTGAGCTAGATACATTATTGAGCGCTGCATTTTTCAAGCCTCCTCCCACCGCCAGATGCTCTGTTTAATGCAATGAATAGGACCCAGAGCTGCCAGATAAGCACCCCAGTCCCCTGTCTTGACTTGGGTATCTTGCTGCATTAACAGGATATTTGAGCCCTACCGAGGGGCTGATTACGGCTTGCTATCCAGCACAAGAATCTAAGAGGGACGGGGGGGTTTAGATTCACTCCTGGAGGGGAAAGAGGCATCACTGATGCGCGCAAGGAGGGGGCTCTTCTTCACAAACAACACACAATAATACATTCCGTTTTTGAAGCACATCCAGTTTATAATATGTGGCTGTTCCCACAATAAAGGCAGAAAGGGAGTAGGTTTTGTAAAAGCACTCCAGGACACCGAGGATACTCTGGTTCCAAGTGGGCCGCGATATCAATGTAAACATGGAGTCTGAAGCCAGACAAATACAAAGCGCACAGTGTGCCTCACTATAACAGAGCATGCTTTAACAATAGCTATTTATTAATGGTACAGAATATGGACCTGTCCGTTACTATACAAAACCTGAATGGAGGAGTGGATGGGAGTGGGAAAGGATGTGGCACTAAGGGCAAAGATGCCGATGTCCAAACTGAGAAATCGGGTTCCAGTCTCAGCATTGCTTCAACATTCTGTGATTCTGGACAAATCAATAAATCTCCTCGTGCCTAAAAAATAAATAAAAAAAATAGCTATGAAGAGAGCAGCAGTCAGGGAAAAGCAGGTGGAGGTAGATAGCACCACAATCAGGTCAGGAGCAGCGGAAGGGCACAGATTAACTTTAATCAGTCTGTGCTTGGTCTCTGCGCCACAGCAATGACCGGATATGACGTTTTGCCTGCATTGTCCAATTAAGGAGCCCGTGAAGAAGAGTGACGCTGAAGCGCACAAATGGTAAGCATGGGCGGGATCCTAGCCCTTTACTTTATACAACAGTGCCTTGCAACGAGATGCACGTGCTAGCGCATGCTTTTGCAGGCTCGACCCTAAAAGGGTTTTGCGAAAGACATTTATGCTGTTTTACCGAAATACCATCAAATTATATACATATATAATCTCCTGGCCCCTTTTTTAAATTCAAGATTAAGAACTGGGCCATTGTAGCCTGTTCCTATAGGCTGCATAATCAGTTTCTCTCAAGTGACTCTGCAGGGTTTCCCGAAGAAAGGCGAACATCTGCTCTTACGAAGATATATTGTGAAAAGGTGCTCCAGGTTCCCCGTACATGAGCCGGACTATTTCAGTATTTATGAATATAACGATAATCCCCTACGAGAAAAATAGGCTTTTTTGAAAGAGACATGTTCATATTTCTGCCTTTTGGGGCTGTAGCCTACCTGTCTATTATCCCTGTCTTCTTTAATTTCTCCTTTAAAAAAGGTTTGTGGGACAGTTTAGTTTTTGGGCCATTATTTCAATAAGAATGCCTACTTTGTTTGAATTTGGCTGTTTGAATGAAACAATTGAACAATACAGCCTGTAGAAGATCTATCATGTTATATTCTATTTTTTACAATTTGGCTTCAATTTAAATAACTGGTAAAAAGTAAGATGCATTTTTAAAAGTGCTCCTGGATCCTGTCTGTTGGGCAGGGGAATGGGGTAGACTATTCTATGCTTATGCATAATAATGAAGATTTGCTGGAGGAGAACTGTAATTTATTATATGTTATGTATCTCCCCAAAAATCCCTCTTAACCTTAATGGATTCCATATTTCGCAATTAGTATTTTGGAGGATATATTGTACCTCTTTGGAAAATGTAAATATTTTGTTCAAAACAACTGGATAACAGCAAACTCATGGACATAGGTATCACACTTTTGCTTTCTACAAAACTCAGAAATAGTATGCGTTGCTTCAAGGCTGTTGTGGTGAACCTCAACATTTGAATAACCTGATGGAATTGAAAGTGCACATAAATACTAGTAGTCACTGTTAGAGATTTTGCAATGTGCCACCGTTTGAATAGATGCAGTTTTTTTTGTTTTTGTTTTTTTAACAGCTTAATAACCAAAGGGGCAAACCTGTTGAGGAATTTTTCTGTGAGATTCTGTTGTTGCTCTGGCCCTTCTTCTTGGTTTACACCACCTTCAAGTAACATTTGCTGGTACAGTTGCCGTTGTTGTTCTTTCTGCTCTAAGTGCTGCTGGTACCGCATCTTTTGTCTAAAGTATTCTTCAAACTGCTCAGTTGAGTCCCGAAGCTAGAAAACAGTGCAATAAGAACCTTAAATGCTCACACAAAATCCTGAGCAAACATATAAATATCATAAGTAGACACTGAAAGGCACCATGTTTTTATCTTAAATAAAAGAAAGAAAATTATTGCATGCATCATTAAATACATTCTATCCGCTGGATAAATCACACTTGTGCTGGCATCCATGCTTCTTTGGAGTTTTTAGAGTAGAATGGTGGCAGGTACACTACAACACATAACATGAAAGACCGGTAGCCATCTTTTAATCATCAGAAGAGGCCTCAATAAACAATAAACCTCAAGAATAATTTCCATACGGAATCAAACTAGAATAAAAAAAATTGAACAGCTAGTATTACGCAGAGTAACATGCCAAAATAATCTATATTTGCCTCAGTGTTCAATGTCAGATGACTGGAAATGCACCTTTATGCAGAGGAAAGTCTATGTTACATAAGGGCTACAGAATCCCCAAATTAAAATGATAATGCTAAAGGGATATACGGCCCCTAATAGTGCAATTACAGTCTCCGTACTATCATTACTAAGGTACTTCCATATGCTGAGGTGCAAAAAGTGCTTTACTCACCTTTACATGGAGAAGCATAAAAGTCAGGTGTCAGACGAGCAGTCCAAACACACACTGGGGCATAAATCTTGCATGTAAGTTCTGAGCTGGTAAGCTAACACTTCTAACCTGCTCGTAGCCCTCACAAAGCCTGTAATGATGAATGTTGCCGAATTCAGCTGGGGCACAACCGCGAGTGCCTTTCCATTTTAGCTTTATATTATTCCACATACCCACATTTCAAGAGTACTGAAGAAATTCAAGGACAGAAAACTCAATCATGCTCAGGACTCAGGCCAGAATGCACCAGCGACGTTTCTTGAAACTGCACCATCAGCAGGGGGAATGCCTTCCGGAAGAAGGTAAGGCAATATCTCCTGACTTACGACTCAACTTAAAAACACAGTTTCTTAGGAGCTAATAGTTCCTCTTCTAGGCCTTTCTTCAGACAATATGGATATTTTGATGGCTGGTATAAGACAATTTGGCATAGGCAAGAATTATTTCACACAAATAGGGACAGGCCAGAAGTAGTTAATTCTCCCTCAAATAAGGTGAATTGAGAGTTATTGGATGACTTTCCATATTTCTTCTCTTTCGTCTAGACCGAGATGGTGTTTGAATCTTGTGCTCTCCCATATTGTAAACAACACTTTCAAGACTACTGCCTCCTGCATTCTATTTTTTTCCTTTTTATTTCCAGAGTTGAACAAGGCAACATTAACATTACAGAGCTGTGTTCAGTGCTTTGTTATTAGTACAATTAGGCTTGTGTAATACCAGTTGCAGTAATAAACTATATACATCTAGTGTTACAGTGATGTATACATGAGGCATCAATATGACCACGCAAACAACACCGGCCCTAGCTTCTACAGTGTGCTGAGCCCAACAAGATGAGCAAATCATTGTTCAATTTGCCCTGCCAGATATGTCTGGAATGGGCTCCAAATATCTTTTGGTCGAGATGCTATTTGAATCATTGATGTATGCAGTTCTGAATGTTCAATGCACATGGCTAAGTCTTTAAACCATTTCTCATATCGCAAAGTCCTGCCTCTCCTCTAGGACATGGCGTCTCTACACTAGCCCATCAGCAGGATGATTGCTCCAACTTTTCTAAATGTTTTAGAAAAGTATTTCACATAATCCAGAAGAGCTACAAAGGTCTAGGCATTGGGCACGCTTCGATAATTGTTCCTATCGCCCCAATAACTTTCAGCCAGAAACTGAACCACTTAACAACTCCATGCCAGGTGCGGAAAATCCACACTCGATCCATCACAATGCCAGCAGTTCAAGCTTGTGGACACCACACTGACTGGTGTACAATACACTTTATGGGTGAATTTGAAATGAATTAGTCAATGCTTCCCATTGGCGGATATTTGTTTTGACTCTTGGAAGCAGTACGCCAATTGAGTATCTGTGAGAATGTGGCCCAGTTCCCAAGTACATGTGACTCTAGATTGAAGTTGTTCAACCCCTAATTCCCTCATTATAGTGGTGCACACTGCAGAGATTAACCTGTCATAGTGGGGGACTGAAATGAGCAAAGTGAGCAGTTTCCATTCAGCTGGCTCAGTGGGGAAAATATCTCACAACTTCTTCATTGTGCGCTTTAGTCTATGGTATGTGAGCATATCTTTGGATGTGCACTCTGCCCCATCCATGTATTCTGTCATGGTGTTGAACTTTGCATTAGGAAGGAGGTCTCCCTACTGTATTAGGGTGTCTTTGTCTGGTTTGTCCGGTCTCCCCCACATTCCATAGTGATATCCAGATGTAAGTTGTTTTTCAAGGGGAACTGAGGAATTCACCTCCCTCATCTTAGTGTCACCAGTCTTGACCATGTCCAAATGGCGCATTTTACTGTGTGTCCTCTTTGCTGGGCTAAATTGTTTTTTTAGCATCAGAGCTGGGTTGGTAGCGACTGGAGCATCCAGACCCAACTCCAGATCACAAATGTAGGGGCTGCCTGGTGTTATGGAACCACTGATACACGATTGTGCTTGGGCTATTAAATAATAAATATAAAAATTTGGAGGCAGCAACCTCCCCCCCCCCCCTTCCACTTCTCATACGGTAGCTGCATTTTAAACCACATTATTCTTGGTTGTCAACCTGCCCATGCCAGCTTGACCACAAGGGATCTAATCTAGCCCTCGCTAGTGGAATCTGGATATTCTGCAAAATACAAAAGGTTAGGCAGGACCACCATCCACATTAATGCCACCTTGACTGTCACAACTATTGTCAGTCTCATCTATCTCTCTATAAGGGAAGTTATAGTTGTGATGTATTTAATGGGGGCGTGGCCAACAAGATGGCCGACCGGACGCACTAGGCAAGTGCTACCGGCCCTTACTTCTAAATCCATCCTACACCATCCTGCAGTCCCTAGGCCCCACAGACCTATTGGTCCGGTGGATGGGGATTAGGGGATTGAGGTGATGTGACGGCAAAAATGCTGAAAACAAGCAGCGGAGCCGCACTCGTGGTGAGTGCCTGACTCCAACATGGCGCCCGCGACTGTGGCTGCAGGCTGGATCGACATTGTTTAGGGCCCCGGAGCCGGCCTGAGTACCCTAGTTTGGAGGAGCCTGGCGGGGGAAGTCTGATGCAAGGGGGAACGACCCACTTTGTTTTTTTGCTTTCCTTCCCAAACGCGGGGTAACTGCGCAGGCTGTGGATGCCTTGGCCTGGAAGACCACCTGGTGAGGCCTAGTGGACGACTGAGCGTGCGGGCAGAGGAGGCCCAGCGGAGAGAGAGGTGCGGAGAGTGGCACATCTGTAGAAGCGTAGGGCGCCCTCTGTAGACTTTGGCCCCTGAGGCGCTTACCATGGTCTGGTGAGGCATCCCGCTGAGCTAGGAGGAGAGGCTGGAGGCTCTGAGAGGTGACTGAGGCCCTATAATTGGGCCAATTGCATTGGACACGGTCACTTTCCATCTCATTCCCCCCAGCACGCCCACCCCTCCACTGCCTAAGCACTGGTGGGTGGCCATTTGAGTGTCAAGCTGGCTGACTGAACAGGAAAGCACCTGGGGAGGTGACAGAGGCCGGACCACCGGAGTTGGCTGCGTAGGACACGCTGTCTGGTGCTGCTAAGGCGGATTTGCATCCTCAACTGCTGCGACACAGTGAATCGCAACTATCAGTGCCCAGTGGGATCAGCAGAGGCCGGTGCTGGGGACCTTGTGCAATATGGGCAAAGACAGATCAAATAAAGGCGCACAGCAAACCAGGATGGACCAATATACAGGTCAGAGTGCAGGACGGAGCCTGCAGGAAGACTCATCTGGACCCATGGACGGGGGGGCGGGGGAAGAGTGTCAGTCCACTGGAGCACAGATCCTGGCCGCCATCGAGGCATCCGGTCAGGCTGTGCAAGCGCAAATTGCTGCTATGGCGGTAGACGTTAACTTATTGAAAGCGTATTTGAGGGTAGTGGCAGAACGTTCAGTAGCCACTGAGCAGCAAGTGACTTGCATGCAGACGGACATAGATATGCTTAAGGCCACAGTGTCCACCCTTGAAGCTAAAATGTGCAAACTGGAGGCGCGGGCTGAAGATGCAGAGGTGAGGGCGAGAAGATGCAACTTACGAGTAGTGGGCTTCGCGGAGCCTTCCTAGAGGATTGTATCAAAAAGACGATGCCCGCTGCTCCCCTATTGCCGGTGTTCGTGGCACAGAGAGCCCTACCCCCCCACTCTGCCGCTGGGAGCTTCCCCTAGAATGATTATTGGCAAGATTCTCAACTATAAGGACCAAGACACTATCTTATAGGAAGTGCGCAAAAATGGCGATCCTACCTACGAGAATCACAATATACGCTTCTTTCCTGACTACACTAGAGTGGTACAGCTCCAAAGACAATCGTACATAGGTGTCAAACAAAAATTGAAAGAAATTGGGCTACACCTATATGCTGCTATACCCAGCCAAGTTGAAGGTCCTACATGCGGGCCGCTCGCATTTTTTCCAGGCGCTTGAAGCAGTCTGGGACTGGTTGGAACTGAGAGGCGGTGAAAGGCCCCCAGGAAACCCCACACAGGGAGCCGCAGGGGGGACCAGAGGGCAGGCGACTCGCAGACCACTGCGCGCAGGAATAACAGGCGCCGCCGCACCAGCCAAGGAGACAGGGTAACGGTGTGCCCGGATGGCACCCTTAGTCTGGAACGGAAGAGAGAGGAGCGTGAGGAGGCCAGACTATTAGTGAAATCCGTCACTTTGAGGCATCATCACACTTCAGATCGCCGCACGGTAAGGATGGCCTGACCCCAGACTCTGTCAATGCAGATATCTGAAAGCCGTCACAAAGACACTGAGATGGAATAATGAAACTGGACTCATACCAGGCTTTGACATATTGACTCCTTCCTTCTCTCCTCCCTCTTACTCTCCCCCCCTCTTTCCTACTGTACTGCCTACCGGTGCTGGGGAAACGGAGACTCAGGATGGCTACAATGCTCGGGTGGGTGTGATCTAACAAACAGGCATCCTTGTTTTGACCACGGCAAGCCTCGCCTTTCTATCTTGTCTTTTTCTAAGTGGCACATATCTTGTTGTTGTTTATGATCTTTTGCAGTGATAAGTTACTATATTTGGGTACAGTGTGCGCGTGCTTTGGATGGTTGCCTGAGGGGCTTGAAGAACTACTTGCGCGTTGACCCCACCATCTTAAACAGTTTCTGCATATCAAGTGGGAGCAGTGATTCGCTCTCCCTCTCCTCTGGTTTCTAGAGTGGCTAGCGGGGCAAACACACAGATTGGTCAGGCACAAGTTGAGGGAGGTGTTTACCTGGGGAAGGATGGGGGTGTTGAATGTGGTTCAGAGTTGGGGTTGGAATTCTGTTTTATACACTTGGTGTACTGTATGCATTGTGAGAAAGAGAGGACATGGAGTTACACTGTCAAGTGTGCGCTGGATTGGAGTAGCAGTTGGGGCGGACACGGACGAGGTGGGGTGGAGTGGTCGGGGGGTGGAGCTGTGACTGTTGGATGGCATAGCTCAGGATGAGTACCTTAATGCTAATTGTTACATGGAATGTAAGGGGGCTGAATTATTTTGTGAAGCGCTATAGAGTGCACACCTACCTTAGACAAATAGGTGCCCACATTGCGCCTCCTGCAGGAGATACACTTGATGGATAGTGAAGCACAAAAACTACAGAAAAAGTGGCGGGACAGTTGTTTTCGGCAACATATTCCTCCTATGCTAGTTTTTTTTTTTTTTAGTTTGGGTTGCCCCTGGGGTCTCCTTCCAATTAAAAAGCCTTACAGAGGACGTACAAGGCCACTATATATATCCTTACACAGAGAATTTGATGGGCGCGAACTCTGCATCCTGAATATATACGCCCGAACTCAGATGATGCGGAGTTCTTTAAAACATTGCAACAAGAATTAGTACCCTAGATGGGAATGCACGTCATCTGGGCAGGGGACTTTAATTGTGTCCTGGATGGCGCTTTAGATAGGAGCCCACCGAAACTGGGCACTAAGCCTCATATGACAGCCAAACTTTGCGAAGTCATGAATAGCCTGCAATTTGTGGATATATGGAGGGAACTACACCCCACCTCCAAAGTATATTCCTGTTACACCCCACACATGGGGGGTATAGCAAATTGGATAGATTTCTGTTAGCAAACGACGGCACGCTGGATGTTCGTCGTGCTGCCTATCAGGAGAGATTCCTATCAGATCATGCCCCTTTTTTATTAGAATGCGAGACACACGCACCCCCTGTGGCGAATGCGGCCTGAGCTACTTGGGGACCCTGAATATGAGGGAGACATACAGGCAGTGCTAAATGGATATTTTAGCGTGAACTGGTCTATGACCCGGATCCGTGGCATAGAACGGGAGGCCCTAAAGGTCATCATGAGAGGTGAAAGCCTTGGTAAATCCTATGGTATTAGGAAAAAACTGGAGCAGGAGCATGCGCAGCAGGAGGGTGTTCTGGCTGCTCTACAGTGCAGAGTAGCCAGCGGAGACGTATCTGAGCCAAACTGTCATGAGGCGCACAAAAGAATAGGGGCCATTTGGAATGGGCTGAATAGTTATGTCTGTAGGGACTTCAGACAGCAGCTGTACTGTGAGGGAGACCGCTCCGGGTGCATGCTAGCTTGGCTACTTAAGCGTGAACGGCCTCTACCAATAATCCTGTCCCTCCATGGAACGTCCAGGGAAAGGTATTTAGAGCAAGCACGTGTGAATCTACTCTTGAGGGATCACACGAAACACATATACACTTTGACAGCCATCCTCACGCTTCAGCAAATACACCGGTATCTAGACAGGCTCCAAATTCCTCAGCTTGTGAGGCATAGACTGAGGAGCTAGAGGGGGATGTACCGCTAGAGGAGTTACAGAAAGCCTTGGGGGCCATGACGCATGGTAAGACGCACGGCCCTGATGGTATACCAGTTGAGTTTTACCGTACATATTCTGCAACGGTTCTTCCCCGTTTATTGGAAACATTCTGAGAGGCCCGCACAGAAGGCTCGCTGCCAACACACATGAGGGAATCATTGACAGTTATGATACTGAAATCGAGGAAGGATCCGGTGGACCCTGGCTCCTATAGGCCATTGTCATTGCTCAATGTCGATGTGAAAATACTTGCAAAAGTACTGGTAACTTGTCTATGGCGAGTTGTAACCCATCTAGTGCGGGATGATCAATGTGGATTCATTCTGGGGAGGGGAACCCATATGAATCTGAGGAGGTTATCACATATAATACCAGAGATGCGCAACTCTACATCCCATGCCGCACTGGTGGCCCTCGTCATAGAAAAGGCGTTTGATACCTTGTCCTGGGACTATCTGTGGCAGGTCCTTTGTAGAATGGACATTGGATTAAAATTCCTGTCATGTGTGCGTCTGCTGTATACAGCGCCACGGGTGCAAACTGGGATGATCGTGTCAGAATCCTTAGATATTGAACAGGGCACACGGTAGGGCTGCCCACTGTCGCCGCTGCTGTTCACGTTGGCTATGGAGCCCCTGGCCATACATGTGAGAGCAGGATTGCAAAGGTGGGGCATAAGGGTGGGGACCAGAACACACGTCGAGTGATGCCCTGGTGTATGTTACAAACCCGGAATGATCGATTCCACTTCTGTTACAAATGATGGACGACTTTGGAGGGATATCCGGTCTCCATGTAAACCGTTGGAAGATGGTGTTGTACCCCACTTCATGGCTGACGAAGGTTGAGGCGGCGGTGCTACCCCAGGTGGATTTGGCATGGGAGACCGAGACCTTTTATTACTTGGGCATGCAGATAGCCCACTCCCCTCAACTCCAATATGAATTGAATATGGGTAGAGTAATGGATGGCCTACGAGCCTCTGTTCAATTTTGGACTACCCTCCCACTGTGGGTAATGGGCAGAATTGCACTCAGTAAAATTGTTTTACTCCTGCGTTGCCTGCATGTTATGGAAAACTTGTTCTGTGAGCTGACCCCTTCTCTACTTCGACAGATAGATAAACTGCTGCTGTCCTTAGTCTGGGCAGGTAAGAGATGCAGAGTTCGCCTCGAGGTATTGACGTTAGATTTGGCTGACGGGGATTGGGGCTAGCCGACCTCCACCTATACTACATGGCGGGCTCGCTGCAGTATGCAGCCATGTGGTGCAGTGATGCCCCCAACCGGGGAAAAGAATTGCTAAAAGGTTCTATATCTATATCTTGATTACCAGGCCTGCTCATGTGCAGTTCTAGGCTTCCGCGGGATACCCCCTTCCTAGTATCGCAGGTGTCGGTTGTTGTGGGGGCGGGCTGTCATGCGGGTGCTGCAGAGGGCACCATAGGCGCATCTACTTCCCTCTGGTGGATTTGCCCTTTTGCTAGTCACTGATGGACTAAACTTCTTGAAACGGCGAGCAGGTGGAAGTAATAATGCTGGAGATTTATCCCAAAATGGCACATTTGTCACGCAGAGGGAGGCTGAGTCTCTCTTCGGAATTGACCAGGGATAATTCCTGCAGTATGCTAGCCGCTCCGGAGATTTTGACTTCCTTTCCTGTGGAACCCACTGAATCCCACCTTGTGATGTCTGTTATAGACTCAGGATGCAATCAGGGTCTACTCTCCAGCACCTACAAGGCCCTAAAAAGGGATAGACAGATCAATATAAACAGGACAAGAGCTATGGGGGAGGTGGACCTGGGAATGAAAATGTCACTTACCCAGTGTACATCTGTTCGTGGCATTAGTCGCTGCAGATTCACATGTTTGGCACAGTCCGCTGCCTGGTGTTGGGCTCGGAGTATTACAAGTTGTTTTTCTTCGAAGAAGTCTTTTTGGTCACGGGACCGAAGGACTCCTCCCTCCTCGGCTCCATTGCGCATGGGCGTCGACTCCATCTTAGATTGTTTTCCCCGCAGAGGGTGAGGATGGAGTTGTTTGGTATAAATAGTGCCCATGCAATGGAGTGAATATGTATGTACTTTAAGAGTTTCTAATAATTATTTACAAATGTTCAGATGTTTAAGATTTATGATCTACTTCTAAACGGCTACAGGCTTCCCGGGGAGGTGGGAGGGTACATGTGAATCTGCAGCGACTAATGCCACGAACAGATGTACACTGGGTAAGTGACATTTTCAGTTCGATGGCATATGTTGCTGCAGATACACATGTTTGGCATAGACTATAAAGCAGTTACCTCCCCTAAAAGCAGTGGTTTAGCCTGTAGGAGTTGAAGTAGTTTGGAATAATGTTCTTAGTACAGCTTGGCCCACTGTAGCTTGTTGTGCATTTAGTACGTCTACACAGTAGTGTTTAGTAAACGTATGAGGCGTAGACCAGGTTGCAGCCTTACATATTTCGCTCATAGGAATGTTTCCTAGAAAGGCCATTGTAGCACCTTTCTTTCTGGTTGAGTGTGCCTTTGGTGTAATAGGCAATTCTCTTTTGGCTTTAAGATAGCATGTTTGAATGCATCTGACTATCCATCTAGCAATGCCTTGTTTAGAGATTGGATTTCCTATGTGTGGTTTTTGAAAAGCTATGAACAGTTGTTTTGTTTTCCTGATTAGCTTTGTTCTGTCAATGTAATACATTAGTGCTCTTTTGATGTCTAATGTATGTAGTGCCCTTTCGGCCACAGAATTTGGTTGTGGGAAGAACACTGGCAATTCTACTGTTTGATTTAAATGGAATGGTGAGATTACTTTTGGCAGAAATTTTGGATTTGTTCTTAGAACTATTTTATTGTTGTGTATTTGAATAAATGGTTCTTGTATGGTAAATGCCTGTATTTCACTTACTCTTCTGAGGGATGTGATTGCAATGAGAAATGCGACCTTCCAGGTTAGATATTGCATTTCACAGGAATGCATGGGTTCGAAAGGTGGACCCCTGAGTCTTGTTAAGACGATGTTAAGATTCCATGAAGGAACTGGTGGTGTTCTTGGTGGTATAATTCTTTTTAGCCCTTCCATGAATGCTTTAATAACTGGTATTCTAAATAGAGACGATGAATGAGTAGTTTGTAGGTAAGCAGATATTGCTGCGAGGTGTATTTTTATAGATGAAAAAGCGAGATTTGCTTTTTGCAAATGTAGTAAGTATCCTACTATGTCTTTAGTAGAGGCATGTAATGGTTGTATTTGATTGGAATGGCAGTAGTAAACAAATCTTTTCCACTTAGATGCATAGCAGTGTCTAGTGGAAGGTTTTCTAGCTTGTTTTATGACCTCCATGCATTCTTGTGTGAGGTCTAAGTGTCCGAATTCTAGGATTTCAGGAGCCAAATTGCCAGATTCAATGATGCTGGGTTTGGATGCCTGATCTGTTGTTTGTGTTGTGTTAACAGATCTGGCCTGTTGGGTAGTTTGACATGCGGTACTAGTGAAAGGTCTAGTAGAGTTGTATACCAAGGTTGTCTTGCCCATGTGGGTGCTATCAGTATGAGTTTGAGTTGGTTTTGACTCAACTTGTTTACTAGATATGGAAGGAGAGGGAGAGGGGGAAAAGCGTACGCAAATATCCCTGACCAACTCATCCATAGAGCATTGCCTTGTGATTCGCGGTGTGGGTACCTGGATGCGAAGTTTTGGCATTTTGAGTTTTCTTTTGTTGCGAACAAATCTATCTGGGGTGTTCCCCAAATTTGAAAGTACTTGTTCAGAACTTGGGGGTGAATTTCCCATTCGTGGACTTGTTGGTGGTCTCGCGAAAGGTTGTCTGCTAGTTGGTTTTGTATTCCTGGAATAAATTGTGCTATTAGGCGAATGTTGTTGTGAATCGCCCACTGCCAAATTTTTTGTGTTGGGAGGCACAATTGTGTTGAGTGTGTTCCTCCTTGTTTGTTTAAATAATACATTGTTGTCATGTTGTCTGTTTTGACAAGAATGTATTTGTGTGTTATTATGGGTTGGAAGGCTCTTAACGCTAGAAATACTGCTAACAGTTCTAGGTAATTGATATGAAATTTTGTTTCGTGTATATCCCATTGTCCTTGAATGCTGTGGTGATTGAGGTGTGCTCCCCACCCTGTCATGGAAGCATCTGTTGTTATAACGTATTGAGGCACTGGGTCCTGAAATGTCCGCCCTTTGTTTAAATTTTTGCTGTTCCACCATAGAAGCGAGAGGTATGTTTGGCGGTCTACCAACACCAGATTTTGAAGTTGACCCTGTGCCTGTGACCATTGTGATGCTAGACACTGTTGTAAGGGTCTCATGTGTAGTCTTGCGTTTGGGACAATGGCTATGCATGATGACATCATGCCTAGAAGTTTTAGCACAAATTTTGCTTGTATCTTTTGGTTTGGAAACATAGCACTTATTACCTTGTGGAATGCCTGCACTCTTTGTGGACTTGGAGTGGCAATTCCTTTTGATGTGTTGATGGTTGCTCCTAGATATTGTTGTGTTTGACACGGTTCTAGGTGTGATTTTGTATAGTTGATGGAAAACCCCAGTTTGTGAAGGGTTTGTATGACAAATGTGGTGTCGTTTGCGCATTTTTTTACTGTGTTGGTCTTGATTAGCCAATCGTCTAGGTAAGGGAACACATGTATCTGTTGTCTCCTGATGTGTGCTGCTACTACTGCTAGACATTTTGTGAACACTCTTGGTGCAGTTGTTATTCCGAATGGCAACACCTTGAATTGGTAATGTATTCCTTTGAATACGAACCGTAGGTACTTTCTGTGAGAAGGGTGTATTGGTATATGAAAGTACGCATCCTTTAGGTCTAATGTGGTCATGTAATCTTGCTGTTTGAGCAGTGGAATGATGTCTTGTAGTGTGACCATGTGAAAATGGTCCGATATGATGTAGGTATTTAGTGTCCTGAGATCTAATATTGGTCTTAATGTTTTGTCTTTTTTTGGAATTAGAAAGTACAGGGAGTAAACTCCTGTGTTTTTTTGTTGTACTGGTACTAACTCTATTGCATCCTTTTGCAGTAGTGCTTGAACTTCTAGTCCTAAAAGTTCTAAATGTTGTGGTGACATTTTGCGTGTTTTGGGGGGGATGTTTGGTGGGAAGTTGTGGAATTCTATGCAATAGCCATGTTGGATTATTGCTAATACCCAATTGTCTGTTGTAATCTGTTGCCAAGATTGGTAGAATTGGCTTAGTCTTCCCCCCACTGGTGTTGAGTGAAGGGGTTGCGTGACTTGAAAGTCACTGTTTAGGTGGAGGTGTTTTTGGAGTCTGGAATCTTCCCCTACTCCTTGGGAATTGACCCCCCCGATATCCCCTGAAACCTCCCCTTTGGAAGGAACCCTGATATGGTGTGGTTCTTGTTTGTTGGCTGGTGGTGTCTGTGGGTTGGCCACGAAACCCCCCTCTAAATGGAGTTTTTCTGAAAGAGCCTCTGCTCTGCGGGGAGTAGAGTGCGCCCATGGCCTTGGCCGTGTCTGTGTCCTTTTTAAGTTTTTCAATGGCTGTATCCACTTCAGAGCCAAAAAGTTGTTTCTCGTTGAAGGGCATATTAAGGACAGCCTGCTGGATTTCAGGTTTGAAGCCTGAAGTGCGTAGCCAAGCGTGTCTCCTTATGGTGACAGCAGTGTTGACTGTTCTTGCTGCAGTATCGGCTGCGTCTAGTGAAGAGCGGATTTGATTGTTTGAGATCGTTTGTCCCTCTTCCACTATTTGCTGCGCCCTTTTTTGGTATTCCTGGGGAAGATGGTCTACGAGAAGTTGCATCTCGTCCTAGTGTGCGCGGTCATATCTGGCCAGCAGCGCTTGTGAATTTGCGATGCGCCACTGGTTGGCTGCCTGTGATGCTACTCTTTTCCCTGCCGCATCAAATTTTCGGCTTTCTTTGTCCGGAGGTGGGGCGTCGCCAGATGTATGTGAATTTGCTCTCTTGCGAGCTGCCCCTACTACCACGGAGTCAGGTGGTAACTGCGAAGTAATAAACACTGGGTCTGTGGGTGGTGGTTTGTATTTCTTATCCACCCTTGGGGTGATGGCTCTTGATTTTACGGGCTCTTCAAAAATTTGTTTTGCGTGCCGTAACATCCCTGGTAGCATTGGGAGACATTGATATTGGCTGTGTGTAGCCGAGAGGGTGTTAAATAAAAAATCATCCTCTATAGGATCGGAATGCAGTTGGACATTGTGGAATTCTGCTGCCCTAGCCACCAGTTGCGAGTATGAGGTACTGTCCTCTAGCGGTGACGGCTTTGTGGGGTATGACTCGGGATCATTGTCCGGCACTGGGGTGTCATACATGTCCCAAGCGTCTTGATCCTGATCGTCATGACTTATGGTAGTTTGCGCTGGTGAGTGCATTTGTGGCGGTGTTTGTGCCGGCGATGCCTGTGGTGGAGAGGGCGGAGGCGTGACTTTTTTAACCACTTTGGCTTGTGGTTGTGCGTCATCCTTTGGAAGTCCGATCCTTCTTTTCCTCATGATTGGGGGAAGGGTTGATATCTTCCCTGTGTCTTGCTGGATGTACAGTCTCTTTTGTGTGTAGTCCGATTCTACACTTTGGAGCTCTTGTCCAAATCTGTGCATTTGGCCACTTATTCCTTGTTCCTCTGAGTAGGATGAAGGTGTGGTATTTTTCGGCGCCGAGAGAGAATCTTTTTTCGGTTTCGGCACCGACAGAATTTTTGTTCCTTTCGGCATGGATTCTCGGTGCCGATGTTTTTCGGTGCCGGTATCTTGTTTTTGTCTCTCGGAGCCGCTTTCTCGGCTCCGAGGTTGCTCCATGGCGGTCCCTCGACCGGAGTCGGGTGTCTTCGCTATGGGCGTGCCCTTTTTCGGCGCCTTCGACGGGTCGCCTGTTTTATGGGTCGAGCCATGGCCTGTTGGCAGTGGCGTCCCCTGGGCTTTCGGTTTGTCGATGGATTTACTTTTCGACGTCTTACTCACAGTTTGTTGCTGTTGTTCGACGTCGGAGTCTCCGGATTCTGATTCCGGAACCGAGAATGTTTCCTCTTCCTCGTCGAAACGTTGTTTTGTCGACGTGGACGCCATTTGTTGACGCCTGGCTCTTCGGTCCTGGAGTGTTTTTCTGGACCGGAAGGCTCGACAGGCTTCACAGGTATCCTCCTTGTGCTCGGGGGACAAGCACAAGTTACAGACCAAGTGCTGATCTGTATAAGGATACTTACTGTGACATTTTGGGCAGAAACGAAACGGGGTCCGTTCCATCGGCTTCGATGTCGCACGCGGTCGGGCCGACCAGGCCCCGATGGGGGATCGAAACTACCCCAAAGTCTTCCGATGATCGGTGTCGATGTACCTAACTATTCCGATACCGAACGGAACAATACCGACGCTTTCTTCCGAGATTCTGACTAACTTTCCGAACCGAAACACGGAGCGAAAAGGAATACGTCCGAACCCGACAGCGGAAAAAAACAATCTAAGATGGAGTCGACGCCCATGCGCAATGGAGCCGAGGAGGGAGGAGTCCTTCGGTCCCGTGACCAAAAAGACTTCTTCGAAGAAAAACAACTTGTAATACTCCGAGCCCAACACCAGGCAGCGGACTGTGCCAAACATGTGTATCTGCAGCAACATATGCCATCGAACCTTCGCTTACTGATGGAGAATGGAATAGGGTCTCCTCATTAGTACGGGATGGGACTAGCAATGCAAGATTTAAACTGACACACTTTTACTATTTGCACAGAGCATATCTGACACTGCAGTGCCTTCACAGACTATTTCCGTCACAACCTGATGGATGTGCTTGTTGTGGCGCGACCCCAGACAATTTTGAATATGTCACGTGGACATGTAACTCCATTCTACCTTTTTGGTGCCAGATAGTGCGGACACTGAGGGATGTGACGGCTGTGAACTTGAAGGTAACAATGAGCCATTGATTGCTGGGCCTCCTTCCCATTCCTAAATAAGGGCGCAAAATGCCATACAGATTAACACAGCAGGGGCTTGTTTTGGCTAAGAAGCGCACTGTAATCTGATGGGCAAACACGGCCCTTCGGACACATGATGCTTGGCTGTCTGACCTCATTGAGTGGGCGACTGCAGAGGAAAGTCGCCTAAGTAAGATACATATGGATGAACACACTAAGCGAGATCTGGAAGTCTGGTGTGGTATGATCGAAGGACTGCATGGGGAGACTGTTGGGGAACAGTGGGACAACTCAGCAGATGAACCCCAATAGCGAAGTGCGAGTATCAACATGCCCGCTTGGGCGGTAGACGACGGTTGCTGAAGTGTGGCTCAGTGGGACTGGAAGACAATATGCCCCTCTCTTGTCGGCTCTGACCTTTTTTGCCTGATCTTCTCCCTCTCCTCCTCGTTCAATTTGCCTATATAGCCGAAGGTTATGTTCGGCTGGCCCATTTAAGAGCCTAAGCCGTCTGAATATTGTTGACTGGTCCACTGGAATGCAACAGCTGTTCTCTCTCCATGTTTGAATCCGGTAACATGCATTGCAGTATCACAGTTGAATTGTTAAAATTTAATATACTATGCACTGTACTTGATATGGATAGACTTGCTCATTACTACTGCATTCAAATATTACACATCTTGCGATGGACCATTGTACAATCAGTACTATATTGCGCGACCATATGTTCTCTATTGTAGCATTCTAAAAACGTCCGCGAATGGTAGAGTTGACACAGACTAGTTTCATATATGGAAGGGTCAGGCGAGATGTTTGGTTCATGAAGTGAGACTATTGTACTGCGCAAACATGTATAAGTTGTTTTACTTTGCATAAATAAAATTGGGAAAACAAAATAGTTGTGATGCATTTACTGTAGTTTTTCCTAATAATAATGCCCATGTCCCAGTGGTACTGGATTTCTAAATAGCATACTGGGACTATTTGCCGTTTTATTGGAAATTCTAGGACGGGTGGAGGGGTATCTTTTTTGATAAGGGCAGTATGACTGACTCAAACCAATTTATTAGTAGCCCCAACCACCTACCAAAAGTAAGGTGAAATATTAGCCGAATTATGGGGTTCAGGTTGGGCTGCAGGACTTTGGCCAGTAGCAGAATATCACCCACTTACATTAATAATATTATTCTGAGTCCCAAATTTCATCTCACGGGAGTAGTGAAATTCCCATAGTACGTTTGCCAGGGGCAAACTAAACTTGCAAGAAAGCACAGTCCTGCTGCATCCAGCTTCCATCCAGTATTTACCATGGGGTTTGGGTGGGCGGGGGTGGAGGGGAGGGAGTGTAAGGAGATAGTTGATTGTTAACTTTAGTTCTGACCATCAGGTCTGCATAAAGCAATTTAGTACACTGTGACATGACCCTCCCTATGCCATTCTCTCAATCAACAAGTGTAAATATGGCCACTTGATTGACTCATAAGCCTTAGCAGTATCCTAACAGGAATAAATCCTGACTGATCCAATCTTAGCAAACAGCAGAAATTAGAGGTTTCTGTTTCCTACCATTTTGCCAGAATCTTGTTATCTACATTAGGCATAATGGGCAGTAAGAGTCACAGACACATGGGGATTTGGCAGGCATAAACAGGATTTATGACTATAGTCTCACACAGTGACGAATACACCTCACACAAACGCCTCTTCATACCACACTTCCCCCTACGCCCACTCCCATCACCCCCATCCCCTGCAGGAATGGGGCTACCTCTCCTACATATCCTCTAAAAAATTCAATGGTTAATCCATCCCTACCTGGGACGCTGCCGTTTCTCATGTTCCTGTTCAAAGCTTTTATATTCTCAAGGGTGGTGGGGGAGGACAGTGGCTCCCAGCTATGTAGGAGTAGCTCCATTTAGGTATTCAGGGGCATTTAACTGTCTGTGCTGCATATAGGTCAGCAAAGAATTTCAGAAAACCTTTGCTGACGTAGAACTCGCCTTTACTGGCCTCCACTTCTAAAACATTTGCTGCAGCTGATGCGGGGCAGATCGGAGACACCACCGTTTGGCTGAGCCACTCGCTCTCCCCATATTGGCTCCCCTGTGTATTCGTATATTTGCCCATAAATATGATTGACCTTTGAGCTATCTCCCCGAGCTCATTAAGTTTAATTTGGCAAGAATTTGTTGTCATATGTCTGGCCCTGCTCAAGATCCAATGATCTCATGTCAGTTTTTTAGCTGATTTAAGCTTGCTACAAATTGACTTAAGGATTTCATGTCCTTTGGCAATACATTCCCTTTGCATAAATATGTTGAATGCCTCGCACAATGTAGTGTTTTGTACCTACTGACAACTGTTTTCCTTAAAAATATGACCGTATTTCCTTCCTGAATCCTACCCTGTTCTCCCTTAAGGTTGTCGGCTGCAGTTGACATAACTTATGAAAGTGCATATCCTTGAGGAGGCGTAATGTTAGGGCTAAGGGGGGAGTGACCAGCGAGGGTCCTGGGGGATTTGTGAAGGGAGAAGTCCACCCCAAAACGTCCCTGGTGCCCAGCCAGTAGTCTGTTTTAGATATGAATCCATACACTGTACGTGAAATGTGAAACTTCTTAGATGTAGGATACCTAATGTGTAATACGTCTACTAAATCATATTGGTGCATTATAGTTATCACAGATCCACATGCCTGGCTTTGTCTGCCTCCGGATTCCACGCTATTCATATTGGGATACAGTGTGAAGTGGAATTCCCCGCCTCAAACCATAGCGTGTAGTGGGAGCTCCGCACATCTCATCATTACAGTGAAAAAGGATAAGTTATTTACCTGTAATCCTGGTTCTCTTCCAAGGGGAATCCTTATTAAAGTAATAAGCACTAAATATTCCATCCATGGGTGGGGACCCCAAAGCATATATTAAATATATACATATAATATACACATGTATATGTAAAGCACACATTTATAAACATCTATGCAGCCTATAAAAAAGTCTAAGAATGCCTAACTTAGATTAGATTTTCCTTTAATAAACCTCTTGCCAGACTCAAACATTAAAACAGAAGAGAGTGAGTAAAGGGTGCAAAACCATAGCTTGTATTAAAGACGAAAACTGCAAAGGAATCAAAAGGCATTATTAGCCAATAGGCAGAATTAAAATCATAACAAGAAAATACTGGCACCACGCCTTTAAGACCTCCAGGACCTCCTGTCATCATGCCCAGAGGTGACTGTTGGGTGAAAGTTAGGTCAGTACTTTTTTACGGTGACATGAAGAACAAACTAGAAACATGTATATAGTGCTGCATACAAGATTCATCTGGGGAAGAGGGCACGTTACTTATGCCTTTGATGAGAATTCCCCAGGAAGAGAACCAAGATTACAGGTAAGTAATGTATCCTTCTCTGCCAGGGGATCTTTAACAATAGTCAAACACTGAAGAGAATAGCAAGCCCATCCCATACTCCTGTGGGCGAAAGAAGAAGCAGTATCAATAAATATCATTATTATCGAAAAATATTTCTTAAGGAGGCCTGCCCTACGTAGGTGCCTGCCTTCGAATCTAAATCTAGACAGTAACGTCTTGTGAAAATATGTACTGATCTCCAAGTAGCAGCTTTCAGAGATGGGAACATTCTTCAGTAGAGCTGCTGTTGCCGCCTTACCCCTTGTAGAGTGGGCCTTTGGCCTAGAAGGCAATTGTTTGTTGGCTAACTGTAAGTTAACATAATGCAAGAAACTTGTTTAGAGGAGGCGCTGCTCTTCCTCATAGGGCCACAGTTTACAAACAGGCGATGTGTTTGGTTTTGTCCAGGTAAAATTTTAGAACTCTCTTGAGTTCTAAAAAGTGTAATGCAATTTTTGCTGGTGTGGGCGGATTAGGAAAGAACATAGGGACTGAAATTGCCTGGTTAATGTGGAAATCAGACACTACCTTGGGGAGAAAACTGGGATGAGTTCTCATCACTACCTTGTTGACCTGAAAAACTGTGTAAGGCTGTTCAGCACAGAGAAACTACATTTTGCTGACTCTGTGTGCCGAAGTAATTGCCACTAGAAAAGCAGTCTTCCAGTTGAAGTGCTATAAGGAAGCCTTATGTATGGGTTCGAAAGGTGGACCCATGAGTTTTGAAAGTACCACATTCAACTCCAAGGAGGGGTAACCTACAGGTAGAAAACACCTTCTTTAAACCTTCTAGGAATTCTTTAACAGGCATTTTAAAGAATGACATCTGAGAAGGCAATTTTCCATAAGCATCATTTGCTGCAAGATGCACCTTAATAGAAGAAAACTTTAAACCTGATTTTGCTAGATGGTAATGATTCTGAATACACCACATGTAAAACTTCTTCCATTTAATAAGAACATCTAGTCGATGGTCTTTACCACTCCTTGAGAATGTTCATTCAAGCCTGAGAGAGACCTAAGTGACCATACTTCAGGAATTCAGGAGCCATGCTGTCAAGCTCCGCGATGGAAGGATGGGGTGGAATATCTTTCCTAAGCACTTGTGGAGGAGATCTGGTCTGAACAGCAGACTCCTGTGTGGTCTTTCCGCTAGTTGGAGAAGATCCAGGTACCACCACTGGCAGGGCCAATCCGGGGCTATCAGGATCATTCTGGTCCTGGCTCTGTATAGTCTGCTCATGACTGTCAGTATCAGAGGAAACGCACACAGAAAAGTCCCTGAACAGCTTATCAAAAGGGCATTCCCCTTTGTTCCCGGTTGGTAGAACCTGGATACGAAGTCTGGCCACTTTTTGTTTGGTTCGTCTGCAAACAGGTCGATTTGAGGCTGATCCCATTCTTGAAAAATGTTCTGAGTGACGTAGTTGTTTAGAATCCAGTCGCGAGCCTCTGTGAAGGTGGAACTTAAGACAGTTTGCTTCGATGTTTAGTGTCCCTGGTAGGTGAATGTTAGAAATTGTTAGGCCCCTGGCCGGTAGCCACTTACAGATGGCTTGTGCTTCAGGCGACAGGGGACGTGAGCGAGTTCCTCGCTGTTTGTTCAAATAATGCATTGTGGTCGTGTTTTCTGTTTGTATGAGAAGAGAGTTTGTGTTAATGGATGGAGAAAAAGACTTTAGTGTGACATGGATTGCCTGAGCACCAACATGTTTATGTGACACAGCTGCTCCTTGTCAGACTACAAGACTTGAACTTGCAGAGAACCCATGTAAGTTCACCAACCCTGGATGGAAGCATCCATAACAAGAGTCTGTGGGGGAAGTTCCTGGTGAAAAGGCACCCATATTAGAAGGTGCTGACTCTGCATCCACCACTTGAGTGACTGTCTGGTGTGATGACCACTCTGTCGTCCCATAGGTTTGAATACTGAGACCACTGATCTTTCAGAGCTTGTTGTAGCGGTCTCATCTGCAATCTGGCAATGGGGACAATAAGGACGAAAGAGCCCATCAACCTCAACAGCGACGCTACTTGTCTGGCCGATGGACAAGGGGTGCTGCGGAGAGAGCGACATTTCAAGTTGATTGAGATTAATCTCTCCTCTGAAGGATACACTTTTGAGTGGTTTGTATCCAGTCACTCCCAGGTAGTGTAGTCTTTGAGTCAGAACTTGTGAAGATTTTTTGAAGTTGACTTGTAAACGCAGATCTTGTAGAGTTTCGAGGCAGATCTGATAGTGCTTTTGCATAAGTGCTTGGGAGGCGCTCTTGATCAACCAGTCGTTTAAGTTTTGCTAGACGAGAATGCTTGATGTGCTGATTTGAGCCCAAAGGGCAACACTTTGTACTGGTACTGCTTGGATGCCATTCTGAAGAACAGAAACTTCCAATGTTTTCTTGCGACTGGTATGTGGAGGTTGGCATCCTGAAGATCATGGAGCACATCCAGTCCCCCTGATGGAATTGGGGGTAGATCTGTTGGAGGGCAAGCATTTCGAATTTTTCCTTGCGGATGACCTTGTTCAGAAGCCGTAAGTCTAGAATTGGTCTGAACTCTGGATTCAGGCCTTTTTTCTGGATCAGAAAGTAGTGTGAGTATATTCCTGTTCCCCTTTGTGAAATGGAACTTCTTCTATCACTTCTTTTTGGAGCAGTGTGTCTACTTCGCTTTACAATAAGACTTGTAGATGACAGGATGTTGCTTTTGGTGGGAGAACTGGAGGAAGGGACTTGAACCTGAGTGAGTAACTATTTTGAACAATGTTAAAGGCCCATTTGTCGTTTGGTATCTTGCGTCACTCATCTAGGTATTTGACAATACTTCCCCGTACTGGAGCGTGAAACGGAGAACAGGGAAGCAATAGCTCATTGCTTTGTTTGCGCTTTGGAGGAAGATGCTGAAGGATGGGGAGTTCCCTTTCCTCATCCTGGAGGTCAGGGATGGTAGTGTGATCGGGCGTGATGTTGATGCGGTACCCAGTGAGGGGTTTGAACCCTCTGCTGGTAAGATTACCAATCATAAGGTCTGAATTTGCGCTGGAATTCTTTACACTTCTCGAGGCCCACCGCTCTGAGAGTATCCAACTCTTTCATCTTAGCCATTTCCTTATCAGCATGTATGCCGAAAAGAGACATTCCTGTGAAAGGTAGGTTTAGTATTCTTTGTTGGGCCTCAGGTTTCAGGTCTGTAAGTTGGAGACAAGAGAAGCATATTGCACATATTCCATGAGAATAGCCATGAGCTTTGAGGTCAGAGGCATCAGCAGCAGCACCGATTACCTGGTTTGCAACTAGATAGCCTTCTTCAAGAACGTCTTGAAAGTCTTCTTTGTCCTCCCTTGGTAACCTTTCCATAAATGTGGACAGGGAGTCTCACAATGATCTGTCACTCGTCCTTAGTAATGCAGAGGCACTGGCAACTTTCATAAAGGATGCAGAGGTATTACACACCATTTTTTCCTACAGTCAATGATGATGCCGCAGCATGTGTCCCTTTTGCAGCTGCTAATATCACCGAGTTTGGAGGAGGTTCAGACCGGAGGAAGAGAGGGTCTTGGTCAGGAGCTTTGAATTTTTTAAAAATACATGAAGGTGCAGCCTGTAAAGAAGCTGGAGTTAGGAAAACATAAGAAGCAGGCACCAAAAGACCGGGAACCAGTGGTAGATGTGGTCTGAAGCTGATCAGTGGTGGAGCGTTTAAAAAATTAGCGTTTAAAAAATTACAGATGATGAAGTGGCAGGTGTTGCAATGTCAATATTCAGCTTGGCTGCCCCTCTGAGGAGTACATCTTTGAAAGTAAAGAGGTTGTCCACTACCCTCACTGGGGGTGAGTCAGATAATGTTGGCGAGTAACCTCTCATTAATAAGTGAGAAGTGGTGGACCAGGAGGGAGATCTGTGTCTATCTCAGTGAGATGTGGAGCAATAAGAGCGGCGAGTCCTTGATGGTGTACTCGTATGTGGTGTCCTAGATCTTGTTCTCTGCGTTTGTTGTGTCCTAGTTAGTGACTTATGTTTCTGCCGACTTCTAGATCTTCACCACAGTAAATTATGCACCTGAGAAATTGCAGGTTCAGGATAAAACATACACAGTGGAGTATGTCTCGAAGTAGGTATACGCCTGGATGGCAAATAGGTCTGAGAGTAACCAGATCCTAGGGTTTGTTGATGATATGATAAACGAGCCAGAGATCTTTCTGACCCTGGTGATGTTGTGCTCACTGTAGGGAAAATTCTGACACCTGAAGAAAGGTCAGCTCCTCGATATCGATATTCTTGAGTGCGACGTCGCCCTAGATCTCTCTGTGAGGCGTCGTACAGCGCTTGACGTCGATGAGTGTGTTGACGGTGCCTGATGTTGAATGTCTTTTGATGTTGAAACAGGGTTTATTGTAGCCTGTGGCAACACTGACTGCCGGTGCATCGGCGGATGCCTCGATGTTAAGCCTTGTGGTTGTGACACTTGCTGCAACGTTGCCTTTTTGTGCAATGTCATCTGGCTCGATGGAACCTTCCTTGAAACTGATGTATAGTGCTTCAATGTCGACTGTCTGTGCGTTGGCAGGGCTTTTGTTGAATGTATCGACGGCGATTTCTCCACCGCTGGTCTATTTGACGGTGACGGAGGATGCACCGGCACCCTCAACAACAATCCTGACGCCAACCAGATAGGGATGTCCTTTGCTGTTGATACCCTACCCGTTGACAGCGATGTAGAACAGGGCTTATCTCAAGGTTTTTTTTTTTTTTTTTCCTCTGTGTTCCTGAGAGGAGGGCTCTTCAAAGGAAGCGCCTGACCCCACGCCACCCCCCCAAGGTAATTTTAAGGTCCTACCTTTCCTCTCTCCTGAAATGCGTTAAGTCTGCTCTTTTCTTTGTCTTTGAAAGTTATTTTAGAGATTTTGTTTCAATGGTAGCACATTTTATGATGGTGTGAGGAAGGTAAACAGACAATGCAGAAAGAGTGTGGGTCAGACTGTGCCATCTTTCTAACACACAAGGGGCACTTGTTAAAAAAAGGACAACATTTTGAGAAAAAATATTTCTTGGTCAGAAAAGTAGTTTAAAGCACACTAGGTACTTAAAAACGTCAAATTAAGATAATTTTGCTGGTCTTTGTAGTATTGTTTACTAATTAAGTCAAAATACTGAAGAGCTAACGCTCTGGAATCCTCACACAAGGAGCCGGAAAAAAGAACTGACCTAACGGTCACCCAACAGTCACCTCTGGGGCATGATGGGATACAGGAGGTCCTGGAGGTCTTAAAGGCATTGTGCCAGTATTTCCTTTTTAGGCTTTTAATGCAGCCTAATGGCTAATAATGCCTTTTGAATCCTTTGCAGTTTTCGCTTTAATAAAAGCTGTGGTTTTGCAACCTACACTCTTGTTCTTCTGTTTTACAGAAATGTTTGAGTCTAGCAAAAGGTTTATTAAAGGAAAATCTAATGTAATTTAGGCATTTTTAGCCTTTACTACAGGCTGCTTAGATTTATATAAAGATATCCTTTACACACATATATGGAAAATGTCACTTACCCAGTGTACATCTGTTCGTGGCATGTTCTGCTGCAGATTCACATGCAATGCATATTCTGCCATCTAGTGTTGGACTTGGAGTGTTACAAGTTGTTTTTCTTCGAAGAAGTATTTTCGAGTCACAAGATCGAGTGACCCCTCCTCTTCAGCTCCATTGCGCATGGGCATCGACTCCATGTTAGATTGTTTTCCCGCAGAGGGTAAGGTAGGAGTGATCGAGTATAAAGAAAAGAGATATCCATGCAAATGGAATATATGGAAAATGTCACTTACCCAGTGTACATCTGTTCGTGGCATTAGTCGCTGCAGATTCACATGCTGTGCACATCCCGCCATCTGGTGTTGGGCTCGGAGTGTTACAAGTTGTTTTTCTTCGAAGAAGTCTTTTCGAGTCACGAGACCGAGGGACTCCTCCCATTTCGACTCCATTGCGCATGGGCGTCGACTCCATCTTAGATTGTTTTCCCCGCAGAGGGTGAGGTAGGAGTTGTGTATGCTAGTAATAGTGCCCATGCAATGGAGTGAATGCGTATGTACATAATGAAGTTTAAAGTAATATATTTACAAATGTACAAATGTTTAAGATCTACTTCTAAACGGCTACAGGCTCCCGGGGAGGCGGGTGGGCGCATGTGAATCTGCAGCGACTAATGCCACGAACAGATGTACACTGGGTAAGTGACATTTTCCGTTCGATGGCATGTGTAGCTGCAGATACACATGCTGTGCATAGACTAGTAAGCAGTTATCTCCCCAAAAGCGGTGGTTCAGCCTGTAGGAGTTGAAGTAGTTTGAAATAATGTTTTTAGTACAGCTTGACCTACTGTTGCTTGTTGAGCAGTTAACACATCTACACAGTAGTGCTTGGTAAATGTATGAGGCGTAGACCATGTTGCTGCTTTACATATTTCGTTCATTGGAATATTTCCTAGAAAGGCCATGGTAGCACCTTTCTTTCTGGTTGAGTGTGCCTTTGGCGTAATAGGCAGTTCTCTTTTAGCTTTAAGATAGCAGGTTTGAATGCACTTAACTATCCATCTAGCAATGCCTTGTTTTGAAATTGGATTTCCTGTATGAGGTTTTTGAAAGGCAATAAATAGTTGTTTTGTCTTTCGAATTAGTTTTGTTCTGTCAATGTAGTACATTAGTGCTCTTTTGATGTCTAATGTATGTAGTGCTCTTTCAGCTACCGAATCTGGCTGTGGGAAGAACACTGATAATTCTACCGTTTGATTCAAGTGGAACGGTGAGATTACTTTTGGTAAAAATTTAGGATTTGTCCGTAGAACAACTTTATTTTTGTGTATTTGAATAAAGGGTTCTTGAATGGTAAATGCTTGAATTTCACTCACTCTTCTAAGAGATGTGATGGCAATTAAAAATGCAACTTTCCACGTTAAGTATTGCATTTCACAAGAGTGCATGGGCTCAAAAGGTGGACCCATGAGTCGTGTTAAGACAATGTTGAGGTTCCATGAAGGAACTGGTGGTGTTCTTGGTGGTATAATTCTCTTTAGGCCTTCCATAAACGCTTTTATGACTGGTATCCTAAATAATGAAGTTGAGTGCGTAATTTGCAGGTAAGCTGAAATTGCAGTAAGATGTATTTTTATGGAAGGGAAAGCTAGTTTTGATTTTTGCAAATGTAGTAAGTATCCTACTATATCTTTTGTAGATGCGTGTAAGGGTTGAATTTGATTATTATGGCAGTAATAAACAAATCTTTTCCACTTATTTGCATAGCAGTGTCTAGTGGTAGGCTTCCTAGCCTGTCTTATGACCTCCATACATTCTTGTGTGAGGTCTAAGTGTCCGAATTCTAGGATTTCAGGAGCCAAATTGCTAGATTCAGTGATGCTGGATTTGGATGTCTGATCTGTTGTTTGTGTTGTGTTAACAGATCTAGTCTGTTTGGTAGTTTGACATGAGGTACTATTGACAGGTCTAGTAGTGTTGTGTACCAAGGTTGCCTTGCCCATGTTGGTGCTATTAGTATGAGTATGAGTTTGTTTTGACTCAACTTGTTTACTAGATATGGAAGGAGTGGGAGAGGGGGAAAAGCGTACGCAAATATCCCTGACCAGTTCATCCATAGCGCATTGCCCGGAGACTGATGTTGTGGGTACCTGGATGCGAAGTTTTGGCATTTCGAGTTTTCCTTTGTTGCAAATAGATCTATTTGTGGTGTTCCCCAAATTTGGAAGTAAGTGTTCAGTATTTGGGGGTGAATCTCCCATTCGTGGATCTGTTGGTGATCCCGAGAGAGATTGTCTGCTAACTGATTCTGAATTCCTGGAATAAATTGTGCTATTAGGCGAATGTGGTTGTGAATCGCCCAATGCCATATTTTTTGTGTTAGGAGACACAACTGTGTTGAGTGTGTCCCTCCTTGTTTGTTTAGGTAATACATTTTTGTCATGTTGCCGGTTTTGACAAGAATGTATTTGTGGGTTATGATGGGTTGAAATGCTTTCAGCGCTAGAAATACCGCTAACAGTTCTAGGTGATTTATGTGAAACTGTTTTTGCTGTCTGTCCCATTGTCCTTGGATGCTGTGATGATTGAGGTGTGCTCCCCACCCTGTCATGGAAGCATCTGTTGTTATCACGTATTGTGGCACTGGGTCTTGGAAAGGCCGCCCTTGGTTTAAATTTATACTGTTCCACCATTGAAGCGAGATGTATGTTTGGCGGTCTATCTACACCAGATCTAGAAGCTGACCCTGTGCTTGTGACCATTGTGATGCTAGGCACTGTTGTAAGGGCCGCATGTGTAACCTTGCATTTGGGACAATGGCTATGCATGAGGACATCATGCCTAGTAGTTTCATTATCATTTTGACTTGTATTCTTTGTTTTGGATACAAGGCATGTATTACATTGTAAAATGTTTGTACTCTTTGTGGACTTGGAGTAGCAATCCCTTTTGCTGTGTTGATTGTTGCTCCTAAGTATTGCTGTGTTTGACACGGCTGCAGGTGTGACTTTGCGTAGTTGATTGAGAAACCTAGTTTGTGTAGGATTTCTATGACATATTTTGTGTGTTTTGAACACTGTTTTAGCGTATTGGTTTTGATTAACCAATCGTCTAGGTATGGGAACACATGTATTTGCTGCCTTCTGATATGTGCAGCTACTACTGCTAGGCATTTTGTAAAAACTCTTGGCGCAGTTGTTATTCCGAATGGCAACACTTTGAATTGGTAATGTATCCCTTGGAATACAAACCTTAGGTACTTTCTGTGTGAAGGATGTATTGGTATATGGAAATATGCATCCTTTAGGTCTAGTGTTGTCATGTAGTCTTGTTGTTTGAGCAGTGGGATTACATCTTGTAGAGTAACCATGTGAAAGTGGTCTGATTTGATGAAGGTATTTAATGTTCTGAGATCTAGTATAGGTCTCAGGCTCTTGTCTTTTTTGGGTATCAGAAAGTACAGTGAGTAAACTCCTGTGTTTAATTGTTCTTTTGGTACTAATTCTATTGCTTCTTTCTGTAGCAATGCCTGAACTTCTAGTCCTAGAAGATCTATATGTTGTTTTGACATACTGTGTGTTTTCGGTGGGACGTTTGGAGGGAATTTGAGAAATTCTATGCAATAACCATGCTGGATAATTGCTAAGACCCAAGTGTCTGTTGTTATTTCCTCCCAATGTGTGTAAAACTTGGTTAGTCTCCCCCCCACAGGTGTTATGTGCTGGGGATTTGTGACCTTGAAGTCACTGTTTGTTTTGAGGAGTTTTGGGACTTTGGAACTTTCCTCTGTTTCTTTGAAACTGTCCTCCTCTATATTGTCCCCGAAAACCTCCCCGCTGATACTGGCTTTGGTAAGTGGGCTTTGTTTGTGAGGTTGTGGCTTCTGTGGTCTGCCCTCGAAACCCCCCTCGAAATTGTGTCTTTCGAAATGTGCCTCTGCTCTGCGGGGAGTAGAGTGCGCTCATGGCTTTGGCCGTGTCAGTGTCTTTTTTAAGTTTTTCTATTGCAGTGTCCACCTCCGGCCCAAACAACTGCTGTCCGTTGAATGGCATATTCAGCACAGCTTACTGTATCTCTGGTTTAAATCCTGATGTACGCAGCCATACATGTCTCCTTATTGTTACTGCTGTGTTGACAGTTCTAGCAGCTGTGTCTGCAGCATCCAATGCTGATCGAATTTGATTATTGGAGATATTTTGTCCCTCTTCTAACACTTGCTGCGCTCTTTTTTGGAACTCCTTTGGTAAATGTTCAATAAGGTGTTGCATCTCATCCCAATAAGCCCTATCATATCTGGCTAACAAAGCTTGCGAATTTGCAATACGCCACTGGTTTGCTGCCTGTGCCGCCACCCTTTTGCCTGCCGCATCGAATTTTCTACTCTCTTTATCTGGAGGTGGCGCGTCTCCTGAAGTATGAGAGTTGGCTCTTTTGTGCGCTGCTCCAACTACAAGAGTCTGGTGATAGCTGTTGTGTGATGTACACTGGGTCTGTTGGTGGCGGTTAATATTTTTTACCTACTCTTGGAGTAATGGCTCTCCCTTTGACAGGCTCCTCAAACACTTGTTTGGAGTGTTTTAGCATTCCGGGCAACATCGGCAGACTTTGATATTGACTGTGCGTAGACGACAGTGTATTAAAAAGGAAGTCGTCTTCAATGGGTTCTGAGTGAAGGCTGACATTGTGAAATGCTGCTGCTCTTGATATCACTTGAACGTAGCCTGTACTATCCTCTGGTGGCGACGGTCTCACTGGATAGCATTGAGGACTATTATCTGACACTGGTGCGTCGTAAAGGTCCCATGCGTCAGGGTCATCTTGACTCATCCCCGTATGAGTTGGGGATTGCATCATTGGTGGAGTGGCTACCGGTGATGGTTGTGGAGAGTGATGTGGGGATGGTGGTGGTGTTACTTGTTTAGCCACTTTTGCTTGTGGCTGTTTGTCCTTGTCTTGGAAGGCAAGTTTTCGTTTCATTCTGATTGGAGGAAGAGTGCTGATCTTCCCTGTATCTTTTTGAATAAAGAGCCGCCTTTGCGTGTGATCTGGCTCTATTGTCTCTAATTCCTGTTGGATTCTGTGTGTCTTCATTTGTGAGGACAGTCCTTGTTCCTCTGAATAGGAACTTATTTTCGGTTCGGAGGCCGGATGTTTCGGTACCGAAACCTTTTCGGCTGCTTTTTTCGGCTCCGACTAAATCTTTTTTATTTTCGGCATAGTGCCCTCCCGGTGCCAACCCATTTCGGTGCCGCTGTCTCGATGCCGAATCTTTTTGGAGCCACTCTCTTAGGCCCGAGATTGCTGTGTGCCGGTATCTCGACCGGAGTCGGATGACTTCGACACCAGCTCGCCCTTTTTCGGTGCCGATGGACGGTCACCTATTTTTCGGGTTAAGCCATGGCCTGTTAGTGGTGGCGTACCCTGGGCTTTAGCAGTCTTTTTGTGAGTTCTTTGTTTCGACGTCTTACTCACGGTTTTCGGCGTTTCTTCGGGATCGATCTCCTCCGAGTCCGAATCCTGGATGGAGAATGTTTCTTCCTCCTCCTCGAAACTCCCTGGTCCTGTCGGCGCCGATGCCATTTGCTGTCTTCTTGCTCTTCGGTCCCTGAGTGTCTTTCTGGACCGAAACGCTCGACAGGCCTCACAAGTATCCTCCTTGTGTTCTGGTGACAAACACAAGTTACAGACCAGGTGTTGATCTGTATATGGATACTTGTTATGGCATTTTGGACAGAAGCGGAATGGGGTCCGTTCCATCAGCCTTGAAGAGACACGTGGCCCGACGGGGATTGAAAAAACCCCGAAGGGCCACCGGAGCTCTTCTTAATTCGGTGTCGATCTGTTGTAACTAACCCGATACCGAACGCAAACAATACCGACGATTTTTCCGAGATTCTAACTAACTTTCCGACCCGAAACACGGAGCGAAAAGGAACACGTCCGAACCCGATGGCGGAAAAAAAACAATCTAAGATGGAGTCGACACCCATGCGCAATGGAGCTGAAGAGGAGGAGTCACTCGATCCGTGACTCGAAAATACTTCTTCGAAGAAAAACAACTTGTATCACTCCGAGCCCAACACTAGATGGCAGAATATGCATAGCATGTGTATCTGCAGCTACACATGCCATCGAATATATTTGATATATGCTCTGGAGTACCTGTGCATGGGCAGGAATATTCAGTGCTTATGACTACTGATGAGGATCCCCTGGAAGAGAAGTGGGGTTGTCAATGTTCGGGCCATATGTATCTATAAGAGTAACATGAGAGACACCTAGGGCTCCCTACACTGCTAAATATCAGACCTCAGCATCTATTACAGAGTTGGGATGTCTAAACTGTACACTTCTTTTTATCAAGATGGCAAATCCCAACCCACCCACTAGAGAAAGTAGAAAAAGATGAAAAAAAACCTGTGTGAATCCCAACCAATAGCAAAGCTACAAGAGTGATTTGTTTACTGAGTCACCTGTATGAGTGCATTATCTATCTTATACCGATTAAGGTTGGCTATAACCTTCATAATCTCACAGAGATTGTTCAGGCCCTATACGCTCCATGTAATCACCTTACTCAATTTACATGAATCTGCAATCTGTAGCTGGCCCTTCGCTCAAAGCCATAACCTGCATTCGCAAGATGTCATCATACCATTGATTAATGCATTCTTGTGCATTTATGTCAACTGACTTAAAGTTCCATCTTAACTATGCTCCCATAAACATCCCTACCTCCCCCCCACCCACCCACGTCAGGCTCGATGAGTTTACCCATAACAGACCTCTGTCTATAGTACCACAAAAGGCACCAGGTGATCCCCAACTCTGCATCAGGGCATCCACCTGGCTTACCGCTGAGGGCTTCAAGGACAGTATTTAAACTATGGAATTTGCCAATCACTAGTGGGCATGTGCACCAGTAGAGCCTCAAGGAGGCTCTAAGTAAATCAAAGCCAATTTTGTAAGCATAACTTGTCCTTGTACACATTTAAAAAAGGGTACTTATGGTGTGAACTGGGTCTAAATGCATGAACAAGTAGGGGTCTGCTGCTGGTGAGATCTCGAATATCAAGTTAGTTCAGCCAGTCCAGTAAGGGTAGCTCCCCAGCCCCCAACCCTGTGGAAGCGGGAAGGTTAGTGGGACACTGCCTCCATTTCCGTCCCTCCACGTTGCTGATCTGTTGGTAAGCTGAACCCCTCATTTCTCTTATGATGAGGTGAATCTCAGGGAGGTGGACTCTTATGGAACCACAAAAACCATGTACTGCAGGCAAGATCTCACCAAGCATGCACGATCTCACCAACCATTTCCCATAAAGTTTGGGTATACAGACCCAGCAACCAGCTGGCGTTGGCGGACTAGAGGGCTAAATGGGCCAAGGAAAGCGTTGGCTTCCAAAATGCTTTGATTCGTTTTTACTCTCTGTCTGGGGACTTGTGCGGAAGGAACTGGAGTTCATCCTAGTGATGGAAGCCTTAACCATCAAACTATGTGGTGTAGGGTGCTATGCCAAGAACTCAGGTCATTTGGCAATGACCCACACCATTTACCGACTTGCTCATTCACTAGAGGGCAAGAACAAGGGTTAGAGTAGACTCCCCTAAGGGGTGCTCCATTAAATGAAAGTAACGGTTTGGATGAAGCTGTCCAGGTTATAATACTTCTGTCACTATGTTAGTTTTGACTTCCACAGTTGCCAATTGTAAATGAAATACCTGAGTTGTACACCTCATTACCATGCAAAGCAGACACTCTTTTGTTGATGGTCCAGAGGAGAACACAATCCAGTATGCATGGAAGTGTCCAACCAACTTGCCTCCAAGTCCATGTATAAATTGTTATTATCATTGTGTTGGGGAAAATAACCCCCTTCATCGTCATCTTCAAAGGTCGGTTAGTTTTGCGCAGAGTGTGAGCCAAAAAGCTGTTGGAGTGCAACTCCGAGGCAAATGCATGCTTCTATCAGAGTCGGATTGGTCTGGGTTCAGGAATGTCAGTACAGCTTTGGGACGCAACCTTGGTCAGGCCTGGGATGAGTTTGGCTCAGAGTTGAACAGGACTAGAGGAACAGGGTCTTCCTGTGGCGTCGGAGCTGGCATCCATATCAAAGCAACCGGCTAGGATTCCTGTGCTGGATTGGAATTCGTCTTCACCACAAGTTGAGGAGACACAGATGGCAGTGAGGGCTGACCCACTGGCAATAACCCAATTGAAGGCACTTTTAATCCTTGGAACCTGAATGCATGCCAGATGGAGCCTGAAAAGTGCCATCAAATTGCAACATGCCTTCAAAGGTCTCAATCTGCTGAGATGTCGCTAATGGACCTGAAAACTTGGGGTGCATCAGAATGAGTTGTGGGACCAGGAAGAAGACCATTAGGCACCCCAACGTCCTCACAACTTTCCAGCTTAGAGTAGTGGGACTGGGACAAAACCCTCTTGCCCTTCTTGTGCTTCTACTTTGGCTTACAAATAGTCTTGGCTCACGATGAGGGCCTGTTAATGGAATACTTCGGTAGTGGTAAAGGGTCCGCACCCTCGACTTCAAATAGGAGTGGGGCGTTTTCCAGAGTTCGCTAAGCGTTCAGTAACATACTTGAAGCTTTACTTCATGTTCCTGAATCACGTTCAGATTGACGAGCGAGCTCTCCTCGCACGGCTTGAGTCATGCACCACACCCAAACATCAGAGGCACATCTCATGGGGATCTGTGTCAGACATCTGTTTACAACAGTCCCTAAGAGGCACAAACCCTGTATCTTTAGGAGTTTTTATTTCTGTTGCACACCGGGAAAAAACATTTTGTAAGGAAAAAAATTGTCAAATAATGAGGAAAAATCTGGGAGCCAGCGCTGGATGCTAGTACAAAGGTACAGAAAGATAAGAGCAGACATAGATGCACTGGGTGGTGCTTGTATGAGGCTCTATTGTCACTTCTTGGATGGAATGAAGTCAGTGCAGAACCACACTGCACCATCTACCGGCATGGGGGAGCAATGTGGTTGTGATCTTCTAGATCCAGTCTCGGCCTGGGAATATTCTAAAGGGGAGAACTCCGTCAGAAATGTAAATTATGCACGTAAGACTGGTTATTTTGTGATTTGTTGTGCATGGTTTAAATTATCAAAATAACAAACAAAAAATCTAAAAGTGGCTTATCCCAGGCTCATTGGCCCCTCTAATTGTATCCAAAGCCCAACTCATATCTATTACTTTTCCTCTACAAATTCCTCCTGATGATACTGAAAAGATAGAAATCACTGGTGATTCACAGAATGTGGTAACCCATCTTCTCCAGCACCCAAAATAAAAATGTTTGGAGTAAACTTGGACAGAGAACTGTGCCCCAAGCCCCATATTCATATGAGAGCCAAGACATATATCCCTCACTAGAACCCTGAAGAAGAAAAGAAAAAGAAAAAAAAATCACCCTTCACCGGAGGGCTCTCATTATTGAACTATTTAAATAATCTATACTTTTGTGCTCACACTATTGGCTTCAGAAGGTGTAACAAATTTAAAATAACACATGATAACAAGGGATCCCATCCGCTCAACGCTACATGCTCTTCCACTTAGCTCCACGCTGTAAGAAGAATTTCCTTCAAGGGCTTCTGTGCTTTGCCCATTGTTCATGAAATGGAATAGGACCACTTTTCCTTCTGAGAAAAATCAACACAGACCGCCTCAACAAAATCTTCACCTCAGTATGAAATCCCAGCATACAATAAATCATGTTCTTATGTTATGTTAAGCAGATTTGAGACTAGCCTCAACTAGGACCTACTGGGACTACTCGAAAAAGCCAAGTCTTCAATTTCTTGCAGAATTCAATACGTGAGGAAAATGCTCTCATGTTGAGAGAGATTCTGGCCCGGAGTTCTAAATGGTCTGCAGCCTTCTGGTGAGTTTTTGTAGATTTCAGCATAGAGGGTGTTCTCATAGACCAGCTTGCTTGTGACCAGGGCATGCGAGATGGTTTTACAGGTACTTATTCGGAGCCATTTGAAAATCTTCCTCAGCATCTTTAGGGTATGGAAGCATGATGTGGGGACAGCATTGACTTGGGCAGCCATGTCGAGTTTGCTATCAATGATTATCCTGAAGTCCTTGGAGTCGGTGGTGGGTGTTAGTCCTTGCTCCCTTGGCCACCAGGTGGAGTCCCACTATGGTGTGCTCTTTTCAAAAATCTCAATTTGGTCTTGTCAATATTCACCTTTAAACGGCTCTCTTCATCCAGTGGGCCATTTCAGTCATGCAGGCGCTGAACTTGATCAAGGTACTGGGTGTCTTGTCCATGAGGGAGAAAATGAGTTACCTATTGTCAGCAATGGAGAGGATGTTGATGTTGTGAGAGTGGATGATGCTAACCAGAAGTATCACATATGTTTTCAAAATGGTGGGGCCCAGCGAGCATCCTTGCAGAACTCAGCAGCTGTGACTGTGGGCAAACGAGGTTTACGGTGCCAGGCTGGATGACTGGGTCCTTCCAGTCAGGAAGAAGCAGAGCTATTCAAATGTGTTTCCTTGGATTCCAATGTTGTGTATGCATTGGATGAGGATGGGGTAGGAGACTGTGTCAAATGCTGCAGAGAGGTCCAGGAGGATGAAGGCTGCTGTGTCTCCTCTGTTCAGAGTCATGTAGATGTCATACATGGCAGTGATGAGTTAGGAATCAACATTCGTGGGTACAATTTCAAAACTGTGGAGCAGGCTCCCCCCATAGATAAGAAATCCATAATAAGCTTCTGACTCTAGTGACCAGTGGAAACATATGATCTGCCCTCACTTGGTCCGTGGCAAAGAATACAAATATGAAAAACAGATTGATGGACTTGAGCATTCAGGTTTAAAATAAATAATCACTGACTTCACTACAAACATAAAAACAACACCTCTCTTGTATAGGCATCAGAGGCAAACACACTCTCATTCACACATTCATGTAGATACACACTTTCAGAGGGAGGGACAATAGGTTCAACCAGTTGCAGCAAGAGCTATGAACCACTCGGCCAGAAAGGACTAAATAAGCTTCTACCACCGCCTCGTGGAAAGGCTACCATTTAATTCTAGAACTGTCTGACCAATAACAACTAAAACTGGGAAAAAGTAAAAGAATGGACCAAATGATTCCAGACATGTGCCAGTTGGGTGAAACCATTCAGAAGCAGCCCTTGTGTTAAACCAACTGATTAGGTATTTATCTGGAATTCCTCCTACCACTCCTACACATGTTACATGCCAACCAAGTGAAGATTCTTGTAAAGCCTACTGTAGTGGACTATTTATGGGTGATATGACATTGACCCCAATTGCGCGCGGTTTACATTTCCATTTTCTTTAAGTAGTTTTGTAGCTCGTGTTGCTTTATAAATCAAATAAGTAAAGAGTGCTTGCAAAAGGCCAAGAAATTCCCAGGATACCCCAGTTTAATCCACAAGTGTTCTTTGAATGTATATGTTGGTTACAAGCTTCCGATCTTGGACACAAATATAGCCTTCAGTTTCAATGAATGAGACTTCATCCGAAAGTACTGCATAAAATGGGCCCCAGTAGCCTAACAATCACAATTATCAAATTATAATATAATGAAACACTAGCCAGATACCGATTAAACAAGCAGGTGTCCAATGTGACTAAACAGAATAAGGAAAGGCACCTACTCTCTCTGGCAGTACAAGGTATGTAAATTGAATCTTTGGTCATCTTGGTCAAACTTACACAGCCTGTGATAGAGCTCACAACTGGTTATTTCCCTACCTTTGTTCAATCTGTACCTGTGGATCTGAGGTACAACTAACAGCAAGAAGTGTCCGAATTGGGTAAAAAAACTGCAAATGTCAAAGGAGCCTAGGCAAGGCATTGGAAAGGGAGAGCAGTATGAATCTTTAACAGACAGTGCTAGGAGCAAAGGCTGTACTAGGCATAAAGTACGATTTTTAAGAGAGCATTACCTTCTAAACAAATCTTGCCTTTCATTCAGTTTGGAACAAAATAGCAAATCTATGGAGCAAGGAAGGTCTCATGGAGGTAGTTAGGCGAGTCAGGCCAAGCGGCTGATGTAGCCAGCTCCTAAATGGGAGCAAATTCTGGTAAAAGCACAAATTAGCGATTTGACCAATGAAGCCACGTGCTACCAGCTAGGGATATGTGCCTGCTTAGGAGCAGGGGGACGTTTAGCACAGTGTTGTAGCCCTCTCCAAAACATGGGCGAGCAGAACCTGCCTCACAAAAAGATGGATTTAATTGTATGCCACGTTTGTCTACTCGTACTACTTTCAGTTGAGTTTGTAGGATACAAGTTTAAACTTCACAGGATTGTCTTGAAGTAGCCTGATTCTGCGGGTCTGCTACGTGTAACGAGTTCTCCTAAAACAAAAAAGTGCAGAACACAATTCAATGTATACATGCTTCTCACTGCTTGAGAGAGAATACTGAATTGGTCATTGGTGTTGAAGAAATGTGTCAGATTCACCAATCATCTGTATGACCTGCCATAAAACAGAAGGCAAAAAAGATAATAAGGTGGAGGGTTCGAGGAGTAGCACCTTTAAAACGATTCGATCGATGTCTGACAAGTTCATCAGTCCTTTGTACAATTATATACTTTCTTTCTACATTGCTTACAAAGCTGTAATGGACAGAAGAGTTGAAAAAAGAAAAGTATACGTGGTAAATGAAGGCATGGTAGAGGGGAAAATATGCAAATGTTCCAGAAGGTGTGTAGACTTAAACAGAGAGACTCCAATTTTAAAGGTACATGGAGCTCTTTAATCCAAGGATCACATATATTGCTGTTTTGCAAAAAAGATGAACATTTAAAAACCCACAAAAGTTGCTGTGCATGCACTGTCTTAAAGAATTATAAAAGCAGACCACTGTTATGCATGTTTTGGCAGAAATGAGGCCAAATGGTACCTCATTGCGTTCTTGCTTGACTTGTTCAGGATGATTTTGTGAAGCATATGCAGGTCCACTTTCAGGGCTTATGGTCGGACACAGGGTTTCACTGCTGCCAGGGTGTTCTTTGTCCACTGGTGTATCACTCCTTCCAGTACCAGAGAAAGAAAACAACATTTGTGTAAAACGTCTATTACCACATTTAAAAACAAGTTAAATATTCAACTTTTTTAAACAGTAAAATAAGCACTGATATGTATTGTGGTGTACAAAAGCATTTATGAAGCTAGGCAATTTGAGCACTTAATTATATAAATTGACAATTATATGTGATTTAGAACTTTGTTAATCCCAATTAATTGGCAGAATTATCAGATCCAAATAGGATAGGTTGTATAGTGCTTGAAGCAACTGCTAACTAACATCTTGTCCCCTTTGTCTTAATTTGCAGAGATTAAAACACACTAAATTAATGTTCAAAATCGCTGGCACATCTCTACACCGAGAACAGCAAAAGTGGTCTAAATGTGATCTCCACATACTTAATTTCACTAAAATACATGTCTGGAAATAAATACATATATTTTTAGACCTTTAGGCTGCTGAATGCAACAACAATCGTACTTGTTTGCTCCTTGACTAACACAAATGAAATTCAAGACACATTAGGCATTGCAGGCTAGGCCTATTTTGTAAAGCAGCATAGTACCACACACCAACAAACAATGCTCCAGTGAATCCCTGCCTGGAAGTTTCTCTAAGTCAGAAAAGCAAAACAGTCATTTGAGAAGAAAACAAGAATCCAAAGAGTTAATTAATTGTAATATTTAAATAACACTACAGTTATGGGGATCCCGATGTCCGATTGGCAAGTGTTTCAGCTTAACAATGTCAATAAATCACTCCCCTTCACTTTCAACTTACAAATCCAATTGGCTGCTCAGCCTTACACAAGGCTGTCTGAAAATGGAAGACACTAGGATTCTGCTGTATTGCACACCTTGAATTATTTTGTCATGGAAATCATTAACTCCCTGTAGAGGATTTAAATTTCCAAAACAATGGACAGACGTACGAGTAGAATTTCAGGATCTGCTTTCCTAAAGTGATAAATGAAGAATGAATAAGGATTATAGTCACAAAGCCAACACGGACTGCTTTAGCTTGCCCGGTAACTATACAAATACAAACCACAAGAGCACCAAATAAACAGGGTGTGCTAATTAGGCCAATCACCAGAAAATGACAGCAATTAAAGAAGATGAGTGATTTGAAGAATGAAAACGAAAGAACGAGGAGGTAAACTTACCTGTGAGACTTAACTTGTTTGTCATAAATATTCTTTCAATTTACACCTGAAAGCGTTTTCATCTTTTTTAATAACCATCCCACAGAAAGGTATATCCAGGGGATTTTTGGGCCTGTTCCTGAAGTTGAGTTATTTTCCAATAATTAATCTACATATTTTAATCTAAACACATTCCATTCATCCTTGACTCGCACCATGTCTTAAACGAAGAAAAGTGCCCACAACTATCATTTTTACAGACTATACCAATGATCCCAAAGTATTCAATAAAGAAGGAAAGAGTGTTAGAAAAGGAGACACTAGTGATGTCAAATTACTACAGTAGAACTAAAATATAATTTTATGTTTTCATTGTAGCAGCTGGCAAAATTATATTTTACCCAAGAAACTGAAAACACACGGTCCAGAGTGGGGGAAATCAATGACACTGTAGATTTCTCCTTTAACACTACACGTAAACACAATTAATCACAGTGTAACAACCAAAACTCCTTCATCCTCACGCTTATCTACTGCAAACTATGGCAAAACCTGTCTTTCCAGGATGAGATCAGCGATCTGGTCAATGTTCTTCCAGTTCCCAGTTTGTAATAGTATTGTAATCAGTGACTCCCAATTGTTAAAAAAATCAATTGATGGAGATAAACAATAACCAGGAAGGACTATTACTCTATGAGATTATGAAATCCCTTACATGCATTTAACACCAGATCTTAATTTTCACCTTAGAAGAGAGTCAACGGGTCAGACTATCCATTCAGAAAACTTGCCAAATAGCTCCTAAATATCCACACTCAACACCAACATAGACTCCCACAAAGGACTTTCGGTCCTCAACAGCTGTAAGTGGACATCAAGAGTATTTCTGTGGGAAAATCTTAAATCTAACTCACTTCAAGCCCTCTGAGAGGTTGCTCTGGACAAGCCATTAAACGTACACACAACATAAAGGTAAATGCAGAGACAGACAACGAGAGAGAGACTGACACAGAGAGGTTCAGAGAGACAGAAAGAAGAAAGCCTAGGTGAAAAAATCTTGAATGTAGGGGATAGAGTAAGAGGTAAGGAGTAAGTATGTAAGAAGTACAGAACAATAACATACAGCATCTTCTCTTGGGGGTCACTCCTACACTAAGCAGAGATTTAATTGGTGGTCACCTTTAAAATCAATATGATGAAGGGAAACATGTTCCTGCTTCAACCCCACCCTAGGTCAACAGGATGTCAGAACAAGAACAGATTAACGTGGAGTGGATTTGAGGAGTAGTACATCATTTGAATTTGTGTGCAGGTAATTAAGATACCTTAGGTATTTTCATAAGAATGTATATTTTGACATTAGAAAAATATCACTTACCGTTCTGAGGTCTCTTCATAAATACTGTGGCAGTCTGAAGCTTCGAGCATGAAGCTCCGACTAAGGCTTTGTACTCCAGGGTAATGAAAATTAGCAAATGAGTGTGACATTGGCGAAGTCTTGCTTCCAATATCTGAGCTTCTTTTATCATGACTACTTAATCCACATGAAAGTCCATCTAGAGCAGGGTTTAACGAACGGGACATGTACGCATCAGCCGACTGAGGCCGTCTCATGGGGGACGAGGGGTAAGGAGAAAGCTTGTTTATGAGTGGAGTCAAAAGATCTGCATAAGCTGGTTTTGTAGGTTTCATTAGCTTATCAACATGAATGTTAAGTACCTTTTGCTCAAAAGCACAAGCAAACACACTGGATGGTAGATTCTGAAGCCACGATAACAAACTGAGGTCCAAATCATCACAACCATTACCACACAGTAAATCTATGCCAAGAAGGACTTCACTCTCTGTAATTTCCTCCCCAGTTGCTTTGCTCTGACAGAATTCCACACAACACTCGTAGAGAAGCCCTTTCATTACAAGTTGGAACAAACGGTTGTTGCTTGCTTTAAACCCGGCTTCGCTCAGTTTCCTGTCAGCAGGGATAAACTCTGCGACCATGACACATGATTCTTCAAAGCAAGTTACTCGTGCAGTACTTGGGTTCCAGTCCTTGAACTCTGCATGGCTGGTTAGACGAGGCAATGTGAGGAGTAAGCACAGCTTACTGTAATCTTCTTTTGAGGGACAATATTCTTCTAAAGCATGCAGGCACTTCACAGTTTCTTGCATTGTAACTTCTAGCTGCAATTGAAAAAAACAAAAACAAGAAATAAATACGACATGGATAGTTAATTCAGTTAGTTGGCTATAAAATTCAAAACCTAGGTGACTATAAAAATTATGTGCTAGACCAAGACCAGTATATGCTAGTTACCCTTGCCATTCTCTCTGAAAAACTGACAAATATGTTAATGCACAATAAAGTAAAAGGCTGTGGTAGATGTAAGAGTACTATTATTAAGGTTCACACCTGAATCATTGAAATGGTTAATTCAGTTAGCTGGTTTGCTACTGCTTAAAAATAATAATGATTTCTGAAATAAGAGGTAGCACTGTAAAACAAGATTTTAATTCATGAACAGTCTTTGGGTGGTCACAATATAGCATGATATGGAATAAAATACTAGTAAAAATAGTTATTCAGGGTTGATTTTGTCTATAAATTTCAGTTTCTGTTCGAATACCTCAGCGTCCGGGATTCATCTCTGAATGCTTTAAGTGAAATTCTTTTTTGTCACTCCACATCTGTGAAAATGCACCTGCTCTGGTCACACACACGTTTTATGACTTGCCTGTATCTTTAGCATCGTTTGACAAATCGTAACAACATTTTCCCAAAAAAGGAGACGGGGTTGGGGGAAATAAAAAAAGTGTGTTTCCCATGTTAATTGCCATAGGAGTTTTAAACACGACTCAGCCCAAACCACTGGATTTTGTTCCGTAGATTGAGTTTGTTATTTCGTGTGAATCCGTTCAGTAGTTTTTGAGATATTAAAGGAAAAGAAATGTGTACATCTAGGGCCGTGGTTCCTTCACAACATTTTTGCAATTAACACTGCAAATTTGTGAATGCGCACGACAACAGGAATGCTGTGACTGGGTGGCTGCAAACTGCACAGAAGGTTGCGGCCGCCATTTTAGGTAATGGGAAACGGTCCCCGGGGCTGAAAATTAAAATCATAAGTAAAATAAGGGGTCGGGTAGAGGTATCCTGCCCCCATGGCTGAAATATAGGGGTCTTTGACAGCCCCCTGAAGTGTATAATATTTTGAAAAACAGTTTTTTTTGTTCATGGGCGATTTTCGTGAATTTGATACGATCATCAGCTCCCCTGTGTAAAGTTGTGCCGAATTTGCGAATATCGGTAAAAAATTTTTTAAATATATTCACAGACTCATTCAGGAATGTGATAGCCTAATTACAGAGATAGATCTTTAAAAGAAACAGATAATGAATGTTACCAATGAAGAGGAATTTGAGAAGAAAACAGAAGAAATAATGAGAAAGGTGAATAAACATGAGGAAGAGATTATTACAAAAAACAAAACATAAAAATCACCCGAGATTAAAGGGACTATCAAGCAGGCAGAGTATTAACAAAGAGAGTTAAAAACCTCGCAAAATCTGGCATCATTACAGAAAGAAGGAGTTTGGGAAAGGATAGGAGTGAAAGTGAGCCGGACTTGGGCTCAATTGCCCAGGGTGCCAGTAATAACAATAGTAGCAAACCGGGATTTTTTGGGGAGGAGCTGAACCTACTGAATCTATGGAGAAATCAGTTGATTTGGATTAAGGACAGGGGGCGGGGAGAAAGAGGAAGAGGAGGAAATTGTGGCATAGGAGAAAATGGAAGACAACAAGATTAGGTGGCAGGAGAAAAGGCCACTGAATCCTCCATGGAAATGCAGACAAGGCACAGAAATCTGGACGACAATGAAAAGAGCGAAGAATGTGGTAAATTTAGCTGAACGTCCCCTTACACACCCTGGAAATAAGCGTGTTAGAACGTTGATTCTCTTTCTGTCCTGTAAATAGTTTTGATTACGTACAGAGCAGGATTGACCTTTTCCATTTTTGTAAGGAAATTAAAAATTCACAAATGGTTTAAGTTGAAAGGGGAGGACAAATCAAAGTTGCAGCTGGATATTCCAATGACTATTCTGACTATTAAGGCTTTTGATATATTATTTATCCTGTCTGAACTGGATGCTGATGGTAAAGGTGGCAAGGTGGATGCTGGAAGGCGAAGGTAACCACAGACACATCCATTCTGCTAGATATGGGGGTGCTCTTGGGACAGATGAAGGGGACAGTACCTCCAAACCAGACATTAGAGGGGTGACAAACATGGCACCGAATATGCTAATGGTTACTGCAATGTATCTATATTAATTGCCTTGTAATATTTTTAAGTTAGTGGGGTGTAACATTTTTCATAATATACTTTTTATGATGCATACAATTTGCATAAACTAACAATTCCTTATATAGCATAGTATTAAATATGGTCTCTTGTGTTTCCTTTGTAGGTCAAGCATAGCAGCGCGCAAGCGCTTCATTTTCGAAGTGTTGGTATGTAAATGGGCTTTTAACCACGTCCACTGCACGCCCACCACTTTCACTCGTTCATGGGCTTGCCCTTCAAAAATCCTTTATTTTTGTTGGTAAATGCTTACGTTTGTCTCTCTTTGGGGCAGTTTAGTTACCTTCTTGGACATCGCCCCTGTTACATAGCTAATTGCACTTTTGCTGATACGTTTGACTGCGAGCAAACTTCTTTTTCCTTTTGTGTGTTGCTTCATGCTGATGCCATGGCGGTTTGAATCGGCTTGCTTATGTGAAACTGTATTACTTTTCATTTTCAATTTATGTGGCATGAAAAGTCTGGTTAGGAGTTTACAATGCTAATAGCTCTAACTCGAGCAAATGCGAGACCCATTGCATTGCAAATGTTTTTTTACTATGAGTAGCATCTTTGAAACTGTTTCTTTCAATAGGTTTACATCCACAATCGCCCTTCCATCACTTATGTTTTTTTAAATCGCCAACTGCTTTTTTCTACCTTCTTTCTGTCGCCCTCTTCTGTGTACAAGTCACTCTAAAAATCTCATGCCTATCTGCCTTAAAACTCTTTGGAAACCACAACAATATCTAATAATTCCAGCTAAGAATTATGTCTCACCTAGTCCCCCTCTAACAATCACATACCTATGGTGACAATTACCACCGAATGCCTGGAATGTGCATGCAAAACTAACCCTAACCCCAATAACCCGTTGACTGACCACTAATTTGGCTCCCCCAGTAGCGTGATCCTTGCTGCAAAGCGATTCGAAGCCTCGTCAGAGGTAGTGAGCGCTATCTATACTAATATAATTTATAACACAATTTATTATGTAAAGGGGTGATTGAAAAGTATTTGATTTTAGACTTTTGTGGTATTGATTTAGAGAGAAACTGCCCCAACCATTTCAGACCAAACTCAATATTTAATCCCCACTCCCCTTTGCTATCAATACATTTGAAAATGTGGTGATTAAGGAATTTTAGAAAAATGGACAGACAAAATAGTTTGAAAATAGATAATCTCACAAAGGAGGAAAGATCACATATGAGAACTTTGGTGGAGAGTGACAATATTGTCATCCACCAATCAGATAAAGGGGGTAATCTTGTCATTCTCTCTAAAGAAGCCTATTTTAAAGAAGGTATGAGGCAATTATGTGACAAAGATAGCTATGTAAAAGTGTCTAAGGAGGATGTAGATGCCTCTAAGCAAGAGTACTATGATATGTTATGTGACTGGAGAGATAATTGTCTTCTTGAATGGGAAGTAATATACTTTCCTCTTGAACAAGTACCCGAGATTACCTATCATGTATACGTTGCTGAAATTACAAAAATGAGTCTTCTCCTCCTGGGAGGCTTATTGTATCTTCAATATGGATCTCTTTTGGAGAATACTTTGAAGTAGAAAAGATTACTCCTTATGTCCCTTTGTGTCCACACTTCCCTCGTATGTACAAGATAGTAAGCATTTCCTACAAAGAATATATGATATTTCCTGGGAAGAGGACTACTGGTTGATTACACTGAATGTGTGTAGCTTATATACCAGCATTCATCATGCAGACGGCTTGCAGGCCTGTGGCCAATTTGAGAGCGCGTGCTCTCTTTATTTTTTCATACTGAAATATTATTGTCTATGATTGAGGTCTGTCTAAATAACTATTTCTCCTTTGATGACTAGATGGACAAAAAGATTCAAGGAATGGCAATGGGCACCAGTTTTGCTCCTAGCTACGCCAATCTTTAATCTTGGGGTAGTGGTAGCAGCAGGTGTCGATGGATTCAATACGAATGTTATACTCTGGTTACGTTATATCCATGGCCTTTTTGTGATATAGAAGTGTGATGATGCACAGGCACTCTCCATTATATCGAAATTGAAGGATAGTTACAATCTGAGATTTGAAGGGAAAATGAGTAAGACTAGTGTGGAATTGTTGGATATAAGAGTGTTGGTTGAAGAAGGTAAATTGACTTTAACACTATATAGAAAGGCCACTTCTGGGAACACCTTGCTGCATGCTACAAGTAGCCATTCTCGAAAAGTAATCAATAGCATTCCTTTTGGAGAATTTTTGAGAGCCTGGAGGAATTGTAACTCAGAAGAGGCTTTGAATTGGAAAGTAAAACCATGTTATCTAGGTTTAGAGAGAGAGGCTACAAAGAAAGGGTTCTCAAGCATGCTTTACAAGAGTCCAAAAGATGAGCAGACATGTTCTGCTGGCTCTGGGATCTACAAGAAAAAGACAATATTTTGGAGTTGTAAGATTTATAACAATTTTTAGCAATGGAGCAAATTCTGTACGAAAAGTGTTCAGAAAGCATTGGAAGATACTTGGCATTGAGGAGACTTTATTGGATGTGGTTGGGGATCACCCCAATATTACTTTTAGAAAAGGGAAATCCTTGAGAGATAAATTATGCAAAAATGATATTGCATCTAAATGTAACAAGACAGGAAAAAGAATAAAAGGTTTCTATATATGTGGAAACTTTGTAGCTTGCAAATGTAGCCTTAATGTGAAACAATACAATTCTCCTTTAAATAACACTCTCAGATTTATTAAGAAACATTTGATTTGTCAGTCTGACTATTGTATGTATATGCCCTGGTCTGTCCATGTGGAAAATACTACGTGGGAAGTAGTTTTCCCTGTGAAAAAACACATATTAGAACATATGCGTGCCATATGTAAGAATAACAAGCAGTACCCTGTGGCACATCATTTTGAGTTGATGCATAACAGTAATTTATTGTGTTATTTTACTTTGGACAGACTGCCGGTGTCAAGGAGAGGAGGTAACCGGGTACACAGGCTCCGACAGTTGGACTCAAGGTATATATTAGAATTAGACAGTAAGGCTCTGAATGGTCTGAATATGGAAGAGGAAATGTTTACTCATTTAGGAAATATTTATACATAGTCCTTTATAGGATATTTATTTCTCGGTTATCCTGGTTCTATTAGCCATTTTGTACGGTGTTTGGTATGGCAAGATTTTTTTTTATAAACATCTTTATTGATTTTTAGGAGACCAACCTGATAACAGGTCACGTTTACATCTCGGCATGTACTTACTGTTGTCACACCAGACATCGTATGGATATAACATTCTCTTCACACATTGTATCCCCATGGACCTTCTGTAGGAAAATGCCACTGTTGGCATGGTTACCCCCCCCCCCCCCCACTTTTTGCCTAGTGTTGATGCCAACTTTGATTGAAAGAGTGCTAGGACCCTACTAACCAGGCCCCAGCACCAGTGTTCTTTCCCTAAAACTGTACCTTTGTTCCCACAATTGGCACAGCCCTGGCACACAGTTAAGTCCCTTGTAAAAGGTACCCATGGTACCAAGGGCCCTGTGGCCAGGGAAGGTCTCTAAGGGCTGCAGCATGTATTACGCCACCCTGGGGACCCCTCACTCAGCACATGCACACTGCCTTGCAGCTTGTGTGTGCTGGTGGGGAGAAAAATGCTAAGTCATCATGGAACCCCTCTCAGGGTGCCATGCCCACAAACCACTGCCTGTGGCATAGGTTGGTCACCCCTCTAGCAGGCCTTATAGCCCTAAGAAAGTGTGCACTATACCACAGGTGAGGGCATAGCTGCATGAGCAATATGCCCCTACAGTGTCTAAGTCCATTCTTAGACATTGTAAGTGCAGGGTAGCCATACTGAGTATATGGTCTGGGAGTTTGTCATTACGAACTCCACAGCAACATAATGGCTTCACTTAATACTGGGAAGTTTGGTATCAAACTTCTCAGCACAATAAGCCCACCCTGATGCCAGTGTGGGATTTATTGAAAAATGCACACAGAGGACATCTGAGAGATGCCCCCTGTATGTTAACCCAACTGCTAGTGTAAGACTGACCAGTTTGTGCCAGCACGCCACTTTCAGACAAGTTTCTGACCACATGGGGCGAGAGTGCATTTGTGTACTCTGTCGTCAGAAACAAAGCCTGTCCTGGGTGGAGGTGCTTCACACCTCCCCTTGCAGGAACTGTAACACCTGGCGGTGAACCTCAAAGGCCTCCCCAAAGGAGTGGGCACAAGGAGGGTGTAGCCACCCTCAGGGACAGTAGCCATTGGCTACTGCCAACTGACCCTAACACGCCCCTAAATGTAGAATTTAAGGGCCTCCCTGAACCCAGCTCACCAGATTCCTGGTGACCTACAAAGAAGAAGGACTGCTGAGCTGAAACCCCCGCAGAGAAGAAGGAAGACAACAACTGCTTTGGCCCTAGCCCTACCTGCCTGTCTCCTGCTTCAGAGAACCTGCAAAAAGAACAGCGACACATCCAGCAGGCCCAGCGACCTCTGCCAACTTCAGAGGACTGCCCTGCACCCCTAAAAGGACCAAGAACTCCAGAGAACAGTGGCTCTGTCCCAAAGAAACCTCCTACTAAGGACTCCCACCTCACTCCGGATGCATGGGTCCTTCCCCTGTGCACCCGACCACCACGGCCCACGTCCAGGTGGTCCACCCAGCAAGAAAGGGCCCCAGGCGATTGAGAGCAACAGCCCACCCTGGGTTGACCCCTCCAAGCCACCACGATGACGCATGCAGAGACAATCCAGAGGGCCCCCCATGACTGGGAGCTCCGGACAGAGATCTCAGACGCCTACAGGACACACTGCACCCACAGCCCCAGGGCTTGGAGACCCTCGGTGCAGCATCAACCAGCAGGCGGTCCTCTGCCCTATCTGACCAGTGGTGTGCCAGAGACCCCCCCTCCCCCAGACCTTGTGCAGCATCTGAGTGACCCTTGGGGTCTCCCACTGATCTTTACTGAAAACCCGACGTCCTGTTTGCACCACGCACCCGGCCACCCCTGTGCCGCTGAGGGTGTGTGTTTGGTGCTTACTTGGGAGTCCCTCCAGTGCTCTTCTAAACGCCCCTGGTCTGCCCTCCGAGTCGCAGGTACTTACCTGCTGGCTGACAAAGATCAGAGTGCCCCCCTTTCTCCATAAGAGCCAGGGTTAATTAGTTAAATTTGGTTCCTCTTTGACCTCTGCACCCGACCGGCCCTGTGTTGCTGGTAGTTGATGTTTGGGGTTAAATTGAACCCCCAACTAAAGACTACCTAAAACCCAGAGATAACAACTGTAAGTTGTGTACTTACCTGTTACACTGTTCAATGTTTTCTTCCCCCAGGAACTGTTGAAAATTGCACTGTGTCTACTTTTGAAATAGCTTTTTGCCATTCAAAAAACTGTATACATTGTTGATTTCATTCAAAGTTCTAAGTATTACTATGCAAAGTACCCTACATTTTATGTACTAACCTGCAAACTGAACCTTGTGGTTCTAGAAATAAACTAAAATATATTTTTCTATATAAAAACCTATTGGTCTGGAGTTAAGTCTTTGAGTTTGTTTTTTCTATTGCTTGTGTGTGTACAACAAACGCTTAACACTGCCCTCTGATAAGCCTAACTGCTCGACCACACTACCACAAATAGAGCATCAGTATTATCTATTATTGCCTCTGGGGAACCCCTGGACTCTGTGCACGCTATATCTCATTGTGTTTTAGTATATACAGAACCAGCTTCCTACACCTTCACACTGAGCAGTCAATGCCATACTTGAGGTTATACATTGTCATTGAATATCACAGGACTCCCCTCCATTTACCCCACACTTTATGGTATTTAGCTGGGCATCCCCTCATTTCATAGACTAGCTTTTCCTGCTGGGCACACCAATCTATCCTCGTCTCCACTGGGCAATTGTGGGCACTGTCTCCGATCTCTATCTGGCAGCTATAATTTGCTTGGCCACCAGATATGCTACCCCAGAAAAAACGATCCGCCCGGCTGCTCCCCACTCCCTCGAGAAAACCCAGTAGGATTGGCAACAGGGCTGTCTCCCACTCACTCCCCAACACTCCGGATATTTCGGTGTTCACTGCCTGCCAGTAGGTCTTTATACGTGGGCAAGTCCACACCAGGTGATAAGTCAGCATTAGTCTGTGAGCAACGGGGCCAAGCAGAGTGGGGCTGAAGACCTGCCTTTGCATTTTATCGGGGGTAGGTAAGCAGCATGCAGGTAGTACGTCTCTACTAAGCGAAGGCGGGAGGCAATGGCCAAACTCCTCAGGCCATCAAGGCGTCCCACCAGTCCTCCTCCTCCTCCATCTGCCCCAGCCAGCCCTCCCATCACTCTCAAAGGCTTGTGAACGGCTTCATGGTATTCTTGACTAGAGTTTGATATATTTGGTAGACTCCGTCTCTACCCAGGCCACTCATCAAAATCTTTGCCTCTGCTGGACTAAACTCAGCGAGGACCGTGCCAGCTTGGATAGGAGTGTGCAAGCATGCCAGAGCTGTAGATATTTATGGAACTGGGTCTTAGAGAATGGGTAACGTTGTTGCATTTCCTAAAAGGAGAGCATGTTAGTGCTGCCCAGATATCTCCCAGGAGTGAGATACCTATTGTATCCCAGTTGCGGAACCCCTCCAGAGAGGAGACCTCTCGAAGCCATGCCCCTGCCACAGTGGAGTTTTCTGGGTAAGGCGTGTCCACCACCCTGTTTCTCGTTGTACTTCCCACCACCCCACAAGTACTATCTTCATCACCTCGGGAATCTCTTTAGACGGGGGCTCCATACAGTAATCCAATGAGTTTCGGGAAGCCCGTGGTCAGTAGTTCGAGTTGATATGCTGGGTCTGACCACCCACCCCCAACCAATCATTAATTACCAACAGATGCGTGGCTAAGTAGCAAAGGTACAGGTTAGACATTCTGAGCCCTCCTTTGTGAACTCCCCGCTGGCATTTGTGTACTGCCCGTCGTGAGCGAGAATTATACTACAGAAAATTGCCACGCTACGGCCTCCATATCCTCAAATCACTGCTTGGGGAGCTGATAGGGAAAGTTCTGCAGAAGGTAAATGATGCAGGCCAGTATCATCATTTTGTATAGGGCAATTCTGCCTTGAACACTTAGGGGTAGGGTTTGCCACCTCCGGAGGTCTTCCTTCACCTTCTGGGTGAGCGGCGAGATGTTAAGAGACCATACCAGCTCAGGCAATAAAGCAACAGTAATACCCAGAGACCGGAAGCTATTTCGTCGGTAGGTGTATTGTCCTGCCAATCGTAGCAATTTCTTGCCGGGTGCAACGGAACCAGTACAGATTTATTAGGGTTCAGCATTAGGCCAGAGGCTTCAGAGAACATTGTCAGTAATTGCAGACACCTGGGCCCGCTCTTGGCTAGGTCTGGTAGATAGTCATGTATGTCATCAGCGTACATGGCAATGTGGTCCTCTCGCCCGGTGGGCCAAGCCTATCTGTTAAGTAAATGGTCTTCTCAAATGATTTTCACCAGCGGTTCAATCACTAGTGTGAAGAGGAGTGAGGATAAGGGGCATCCCTGGAGGGTTCCTCGGCAAATAGGGAAAGGATCTGAGATCACTCCATTCACCTGTACTCGGACAGTTGGGTTGGAGGAGAGGAGCTGCACCATCTTTTGATATCTAGGGCCAATCCCTGTTTTTGCAAGCACTTGAAAGAGAAACGACCAATCAACAGTATCGAAAGCTTTTTCGAAATCTAGGAGTACTAGCATCAACTGTGGGGGTAGAGAGTGACGGCAAGCAAACGCTGTGTGAAGCCGCCGAAGGCAGTGGCGAGTGCTTCTGGTTGGCATGAACCCACATTGATCTGGGTGGACATGGGAGGGTAGTACTCTTTTCAATCTGGTAGCAAGTATGATACAGAGTATTTTAATTTCAGTGTTTAAAAGGGAAATGGGATGGTAGGCAGAGCACTTCGTGGAGGGCAGGTGGAACTTCGGGATTATGACGATCGCAGCTTGGTCGAGGTCCAAGGGAAATTTTCCGGCTCGCTCAGCTTCAGTATACATGGTCAATAGGTGCGGAGCTAAGTGGTCTCCACACTTTCTGTAAAGCTCTGCCGGGAACCCGTCTGGTCTCGGAGTCTTACCGGGAGCCAGCGTTGAAATGTTTACCTCCCTTGCCTTTCTGCTAGGGAAAAAGAGGACCTAGATGAACCCCTCACAGTACAGGAAATAATTTCTGTACTGTGAGGGGTTCATCTAGGTCCTCTTTTTCCCTGGCAGAAAGGCAAGGGAGGGAAACCGCGCAGAAGCAGCGTTTCTCACTCTGATTGAGGCCGTGGACACTCTGCATACGGCCAGTGTGTAATAGGTCGCAAAACTCCGGGTGATCGCTTGGGCTGTCGTACAGGAGGTGTGCGAGTTGTCTATAATTTCTGGGACAATTCTACCAGCCAGAGGCCGGGTTGCCACCCAGAGCAGCAGTTTCCCGTTCTTGTCTCCCCATCCATAAATTCGGGCAGTAAAGGCACGCCACATGTATTTTGCCGATTCAAGGGTGAGATGGCGGATTTCCTCCCTAAGTAGTCCTAGTTGTCTAGTGGTAGTGGCATGGTTAGCGGGGGAAATGTACCTCTCTAGGCATAGTGCCTGGGCCTCAAGGCTCGTCACCCGCTGGTGCTTCACCCGCTCTCGCACCCGGAGGGGATGCAGAGCGTAACCTCGGATGGTAGGCTTGCATGTGGCCCATACCATACCTGCCGATTGTACAGAGCTGACATTATTCTGGAAGTAGTGGTCAAGCTCTTTTTTCAATGCCTGGACATATTCGTCATCCTGCAGGTACCAAGCATTTAACCACCACATGGGGCACTGGGACTCAGCTGGCTCGCCTATCTTCATCAGAAGTGGTGCGTGATCAGAGATCCCATGAGGGAGTATCTGCCCGCCTGCAACTCGGCCAACGTCTGATGCTGGCATGAGAAGGAGGTCTATTATTCAGTGTGCACGATGTGCCGCTGATGTGTGCGTGTATTGCCTCACTCTGGGGTGCCAGATCCACTACACATCATAGAAGCTCAGACCATCCGCCCAGAGACACAGCCGCTTGGCTTGGGCGTTCCAGTGCACCAATGGCATCCGTATCCGGGCACATTACAACATTAAAGTCGCCCCCCCACCCTACCCCCCAAGATGGTCAGTCCAGGGGGAAGTTGAGCTAGAATCTCCTGGGGGGTCTCTAGGAAACATTCCAGTGTACCAGGGGGTGCATACACACTCCGAAAATAAATGGGTTGGCCATTTAGCATCCCTGCCACCGCAACATATTATTGACCTTGTGGGTCTAGTTTAATCATGGAAGTCACTATGGGTGTTGAGCGATGTAGCAGTATTGCTAATGCTCTAGAGCCTTTGGTAAAGCCTGCAGGGTATACTCTGTCTTATCCGCCCGCAGTAGCATAGGGCATTGTGAACCCAGCAGATGTGTTTCTTGGATTAGTAATACAGAGGGGGCAAAGCAGCAGATAGTGCCAAACACTGCCGACCATTTGATCTTATCTAGGAGTCCATTACGTTTAAGGATATGACTGCCCTAAGGGGTCCCCATGCGCATGTGGGAGTAGCGTTGAAAGGCATTTAGATCTATGTATGGATTTCGGTCCTCAGAGGAGGGGGCTCACAAGCAAAAAGCCAAATTAGGGGGAGCCATGGGCAGAGAGTAAATCAGGGAATGACGTGACCACCTGAAATTAAAAACATTGTTGTTAACATGCCTGAAACATAACTGCAGTTCTTCCACTAAAACTTCATCCAACCCCCCCTACAGCCCCCCCACCCCATACTTCCATCCCAGAAGCATCTGTCGCCCAAAAACACAACTGAAACCCCATAACCAGAGTGTCTGTAGTTGGTGTGGAGTGGTGAACCCCTCCATATAGTCAGAGTTCTGCAATAAAGCCCCCTTCCCGGGCCCATTATTTATCGTGAGGTCTCTCTTTCTTTCTCCCAGGGCTCACTGGGGTGCAGTGTCACCTTTATACTTCATATGAGGGAGAGATTGACTAAGGCAGTCAGTTGCTTGGGTCGCTATTTTTCACCCCTCCTCCGAATGGGTGTCATAGCCGGCTCAGGGGGAGCCAAAGGACCCACTGAGTCAGACTCAGACACCAGGGTCTCCTCACGCTGCTTCCTGCGGCAGGAACGGGTGCGCCCTCGCTTGCGTCTCAGACCCAGCGATTCATCGCGTCTGGATGTCAGGGAGCCCCGCAGATTAATACTGGCACCTCGTCTAACAACCTGATGTCCTTCAGTAAGCCAATACCAGGCGGCTTCTGGTGTGTCAAAGAAAAAGGTTTTTCCACTTAAGAGGACTTTGAGGTATGCAGGGAACAACAGCATATACAAATCTTTTTGTTTGAACACTTCATATGAACGCCATTTGGTCTGTACCTCTTGTGTGTAATCCGGAAATATTAGGACTTTGTGGTTTTCCCCATCGGAGGTCACCTTTAAGGATGGTGTTGCGGTCTTTGAAGTGCAGAAATTTGGTGATTATTGGCCTCCCTTGCCTTCCTGGTGGGGGGCTGGGTGCCAGCGATCAGTGGACCTGTTCTATCGCGAACCATGGGGACAGCGTTTGCTCCGGCATCCATGTACGACTCCACTACTCCAGGAATTCGGCAGTCTGGTTCTTTTCCGTATCCTCAGGGAATCCTACAAAGCGTAAATTATTGCGTCAAGAGCAATTTTCTGCGTCTTCGGCTCTGTGGTGGAGTTTGCCGGTGCACGTCAACAGTTGGGCCACTTTGGACTTAAGTCGTCAATGGTTGAGACGCGATCCTCTGCTTCTTTTATGCGGCGTACTGCTGTCCTTAGGTCTTGCCAGAGCAGGCCCACATCCTCACGCACTTCTCCGATCGTACTCTCAACCTCTTGTTGTGATGACTGAATCGCTTGGAGGATGGGGTCCAGCCCCTCCTCCGCAAGGGTCCCCGGCGTCTGGGCATCATTTCCCTGGTGGGTCAATTGATTGGCGTATTGGTCAAAACGTTGCTGTGAGGCCGATGGCTGGTTTTTGGGTTTGTCCTTCCCCATGGTGAGACGTGAGGGGGTCTCATGCTAATGACGTCCCCTCGATCCAATCCCCATGGTGTGGGAGAGAGCAACTAATGTCCAGAGGACTAGAGCCGCGTGTCAGCGCTGTCTGTGCAGGGCCTCCGGCACTGGAGCGGCCCAGCCCGAGGGGCCTCTCTGTGATACTTGGTGGACACGGGGAGGGTGGAGGAACGTCCGGTGGCCCTCTAGGCGAGGCATGTTATGTACTCACTGCTCTTATCCTGGTCCGTTGCCTCGCTGAGGGCTCCTTGGATACTGGTGTCCCCACTGCTTATGCGTTCCGCTGGTTCCGGGTTGTGCCAAGAATGTGGTTGGGCCTCGGCAGGCGCTTCCTGCCCACTGCCCCAGAGTGGAGGGCATGACTTGCAACTGCACCCCGGGCCGCACCTGACCCATGCTCTTGCTTCCTTAGCGGCGCGGCATGGTTATTCCATTCGAGCAGTTCTTCTCAGGCATCCACCCCAGTTTGTCCCTGATCTCAAGTCTTCAGTCCAGCCTGGCTCGTCAGGTCTAAAGGGTAGGTCTCGCGGGTCCAGTCCCCTTAGTGTCCTCAGGGATCCGCCGCCAGGCCCCAGCAGTCTCTCTGCTCGATGAGGCTCGGTCCTCCTCGTCCGGGCCCTATGCACTGGCACAGAGGATTCAGCTGTAGCAGGGCTCGGGCCCCCTGCGCCACTACCTCGGGAAAAATGCCTGGATCTGAAGTGCACTACGGAGTGGCTGCTTTGCCCGGGCCCGTGCTGTGCCCCCAGCTATTGCGGGCCAGAAGGAGCCAAAGTTTCAGGTCCCCCCATCGCTAGCCACCTTCTGTGCAGAGACCCACCACGGGCCGACCCACTGCCTGGTCCGGAGCGTCCACCAGGCCCATCTGTCGTCCAGGAGGCCCCGCGCACGACTGGAGTCCCCCACGCGAGGGTCCCTACAGCAGTGTTGGGCTTTGTCCGGACACCCTCATGCACCCAAACCGCCCTGCCAGCTGTTTCTCCGGTCCTCCAGGGCCTCAGCCACCCCTCAACTCGCTGCAGCTCAGGCGGCTCGCCGCTTGGTCCGTTGCTTCGCTGATTCTTCTCTCCACTGCCGTTGGCTCAGTTTTAAGCTCGATCTTCTGGCCCGCTGCCTCTAACAGGGTTTCCCAGGACCTCTGCAGCTCTGCTCACAACCGGGCCCGCAGGTGCGAGGCGACCCACTCCACTCTCTGGCCTCGTCCGGAGCCCCTAGTCGGCACGACCACGCGTCCGGGGTTTTTTGTTGCGATCACTGAGCCCTTAGATCTCTGCACTTGTCACAATCCCCCGGCCATATCACGGGGGACCCATGATTGCCCCTGTGATATGACCGGGGTTTCCCGATCAGGATACTAGGGGTTTTTTAGGGCGGATGACAGAGGGGTCTGTAGCACTCTTAGAGTGTGACTACCATCTTGACGCCTCCATCGGTATGGCAAGATTTTAATGTTTTCTTTTTTTTATATTATTGTTGTGTTTGTTGTTTTATTATAAAAAAATGGGTCATGGTGGAAATTATACTGGACCATCATTACGGAACCTTATATTACCTATACAAATGAGCAAAAATACCGCCGAGCAAAAGAGCTAAGATTTCATTTTCCCTCCTTTTCTATATGTATATTAAGGTGTTAGAAATCAGTAAAATTCATACAAGAAATTGGAGAATAATCTGATTAGGAGGGATACAATTGGTCCTTCATTTAGAATATTTAAAAATGGAAAGTGTGGAAAATATGTAACATTTTACTGATAACATTTGTTTTTTATGGTGAGGAAAAATGCAATAAGTCAACAAAGTATTGCATTTTAATTGACTCAATTTATAGAATGAACAGTGTAGTAATCACATTACATATAAATTATACTTCCACAATGGTCTCCACAAAAGCCCCTTCTGTTGATATGTAGCATTTGTGTTGTCTTTTTTTGATGCTGGTGGTAAACCTTGTCTGTTTTCAATGTCGAAGAAGGTTTCATTTTAAGCCGTTGAGGATATTTCAGAAATCACCTTTGATCAAAGTAACGTGACACCAAAACGAGTTGGGTGTAGTGGGTTTGCAATTCACCAATAAAGGAGATGGATACATTATTTGGAGTGCACCTGCTCTGGCAGTCGGAGTGGTTCATGATATTTCCGGGGGCCTACCCCGGAAGTGCACCGCCATCGGCATGTGTTACGGCAAAACTGAAGAGCAGTGGAGTTTTTATACATACAAATATATATATATATATATATATATATATATATATATATATATATATATATATATATATATATATATACACACACACACATGCATATATAGCACACACACACACACACACACACACATATGGAAAATGTCACTTACCCAGTGTACATCTGTTCGTGGCATGAGACGCTGCAGATTCACATGCTGTGCATTATCCTGCCATCTAGTGTTGGGCTCGGAGTGTTACAAGTTGTTTTTCTTCGAAGAAGTCTTTTCGAGTCACAAGACCGAGGGACTCCTCCCTTTCGGCTCCATTGCGCATGGGCGTCGACTCCATCTTAGATTGTTTTCCCCACAGAGGGTGAGGTAGGAGTTGTGTACATAGTAAAGGTGCCCATGCAATGGAGTAAGTATGTATGTACATAATATGTATAAAACTAGTAAGTATTTAAAAAATTTACAAATTTACAGGTTTTATTAAACTTATAACGGCTACAGGCTCCCGGGGAGGCGGGAGCGCGCATGTGAATCTGCAGCGTCTCATGCCACGAATAGATGTACACTGGGTAAGTGACATTTTCAGTTCGATGGCATGTGTAGCTGCAGATACACATGCTGTGCATAGACCAGTAAGCAGTAATCTCCCCAAAAGTGGTGGCTTAGCCTGTAGGAGTTGAAGTTGTCTGAAATAATGTTCGTAATACAGCCTGTCATACTGTGGCTTGTTGTGTTGTTAACACATCTACACAGTAATGTTTTGTGAATGTATGAGGCGTAGACCATGTGGCTGCCTTACAGATTTCTGTCATAGGTATATTTCCTAGAAAAGCCATTGTGGCGCCTTTCTTCCTAGTGGAGTGCGCCTTTGGCGTAATGGGTAGATCTCTTTTTGCTTTGATATAGCAGGTTTGAATACATTTCACTATCCATCTGGCAATGACTTGTTTGGATATTGGATTTCCTGCATGAGGTTTTTGGAAAGCTACAAACAATTGTTTTGTTTTGCGAAACTGTTTTGTTCTATCAATGTAATACATTAGTGCTCTTTTAATGTCTAACGTATGTAAGGCTCTTTCGGCTATTGAGTCTGGTTGTGAAACAAAGACTGGGAGTTCCACTGTTTGGTTTAGGTGGAACGGTGATATAACTTTTGGTAAGAATTTGGGATTTGTACGGAGAACCACTTTATGTTTATGTATTTGTATAAAGGGTTCTTGTATAGTAAATGCTTGTATTTCGCTTACTCTTCTAAGAGATGTGATAGCTATTAGGAAGGCTACTTTCCAAGTTAAGTATTGCATCTCACAAGAGTGCATGGGTTCAAATGGTGGTCCCATGAGTCGTGTTAATACAATATTGAGGTTCCACGAGGGGACTGGTGGTGTTCTCAGGGGTATGATTCTTTTTAAACCCTCCATAAATGCTTTGATGACTGGGATTCTAAAAAGTGATGTTGAATGTGTAATCTGCAGATAGGCAGATATTGCTGTGAGATGTATTTTAATAGAAGAAAATGCTAGTTTAGCTTTTTGTAAGTGTAATAAGTAGCTTACAATGTTTTTTGCGGAAGCATGTAGTGGTTGAATTTGATTATTATGGCAGTAATAAACAAATCTTTCCCATTTGTTTGCGTAACAATGTCTTGTAGTAGGTTTTCTAGCTTGTTTAATGACCTCCATACATTCTTCTGTAAGGTCTAAATGTCCAAATTCTAAGACTTCAGGAGCCAGATTGCTAGATTGAGCGATGCTAGGTTCGGGTGTCTGATCTGTTGTTTGTGTTGAGTTAACAGATCTGGTCTATTTGGTAGTTTGATATGAGGGACTACTGACAGGTCCAGTAGTGTTGTGTACCACGGTTGGCGAGCTCAGGTTGGTGCTATTAGTATTAGTTTGAGTCTGGTTTGACTCAATTTGTTTACCAGATAAGGGGAGGGGGGAAAAGCGTAAGCAAATATCCCTGACCAACTCATCCATAACGCATTGCCCTTGGACTGAGGGTGTGGATACCTGGACGCGAAGTCTTGGCATTTTGCGTTTTCTTTTGTTGCGAATAGGTCTATTTCTGGTGTTCCCCAGCGTAGTAAGTAAGTTTGTAGTATCTGGGGATGAATTTCCCATTCGTGTGTTTGTTGGTGAGCTCGACTGAGATTGTCGGCCAACTGGTTTTGAATCCCTGGGATGTATTGTGCTATTAGGCGAATGTGATTGTGAATAGCCCAATGCCAAATCTTTTGTGCTCAGAGACACAGTTGTGATGAGTGTGTCCCTCCTTGTTTGTTTAGGTAATACATTGTTGACATGTTGTCTGTTTTGACAAGAATGTGTTTGTGGGCTATAAGTGGTTGAAATGCTTTCAATGCTAGAAACACTGCTAACAGTTCTAAATGATTTATGTGCAGTTGTTTTTGCTGAACATCCCATTGTCCCTGTATACTGTGCTGGTTGAGGTGTACTCCCCACCCCATCATGGAAGCATCTGTTGTGATCACGTATTGAGGCACTGGGTCTTGGAATGGCCGCCCTTGGTTTAAATTTATAGGATTCCACCATTGAAGCGAGAAGTGTGTCTGGCGGTCTAGCAACACTAGATCTTGAAGTTGACCCTGTGCTTGTGTCCATTGTGTTGCTAGGCACTGTTGTAAGGGCCGCATGGTGCATCATACAAGTCCCATGCATCCGGGTCATCTTGTGTCATCCCTGTGTGTGTCGGCGACTGCATCATTGGGGGTGTTGCTACCGGGGACAGGTGTGGCGAATGCAATGGAGATCGCTGTGGCGAGAACCTTGGTGGTGTTTTGTCTTTAGCCACTTTCGCTTTTGGCTGCATTTCCGTTTCTTGGAGTGCTAACTTTCGCTTGATTTTTATTGGAGGAAGAGTATGGATTTTCCCCGTGTCCTTCTGTATGTGCAGCCTCTTCTGCGTATGGTCTGGCTCTCCCATACCCAGTTCTTGTTCAAATCTGTGCCCTTGCAACTGACTTGAAAGGCCTTGCTCTTCTGTATAGGAGCCTGGTTTCGGCTCCGAGGCTGCATGTTTCGGCACCGAAGCTCTTTGTACAGTCTTTTTCGAAGAGGAACACATCCGAACCCGATGGCGGAAAGAAAACAATCTAAGATGGAGTCGACGCCCATGCGCAATGGAGCCGAAGGGAGGAGTCCCTCGGTCTTGTGACTCGAAAAGACTTCTTTGAAGAAAACCAACTTGTAACACTCCGAGCCCAACACTAGATGGCAGGATAATGCACAGCATGTGTATCTGCAGCTACACATGCCATCGAACATGTGTGTATATATATATATATATATATATATATATATATATTTTTTTTTTTTCAAAAAACAAGATTCTCTTTCTGTTTTAGCAAGAGAAAACCGCACTCTGTCGTTGTGCCAAAAATACCTTAACTTTTAATACATTAGTGAGATCATAAACAAACAAACAGGAATCCCCTGACGCGTTTCGGTCTCACCAGACCTTGTTCACGGGTGTTTCCTGTGTGCTAATTTCGGCGCTTAAAATAAAGTACTCCAAAGTAACTGAAAAAATACTCAAGTTACACCACTTATCAAGAGTTACTCCATAACATCACTAAATATATATACTTTAACAAAGAAAAATTAAACGTTTTTCTATATACATATTTACCAAATTGTAACAGTGTTTTGACTACAATCCAAGGTGTTTTTCACTGAGTTCCACATTGCATTCTGGTATATGTAGTTTATAGCATTTCATTAAATCAAATTATTTTTAAATATATGTCATAAAATCTTGTTTCAGCGACTAATGGAGACTTCAAAACAATTTCTGAGGTGTGTTAACAAAATATAGGGGTCCTCATTAGTTTTTAATTTATATTCACATTGGATTCATATTCATGTATTGCATGTTACCTACAATAGCACAATCCCCAAAGTTTCTTTTAAACAAGGCCCTCGCTAAATCCTGCACCTCTGATGGAAGAAAATTAATGTTTGGGTATTATTCCTTCAGTCAATTGATATTGATAGCACCAAAATTGTATGTCTATCTGACAAATGACAACGGGAAAGAAAGCATCTTATCAATTGGTGGAAATGACATAAAATAAATGAATGGCAACATCTTATGAGCTATGACAACTCTTATAGATGTACAAATAACTCCTCATCCTGGTTTAAACCTAGCGGGGTGAGAGATCGGTTATCAAGTATATGTCTGGATTCTAGTTGACGCAATTTATTTTCTCTGTCACCACCACGTTCTGATTTTAGTACCTGATCAATTACATAGAATGTCATGAGTTCCCACTTGCTATCATATTTCTGTTCCATATGTCTCGCTGTTGCATAGCTCCTATCTATATTGATAGTTGCTCGAATATGTTCTAAAATTCGCTTTTTAGTCTCACATATGGTACTGCCAACATATTTCAACCCACAAGGACATTCAATCACATATACTGTGAATCGACTTTTACAGTTCAAGTGCTTACGTATCACTCTCTCCATGCCAGTATTTGTTGAGTACTCTTTCTTATTCACCCCAATTTTACATGCCTTACAGCTGCTGCACTTCCAAAAGCCAGTTTTCTGTAACCAGTTTGCTTTTGTAGTTTGGAAATGGCTGTGTGTTAATTTATCCCTTAAGTTTGCTGTTCTTCTGAAAGTCATTAATGGGTATTGTCCCATGATTTCCCCCACTATTGGGTCCATTTGTAAAATTGCCCAATGGTTTTCCAAGATTTTACGAACTTGTGTAGCACTCTGTGAGTATGTTGTTATGAACCTCAGCTGTTGTTGTTCAGAACGCGGTGGTGACAGAGAAAAGAAATTGCGTCAACTAGAATCCAGACATATACTTGATATCCGATCTCTCACCCCGCTAGGTTTAAACCAGGATGAGGAGTTATTTGTACACCTATAAGAGTTGTCATAGCTCATAAGATGTTGCCATTCATTTATTTTATGTCATTTCCACCAATTGATAAGATGCTTTCTTTCCCGTTGTCATTTGTCAGATAGACATACAATTTTGGTGCTATCAATATAAATTGACTGAAGGAATAATACCCAAACATTAATTTTCTTCCATCAGAGGTGCAGGATTTAGCGAGGGCCTTGTTTAAAAGAAACTTTGGGGATTGTGCTATTGTAGGTAACATGCAATACATGAATATGAATCCAATGTGAATATAAATTAAAAACTAATGAGGGCCCCTATATTTTGTTAACACACCTCAGAAATTGTTTTGAAGTCTCCATTAGTCGCTGAAACAAGATTTTATGACATATATTTAAAAATAATTTGATTTAATGAAATGCTATAAACTACATATACCAGAATGCAATGTGGAACTCAGTGAAAAACACCTTGGATTGTAGTCAAAACACTGTTACAATTTGGTAAATATGTATATAGAAAAACGTTTAATTTTTCTTTGTTAAAGTATATATATTTAGTGATGTTATGGAGTAACTCTTGATAAGTGGTGTAACTTGAGTATTTTTTCTGTTACTTTGGAGTACTTTATTTTAAGCGCCGAAATTAGCACACAGGAAACACCTGTGAACAAGGTCTGGTGAGACCGAAACGCGTCAGGGGATTCCTGTTTGTTTGTTTATGATCTCACTAATGTATTAAAAGTTAAGGTATTTTTGGCACAACGACAGAGTGCGGTTTTCTCTTGCTAAAACAGAAAGAGAATCTTGTTTTTTGAAAATATGGTTGTCCTGCCTCAAACCAGCACCACCGGAGAATTAAGTGCGCCGTAACACGCAGATCAGGACATCTTTTCTTTCATATATATATATATATATATATCTATCTATATATATATATATATATATATATATATATATATATATATCTCCCTGCATGCTGATGGTGCACGTTAAGACACCAGCGCCTTTTAAATGCCACCCAAACCTCCCCTATTTAGAGAGAAAGACAGTACTCCAAGGCCCAAAAGAGTCAACTACTTATTGTATTAGGCACCTCCGGACAGAATGTGTTTCGTCTGTCAAGCAGCTTTTGTCAAGCTGAAAAGGTGCCATTTTGTAAATATATTTATCCTCTCCACGTGATACAAATGAAATAAACAAACAAAACACTTTAAAATTCTAGTTCTGCATATGTTGTCAATTGCGTCACCAGAATTGTTTACTACTACTAATGCAATGAGTGTTTAATCTTTATTCGGATTCAGAAAAAAAACCATAAAAACCCAAACAAAATAAAAGCAATATACATATAAATGTAAATAGTAATTCACTAAACATAGAATCACACTCATCATCAATAGATATAGAGCAAATACAATCAGATATTAAGATTACATTTAAACATTGCATCCACAGTTAATACACACCAATCAGTAGATACACCTGGTGGAGCTTAGTCACATTTCAAACAGACCGACATAATCTGCATCTAACTCTCCAAGCATTCATAAAGTATCCAGACAAGGCAAAAACTAGCCAACTTCTGGTATCACTTTTGAGGATCCGCATAGTGAACCTCAACTACTTAGTATCAATGGCTCGGCAGATTAGTAGCAACTAAGCCCTCCTGATGTCTGTGGAATAGGGACAGAAAAATATATAAAATGCTCTTCGGTGACAAGACAAAGTGGACACACTGGGTAAATACTTGACCTATTCCGGCCAATACAGAACCTGTTAAGTGGCAGGATACTGTACCTAAATTTAAGATACAAGGATTTCGCTTGGGGGGTGGGAGAGATCAATCATACTCATGAAATCCTCATAGTGCATTAAAACTTTAATTTCCAAAAATCTATCAGTCAAACTCCCCATGCTGGCCTTGGGCAACCATGAATTACATACTTAGGGCCAATATCTTTTCTTTCAAAAACAACATAGACTTTTTGCTGATGCTAAGTGGACTAGTCCACAAATTACCCATACCCAGTGTATTTAATAACGATTTCAAATATCTCAACCAAGGGATACTATCACTATGATTGAACTCCAGGATTTCAGTCAGTGACTCTTGCAGCAGGAGTGGCGTTTTGTTAGCCCAGACTCGCATTCAGTACGCCAAAGGTCTCAAAGCTACAACATGGGCAATATAAGGCAAATCAAGATACAGCCATAAGGGAGTAAAGGGTGTAATCTGGGGTAAACCCACAACCGACCTCATAAAGCTATTCTCAGCTCTTTCCAACACTTCCAAAGCTCAGCACAGTTAGCGCTGCTAACCACTTTTGCCCAGTACATTTCAACAATGGTACTAACTGATCTAAAACTGCATGTTTTCCATCTTCTTTATAAAGCAAAAAGTAGTTTGTTGAAGAGAATGCTAATTTGTGGCAAGCTGCGGAGTCCATGCTAAAAATTAGCAAACCTTACCCCTAAATAATCAAACTCTTTGACTTGCTCTAGCTACGTACCATCCAGCTTACCTCACCATTAAATGATCTATGGGGATTGAATACCATAAACCTTGTTTTGTTAATATTTATCACTAATCCCAAGTCAGTGCATGTATCAGAAAATCTATTTAAAAGATTCTGGAGTCCCTCCGGTGTCCTTGATACCAATAAGGTATCATCAGCGAACAGAAACTATGCTACTGGGTTACCAGTTATCTTGTATTACAACCAACCAAGGACTCTATTAGCCCATTAATATACACAGTGAAAAGAGTTGGGCCAATACACACCCTTGCCTAACTCCCCTGTCCACTTTGATACGTTCAGTGAGCTCCCCGTTTCTGTCCTCATATGATTTGCGCATAATTCATATGGTGCAGACTTATGATAACTTGCATAAGGTAATTTGGGACGCCCAACTGATCCAATGTCTCCCACGATATCCATCCCGGGATAAGATCGAAGGCAGCCCGTAGATCCACAAAGACCACATACACATGCTCTCTTTTAATCAAAACATATGTCCATATTATAAACAGGAATCTGAACAACTGATCTATAGTGACAGAATGTTCTCTAAATCCTGCCTGAAGGGGTAAAAGAATGTTATTCTTTTCTATCTGGACTGATAACCTATCTAGCACATGTCTACAGAACTATTTTTGAGTGACATCCATAAGGCTTATAGGCCTGTAATTGGCGGGATCGAATTTATCACCCATTTTGTGTACTGGAACCACTTCTGCTCCAAGCCATGTATCTGGGATTTGTGAGCCTTCCAGAATGGTGTTAAAGCATTTATTCAGACTAACACACTCTTTCAGAGAGGTACAAATCACTTGGAATTTTATCTAGGACTGGAGTCTTACCACTCTGTAGAGTTAGAAGGGCCCAGGAGTGTCCTCAAGACTGAAGGCAACCTATTCTAAGTCAGATATCCCCAGGGTCCAGAAGGCACCTTGGCCTAAAGTCCCAATCATACCCTTGCTCACTTGATTTTGATCAGCATATAAGGAAGTAAAGTGCCTTTCCCATACCAGCGGTTGTCTTCAATAACCTGCCTCCAGGTACCTTTGGTCACAAAATGCCAAAACAATTTGCCTTCCTTCTTATTAGCCACTTGCAATAATTCCCTCCACTGGGGATTTTCCCAATCCCTCCTGACCATCCTTTTAGCTTTTGCATAAAATGTTCTTTTATAGGGAACCAATATTCTGCACACAGATTTCAATGTTGTCATCATTTTTCCTTTCTGGTGTCCTTGCAGCAGTCATTATACCATTCATTTTTATTTTTATCCAAATAAATGCCCTTCCCCTTACCTTCTGGTATTTGATAAAAAAAGAATGCTTGGTGTTTCCCAGCAGTTAACAAAAAGTAGATACATTATGGTGTATATCTACTCCGCAATTCCTTAACTCAGTGAGAGCAATTACCACTTTCCCATAGATACGAGCCATGACCTCTACACTACTCTCAATTGCGGGCCATTCAACCCTACTCCTATTGTTGGTGGTGACAATGGGGTGGGCTGTTGCTATCATCAAAGAAGCTCCAGAAATGGCCTGCAAATAATCCAAGTCAAGTTCTACAACCAAGACGTTATGGTCACTGTCTGTTTTATCAATAATGACCATATCACTCATACTTCCAAGAAGGGGGGTCTAATAAAATATAATCAATTTGTTAGCAACAATTCATCCTCTTAAATGTGTGCTTGAGCTGCCTATCTGAATTAGAACGTCCATTACAAGCATGCATGCCATGCTTAAGTGTTACCAGGGAGACCTGCAAGGCAACTTAGATTGTCTAGCCGGACTGGCAACCCCCAATCCAGGGATGCCCCACACCTGATCATCTTCCTCTTTGGCCATAGCCATGAACTCTGAATGGCTATTAGGTAGTATTAAAATCTCCTACCACCAAGAGAAGATTATGGGCCTTAGTTCTATCCAGTAGATCATCCAAAGCTGTTATTGGTGGTGATTCCTGATGCTGTGAAACAAATCTATTATAGACATTAACCACCAGCGCTGACTTTACCTTCCACACTTCATATAGTTCAACTTCCAGTATGTCTAGAGTTAGCATCCAATCTTTTTAATGTGCCCTGTAAGTTGTTAACCCATATAATAAGGCCTCCAGCAGGCTGTTTCTCTTTGGAGAGGGGGTTGCTTCAATACCATTACTAGCAACAAACTATAATAAACCAGATCCGTCAACCATGTCTCTTGAAAAATACAAACATCAAAACCATCTATGAGGCTTACCTGGCTCTCACAATCTAACATGGGCTTAATGCCTGCCAAGTTCCAAGAGATAATTTTTAGTTTCTTAGAAGCTAGAGGCAAAAAGGGTTGAACAATACGACTCTGATAGTCCCTCAAATCATTTCCTGATCCTAACATACCACTTTCACTAGCCCTATTATTGATTGAAGAATTGGCTTTACTAAACTGAATACACTCCACCCCAATCACACGTTCATCCTGATGTTGTGCTATTTCCCTATCATTTACCCCATTAATAAATATCCGACTGTGTTGGCGTCAATCCAAATCGTCCAAGGTGGCAAGGGCTCTAATGAATTAAAAGTGGGAACTGTAGGGTGTAAGGTATTCTCGAGTTGCAAATATATGGTGTGCACTCAGGTTGTAGTTGAAGAAAGGGTGTCAACCTAATCCCCTTATTAGGTGGCAAACTTTCATTTGCCTCAAACCTCCCAGGACCATTGGATCACATGCTGTCTTGGCAGCTGTGCCACCCTGTATAGAGTCAGTAATTGGCTTAGCAGTATTATCTGAATGCCTCAAAATATTCCTAGGTGGAGCGGCCTTGCCTATGATATTCCCTCCCACTGGCGGAAACACAGCTGGAATTTGGCCTCAATTTTCCCCAGGCGTACAGAAATAAATTCAAACTGTTCCATCAGAAATGTTTTTAGGTCCTCACTCAGAGGCATATTTATTTTATGTGTTTTTTTTTATTATGCCTGCAGCTTGCAGATCAGTTCCTGTCTGCCAAAGTGAGTAGGAGCCAACAAATGGATGTACATGGCCGCTTAGGTTTTGCATCCAGGTCCGGCTTCTTCAGTTTTCAAGTTAAGGCCTTCTTTTCTCCTCTATCACAGCACTCTATATCAGATCCCCCCTTCACCAGAAGTTAGTACATTGGTAGTGTTGGTGCTAGTTAAAGTAGAACAACTAGTGTGGCTAGAAGTATGCTCCATTGCTCCATTACATGCACACATTGATTTGTATGATCCTCATTATCACAAATGCAGCCCCAATGAGCAGGCTATAATTGCATTGAAATTCTTCACAACATAAGAATAACGTATACTTTCAATGTCACAAAGTTACTAAAATACTTGAAAACACAATCAAGAAAATGCCAGCAACTTATGTCACCCAAGATGATATATGGCTATGATATAAGTGACGTTATAGTTAGCATTAATTGGTATAAAAAAAAAATCTTAGCAATTCACTGAAAAAAAACAAGTTAAATAAATTTACATTGTAGTAAGTGAAAATGTTAGTTAAAATGTAATATTTTAAACAAAAAAGCCACTGAAATTCACGTTACAGATAATTGAAGAAACTATAACTTGCAACCCTGCCATGCGAAGTGTTGTCATTAGTGATGTAATTTCAATGTCATCAGTGATATTATCAATTATATCATAGAACATTTCATGAGTGATGTAATATGTAAGGTTATAAACAGTGCATGTCGACGGTGAGAGTTAATATTCCTTAATTTAAATATAGCTGGTGCAATTAGTGTTTTAGTTCAAAATGTTATGATTTAACTGACATTTTTCCCTAACTTTAATATCACATTAACCTCTGGTTTTCTCAGTGTATCTCGAATAATTTTTTGGGGAATATAAAGAAAGATATTATACCATACATAAATATTACATCACTTTAACCTTTGTTTTTTGTCCAAGTTTTTTTTTTTCTTTCAACATGAAAGATTTTATTACTACATGTAACTATGCCAACCCCTGCCGCACAATGCCTTTGGCAGTGCATGGCATTGAGCTCGTCATAAGGCCTGGCATGCGGCCAGCTCCTGCACCCAACCCCCACAAGCTAAACTCCTGCTGCGCATGGTCCTTTTTTTCTTTTTAAATATTTTCTTGATCCTGTGTGACTCTCGCAAGAGTCTCTTAGGAGACACCAGATCCGCCTAAGCTCCTGTGAGATTCTTTCTGTAGCACAGAGGGCTGCACTGGCTACCAAGAGATGCCCGAGTGATGGCAGCGCTCTAAAAAACTTTTTTTCCAGATTTGACCCTCCGCCCTCATGTACCTCTTTTGCAAGGACTATCCCTGCTTGGCCCCCTTACACCTAAATGATTTTTTAAATTTCAGGACACGGGGACTGAGTATCTGGGTCCTGTAACGGCGGCAGCAACATTTCTGTTTGTGTTGTAGCCAGCCAATCAGAGGGAGTGCTTTTGCGGGACTCAAGAGAGCCTCTTAGTCCTGTGAGATGCCCAACGGAAAAAAAGGCTCTTGTGACCAGTCAGATTGCTTCATTATTTTAAGTTGCACACCCGCTGGAATCTCACAACACCCTTGTGTACCCAACCATTCAGATATTTATACATTTTAAACCTTAATTCCTCAAAAGCTACTGAACAGGTTTACACCAAATCACAAATAGCAAGCTTTCTGGGTAAAGATCTAACTCTCTGACAAATGTGGTTCAATTCCGTTCAGCCAGTTTGGCTGTAGTGCCATCTTAAATTCCCTAAGGAAATTGCATGAGTAAACTGCGTTTTGGAACCCGCTCTTTTTCTTGGCCCCTGTATGACAGATTATCCCCTAAACTTTCCAGGAAGGGGCTGAGCTGGATCAACTTTTTTTTTTAAAGTTTACTCAAGATTTGTCAAATGGTGCCAAAGTTATGAGCAGAACAAGTTGCTGCCTGTCAATCAAATCGCTTGGCTATGCCCAGCTATCTATATTTTCTTAACCTAAATGAAAAACTACTTCTTATTTTTTTTTTTTTTCGTAGTTGAGTTACACATGCTCGCAGTAAGTCAGTATGAGATAATACTATGCAGTAATACTAAACAAAGTGTAGAGCAACATAGCAGAAACATTTCAATCAAGAGCAAGAAAACAGAAAATCATACATCAGCAAGAAAGCTGGCCCAAATATGTTTAAGGTGCAGATAGCCCTTAATAGCTTTAGGTCTGAGTACAGCTGCTCAAGTTCAAAAATCTGACAGAACATAAACCACCAGTCAGAAACGGAAGGACATCTAGGATCAATAGAAGCTTTGTTGATGGATAGCTGCACAGTGACAATCGTTGATACATTTCTGGGGTTTATAACATGTTTATGAGCCAATATAATATCTTTAGCAGACAGGTGTATATCTTACCCCAAATGAAAAGAAAGATGCAATTCCAGCTCAGAAAGCTTTTAAACGGTGGCAGCCAACGAACATATGAACAATATCAGCGGAATCAACTGTTTGTATCACTAGATGTGTACATTATGCCCAAGCATCTCTTTATATACTCTGTTTTTGTGCTTACTTGCTTATTGGACTCACAGTAAGGCTATGTTTTACAATGCAAAACTCTAGTAAAATTATTATTTTTTTTTAAACGTGCTGCACTTAGGACAGCTGGTCTTATTATTAGAATGATTCCCAGACCATTTACAGATTTTTTCCAGTGCATAATAAAACATATATGCTTTTGAACGGCTGAGATTTGAGGCCAGCTTAAAAAAAACAAGTGGTTGATCATGTCAAAGGCATTAGCAATCTCATCTGCTGAGATGGGCAAGTTACGTATCTTCGGTAACGCCTTACCTGGTAGAGACAATGTTTATTTGCAGATTTCTTATCTTAGAAATTCCCCAGGTGTCAGTCTGGAGCTGGAGATTCTTCTCGAGTAGTACCTCTGCGTGTCGTTAGTTGACCTTCATTGTCGGCGCCGAAAATGACATCACAGGTCCTGTTTAGGTGCCACTCTGGCACTCTGACATGCCATTCTTTTCACGACTTTCCACACCAGAAGCGCAGAGCCATGAAGAATAATGACCACTGGTGCATCAACACTGGGAGTCCCTGACCCTAGAAATCAGTTTGCAGAAAGGGAAGGATGGGTGGGTCAGTAAGGAATCTGCATCCAGATACTGTCTCTACCAGACAAGGAGTTACCAAAGGTAAGTAACTTGTCCATCTGATAAAGACATCTAGTTGTCGATTCCTTTTCTTTGAATAGAAACTCATGCAATACCATCCCCAGAGATGAGTCCGCAAACTAGGATCACAGCAGAAAGTCCTGCAGGACCGAACAGGCAAAGTGACCATCCCTTCGAACCGGACTGTCCAGGCAGTAGTGTTTGGTAAACGTTTGCATAGATGCCCACGTTGCCGTCTGACAGATGTCCAGGACTGGAACTCCGTGTGCTAATGCAGTGGATGCAGCTTCAGCTCTGGTAGAATGAGTACGCAAACACTCAGGGGGTTGCTTCTTAGGAGTGTGTAGCACATTTTAATGCAGATTATGACCCATCTGGAGATGGTTCTCTTCTGCACTGCCCGACCTTTCTTAGCACCCACATCACCAACAAAAATTTGATCACCTACTCTGAACTCTTTGGTACGATCAAGGTAGAATGCCAATGCTCTTTTTGGGTCCTGGTGGTGGACTCTCTTCTCTTCCTTAGAAGGATGCACGGGTGCATAAGAAGTAGGCAAGGTGATGGATTGCCCTAGATGGAAGGGCGTGATCACTTTCGGCAAAAAGGAGGCCAGAGTGCAAAACATCACTTTGTCAGGATAGGTGGAAAGGTAGGGCAGCTTAGATGACAATGCCTGCAGCTCATTCACCCTGCAGGCAGATGTGATGGCCACATGGAAGGCTGTTTTTAAAAGTGAGAAACGTAAGAGGAAAATTGTGGAGAGGCTCGAGAGGAGTGCACATCAGAAACGTCAAAACCAAATTCAAGTCCCATTGGGGCAGAAGGCATGGAGACGGAAGAAACGTACGAGTAAAGCCTTTAAGGAACCTATTTAAAGTAGATTTAAATAAAGAAGGTTGATTAGGCAACCGTAAAAACGCAGAGGCTGCAGACAAATAAATTTTGAGAATGCCCGTAGCAGAGCCCTACTGGGCCAAAGAAAGTATAAACAATAGAACCTCAGAGCGAGGGGCAGAAACAGGGTCAACAGACTTGTCTGTGCACCATGCCACAACTTTCTTCCTACAACAGGCGTATACCATTTTGGTGGAGGGATGCCTGGCTGCCAAGATTACATTACAGACTTTGGGCAGAAGGTCAAAAGCTGTCAACTGTGGCTGCTTAATCTCCACACAAGAAGGCCGAGAGTGGACAGGTTAGGGTGGAGAATCCTCCTGTGCTACTGAAACAGAAGATCCTCCCGAAGGGGCAGACTGATCAGAAGATCGAAAGCCATGTTCAGTAGCTCTGGATACCAGATCCTTTGTGCCCAGTCCAGAGCCACAAGGATTACACCGGCCCAGTCGTTCTTGATCTTCTTGAGAACTCTGGGCAGAAGTGGTATGGGTGGAAAGGCATACAGCAGGTCTGAGTTCGACTTGAGCCGAAAAGCGTTGCCAAGCAATTGCTGCCTTGGAAACTCCAATGTGCAATACTGCCGATATAGCGCGTCCTTTGCAGATGTGAACAGATCTAATCAAGGCTCTCCCATCTGCTGAAAGAGACCATGCGCCACCTCAGGACGGAGACGCCATTCATGATCAACTAAGCATTGATGGCTGAGTTTGTCCGGTCTGATGTTCAAAGAGCTACCAGATGTGGTACCAGCCACATCCAGAGCAGCAGAGCCTCCTGAGAAAGGGTCTACGACCCCACGATGCCCTGCTTGTTTCAGTACTACACAGCGGTGGTGTTGTCTGTGAACACCTGCACTACCTTCCCCTTGATAGAGTGAATAAATGCTTTAAACGCTAGCCTGATCGTCCGGAGCTCCAATTGGCTGATGTGGAGTCAGGACTCTGCGGAAGACCAGATGCCTCTGATCTCCGCCTCTCCAAGACGGCTAACCCATCCCTGGAGTGACGCATCTGTCATGACTGTCAGATCTGGTTGGGGAAGGGAGAGGGATCTGCCTCTGGCCCAATCGCAGTTCATTTTCTTGTGTAGTTCCTTCAGAGATCTAGACCATATTGGAGAGATTACCCTGATGCTGCGCCCACTGGAACTTCAGGTCACACTGCAGAGCCTGCATATGCCATCTGGCATGCGTCACCAACATGATGGAGGAGGTCATGAGGCCAAGCAGCCTCAGAGTCATGCTCACGAAATTCAGTAAAGAGGCTAAAACATCGTTAGCATAGCCCAAATATCCTGGACTCTCTGCTCAGGAGGATAAGCCCAAAACTGCACTGTGTCCAAAACAGCTCCGATGAATGGAAGCGTCTGAGAGGGAGTCACATGTGACTTCTGCACATTGATAGTGAACCCCAGCGAATGCAGGACGTCCGCCATCGTCTGGAGGGGGGAGAAGATAGCCTTGGATGAGCCCGCCTTCAACAGCCAGTCTTTGAGATAGGGAAAAGACTAAAACCCCTGATCTGCGCTGGATGGGCTGCGACCGCTGTAATCACCTTGGTAAACACCCATGGGGTACTGGTAAGGCCAAAGGGGAGTATGGTGAACTAGAAGTGCTTGTGGCCTACCGTGAACCGCAAGTAACATCTGTGGGCAGGCAGGACTGGAATGTTGAAGTAAGTGTTCTGCAAGTCCAACGCTCCCTTCCAGTCTCCTGTCCAGGGCAGATAGAACCTGAGCCAGAGAGAGCATTTTGAACTTCTCCTTTTTGAGGAAGAGATTGAGGGATCAAAGGTCTAGGATAGGGTGCAGGCCCTTATCCTTTTTGAGCACCAGAAAGTAGTTGGAATAACAACCCCAACCTACTTTGGGCACAGGGACTCTCTCTATGGATCCCTTGGCCAAGAGATCCATAACCTCCTCACAGAGAAGTGCCAAGTGATCCTTTGTCGTTCGATCGTAGGATGGTGGCATGGAAGGAGGGGTAGCCTCAAAGGGGAGGGAGTAGCCCCTTTGGACTATCTGCAAAACACACCTGTCTCATGTGATGGATTGAAAGTGGAGCTTCCCTCCGGCTGGCCCCTTGTGTGGAAGATTCAGACTAGGAAGGTTTGGAGGTGGGGAGGTTTGCACTGGCCAGACCAGTCCACAAGGGATCGTGAACTTTGCTGCGTCTCTCCCATCAGCAATTGCTTGGGGAAGTACAGCCTGGGCCTCCTCCGGGACCTTTGGCAGCACTTGCGTGACTATATCCCACAGCGTGTGGGAATAACGCACCAAAAGCCATGCATTGTTCACAGACCACATTGCCAGAAACATCTTCTGCCCGTGTATCCAGCCTCTTGGATTCCCCATCCAGGGGTGCGGAAGGAAACGTGCCCTAGGAAATAGAGGCTTGGATACCCAAGCTCTCAGGGGTGGGGTGTTTCATCAGGAAACCTGGATCACCCGGGTCAGGGCAATGGCAGTGGGCAATTGTGCTGTTCACAGGAGCCCCCGTGCTGGGTTTGGACCAGGTACCCAGCAGGACATTTGTACAGGCTTCATTAAAGGGAAGCAGGGGTTCAGAGGATGAAGCCCCAGGCTGGAGCACCTGTCAGGAGGTTAGGGCCAGATGTAGCAAAATCCGATTTTGCGACTTGCAAATTGCGAGTCTGAGCGACTCGCAATTTGCAAGTCGCAAAATCGGATGCAGAATGGTGTCTCAGACATCTTCTGCGACTCGCTATGGGGTTGCAAAGACCCACCTCTTCAATATTCATGAGGTGGGTCGCATTTTGCGACCCCATAGCAAGTCCCTGCACTCACAGGGTTGGTGGCCTGCTGTAGTCAGCAGACCTCCATGTCTGTGACTGCTTTTTAAATAAAGCAGTTTTTTTTTTTCATTTTGCAGCCCGTTTTCCTTAAAGGAAAACGAGTTGCAAAATGAAAAAAAAAAAAATGAAACCATTTGGTTTCCTTTTTTTCCAGAGTAGGCAGTGGTCCAAAAATATTTTTGTCGACATTCACAAAGGGGACCCCTTCCCTTTTGCGAATGAGTTACCACCAGTGTGACACTGGTGGTAACTGCGAGTTGGTTTGCGACCGCATTCGCGGTCACAAAGCAACTCTGAATTGCGATGCGAGTCGCAAATAGGAAGGGAACACCCCTTCTTTGCGAGTCGCATTCCAATTTGGGAATGAGCATCGCGGGAGACCGTTTGCATGGCGCAAACTGCGTTTTTCACAGTTTGCGCCATGCAAACGGCGTGCTACACTTGGCCCTTAGTCCTGACTGCCACTGAAGGCAGCTTGAAGTCCAGGAACTCAGCTGCTCTCTGCACCACCATTGAATATCAAGCTTCCGCCTCCGTAGCCATGGTAGGGGGAGAAAGCATGCCAGTATCTGGTGAGGTATCTAGACCACTGGCTTCACTCAGCTCAGTATGCCAGTCCATGGTGTATTGGAGCTGGTACTCCAAAGGGTGCAGCAAACCCTCCCACTACTCACCATAACCTGGCCTATAGAAATAGGGCTCAGGATCAGACATAAGGGGCAAGGTCCCTGTCCGCACTGGAGTTGGCATCGTACGATGCACATCTGGCTCCGTGTCAGCAATGAGGATGGATTCAACACCACCAGAGGACAAGGGTGAAGCCGGGAGCATCAGTGTCAAGACTGGCACCAAGGAAGGTCGAGGTGGAACGACCAATGCCGGTCCGGGTCCAGAAATGGATCCTTGGGTGTACCTCAAAGCCAAGGTCAAAACCGCTGTTGGCGCAGAACTGAAGGGGCCCCTTCTGACTCTGTGTGACCCTTAGCGCTCCAGCAGAATAGGGCTGCCCAAAAATGAGGTGCATGGCCTCCTAAAACTCTCAGAGTTGGGCAGGGGTCACTCCGGCTCCTGGAAACTCAGGAAGGCGCTGAGTCAGCCCAGACACAGGCTCCACAGACTGAGGCCTACATCGACAACGCTCCCGTTCCCTCGTCTCATCGGCCGACGGATGGGGTGAAGTCGAAGAATGTTTGGTCTTCTTTGACTTTTTCTTGTGCCTCAACTTACCTGACCATCCCAAGGGCTTAAAGTGCGACGACAATGAAGGGGGGCTCCACGACCGATCCCAAGACCTTCCTCTCAACCGAGATCGGGACTTACACGGAGTTGATCGCCTGGCTGCCATTAGCTTTAGGGACCACTTCCTCAAAGCCTTTGGATGTGTGGCCTAGCACTCAGAGCACATCTCCGAGTCATGGTCATACTCTAAACACCAAAGGCAGACAAGGCGCGAATCCACCATGGACATTGCCCGATGACATGACTTGCACAGCTTGAATCCGGTCTTGCGTGAAGATATCCTTGAAGCACCAGGAGTGTATTACGCTCAAAACTCTTCATCAAAAAGTAAAAAAAAGACCAGTCAAAAAGTGACTGAGAGGTAGCTCTTTCTTCAGATCAGTGCTGGCTGGCGCGGAAAGAAAAGAATGGACGTCAGAGCATCAGGGGGCACCTATCTAGGACCGGCGATGTCATTTTCGGCACAGACTACGACGGATGTGGAACCGAACGACACAGGAGTAGTGCTTGAGAAAAGTCTCCGGATCCAGACTGACACCTGGGGAAATCCTAAGGTAAGAAATCTGCGACTAGATGGTTCTATCAGATAGTCTCTTCAAGCCTCCCGCTCCACTTTGCCACATGGGCGGTCATCCTTCCTATAGGTATACATAATGTTATAAAATGTTCTAATTGCCAGCGGTAGTAAAAACACTTCAAGACTTCTGAGCCCTACCCACCAGCTAAATAAAGCGGATTACGAAAGAAATAGTCCTGAATCTGTAAATATTTAAAAAAGGATTGTTGTGGAAGACTATAAGTATGAAGACCAGAAAAAGTGTGTGTCAGAGCTGACCCACAGTTTTTAAGCCTAGTTTGAACCAGTGCTTAACTACTGCGTCGTGAAATATGGGCGGAATGGTAGGATTATCCCACAATGACATAAATGAATGTATAGATGGCACAGCATACTTAACACAGATTTACCCCCAAATATGGTAACGGACGTGTTTGAAGTAATTCAGATTGGACAATCTGCTGAGAAAAAGCCTCAAATCAGATCCCAAAGCCATTTAATAGTATGAGAGAATCAGTGTCCTGAGCCGTGAGCAAGTTCTGGATATGTAGACCGAAAGCAGCCCAGAAATACATCTAAAAATCAGGAAGTTGAAAGCCGTCAAGCTCTCTTGTAGCTCCAGATAAAGCTGCTGACAGCCCCCTCAAGAAGCTTAAAAAAAATGAACCTGGGAATTGCAGCGGAATCAACCAGAAAAGATAAAGACATTTGGGGAGGATGTTCATCTTAACAATGTTACACCAACCTATCAAACTAATTGGAAGATGATTCCATGACCTCATTTTGGTGCTAACTCGCAGTAAAAAGGACTCATGATTCAAATCAACATGATCCTCTTTAACAGAGATTTTAACTCCAAGGTAGGTGGCTACTGGAGTGGTTCCAAGAATTTTTAAGAAATTAAATTTGTAACCAGAAACAGCCTCAAACCTACGTGACTCTGCTGAGATTTGACCAATAGCTTCAAGGGAGCCAGATGAGTATACTGCAACAGGTAGGGTTCAATAAAAAGGGCAAACAATAACGAAGATAACGGACAACCTGGCGTGTGCCCCTATAATTACAAAATGGTGGTGAGCTATAATGAGGATTAATCTAGTTATAGGATTCTAGTATAATGAACTAACCCGGCAATGAAACTGACGACCGATGCCAACTGCTGGCATAACTTACTAATAGAAAGCTCATGAGACCCGATCAAAGGCCTTCTCTGCATCCAGTAATTTCATACCCACCCTACCGCCGGTTGTACTAGCCACAGCAAACACAGCAATAGCAGCATTCATATGACTGGTGGTATCTCTACCAGGCACAAAGCTGTGCTGTTGCAGCGAGACAATGTACTGGACTAGAGGAGTCAATCTGACAGCAAGAACTTTAGCAAAACTTTTGGCATCTGAATTATTCAAGGAGGTAGGCTGGTATGATGCCCTCAACGCAGGAATTCAAGGAATCTGGAGCTTCACCCCCTCACCATCAATGTGTTACAACAGACTCATAAATAGGAGTAGTGTTTCACTTAATTTTTATAGGACTCCAGTGAAATAATCTCCTCCCCTGATAACTTTCCGAGGGTAGGGATTTGATCACAAGCTCAAGTTCTTGGACAGTAATATCTCCCTCCAAGTGTAACAGCTGATGCTGCTCAAGACGAGGCAGGCTGGCCCTGGGTATATATTCATGATTCAAAGGCAGTGTAGTTGGTGCTGTATGACCATAGATATATTTATAAAAGTTGCTTAACTACCTACCAATAGCTTGTGTGCCAAAGCGCAATGTGCCATTGTTATCCTTAACACATTCAATACCATTCCTGTACCTTGTTTCGGCAATCCAGTTGCTGATACTCACCCAATATTTTCCTCATATTTATATTGAGCAGCCTTATTATTGTGGTACTTTACTGCCACCTTCTTCCACAGGTGTCTGTCCAGTGTGCATCGAAGATCCACCAGCTCAAGATAGATTAAATGCTCACCCAGATTTTTATTCCTGACAGCTTGGGCATGCTGAAATTCTACCTCCAACAATCAGCAGCGAAGCTTAGAGGCTATATCTCTCTCATGCTTGAATGCTTCCAGGAGAAGCTAGAGAGTCACCCCCGGACATAAGCCTTCATTGTGTCCCATACAACATGGTGCGGTGCACAGTCCTGATTAACCACTATAAAATCCCTCAACTGACCAGTCATACATGTTCTATAGGTAATGTAGAAGAGGAGTCAGCACAGGAAGGTATAGCGGCACCCTTCTTTGATAATGCCAGGTAGATGCACTGTTAGTAAGACTGGTTTATGATCTGAAGTAAACTTAAGGCACACTTCATGTTAACAAATTGAATCAGTTGTTGGGTGTGGAAAAGTGCCCCTTTTTAACACGGTCACCTCAACGTTTTGCCTTGTATTTGATGCAATTTTGACTGAAAGTGCACTGGGTTGCTGCTAACGAGGTCCCCAGTGCCAGATCTCTTTCCCTAAAACTGTGCAATTGTTCCCTAATTTGCAATACCAATGGCCCCCTGGTAAGTCCCTAGTAAATGGTTCCCCGGGTACCTAGCGCATGGGCACTGAAGAGGGTCCTCAAGGGCTGCAGCATGTATTCTGCCACCCTCAGGGACACCTCACCTAGCACATGCAGACTGCCATTACAGGCTGCATGTCTTGGTGCGGCTAAAAGTGAAAACACGACATGGCACACAGCCTGTGTGCCATGTCTCCGAACACTGGCTGCGATATATGTAAGTCGTCTTTTAAAAGCAGGCCTTACAGCCCTAAGGCAGGGTGCATTATATTACATTTGAGGACATACCAGCACGAGCAGATATGACCCTGCTATGTCTTTGTCGATTCTTAGAGACAGTGAGTGAACAGGGAAGCCATTTTAAGTACATGTACTAGACACTGGTCACTATGAGTTCTCCAGCTACATGATGGCTTTTTAGAAAATAAGGATGCCAGCAATGGATTTATTAATACATGCCCTCAGAGGGCACCTTAGAGATGCCCCCTGAACACCTACCAACTGCCAACGTGCAGACTGACTAGTGTTAGCCAGCCTGCCACCACCAAACATGACCCAAAGCCTACTCTGGGGGAGGTGTTTACATATCCCAACCAACAGGATGACCTGCGGGTCTGCATTCCAAGGCAGGGGGTTTCAAAGAAGCCAATCACCCTTGGTATGCAGATCTGGTTTTAATTAAAGAAGAGATGCCAGCCCCCTGCCCCCGGGACCCATTTGGCACCTAGACAGACGAGAAACTTAGTATTCAGAGAGGTGTATCCACCCCTCAGGTTAATTCCGCCCCTAAGGTGCGCTGCTTGATGTGGACACACCATTTAGAAATCTGCCATCTTGGTGTTGGCAGATTTAGGAATTCTGGGACAGGGTTATGTCCACTTCCCACAGGAAGCAATCATATAGGGTATATAGTTTCCTCAGGGGTAAGCAATCCATTGGCTACCAGCCTATGGTTCCCAGAACCACCCCTAAATTTACTTTTTAGGGGACTCCCTTGAACTAGGAAATCTGATTCCTGCTGTTCTGCGAAGAAGAGCACACAAGAGCTGCAAAAGCAAAGACTGAGGAAGAAGCACCTGACCTGGACCCATCCCTACCAGCCTGCCTGCTGTTCCTGTCAAATTGTGCCAAAGTTGTCTTGCCCTGCTGCTGTTGTGCCTTCAAAAGCCTAGAAGGACAATCCACCTTCAACAAAGACCCAGGAACACCTGTGGAGCAGCAGAGCTGCTTCCCTGCATCTTGCAGGCACGCCAAGAGAACTGTGAGGACTCCGGACTGCCAAAAACCTGACACCTAAAAGCACCACTGCACCTGTGCGCACAGCCTGAGTTAAAGTGGACCAACAGTGCCAGAGTGGTCCCCCCCAGCCCTCAAGAGACAAAGTCCATCTTGGACTTGCCCACTATGGACTCACCGATGCTGCCTGCAGCCTCTGGCCGTGGGCCCTCTCAACCACGAGGGCTCCGGTGGAGAAATCCAGATGCCTAAAGACACCTCTGCATCCATCACCAATGGCATGTGGCGAAGAGGATCTGAGGTGTCCCCAAGCATCTGAAAGTTTGAACCCACCTGTTGGTTCCCCCGACTGGATCCCTAGTTCTAAACTGCAGCATCTTTTCAAATGGACCGGTCCCCATGGACTAACATTTGGGAACTGATGCCGTACTACACCTCTTGCCCAATACTCACCTTAAGTCCAGGAGCTTGGTCTTGTAAGTCGCTGTACTATACCTGAATGCAGTACTTGTTTTTCTCTCCATAGGATAACAATGCAGCTATTGAAAAAAGCACTGCTGACTTTTGAAACCTGAAAGTATTTTTCTTGCTGAATGTACTTACCTGATTGTAATGATTCTGGTTCCTAAACGTATATAAAATAAAATACTTATTTTTGTAAATTGGTGTGGATCTCCTTCTTGAGTTGTGTGTCTCATTTATTGACTGTGTGTGTATTTGCAGATGTCTCACACTTCTCTCTGATAAGCGTAACCATAAAAATTTGAATCACCTGTACACTCTTGATTACCCGAAACATGTTGCACACAAACTGTTTGTGTTATATAACAGCCACAAGATTGAAAAACTATTTAGCAAAATATATAAATGTATAATCTTACGTGTTGTGGCTCATCAACTGAGGACATTACATTGTTTACACATAAGGCTTCTAAAAACTTCTGTTTCAGTATTATGTATCGAAACCTAATGGAAATAATGTAAAACGAATGTTAAAAAAAGCCACAAATTACAGAAGAAATGCAATACAAACTTACATTTTAGATAGTATGTTGCAAGCAGAAATCTAAAACCAATTCCTAAATACGAAGCATGCTAACAGATAAAGGGAAAAGTAACTTACCAGAAATCCTGGACCTCAGTCATAGGTATTTTGAATCTTTCTTACAATGTTTATGCAGTCATGGGGTAGGTGCAGATTGATTTATTCCAGGTACTCTCAGAGAGAAGACCCGGCCCACAAAGAAGACTCTTTTCCTGTGTGTAGTGACAGGTGAAGCCGGCCTACTCCAAGGACAATATGAAGTAACCAGAATCACTGTCATCTTGGCCTGGCTCCACTTGAAATCAATTTGGGAATTAAGGTGATCAGAAGAAAATAGGAATTAACTAATGCCAATGACCACTCTATCAAAAGAGCTTTCCCACTGGAGCTCGTCCTTGGAAAAAGAAAATAAAATTCTTCAGGCCTAGACGCTGTGGTGCTGTTTGTTTGCCGGAGACCAGTCCCTCATCGACTGAACCTCTCTTGATAGGACCTTGGATCTACCCAGGAGAGCAGATACTACAATATTCACTGCAGTCAGAAAACTTGTCCCATAATGATTTGCGGGGCATATGTTTTTCAAATCATTTTTTCCCATAACTCAGCTTGTGGTGGTCCTACGACAATGAGACCACCTTCAAACTGTTCGGCACGACACACTCTTTCCAACTAGGACATCTCTGGGTCCCCACCATAGGTTGGGGGGGCACAATAGAATCCCTCCCACCATTCAGTGTCTTTTTAAGCTCTCTCATGGCTGGAACTTTTCTTTTACAGCTCAGAGCAGTTTGTATTTTAAGAGCCTTGTTTGTAATAGTACTGCAGTCGGCCTGAAAATGTGTCATGCACTAAGACCTCTAAGGAGTAACTATATGCTTACATATATTTCTTAGAAATGCTACTTTTATTACAGAGTCCTCTAGGGGCAGTTCTGAGCATTACAATCAAGATACTACAATATTCCCTGCACTCAGAAAATCACCCCATAATGCTTTGCGGGGCACTCCTTTTACAAAACATTTGATTCCATAACTCACTGTGTAGTGGTCCTAGGACATGGGACCGCAATAAAAATGTTCAGAACAACACACTCTTTCTGTCCAGGTCATCTCTGGGTCCCCATCCTAGGTTGGGGGAGGGGGGGGGGGGGGGGGGGGGAGGGGCAAAAAAGTAACCTCTCCCAGCATTCAGTGTCTTTTTAAGCTGTCTCCTGGTTGGAAGTTTTGTTTTACAGGAGTAGTGTGTGTTTTATGGGCCTTGTTTGTAATAGTATTGTAGTAGGCCTGTAAATGTTGAGGCACTAAGCACTCCAGGGGCTACATGTATGGTTAGACTGCTTTCCTTTTTGCCATTCTGTTTTCATGTTGTTCTGCCCTCTACAGACCGACTATATGGTTACATGACCATGTTTCTTACAAATGCTATTTTTAATATACTGTTCTCTAGGGGCTGTTCTGAGCATTACAATCAAGATACTACAATATTTGCTGCATTCAGTTTGCAGGGCATTCTTTTTACAAAACATTTTTGCCCAGGACTCACAGCATGACCTGCTCTTTCTGTCTAGGTCATCTCTAACTCAAGAAAATGTGAGACCTATTGCATTGCAAATGCTTGTTGTCAACTAGGAAGAAGAATTTGAGCATTTGGGGCCATATGTACAAAGCATTTTTTGGTGTCGGAAACGGCCCAATTCACAGAATTCGACAATTTCCCAATGCAAAAATGATTTTGTAAACATTTTGTAAACATATAAAAAGCGAAAATTGTGATTCAGTAATATGGTAGCAATTCAGTACTTGGTAGGAGCGTGCTTCGGATGTCCTTTCTAAATACCGAGCAGTAGTATATATGAATGTTTAGTGACAGAGTGAAACGTTTCCTAGCTATCATAACAGAAAGTTTCAATTCTGTTAAGAACTAAGAGGTGACGATTAGGCTTTACTTTCTTCACTTTATTAAGCCAGCAGCCATAAACTTTAATAAACATTCCAAACCACACTTTCCATGGTACATTGAGAAAAGCAAACAGTTCATCCAATAAGGACCGCGAATGCCTGCACAATGTTCCTTGGAGAGGCTTTACCCTTCTCTTTCTTCCTGTGAACACAGTTGATCTATCGCCAAGTCACTCCTGTTTAGTGGAATCCGTCCCTGATAAAACAGAGTAGTGTGAGGTATTTCCTAAAATACCTTTACTAAGTCATAATGTAACTACTACATTAGACAGTGAGTATAAGAACATCTAAAACAACAGAGTTTAAACATTTTAATCCTGTCAATCTGCAGATTCATCAAGAAATGACTTCCTTATTCTACGATGCATTACACCAAGTGGGTTTAGTACGCAGGCATAAAAGGGTGGGACTAGTCCTCGCCTCAGAGTTCTTAATAGAATTGAAACTTTCTGTTACGATAGCTAGGAAATTGTTCATTCTATGCCAGGATCCGGAGGCGGGGACTAGACTAGTTTAAACCTTTTCCACCACCAGAGCTGCCAGATATGTAACTGGCTTGAAATAAAACCTTTTGAAGGTGGAATCCGAGGACTAATCGGTCTCCTAAAGAAAAGGCCTTGGCCCCTCTGACAGCATGAGCTCCAAACTGGGAGGTGTCAATTTCTGCTTCCTGCATGGCCCATTGGATCCACCTAGCAATGGTATATGAAGATACCGGTTTATGAGGTTTAGTGAGAGCAATGAGCAATTGACCTTCCCCTGGAGGGCACACTTCCTCCATCATAGACTTATTTGCCTGAAGAGTCCGATCTGCACCAAATTTTGGAACATCCAGAAAAGCAGGATATGACACTATCCTTGAATTACATTTTGTTCTTCTAGAAATGTTGAAGGTTACTGCTTCCGAGGGTGAATTATCTACCTGTTAAAACCAGGGCTGTCACATCAGAAACTCTGCTGCAGAATATCAAACCTAAAAAAGTTGCTAGCTTCACAGACAACTGCTTCCTAGACAGAAAGTTATTGGCCATGACTTGAACAGGCAAAGGACCATATTAACATACCACAACTTTAAATAACAGGGCTGAAATGGAGTTGGCTATCTAATTCCCCTCAGAAGCTTACAAACCAGAGGATGTTATCCCACTGGGTGTCCATCTACTGGCATAGGACCCAATACAATGGCCGATCTAAAGGTGGTGATGGATCTATGGGCCATCACATCAGTCTGATGCCCGAGCTGTCAAGTGTTCGACTACTGGGTTCATCACCTTAGTAAAACACTATGGAGCGGAGAATAGACCGAAAGTAAGGGAGGCAAACTCAAATATCTGTTAATCTCCATTGAAATAGTAGGAACCGCCTGTGAGAAGGGAAGATGGACACCGTAAGATAGGCGTCCTTGAGGGAGGTGCAGACGGGCCATCCAATTGTTTACCAGCAACAAGTCCCTGAGAAGGTGAATACCTTACACCTTGAAGTTGCGGTAAATCAACCACTCATTGAACTCTCTGAGGTTGATAAGCGGGCGCTGACCCCCATCCTTCTCCACTAGGAACACAATGCTGAGAAAACCTTGAGGATGCAGAGAGGTCAGAACCTTCTCCAAAAGCTGTCCAATGTCGACATCTATTACCTTTGCATGACAGAAGAAAAATACATGGGTTTCTGGGTTTCAGGCAAAGATTCTGGGTTGGAGAACTGTGAAACTCTATTTGGAAGCCTGTGATTGTCTGAAGGACCCAAGCATCTGAGGTGAGCAGTTGCCAATTGTGAAAGAACTCCCCAACCTGCCCCCAATTCAGAGACCCTCTGAGATCTAAACACTCACCTGGGGGGTTATTTTAGGAATTGTTGCCTCTTCCCTATGCACTCCTCCCTCTGGGGTAGGATCTGATGGGACAGAAACTGCCAATTTTGGATGGGTCCTGCCACTGTTCTCGGTGAGAGTCTGAGCCCTTGGCAGAGGCTCGGTGAAAAGAGCAGCTGTCCGAGTATCCTGTACCACGTCCGGCAAAAACAGAGGGTGAAAATGCGCTAGATGGAAGAATAGGCTTTGTCCAGCAAATTAAATATATTCATGAACTTGCCCAGTTCCCGAATGAAAGGATCTCCAAAGAGACTGCCCTGTGCCACGGGCCCTGCCTCTGATGTTTAGAGTCCCCTCCAACTTGGGGTCTATTTTAATTAATAGTGATCTGCGTCACTCTATGGAAATCGCACAACTTGCTTTTCCCCAAAAAATTACAGCTCTTTGGACTCAGCTGGATAAGGAATCAGGTGCGATCAGACAACTGGTTGCCATGCCCAATATCCTGGACAAGGGGCCCGCCACATCAAGAAGCTTGCCTTGGCATAAGCGATCTAGTTCCTTTTTGGGATCGCGTACTAATCTTGCCAAAAAAGTGGTCATCTTAGGGTCAATTTCAGGCACAAGGGCTACTTTGCCTTCCAGAGCAGGCCTAGGGCATTCCGCTCTTAAACAACTCCTGACCACCTCGTCTAAAGGCTTCTGTAAGCGAATAGCTATATATGCAGCCACCTTAGGTGCCAGTGACCATTCTGAGGAGTGTGGGTGTAGTAGGTCCTCTGAGTCAAACATGTCAGAGGTCAGATATAGAGGATTCAGTTGTGCACATGAGTCACTGTTAACGGGCATAGGATCAGGGGAAGGACGCCAGGGTTTGTCTGACTCCCCGTCCCCATCGGAGGCATTAGAGGAATCATCCCCGTCCCTCAGGTCTGGGGTAGGAGAAGCAATCGGGGACCCTCCCAAAGTGCCAGGAATCTGGGGGTTGACTGGGAATTGATGAGAGTCCATAAACACCTTTTTAAGGTGCTCAAAGGCATCCAGGTCAACTCCCTAGTCCACTGCGCATTTACACTTATTCTCCCGACCAGACATCGAGGGCTGCCACCGAGGTAAGTGGGTCAGAAGCCCAGAAGTATCTTCCCTCTCTTCAGGGGGTTTCTTGCATTGAGCCTGAAGATGGAGTTTTTTCTTCTCCAGGGGCGCCACGACAGGGGACACAGGCTTAAAAATGGAGACATCCATAATGTCGCACAAATTATCAATAGGTGGGTAAGTAACATTCTCTTCCTCCATGTACCTCCCCCCAAATACTCTATAGTAGGTGCCAGGAGGGTGCGGTCTATGAGAAATAACTGGTAAAGTATAGTAAAAATATAGCAAAATACGGTGAAGAGGTTAGGTGAATTTGCTTGTTTGGGAAAAACCCTGTAAATATGATTAATTCCGCAGAGATTCCAGGGCCAACAGAGGCTGAGGGGCAGTACTGCCTTTAATGGGGAACCGTACCAACTGCCTGGGATGTGCCTCAGAGTAAAGACTCACACGAGGCTGATATTACCCGCAACGCAACTGTCTTTCTCCAGGTGGCAGCTCTTTAAAATCAGTAAAAAGCCCCCGAGTAAGGAGACGCGGCTCGATGAGCTTCACCTGCCAAGGGAGAACGGGTGAAATGACGCACCGGCTGAATGGCGGGTGGGATGAACAGAGGACATTTATAGCGATGCGTGGTCCCCTAGGGGTCGGAAGATCACGCCACACCCAGAGCTTTGAACAATATAAAGCAGCCATGAAGGAGTGGGAACGTTCCTGCGGGTGTGCTGAAACGAAAAGTCACAATCCACAACAATAACTTAAGCAAATCAACTGAGCACCGTGCGTTAAGGTCAAAAGCAAGATACTGATTCCTAAACAAGCAGATTTAGATGAAAAACAGAGAGAGTATGAAAACACTTATCTCAGGCTGCTGGAGCAGTGAAGAAAGAGGAGGGTAGAGCGCCTCCAAGGAACACTGCACGGGAATTTGCGGTCCCGACTGGATGAACTGTTTGTTATGTTTTTCCCAATGTACCATGGAGAATGTAGTTTGGAATGTTTATTAAAGTTTATGGCTGCTAGCTTAATAAAGTGAAGAAAGTAAAGTCTAATCCTTGCCTCCGGGTCCTGACACGGAATTAGGTTTGCAAAACATTCACATTTTACCCACGCCCCCTTAGGAGGTGGTAAGCCTGCACTTACAAAATTAAACTTGAATGTTTAATTTTCTTTTTTGAAACACATTCCATTTTCCTTTGATGAAAAGGTACTGCATTTAAAATAAAAAGAAATGCTTTAACAAAAGCAAATCACAGACATGGTGGCCTACTGACCCTAGCAGACCACCATTTCAGTGACGGCTGAAATTCTTAATGGATAGCAAACTGCAACTTACCTCATTAAAATTCATGAGGTAGGTCAATTTGCGTCCCACTAGTTAACACTATTTAATTATTGTAACATTTTGTACATTAGGAATTCGCAATCCCTAATTTTTGTACATATGGGGCCAGATGTAGCAATATACCAAATTGCGACTTGCAATTTGCGAGTCCCTGCGACTCGCAAATTGCAAGTCGCAATTTGGTATGCAGAAAGGTGTCTCAGACACCTTCTGCGAGTCTCTATGGGGTCGCAAAGACCCACCTCATTAATATTCATGAAGTGGGTCGCAATTTGCGCCCCCACAGTGACTCTGGGCACTCACGGGGATGGAGGCCTGCTGGGAACAGCAGACCTCCATGTCCGTGACTGCTTTTAAATAAAGCAGTTTTTTTTTCCCAAGTGTAGCCCGTTTTCCTTAAAGGAAAACGAGCTGCACTTAGAAAAAAAAAACGAAACCTTTAGTTTCGGATTTTTTCAGGTCAGGTAGTGGTCCCTTGGACCACTGCCTGCCCTGAAAAAATATTTTTGGGTCCAGTCACAAAGGGGAAGGGGTCCCATAGGGACCCCTTCCCGTTTGCGAGTGGGTTACCATCCACTTCAAGTGGATGGTAACTGCGACTGCATTTGCGACCGCGTACGAATTGCATACCACCGCGACTCGCAAAATAGGAAGGGAACACCCCTTCCTATTTGCGACTCGGAAATGCATTTTGCGAGTCGGTTCCTACTTGCAAAATGCATTTCTACATAGCAAACACGCATTTGCGACTCGCAAACGGCAATTTTTGCCGTTTGCGAGTCGCAAAGTGTTTGCTACATCTGGCCCATGGTCCCTAATGCCTTGTAATAGCTTCTAAAACTTTCTTTTTTATGGGGGTTCAGAACCACTGCACCAACTGATCCAGGAGAGCAGGCGTCAACGCTATTGGTAGTATGCTGGGAAGAGAAGAAGAAAATCTGAATCTGCATTCATTCTTTACAATATCAAGTACCCAGTTATCTCTTGTTATATTGCACTATGAGGAGAAAAAGCTGAAACTCTCTCTCCTTTGCAACCGGTGGCAGATCGAAGGGGTAACTACTTTGCAGGGGAAGGTATTTTATCTCAATGTTGCATCAGGTCTTTCCAGAGATGTGATTGGTAGGACGATATCCTTGCACCAGTAGATGGTCCAATATTACTCATATCCAGACAATGGTCTATTTCAAGTTCGAGTAGATGGTTGCGTCCACTTTGCCCTATGGGTTCTCAGGAATAACAAGTCCTTTTTGGCTTCTTGCAAAGGATTCAGTTGTTGGGACGATTCTCAATTCCAGCTTGGCTAATGCCTGGTAAATTCTTGACAAATAAGACCCCAACTGGCTAGGGGTTTGAGAGGATTCTAGACCTCCAAACGTCCTGCATCGGGGTGACTGAACTCTCCCTGATGGAACGCCGGAACCAGTTGCAAGAATAACAGTTACAGAGCATCCTGACCTATTCGCCTGTTGTTTTATCCTAGGTATGCTAGGGCATACTCCCAACCTCCTGGTAAGAATCTCTCTTTCCCTACCCCATCTACAGCTTGCAGTAACCAATGACATTTCAGAGTATGAGTGGGAAGAATATCCCTGGAACTCTCCAACAGTGCCATGTGTGGCAAATCAGATATGAACACTCTCAGTATACAATGTGAGGAATGTAATATCTTTTTTGGACTACCTGCCACCTGCCTGAGAAAGGGGTGCAGGTAGATACCTGCTAGATCTACCTTGCAGCTACTGAGACCTACAGCAACAGGCTTGGAAAATCTTTCCCCGGGGCAGACCATGTATCAAGAGACATACTTAATGCACTTCATATCTTTGACTATCCGACACCGTTTAATATGAATAAATGGATCAAAATCCAGTTAGTCACTGCTATGATATAACAGCACTGGGCAACAACATTTATTTTCCACTGCTGTTGCGTCACACGAAGCACTTGCTTGCCCTCTGTCCCTGCTTCTACTCAGGGTTTTCGGAAACAAGCTTTCTTTTGCCTCTCTAGTCTTCACAGACCAGGGGGCTGTTTGAGAATGTGGGCAGCACTCTGCCTAGTTCCACTGACAGTACAGGTCTCTGCAGATCCACGCTGACTGGAAAAACCAAGCCACGTTAACCAGCAGCTGTCAGAACTGCAGGGGCTCTCAGCTTGTGTGAGTGGACAGGTCAACTGTGGCAGGGAGGGGAAGGGAAGGCACAGAGTGTGGTAGGGTGGCGGGAGGAAGCTAGGTATATTTTGAATTATATTTTGAACAGGGGTAGTGAAAGTTGAAAAGAGGGTGGTATGTGTGAGTGGAAGGACACCAGCATAGGATTGTACATGCAGGAGAGCTGGGGAAAGAGGGTAAATAGAGAATGTGATAGGTGTAGGAGGCTAGGTGGTATTTTTACATCTGGGTAGGGGAGACCAAGGAATGTACTGTTCACATATTACCCCTATTGTTCCCTGCATAGCAGCTGAAGCAGAGGCAGATGACTAGGAGATATACATAACCTAAAGCTGTAGCTGGCTAAACAGTGAATTACGGGGATGTTTTGCCCCCGCGGGTTCTGAGTAACAGCATAGACAAACTGAGCTTCACTCTTGTTGTCTATTTTGTCACTCAGAACACAGTGGATAAAAACATTCCCATTATTCACTTAGCCATTTATAATTCTATATGTTCTCCCATGTGTCTCATTCCAACATGCTCTCCGACTCACTCAGATTCTCAATATTCTGATATATTAGGCTAGGAAGAAATTGGCACCCTGCAACTTGAAACTTCTTTTGTGGTAAATGGCCTTCAAAGTGAAAATAAGACTGGTCGGCACATATGCAACCATAAAGCCCTTTGCACTTCAGAGCCCTCTGAATGTTCCATTTTATTTAACACAACTTTATTTGAATTTTATAATTCTAAGACATTACATTTTGCATTGAGCAGTGTAAACGTTAAATGCAATGGGAACATGTGGTAGCACAATGCTGGTGTGCGCAATGGTTACAGCAATTTTTAAGGTAACAAGTAACAGGTGGTCCCACACTGTGGCTTAAGCACCTGTTAGAACACGAACAGGATGTGATTTGTTCTGTTGTACTAAAAGTTCACAATGTAAAAGTAAGCTTGGGGAGAAAGGAAGGAAAAAATTCGGTACGAGGGGAAATGTGGGCTAAAAGCCTGTATAGAGCAGAAAACAAGATTCCCAGTGGCGTAGATAAAGTGTAAGGAAATGACAAGGGAAGGCGAGTTACTAGCATAAGTAGGGTACAATGCTGCTGAGCTGGTAAGTGCCTATAAGTAGTCTATTAAGGGGACACCTATGAAAGAAAATATCCAATTAAATGATGTGAATACTGACATTTCTCTCTTGTGGGGGAGGGGATGAGTGCTTTCAGCCAACGCTGCTGACAGGTGATCTAAGAGCGTGTCCCATCTCACTGCGAGGGGATGCTTGTGGAGACCCCTGGCCTCTTCTCTGCACTGAGCTTTTCGCACTATTCCACTTGAGAAGGGCCTAGTACCAGAACCCCAGGGAGGTTAGGTATTTCGACTTCCAATGGGGGGTGATCTCATGCTTTGCTAGAATGAGGGTCAGATTAGGCAGTTTAATAGCTGCACAATCTTTGCTGGACCACTTACAGATACTAAGTGCTGGTGAGGGCCAGTCCTGTGGGGTAGATTTGGTCATGATGGTCGAGGGACTATTAATTATGTAGGCTGAATATAGTCTAAGGAGGGAGCAGGACCAAAGCATGAAGTCAGCAGACTGGGCTGAGAATCGACGGCAAGAATGTGCAGTTAGTGAGAAGCAGTTCTTAATGGTCACAGGGGAAAGATAAGGTCTCTATAGCTTATCTTTCCCCTATGGGAAAATGTGGGGGGTATCTCAAGTGCTAGGGCCCACGCTTTATGGTAGAAGGCACTTCCCGCTTCTGCTTCTCTTTCGTCCTTCAGCTGAGTTTGCATAGGGGAGGCTAGGGGAAGAAGGGCTCTATAAAATCAAGAGATATGTCTGCACCTGTGCTCCACAGTATATAAAGCTTGGATAAATGGGTGCACCTCTGGGGGAGTGTGTGAAACTGACCATAGTCTGTGCATGGTGTGTTGGATGTACTTATATAGCAAAAGGTGGCATCTGTGTAGGGTGAACTTGTCCATCAATCCCTCGATGGCTGTAAGTGTACCACTTGGAAGGTCGCCCACGGTTGTAAGGTAAGAGACTTGTGAAAGGCATAGATTCCTCGGACTAATGGGACTTTATAATTTTCAATAGGGTTTTGTGGGTTCTCCCAGCTCACCCTACATATTCTCAAATGTGCTGTCAGAATTTAATCTAAACAAGAAGTATGTATTGCGCTTTTATGGAGCTCAATGAATTCTATATACCAAGTATTTGTTGGGGCTGTTGATCGTAGGCAAGCAGATGTTCAGTCCACCATTCATATATGGATATATTATACATCACCAATTGCTACACTCTGCATAGTGCACAACATCCGTCCATTTCAGGGAATACTCCAGCAAGGCAATTGTGGAATTAGAGGCATTCTGCAGGCAAGTTCCTGTTAGAGAGATAAACCGGGCAGCTTTGTGTCCCATAGATTCTGAATGGGAAAGAACAAGGATGTGTCAGTACAACCAAGGTACCTTTAGGGAAATTCTGTCACTCCTAGTCTGCAGCCTCGTTCCGGTTACTGACCCCCCTCACCTGTCAGTCAGAAACTGCATCTTTTTTTAAACATTAAGGAACCGGAGAGGGCATGTAAACATGAAGGGCTAGGGTCGTGCCACACAAGCATGAATGCATGCGGTACAGGCACGCGAAGTTCTGCAGCAGTTTGATAATGGGTAATAGCCTAAGTGTCACCAAAAAGTAAGCAAAAACCAGCCATGTTGCATCCCTTCATTCATATATCATCAGAAACAAAAATAAATTTAACCCTGTTATTTGTAGGGGGTTTTCAAGTCAGTTACCAGTTTCCTTCGGTGCATGGTCAGTCAATTCATTTTTTATTTTTATTCTCGGTTGGTTAGCTTGACCTTTGTATACAATTCAAAAAAGTAATAACTAAAGAGCATTTAGAAAAGGGGACTAGACAGTGCACTGAAAAAAAGAAAAAGGTCTAAGAGCAGGAGGGATGAGAGGGGCGGAATACAAATGTCTGGGGCACAGGACTCTTGTAAATTATAATATATAAAAAAGAGTTACACAGTTTAGTCAGCTGTACTAGCTACATAGGTTCTCAATAGCTCAAAAGGCAAAACATACCCTAACAAGCAACAAATGAAAATGTTTTCACTTACATGTAGCCTCTTAAGAAGCATTAGTTACATGACAAATGCATAACATATATTCTCCAAAAATACACTTCTTCAATTTGAAGTTTCAAGATTACCTTTTCTTGTCAAATTTTTCCATACATTCCAGAGGTTGAATAAACTGAAGAACTTCATCCCACTGTCCATCTAGGATAAGCTGCCTAAATGTAACAGAGTGAATTACTTTCATCTTTAATAACATTTGACAAAACCTTTTTTGCGTCACAATTTTCAACAGTAGTTTCGTCAGTTAATTAGCCCGCCCTGAAAAAGCTAACACCCTGTGAGAGGGATGCTACTTTTGTAAGATCTGGGAGTTGTTCTCAGACAAGCTGTAGTCAAGTCCTTCTCCAACATACTTTAGTATACTTAAGAATAATGGGGTAGTTACACAGTAAGTAATGCGCACAGAGGCCTCTGTCTCCAAAGGTAGGTTTAACTACTTCAAGCAACACAGTGTTCGGGAACTAATGCATGCGAGATCAAAGCACATAGCAATAAGACAAAGAAAGAAAACTACCTCTGGCCAGGTATCTATTTGATTATATCGGTCTCCAATAAACATACAGTATAAAATTTTCATGAAACAAAATAAGTACTGTAAAATTGGATTAAAGATATTGTTCTGATATACTGCACAATTGTAAAACAAAAGAACTAACACAATTTGAATCAAACATAAGGAGATGGACAAAAGCACTGTGCTACACATCGCAAGAAAATTGTCAAAGGACTGCTGAGATGACACCACAAATTAATGGAAAGCATAATAAGCCATACCAGTCTACTAATATACGAGTCATCAAACTAATCAAAATAAACCATTAGGAACTGTGCATTAACGGGCCTAGAAGTCCTAAAATGCACTCTGGTTGTTGCACAATGGCAGAGCAAAAGCTTACTGTCATTAGTAAACATACACGTAGAAAATCTGTACAGCCATAAAGAACAGCTTCAAGCTATCTCATTACATGCATGCTGGCCACGATATATTCCTCTTTAACTTTTCTGATACCTGGATTTGAACAATTTAATTAAGCTAGCAAATTAGATCAAAGTCTCTAACTGATCAGAAGAACCAGGACCAGCACAGTGCAACACAAATATGGTCAGAATAAAGCTCCAGCACTACCTAAAATCTCTACACATCAGCTTTCACAGTGCAGCCACAAAGCTCCAACACATTTTCCCAAGAGTTCCTGAGTGAGTTTAACACGCTGATGATCCTCGATCACTACTGTGCAGTGCTGAGCATACTTTAACCCCTTCGCTGCCAGGCCTTTTCCCCCTCCTGTGCCGAGCCTTTTTTTGGCTATTTGGAGCACTTCGCGCTTAGGCCCTCATAACTTTTTGTTCACATAAGCTACCCACGCCAAATTTGCGTCCTTTTTTTCCAACATCCTAGGGATTCTAGAGGTACCCAGACTTTGTGGGTTCCCCAGAAGGAGGCCAAGAAATTAGCCAAAAAACAGTGAAAATTTCGTTTTTTTCAAAAAAATGGGCTGCAGAAGAAGGCTTGTGGTTTTTTCTCTGAAAAGGGCATCAACAAAGGGTTTGCGGTGCTAAAATCACCAGCTTCCCAGCTTTAAGGAACAGGCAGACTTGAATCAGAAAACCCAATTTTTCAACACAATTTTGGCATTTTACTGGGACATACCCCATTTTTATGATTTTTTGTGCTTTCAGCCTCCTTCCAGTCAGTGACAGAAATGGGCATGAAACCAACGCTGGATCCCTGAAACCGCAACATTTCTGAAAAGTAGACAAAATTCTGAATTCAGCAAGGGGTAATTTGTGTAGATCCTACAAGGGTTTCCTACAGAAAATAACAACTGAACAAGAAAAATATTGAAATTGAGGTGAAAAAAACCTCAATTTTTCTCTACGTTTTACTCTGTAACTTTTTTCTGCAATGTCAGATTTTCGAAAGCAATATACCGTTACGTCTGCTGGACTCTTCTGGTTGCGGGGATATATAGGGCTTGTAGGTTCATCAAGAACTCTAGGTACCCAGAGCCAATAAATGACCTGCACCCTGCAGTGGGTTTTCATTCTATGCCGGGTATACAGCAATTAATTTGCTGAAATATAAAGAGTAAAAAATAGCTATCAAGAAAACCTTTGTATTTCCAAAATGGGCACAAGATAAGGTGTTGAGAAGCAGTGGTTATTTGCACATCTCTGAATTCCGGGGTGCCCATACTAGCATGTGAATTACAGGGCATTTCTCAAATAGACGTCTTTTTTACACACTGTCTTACATTTGGAAGGGAAAAATGTAGAGAAAGACAAGGGGCAATAACACTTGTTTTGCTATTCTATGTTCCCCCAAGTCTCCTGATAAAAATGATACCTCACTTGTGTGGGTAGGCCTAGCGCCCGCGACAGGATATGCACCAAAACACAACGTGGACACATCACAGAAAACAGAGCTGTTTTTAGCAAAGTTCCTACCTGTACATTTTGGCCTGTAGCTCAGCCGCCACCTAGGGAAACCTACCAAACCTGTGCATTTCTGAAAACTAGAGACCTAGGGGGATCGAAGATAGGGTGACTTGTGTGGCTCGGACCAGGTTCTGTTACCCAGAATCCTTTGCAAACCTCAAAATTTGGCTAAAAAAACACACATTCCTCACATTTCTGTGGCAGAATGTTCTGGAATCTGAGAGGAGCCACAAATTTCTTTCCACCCAGCGTTCCCCCAAGTCTCCCGATAAAAATGATACCTCACTTGTGTGGGTAGGCCTAGCGCCCGCGACAGGAAACGCCCCAAAGCGCAACGTGGACACATCCAATTTTTTGAAAGAAAACAGAGGTGTTTTTTGCAAAGTGCCGACCTGTAGATTTTGGCCTGTAGCTCAGCCGCCACCTAGGGAAACCTACCAAACCTGTGTATTTCTGAAAACTAGAGACCTAGGGGAATCCAAGATGGGGTGACTTGTGTGGCTCGGACCAGGTTCTGTTACCCAGAATCCTTTGCAAACATCAAAATTTGGCTAACAAAAAAACACATGTTCCTCACATTTCTGTGGCAGAAAGTTCTGGAATCTGAGAGGAGCCACAAATTTTCCTTCCACCCAGCGTTCCCCCACGTCTCCCGATACAAATGATACCTCACTTGTGTGGGTAGGCTTAGCGCCCGTGACAGGAAACGCCCCAAAGCGCAACGTGGACACATCCAAATTTTTGAAAGAAAACAGAGGTGTTTTTTGCAAAGTGTCTACCTGTAGATTTTGGCCTGTAGCTCAGCCGCCACCTAGGGAAACCTACCAAACCTGTGCATTTCTGAAAACTAGAGACCTAGGGGAATCCAAGATGGGGTGACTTGTGTGGCTCGGACCAGTTTCTGTTACCCAGAATCCTTTGCAAACCTCAAAATTTGGCTAAAAAAACACGTTCCTCACATTTCTGTGGCAGAATGTTCTGGAATCTGAGAGGAGCCACAAATTTCCTTCCACCCAGCGTTCCCCCAAGTCTCCCGATAAAAATGATACCTCACTTGTGTGGGTAGGCCTAGCGCCCGCGACAGGAAACGCCCCAAAGCGCAACGTGGACACATCCAATTTTTTGAAAGAAAACAGAGGTGTTTTTTGCAAAGTGCCGACCTGTAGATTTTGGCCTGTAGCTCAGCCGCCACCTAGGGAAACCTACCAAACCTGTGCATTTCTGGAAACTAGAGACCTAGGGGAATCCAAGATGGGGTGACTTGTGTGGCTCGGACCAGGTTCTGTTACCCAGAATCCTTTGCAAACCTCAAAATTTGGCTAAAAAAAAAAACACATGTTCCTCACATTTCTGTGGCAGAAAGTTCTGGAATCTGAGAGGAGCCACAAATTTCCTTCTACCCAGCGTTCCCCCAAGTCTCCCGATAAAAATGATACCTCACTTGTGTGGGTAGGCCTAGCGCCCGCGACAGGAAACGCCCCAAAGCGCAACGTGGACACATCCAAATTTTTGAAAGAAAACTGAGGTGTTTTTTGCAAAGTGCCTACCTGTAGATTTTGGCCTCTAGCTCAGCCGGCACCTGGGGAAACCTAGCAAACCAGCGCATTTTTGAAAACTAGAGACCTAGGGGAATCCAAGATGGGGTGACTTGCGGGGCTCTGACCAGGTTCTGTTACCCAGAATCCTTTGCAAACATCAAAATGTGGCCAAAAAACACTTTTTCCTCTCATTTCGGTGACAGAAAGTTCTGGAATCTGAGAGGAGCCACAAATTTCCTTCCACCCAGCGTTCCCATAAGTCTCTCGATAAAAATGGTACATAACTTGTGTGGGTAGGCCTAGCGCCCACGAAAGGAAATGGCCCAAAACACAACATGGACACAACATGTTTTTTGCAAAGTGCCTAACTGTGGATTTTGGCCTCTAGCTCAGCCGGCCCGGGGGGGGGGGGGGGGCAGAAATGCCCTAAAATAAATTTGACCCCCCAACCCCCCCTGCCCAGGAGCGACCCTTGCCTACGGGGTCGCTCCCCCTGCGTGACATTGGCGCCAAAAAACAAATCCCCGGTGCCTAGTGGTTTCTGCCCCCTTGGGGGCAGATTGACCTAAAATCGACCAATCTGCCCCCAAGGGGGGCAGAAAAAGGTCTAAATACAATTTGCCCCCCAGGGGAGCGACCCTTGCCTGATGGGTCGCTCCCCATCGCTAAAAAAACAAACAAACAACAAAAAAAACACACAAAAAAAATTGCCCTGGCGCCTAGAGGTTTCTGCCCCCCCGGGGGCAGATTAGCCTAATATTAGGCTCAGGGGGGGGGCAGAAATGGCCTAAAATAAACTTGCCCCCCCCCCCCCCCGGGAGCGACCCTTGCCTACGGGGTCGCTCCCCCTGCGTGACATTGGCGCCAAAAAACAAATCCCCGGTACCTAGTGGTTTCTGCCCCTTTGGGGGCAGATTGACCTAAAATCAACCAATCTGCCCCCAAGGGGGGCAGAAATAGTCTAAATACAATTTGCCCCCCAGGGGAGCGACCCTTTGCCGATGGTCGCTCCCCATCTCTAAAAAAACAAACAAACAAAAAAAAAACACAAAAAAAAAAATTTGCCTTGGCGCCTAGAGGTTTCTGCCCCCCCTGGGGGCAGATTGGCCTAATACCAATAGGCCGATCTGCCCCCAAGGGGGCAGAAATGGCCTAAAATAAATTTGCATCCCCAACGCCCCCCCCCCAGGAGCGACCCTTGCCTACGGGGTCGCTCCCCCTGCGTGACATTGGCGCCAAAAAACAAATCCCCGGTGCCTAGTGGTTTCTGCCCCCTTGGGGGAAGATTGACCTAAAATCGGCCAATCTGCCCCCAAGGGGGGCAGAAATGGTCTAAATACAATTTGCCCCCCAGGGGAGCGACCCTTGCCTGATGGGTCGCTCCCCATCTCTAAAAAAACAAACAAACAAAAAAACACAAACTTTTTTTGCCCTGGCGCTTAGAGGTTTCTGCCCCCCCTGGGGGCAGATTGGCCTAATACCAATAGGCCGATCTGCCCCCAAGGGGGCAGAGATGGCATAAAATAAATTCCCCCCCAACCCCACCCCCACCCTGGGGAGCAACCCTTGCCTACAAGGTCGCTCCCCTTGCGTGACGGCACAAAAAAAAGATCCCTGGTGCCTAGTGGTTTCTGCCCCCCTTGGGGGCAGATTGACCTAAAATCGGCCGATCTGCCCCCAAAGCGGGCAGAAATGGCCTAAATACAATTTGCCCCTCCAGGGGAGCGACCCTTGTCCAAGGGGTCGCTCCCCATCTGTAAAACAAAAAAACAAAAAAATCCCTGGTGCCTAGTGGCTTCTGCCCCCCTAATCAAAATAGGCTGATCTACCCCCCAGGGGGGCAGAAATGGCCTAAAATAATTCCCCCTCCCCCCCCAGGGAGCGACCCCTGCCTAAGGGGTCGCTCCCTTTTGACAGTTTCAAAAGGGGGGGCAGAAAAGGCCTTCCCAAAAAAATGCCCCCCCTGGGAGCGACCCTTGCCCAAGGGGTCGCTCCTGTTGCTTGAAATTTGCGCGCAAAAAAAAAACTCCCTGGTGTCTAATGGTTTCTGCCCCCCTTGGGGGCCAATCTGCCCCCAAGGGGGGCAGAAATGGCCTAAATATATATTGCCCCCTAGGGGAGCGACCCTTGCCTAAGGGGTGGCTCCCCACCTAAAAAAAAAAGCAAACATCACAAAAAGAAAAAATAATAATAATAATCCCTGGTGCCTAGAGGTTTCTGCCCCCAGGGGGGGCAGAAAAGGCCTTCCCAAAACAATGCCCCCCCTGGGAGCGACCCTTGCCCAAGGGGTCGCTCCCTTTTGACAGTTTCAGAAAAGAAAAAAAAAAATCCCTGGTGTCTAGTGGGGTTTCAAAAGCCGGATTGCAAGCAATCCGGCTTTTGAAACCCTTTGAGAGACTTCAAAGGGAAGGAAATACATTTCCTTCCCTTTGAAGCCTCTCGGGCCTCCCCCATGGGATTGAAAGAGAAATGCAAAAGCATTTCTCTTTCAATCGCGCTGGAAAGACATGCTTCCCGCGCGATGGGGGTGACCCTGTGACTAATCAGCGCGCGCTGACGTCACAGGGGGGGGGGGGGGTTGGGGGGGGTCGGGGTGGGAGGGGAAGGGCTTCCCCTTCCATCCCTGACTTTGGGGGGTGGGGGGGGGGGGGAACCCCACAGAGGCAGCGCTAGCGCTCCCTCTGGGCTCTGTGCACAGGACGTAATGGTTATGTCCTGGGCACAGCAGCACTGTGCCTCAGGACGTAACCATTACGTCCTGGGCACAGAAGGGGTTAATGCAAAAACAACTCAAGAAAAGCAAAGTAGCCAAACAGCTCTAAGAATAAGGAAAAACACACCCATCATCAGTCTGGAATTAGCCGCTAAAACATACAGACTGGCCTAGAACAACTGTTACCCTCCCTCCATATATCAGTGGATGATTAACAGCTGGCAACACAGATACTCCTCAACCTCCCTGTAATGTAAGAACACTAGAACTTGTAATCATTTTTCAGCATCTGTAAGAATAGATGAGAAATGTAGGGACTAACTTGGGTACATCCAGTCTGTCCTCCAATGCCCCACATAACAAATGGAAAAAAGTTATGCTCAATGCTCTTTGTAAAAGGTGTTTCTGAAGGCTACTCCAGAGATCCTGCCGTGCACACTCCCTTAAAATACACTATAATTCCATACATTAGTTAGCAAAACCCCTATCAACCTATCCAACAGCAGGGTGAGATCAAGAGGACATTCTCCTATTGCAACATGATGTGACCCCCCCTTTTTAATCCTTGAAGACACTTTTGTGATAATGAATTCAGTACAAGAACATCAGTTCTGACTGGTGAGGGAATCGAACTAGGCTGCTTGCCTGGTCTGGACCACAAGGAGTGGACTTGAAGCTAATTCAAAAATGTAAAGATGTAAAGAGTATGAGGTTAATGATCTCCTCAACCATTTTCTTCTCTAAAAGAAAAGCACAGTGGGTAAGGGAACCAATGTTGTAGGAAACTAGGTTTTATTGCAGTAGCCCCCCCCCCACTGTTTGCCTGGTATTTGATACAAATTTGACTGAAGTGTACTGGGTTCCTGCTATCCAGGTCCCCAGTGTCAGTGTTCTTCTCATGGACATCGTACTGGCAGATTAGGTTTAACACACCTAGCTCTCTTTAGGTTAGAGATTCAGTCCATCATACTAGGGTATTAGGGCCTATTCCACATTTATTTCACATTTCATGTTGTTACAAGACAGCGGGGGTCTTTATATTCATTACGGTTGTTTTTACAGTTCTGCTTCTTGCATTGTTCATTATCCTTAACATTGCAGCTCATACATTTTACAGTAGATTGCAGTCTTGTTATAAAACCTATTGAAAACTTTACTGCATCTCTCCTTTATTGCCTGTGTGTGAATGAGACTTGTTGCTCATGTAAGAAAGGGGTATTCTCCATTTAACCATGAATCCCTTCTGAGATGTCACACTCTTGAGTCCATGCGTAAAGGCTGCCACAAATTACCTATTAATATTTGAGTTTTTGGTGCACTACTGCTTGTGAGCCAGGAGGGGTGGGCTGACACTTGCAACTTGTTGTAGGATTGGCCTAGTCGCCTACAAACAAAAGTGCGGTCATCCTTAAATCAGCGGTCTTGCCTAGAGCAACAGTCCAACTACAACAACCCCTCACTGATTCCAGTGATGGATTTAGTAATACATGCACCCAAAGGGCACTTTAGAGGTCTCCCCCTTTAAAACCTACCATCTACCCATGTGCTGGCTCACTAGTTGTAACTAGCATGCCACCAACAGACAGGTTTCTGACCCCAAGGGTAAGAGCCTATGCTCTCAGGCAGTCAGGAACAAAGCCTGCTCTGGCAGGGGTGTTAACACACCCTCCCAACAGGAGGGCCTGCAAAACTGCATTCCAAGGCAGGGTTCTTCAAAGAGGCCTATGGTATGCAGATCTGGCTTCCCTCAAATGGGAGATGCTGACACCCCCCTGCCCCAGGGCCCATTTTGCGCCTGGACAGGTGGGAAAATTAGTAGTCCGAAGCGTGTCCATCCTCAGGTCAGTTCCACCCCTAAGGTGAGCTGCCTGATGTGGACATAACATTTAAAAGTATGCCACTGTGGAGATGGCAGAACTAGAACTCTGGGACAGGGTTATACCCACTTCACACAGGAAGTGTTCAGATAGGGGAGTAGTGACCCCATGGGTAAGTAGCCCATTGGTTACTACCCTACACTCCCCTAACACAACTAAATTCAGTATTTAGCAGAGCCCCTGGCACCAGAAAAATCAGGTTCTTGCTGACCTACGAAGAAGAAGGACACTCAAGAGCAGCAAAAGCAAAGACTGAGGAAGAAGCACCTGACTTGGAACCAGGCCTGCCAGAATGTCTACTACTTCCATCGAATTGCACCAAAGTTGTCTCATCCTGCAAGCTGTCGATTTAGACTGGAACTGCTTCCCTGCATCTTACAGGCACTCTAAGAGAACCGTGAGGACTCCGGACCACCGAAAACCCCACACCGGAAAGCATCAATGCACCTGTGCTGCCTTGCCCAAGCTGAAGTGGGCCTACAGTGCCAGCGTGTCCCCCCCCCCATCCCTCCACAGACAAAGCCCACCTTGGACTTGTCCACTGTGGACTCCTGAATGTCGTCTGCAGCCTCTGTTCGCAGGCTGCCTCAACCATGAGTGCTCTCAAAGGTGAAAACACAGAACTTCAAGACACCTCTGCACTTGTTAACCCTGGCCCATGAATAAGGGGATCTAATATGTTCCCTCATCCCCAAGTATAGTGAAAGCTGAGAGCACTTGTTGGTTCAGCCCGACTGGCCTCCCAGTCCAACCAAGCAGCCTCTTTGTAACCGGACCAAACCCAATAGACTAACAATGGGCACCCGACACTGTACTACATCCGGCTGCTCCAGTGCCATCCGGAGTGACCTGTTGGTGTGGCCTTGTACCACGCCCCATACTTACCTTAAGTCCAGGGGATTGGTCCCATAAGTGGCTACACCACACCTGTATGCTGTATTTGTTTTTCCTGATCTACAAACTGAGGTGCACTGTTCTGAAATTTAAGGCTCTGCTCTACTGATTAAAGTGGGAGTCTTCAGTCCCCACACGCACTAGCTTTTAAGGAACAATAGCTTTGTTAAGGCAGAGTCTTGAATTTCGGAACACTGCACCTCGGTTTGTAGATTTGGATTGTCTTGGGAGTTGGTGCACTGGACTGTATAACTCTCCCCATCCTTGCTTTTTGTGACATATTTGTTTTTCCTCCATAGGATAACATTGCAAGTTCCGAAAAATGCTCGGTGTCGACTTTTTAAACCTGAAAGTATGTCTCCTGCAAAACATACTTACCTGATCATATTGATTCTGGTGCCTAAATATATATATATATATATATATATATATATATATATATATATATATATATATATATATATGGAAAATGTCACTTACCCAGTGTACATCTGTTCGTGGCATTAGTCGCTGCAGATTCACATGCTGTGTACATCCCGCCATCTGGTGTTGGGCTCGGAGTGTTACAAGTTGTTTTTCTTCGAAGAAGTCTTTTTTCGAGTCACGAGACCGAGGGACTCCTCCCATTTCGACTCCATTGCGCATGGGCGTCGACTCCATCTTAGATTGTTTTCCCCGCAGAGGGTGAGGTAGGAGTTGTGTATGCTAGTGATAGTGCCCATGCAATGGAGTGAATACGTATGTACATAATGAAGTTTAAAGTAATATATTTACAAATTTACAAATGTTCAAGATCAACTTCCAAACGGCTACAGGCTCCCAGGGAGGCGGGTGGGCGCATGTGAATCTGCAGCGACTAATGCCACGAACAGATGTACACTGGGTAAGTGACATTTTCCGTTCGATGGCATGTGTAGCTGCAGATACACATGCTGTGCATAGACTAGTAAGCAGTTATCTCCCCAAAAGCGGTGGTTCAGCCTGTAGGAGTTGAAGTTGTTTGAAATAATGTTCGTAGTACAGCTTGACCTACTGTGGCCTGTTGTGCAGTTAACACATCTACACAGTAGTGTTTGGTAAATGTATGAGGCGTAGACCATGTTGCTGCCTTACATATTTCGTTCATTGGAATATTTCCTAGAAAGGCCATGGTAGCCCCTTTTTTTCTGGTTGAGTGTGCCTTTGGTATAATAGGCAGCTCTCTCTTTGCTTTAAGATAGCAGGTTTGAGTACACTTAACTATCCATCTAGCAATGCCTTGTTTAGAAATTGGATTCCCTGTATGAGGTTTTTGGAAAGCAATAAATAGTTGTTTTGTTTTTCGAATTAGTTTTGTTCTGTCAATGTAGTACATTAGCGCACTTTTGATGTCTAATGTATGCAGTGCTCTTTCAGCTACAGAATCTGGCTGTGGGAAGAACACTGGTAATTCTACCGTTTGATTCAAGTGGAACGGTGAGATCACTTTTGGTAAAAATTTTGGATTTGTCCGTAGAACTACTTTATGCTTGTGTATTTGAATAAATGGTTCTTGTATGGTAAATGCTTGAATTTCACTCACTCTTCTTAGAGATGTGATGGCAATCAAAAATGCAACTTTCCATGTTAAGTATTGCATTTCACAAGAGTGCATGGGCTCAAAAGGTGGACCCATGAGTCGTGTTAAGACAATGTTGAGGTTCCATGAAGGAACTGGTGGTGTTCGTGGTGGTATAATTCTCTTTAGACCTTCCATAAATGCTTTTATGACTGGTATCCTAAATAATGAAGTTGAGTGCGTAATTTGCAGGTAGGCTGAAATTGCGGTCAGATGTATCTTTATTGAAGAGAAAGCTAGCTTTGACTTTTGCAATTGTAGTAAGTATCCTACTATATCTTTGGCAGATGCGTGTAAGGGTTGAATTTGATTATTATGGCAGTAATAAACAAATCTTTTCCACTTATTTGCATAGCAGTGTCTAGTGGTAGGTTTCCTAGCTTGTCTTATGACCTCCATACATTCTTGTGTGAGGTCTAAGTGTCCGAATTTTAGGATTTCAGGAGCCAAATTGCTAGATTCAGCGATGCTGGATTTGGATGTCTGATCTGTTATTTGTGTTGTGTTGTGTTAACAGATCTGGTCTGTTTGGTAGTTAGACATGAGGTACTACTGAGAGGTCTAGTAGTGTTGTGTACCAAGGTTGTCTTGCCCATGTCGGTGCTATTAGTATGAGTTTGAGTTTGTTTTGACTCAATTTGTTTACTAGATATGGAAGGAGTGGGAGAGGGGGAAAAGCGTAAGCAAATATCCCTGACCAGCTCATCCATAACGCATTGCCCTGAGACTGATCTTGTGGGTACCTGGATGCAAAGTTTTGGCATTTTGAGTTTTCCTTTGTTGCAAATAGATCTATTTGTGGTGTTCCCCACATTTGGAAGTAAGTGTTTAGTATTTGGGGGTGAATCTCCCATTCGTGGATCTGTTGGTGATCCCGAGAGAGATTGTCTGCTAACTGGTTCTGAATTCCTGGAATAAATTGTGCTATGAGGCGAATGTGGTTGTGAATCGCCCAATGCCATATTTTCTGTGTTAGGAGACACAACTGTGTCGAGTGTGTGCCTCCCTGTTTGTTTAGGTAATACATTGTTGTCATGTTGTCTGTTTTGACAAGAATGTGTTTGTGACTTATTATGGGTTGAAATGCTTTGAGCGCTAGAAATACCGCTAACAGTTCTAAGTGATTTATGTAAAACTGTTTTTGCTGTATGTCCCATTGTCCTTGGATACTGTGTTGATTGAGGTGTGCTCCCCACCCTATCATGGAAGCATCTGTTGTTATTACGTATTGTGGCACTGGGTCTTGGAAAGGCCGCCCTTGGTTTAAATTTATACTGTTCCACCATTGAAGCGAGATGTATGTTTGGCGGTCTATCAACACCAGATCTAGAAGCTGACCCTGTGCTTGTGACCATTGTGATGCTACGCACTGTTGTAAGGGCCGCATGTGCAACCTTGCGTTTGGGACAATGGCTATGCATGAAGACATCATGCCTAGTAATTTCATCACCAGTTTGACTTGTATCCTTTGATTTGGATACATGGTCTGTATCATATTGTGAAATGTGTGAACTCTTTGTGGACTTGGAGTGGCAATCCCTTTTGCTGTGTTGATTGTTGCTCCTAAGTATTGCTGTGTTTGACACGGCAGAAGGTGTGACTTTGTGTAGTTGATTGAGAAACCTAGTTTGTGGAGGATTTCTATGACATATTTTGTGTGTTGTGAACACCGTCTTAGCGTGTTGGTTTTGATTAACCAATCGTCTAGGTACGGGAACACATGTATTTGCTGCCTTCTGATATGTGCAGCTACTACTGCTAGGCATTTTGTAAAAACTCTTGGTGCAGTTGTTATTCCGAATGGCAACACTTTGAATTGGTAATGTATCCCTTGGAATACAAACCTTAGGTACTTTCTGTGTGAAGGATGTATTGGTATATGGAAATATGCATCCTTTAGGTCTAGTGTTGTCATGTAGTCTTGTTGTTTGAGCAGTGGGATTACGTCTTGTAATGTAACCATGTGAAAGTGATCTGATTTGATGTAGGTATTTAATGTTCTGAGATCTAGTATAGGTCTCAGACGTTTGTCTTTTTTGGGTATCAGAAAGTACAGGGAGTAAACTCCTGTGTTTATTTGTTGTTTTGGTAATAACTCTATTGCTTCTTTTTGTAGCAATGCCTGAACTTCTAGTCCTAGAAGATCTATATGTTGTTTTGACATATTGTGTGTTTTCGGTGGGATGTTTGGAGGGAATTTGAGAAATTCTATGCAATAACCATGCTGGATAATTGCTAAGACCCAAGTGTCTGTTGTTCTCGAGATTCTAACTAACTTTCCGACCCGAAACACGGAGCGAAAAGGAACACGTCCGAACCCGATGGCGGAAAAAAACCAATCTAAGATGGAGTCGACGCCCATGCGCAATGGAGTCGAAATGGGAGGAGTCCCTCGGTCTCGTGACTCGAAAAAATACTTCTTTGAAGAAAAACAACTTGTAACACTCCGAGCCCAACACCAGATGGCGGGATGTGCACAGCATGTGTATCTGCAGCTACACATGCCATCGAACATATATATATATATATATATATATATATATATATATGAAAGTGTGCTGGGACCCTGCTAACCAGGCCCCAACACCAGTGTTCTTTCCCTAAACTGTACTTTTGTCTCCACAACTGGCACAACCCTGGCACTCGGGTAAGTCCCATGTAATTGGTACCCCTGGTACCAAGGGCCCTGATGCCAGGGAAGGTCTCTAAGGGCTGAAGCATGTCTTATGCCACCCTAGGGACCCCTAACTCAGCACAGGCACACTGCCTCACAGCTTGTGTGTGCTGGTGGGGAGAAAATGATTAAGTCGACATGGCACTCCCATCAGAGTGCCATGCCAACCTCACACTGTCTGTGGCATAGGTAAGTCACCCCTCTAGCAGGCCTTACAGCCCTAAGGCAGGGTGCACTATACCACAGGTGAGGGCATATGTGCATGAGCACTATGCCCCTACAGTGTCTAAGCAAGACCTTAGACATTGTAAGTGCAGGGTAGCCATAAAGAGTATATGGTCTGGGAGTTTGTCAAACACAAACTCCACAGTTCCATAATGGCTACACTGAAAACTGGGAAGTTTGGTATCAAACTTCTCAGCACAATAAATGCACACTGATGCCAGGGTGCAATTTATTGTAAAATACACCCAGAGGGCATCTAAGAGAACATACCCGACTTCTAGTGTAGGCTGACCAGTTACTGCCAGCCTGCCACACACCAGACATGTTGCTTGCCACATGGGGAGAGTGCCTTTGTCACTCTGTGGCCAGGAACAAAGCCTGTACTGGGTGGAGGTGCTTCTCACCTCCCCTGCAGGAACTGTAACACCTGGCGGTGAGCCTCAAAGTCTCACCCCTTTTGTTACATGGAGGTTCAGCCCAGCCAGGGGAAATCCGGTGGGAAACCTCCGGATCCCCTTTTCTGACCGCGGCTTTACCGCCGCGGTCAGAATGGGCAGGAAAGCACCGCCAGCCTGTTGGCGGTGCTTTCCGTCGTTCACGGCCCTGGCGGGTTTTACCGCCAGGGTCGGAATGACCCCCCTTATGTTTTCCACCGGAAGCGTGAGACTTCACACTCTGCACCCGACGTCCTCGGCTCGACCTGCAGAAAACCAACACCTCAGGGAGGACTCCCCGGCGACTGCGAGCCCGTGAGTAACCAGATACGACCCCCCTGGGCCCCCACAGCGACGCCTGTAAAGAGAATCCAGAGGCTCCCCCTGACCGCGACTGCCTGTAACAAGGGACCCAACGCCTGGAACCAACACTGCACCCGCAGCCCCCAGGACCTGAAGGAACCGAACTTCAGTGCAAGAGCGTCCCCCAGGCGACCCTCTGCTTAGCCCAGGTGGTGGCTGTCCCGAGAAGCCCCCCGTGCCTGCCTGCAACGCTAGAGTGACCCCCGGGTCCCTCCATTGTTTTCAATCTAAAACTAGACGCCTGCTTTGCTCACTGCACCCGGCCGCCCCTGTGCCGCGGAGGGTGTACTTTGTGTGCCTTCTCGTGTCCCCCCTGGTGCTCTACGAAACCCCCCTGGTCTGCCCCCCGAGGACGCAAGTACTTACCTGCTGGCAGACTGGAACCGGAGCACCCCTGTTCCCCATAGGTGCCTATGTGTTTTGGGCACCTCATTGACCTCTGCACCTGACCGGCCCTGAGCTGCTGGTGTGGTAAATTTGGGGTTGCCTTGAACCCCCAACGGTGGGCTGCCTATGCCCCAAACTTGAGACTTGTAAGTGTTTTACTTACCTTCAAAACTAGCCTTTACTTACCTCCCCCAGGAACTGTTGATTTTTGCACAGTGTCCACTTTGAAAATAGCTTATTGCCATTTTTACAAAGACTGTATGTGATATTGCTTTCATTCAAAGTTCCTAAAGTATCTAAGTGAAGTACCGTACATTTAAAGTATTAACTGTAAATCTTGAACCTGTGGTTCTTAAAATAAACTAAGAAAATATATTTTTCAATATAAAAACCTATTGGCCTGGAGTAAGTCTTTGAGTGTGTGTTCCTCATTTATTGCCTTTGTGTGTACAACAAATGCTTACCACTACCCTCTGATAAGCCTACTGCTCCCCCACACTACACAAATAGAGCATTAGTATTATCTAATTTTGCCACTATCTTACCTCTAAGGGAAACCCTTGGACTCTGTGCACACTATTTCTTACTTTGAAATAGTATATACAGAGCAAACTTCCTATATTTATTGTTTATGTAAATTGGTGTAGATCTCCTTACAAAGTTTTGTGTCTCATTTAAGGACTGTTTGCCTCTAGTAGATATCTAACACTCCTCTCTGATAAGCCTAAGGCTGTTCAACCACACTACCCCCTAAAAGAGCACCTTGGGATTGCTAGAGCAAGCCCCTCTCAACTGGTAAGGGAACCCCTGAACACTTTGCCCGATACATCACATTTTGATATATCATATAAAGAGCCAGTTTCAAACAAATGTCCAAATGTAAATTCTTCAAAACATTCATGAGTACCTGCAGAGCCATTTGTGATGCTTCTCAGAAAGGAAGTCCAGGTATCAAATGTTACAAAACTAGGCAACTAGACTGAGCCTAAATTTGTAGAAACAAAAAAACATAACAAACAACCCTAAAATCACCCCACTGGCTACCTGTAAAGGTCTGATTACAATCCAAAAGACAATGCAAAGGACATTTTGGAACAGGAATTGGGGATCTGTACAGAAAATGCCACACACCCCTTAGGCCCCTACTAGGAATCTTGGTGGGTTGCTACGGTCATCATTAACGGCCTACAGGCTGCAAGTGTGAATTCAAGTAGGGTGAACCCAGTCTCTATTATTTTGTGGTTAATTAACTGAGCAGAAATAAAATGAGTAAAATTATTTGACAGCAGCATTAGAAATGGCATAAACTGTGGCATTAAGCACTTTACGAAAAAAGTAGTATTAGTGTGTTTACACTTTGAGAATCTACCAATCATAGTTTGGATCAAATGTGACTTACAGAAGGGCAGTGCTTATTTCTCTAGAACACACTCAAGACAAAAGAAATGAAAAAACAAACCATCTCCACTTTAGAAAAGCTTGAAAACTACTTTGATCAGAGCTAGACTTCACACTGGGAGCCGTCAGGATGAAAGTGTTTTCAAAGAGCGTTCTACAGCTCTCATGTCGCCCCTCGTGTAACACTGATCTCATTAATTGGCATAGTGAACCTTATTTAACAGAAGAAAATGTGCTGTTAAACAAAAGTAAGGAAAAATGCATGGTCTCAAAAACAAAGACTAAATCAAGCAAGTAGGTATCCAGTAACACAGACCAATAGCTGATTTACTTACACAAAAATGGCATATTTCTCTAATTAGATATTTCACATTTTTTCAAGAGCTAATGCAACATTCAGTAATTTCTACACTACAAAAATTAAAGGTTACTTGGCTAACACTTTTCTTTTTGTGCCCACAGACAGTGGTCACCATGCCACTTTTAACTGTCAATGATTCAAACATTCTTCGTTTCCTACAAACGTGCTGCACTGCTCGGCCCACCAAACCAATAGTCATTGCATACCTACTATAAAACAGCCTAAAGGGTTTTCCCAAAAAAGTCACCAACAGGCTTCAAAAAGTTCACAAGAAGGCCTACAGATGTAAAATCCAGTCTATCTCATATTCCCTGAATATTTGCCAATATAGTCTATAAATATTTCAAAAACAAAAGCACACTTTAAGTGATATGCCAATGCTGTGGTGGATATTTCAGAGTTTAAAGACATCCAGAATACTTTTTGAGGATACAGCTAACTTGCTGACATCAAAACACAACATTGCACTAATAGGGAAAAAAACAGGGCTCTATTCAGCCTGACTGGTCTCGTTGGCCTCCAGAAAAGGCCTAGCGTGTCACTACTGTACCCACAAAAGTACACGGTGGAGCATCTGATTATGCAAACATAGTTGATTATGTTTTTGGTCAGTTGATGCTCCTCTTTTACAAAAGAGAAGCTCTTTAGTACTTTGACTCAGAGATGAGTAAGTCATACCTCAAGAAAAGCATATCATCTGAGAAGAGACCATTTATCACACCACTTTCCTTCTCCAGGGACAGCATGCTGATGTGAAGTTTCTTTGAATTCAAGAAATCCAATATCAGTTTAGTTATCTCCACCTCTTTAACATTTATTGTTTCTTCTGCCGTCATGTTGAAAGCCTTAAAAAAAATTAAAAAAAGAGAATGATAAAGCTAATTAACACATTAGAAATGTAAGACATCATTTTGTAGCTGCTAACAACATACACATTAAAATGGTATGACAAAAAATGTGCATGAGTTTCTTTCTCTGTTAAAATAGAAAATATTGTGGATTTGTTTAAAGATGCCTGGCTTGCTGGTCTATCTTTCTACAGCTAACAAGCAGGACAAAGTCTGCAGCATATTTTGCCAGAAGTGCAAATGTGCTCATATTGTTATATTTATGTAATGTTTTCCTTCAGCATGAAGCATGTTCAGAAAAATATTGTGCAAAGAATGCAAAATATTTTGAGATTGTCAGTGCTTAATTTGAGCAGATGGCAACCTTTTGGGGGCACCCACAATGGTTTTGGAGGACCAGCAAGTATTTTTCTGAATTAGACATTTACTGAACATAAGATAAGGAAAAACAAAAAAAGCAGGAAGACAGAGGATTAGAAAAAACAGAAAATGTCAAAAAATTTAGAAAGCAGGATTCTGTAAGAGTGAGGTAAGAGGGAAGAGAGTGTATGGTATTTGGTTAAAGAGGTTTGAGGTGGATTCAAAACTACGCAGACTTTGTACTGGGCACATTTAATTGCACTGACCACAGATCTCTGAGCAGAGCCGTATGCACCAGCACTCATTCTTTTACAAATTAAGCACAGGAAGTTGTAATTGTATTTCTGGTGGATAGCTTTCATGAATGTAATGAATGTTCACACAGAAAATCATAGTGTATTTGTATTTTAGATACAAGTGCCCAGAGGGAAAGCAAAATTAAATGTTTTCATTTTCATGTAATATCTCGGTTCCCATTTCTGATGTTGACAGAATGTTATGTATTAAATGTCTCACAGTTTGTTTAAATATGATAATTGTTGGTATTGTTCAAAACCATGTGAGAAGACAAAGTTGTTGGCAATTAACTTATTTTCTTTACAGGCACACGACATGGGCACATTTTAGAGCATAATCTCACTCTCTATGAGCTAATTTTAAGAAAGTTCGTGTTGTAGGAGAATACCTTAGCACAGCACAATTGAGCTCTTTTTAGAACGCTTAATTTATGGGCACAGTTTTAATGGAAGCATATTTTAAAGAACTTTGGTCTTGTCATGCACAGAATGCTGTTGCTCAATCTAATGATTTTTTTATTTATTATGCTCTATTAATTTGACTTGCATAGTGTTTTCTTGATATGCGCCATGAGCATACTATTTTACTTTTTGCTGGTCACATTCCTACGGTAATGAGACTTATATTTACAGAACAAATCTAATACTATGAAGAGACCAAATGAGTGCTTTTTTTTTTTAAACTTTATTGAGAACAACAACAAACATACAAATCCATAAGGTCATCGATGTGCTCTACAAGTACAATACAAACATAAGAAGCAGTAAGGTCCAGTACCCAAAAGACGTGGAATTCAGCACAGAGGCAAATAGTCTCTATTAACCACAGAAGTATCCAATTCACATCAATGGGACCTCCGAGCAGGCACTACATGTGAGCTAAAACGACCTGCACATATAATTGACAGGGAACAGAGAGGAAAGAGTAGTACGGAACAAAGAGAGGAAAGGAACAGCGCAGCCGCCCGGACGCATACATGAATACAACAACATATAGTGAAATATCAGGGGAGCATGAAGATACCGCAAACACTTGGGGTGCAAATGACAGGACGTTGGTCAATAAGCAGGTCTCCAAAAAGGAGCACAGGGGGGCCCCAAATTGCCTGCGGTCGGGATCCCTCTGGCATGAGGTCCCAGTATATCTGTAGCTGGTCCTGGCAATACGAGGCATCACGTAACCACTCAGCACAGTGGGGAATCGACGTCTCCCCCAACACCTCGCAACTCTGTGCTTAGCCAATAGCAGTAGCAGTTCTATCATGTGTCTATGTGCAACCGGGAGGTCCTCGACGTATCCCAGAAGGGCAAGCTTAGGGGAGCGCGACAGCCGGGTCCCAGGCATCTCCTCAATCGCTCGCAACACCTCCGCCCAATACACGCTCAGCATCGTGCAGCTCCACTCCAGATGCAAGAAGTCCGCATCAGGGGCCCGGCATCTCACACAATGCGCTTCAGCCCGAAGGCCCATATCCTTCAGCCTACGAGGAGTATAATACAGGCGATGAAAAAATTGAAAAGTATAAAGCACAATCTGTAGTTAGGGGACAGCGCTCGCATATGCACACAGCAGCATCGCCACTCTTCATCAGAAATGATTTCCCCCATATCCATCTCCCATAGGGCTTTAGCTGTAGCCTCTGGTCCCTCCATCTCACGCTTCATACAGACATATAACCTAGTGATAAGCTTATGTGGGGATTGCGCCTGATACAGGAGCTCCAGCGCCCCACATTCCACAGGCACTGCAGGGAAGCAGGGATAGCGAGCATGTAGCATAGCGCAAAGCCTAAGGAAATATAGTCGGTGCAGCGCAGTATCGGGTACTCTGCCAAGCGTGGTCTCCAAGGAGATAAATCTCCCCTCCGGAAACCAAGATCCTGAGGTGGACAAACCAGCCTCAAGAAGGAACTCACAAATACGAACATCCTTTGACAGCCGTTGATCGCCCACATCCAGAACCGATATTAAGGGAGGCAAAGGCCTCTCCCACAGCCGCGCGTCACAGTAGCGCCCTCCATGCGCCGGCCGTGCACGCCACTGTGTCAACCTCCACGTTCTGGGCCTAGCCCTCCGTAGCCATAGCAATCTATCCGGCCACACAGCATGACTTTCAGGCGCCAAGTGGGGTAAATATCTGATAGGGTGAATCCAAAAATGTGCAAAGTAAGGCTGAGCACAATGGTAGTATAGTGCCAGGTCCGGGGCCGTCAACCGACCCTGCTCAAACGGAAGCGTCAGTTTTTCCCAGGATATTCTGGGGTGTCGACCAGCCCAGGCCAAAGTTACAAGAGCAAATCGAAGCTGTTTCAAAAAACTAGAGGTAAGAATCAGAGGTATGTTGATAAAGAGATACAAGAACCTGGGCAAGACAACCATCTTCGCTATAGCAATGTGACCGGCCAGCGAAAGCGGCAGAGAGCGCCACCTCTCAATCTTCTCCTCCAACCACATAATAGCACGACCATAGTTAGCTGACCAGAGCATATCAGTGTCCCTGCTCAGCCATATACCCAGGTATCTCACAGGCCCCTCCGTCCAACAGAGGGGGTATCGAGAGGTGAACTGCACTGTAGCCACAGATAAAGGTATCACTACCGATTTGGACCAATTAATATTGATCCCAGATATCCGTCCGAATTCAATTATCTCGTCAAGCAAGGCCAAGCCACTGTGATTATGATGTTGGCGCAAGCAGGCCCCAAGCGGCTCTATCGCTACAGCAAAGAGCAGCGGAGAGAGTGGGCATCCCTAGTGAGTGCCTTTAGCTATCGAAAAAGGATTAGGTATGGTGCCATTAACTCTCAGCCACGCGGATGGCTGCGTGTATAGCAGGCGAATCAGCTGTATGAATTTTGAGCTCAGTCCCACCCGAGCCAGCAATGCAAACATAAACTGCCATGCCAAAGAGTCAAAGGCCTTAGCGGCATCCAGCAACACCACCGCCGCACACTCTTCAGGGTCAATCATACGGGAGATTGCAAAATACATCCAGAGGTTATATAAGGTAGATCGCCCCAGTACAAAACCCGACTGGTCCGGCAGTACTAGAGTGGGAAGCAAAGGCTGCAAATGTGCCGCAATAAGTTTAGCCAGGATCTTATTATCAATATTTATTAACAAAAAGAGGCCTACAGGGATCACAAGAGCACGTGTCCTTGCCAAGTTTTAAAATAGGGACAATAAGAGCTCCGCGCAGTGAGGGTGGAAGGATCCTAGTCTCAAGAGCCTGTGCGTACACCTCAAGGAAGCCAATCAGCATACTCCTTATAAAAGGCCGGTGGCAGACCGCCCAATCCAGGGGCTTTATCCCCAGGCAAACTGCGGATTGCCTGAACGACATCCTCTACCGTAAAGGGGGTATCTAAATATTGACTGTGCGCCCTCTCAAACCACAGTAGACTAAGATCTTCAAAATAGTTAGCAATGGATGCCATGTTCATCCCAGGGGGCTCAGCATAGAGGGACGAGTAGAAAACAGATAGGATATTCTTGATCACGTCAGTACCAGTACGACACGCACCATACGAGTCAGTCAGCTCAACAATATAGTTACTCGCCCACGGCTTGCGAAGCATTGCAGCTAGGGTACAGCCAGCTCTATCCCCTTCGCCATATCTCCTTGCCGTCTCAGTTTTCCCCAAAAGACAGACCTGACGAAGAGTAGCCTCCTGAAACTGTCATCTTCCCCCCACAAGGCTGCCAGCAGGTCCGCCGACCAGTTCAAAATCAAGCGCCTTTCGAGATCAGAAATCTGGGCCTCCAACTCTGCTAGCTCCCGACGCAGTGCCCTCAGCAGACCATGCTGTTTAGAAAGGCAAACCCCCCGGATCACCACCTTAAAGGCCTCCCACATTGTACCGGCAGAGGCCACCGACCCCCGGTTCTCTGCAAAGTAGTGAACAATAGTGTTACGGACCTCATCTCTAAATACCTGATCTTTCAGCGCCCCAGGAGGCAGCTTCCACATAAAGGAGCGACCCGGGCCACCCAGTACAGCCAATCCCATCACGACTGGAGAGTGATCTGACAGAGTGTGGGCAATATGCTCAATGAAGCGCACCCAAAGTGTCACATCTCTAGTGCCAAGCCAGCGGTCTAGACACGACCAACTGCCGTGCACATAATTAACGCAAGTGCCTTCCCTATCAGTACCATGTTTTTCTCTCCATAAATCCACCATGGCCCCATCCTCCATGACCCGGGACAGCACCAGGGCAGCCGCCACATGCTGCGGTCTGGCCCGACTCTCGCGATCCGCCTCATAATACAGCACCACGTTGAAATCGCCCCCCCACAGCAAGGACCCAGCGAATCAATTAATCTCCCCACTTCTCCAAAGAATTCAGGGTCATCAGAATTTGGCCATATAGCGATACCAGTCTGCACGGCCTGTCCAACAATGTTCCCCGCAGCATCACATAACGACCATTAGGATCTACAAGCACCTTCTCAGTGTGCCACTACAGCCCCTTCCGAATCAAAATCGCCACACCATGCGCGTAACGCGAGTACATCACAGCATGCCATTCACCAATCCAACCAGCCTTTAGTCGATGCTTGGTGGCATCTACCAGATGGGTCGCCTGTAACATGCAAACATCTATTGCATGTCGCTGAGCATACGCAGATATCAACCGCATCTTGCGCCCATCATTCAACCCGTGGACATTCCAAATGAGGCAGCGCACATGGGTCACACTATCTTGCGCCATAACGTCGTCCTACCAACTATGTAGCTCCCCCTGACGTCACAGAAAAAGCGTCCAAGGCATTCAAGGAAGAGAACAGGCGCAAAGGAAAGAAAAGAGAGGGTACAAACCAAACACAGAACATTCCAACTCCCCACCCACGCAGACCCCCCCAACCGGGTCCATGCTAAAAAAAACACCTATCCCCAAATACAAGTCCCACAACATGATGGTGAACATTCGAGGTGGACTCATCCGGTCAACGAGGCCGTCCAAAGGGGGCAGGGGGGTCAACAATAAAGGGGAGTATTGCAAGCAGCCCGTCCCACATGCAAATCAGCCACTGAGGTGTAGGCTACGTGTTTCCAGGCAGCGTCACATGGGCCTTAGCTGAACGCAGGCCATCCGACTGCGTCCGACTGCTTCCTTCTGGGGACAGATTTAGCATACTTCGCAGCCAGTTTCGGGTCCGTAAGAAAATGCAAAGTGCCCTTATTTCGGACACGCAGCTTAGCCGGGTAAATGAGGGAATATTTTGCATTGGTCTGGCTTAAGACGCGTTTAACCGGCAAGAAGGCCTTGCGAGCAGCCTGCACCCCAGGAGTGTAATCACAGGAAAAATTCAACTCCGCGTTGTTGTATACTACCAGCCGGCGCATCCTAGCTAGGCGTAATACAGTATCTCTGTCTCTGTAATTTAGTAACCTTACAATAATGGGGTGGGCCGGAGCCCCCCGCGGAGGCCGCGGCCCCAGAGATCTGTGGGCCCTCTCCACCACCAACATCCGGGAAAGCTCCCCAGGAAACAATGTAGAGAACACAGTCTCAACAAAGTCTTCCACACGCCCCACGTCTGTCAACTCTGGGAGGCCTAGAATGCGGACATTATTTCGGTGAGATCAAGCTTCCAGGTCCTAATTGTTACTCCTGATGATTTCCAACACACGCTCCATGTGCAACAGCTTCTCATCATCTCCGCGACGTTCATCCTCCAGATTCGAGGTGCGGGACTCCAACTGCTCAAAGCGTGTGTCATGACCACAAGATGGTCTAGCCTGGCATCAACACTAGCCAGACTATGCTTAAGATCAACAAACATAGCCTTCATGGATGCCATAGGTGGCTCCTCCACATGCGGGAAATCGTCAGCCATCTGGCTAGATGAGCCACTTTTCATCCTCCCACTCTCAAAAGTTAACTTAGTTTGCTGCTAATCAGCCTTCCCCATGCTCCCCCCAGACAGGCAGGCCGGTGGCGCACGCCCACCCACGTATCGCAGCAGCAGACATCTGGCCAGCAGCGGGCCCCCCGAAGACAAAGGCCCCGCAAGGGGACCACCGCCCGGCAGCTCTCATGTAACAAGACGGGGGGGGGGGCAAGTGTCAAAGCCAAGCCCGCAGAAAGTGCCACGCAGGCAATTGCTGACTTAGAAACCAGCCAGAGGGGCCCAAACCCAGCAGGGCCACCAAGCACAGGGCCACGCAAAAAAAGGAGTCGCCGCCGATAATCTACGAGGCCCGTCAAGAATAGAGTCTCAATAGAAACAAGAGAAGGCGGATCTTCGACAGGGAGACTGCGCACCATGCAGACAGCACCAAAGGAGGCTTGTAAGGGTCTTCTCTACCAAGGGCATCAGTAATCCAAGCTGGCAATCCATTGTACCAAAAAGGGCCCCTATTCAAGGGGCCAGGCAGGCCCACACATCCACAGGGGCCCGCGGCCCGTCCCAGCCGCTGACAGGGCCCCTCCTAGATATAGGGCGGCACGCTGGACCGGCCCGCCGCAAGCCCCCACTAAGAACCCAGGCCTGCCGGCACAAAAAACAATCTAATCGGTGGCGCATTGGGCCGCCAGCAGCAGAGGAGGTCCCTCTCCCCCAGCGACCGCCGGTGCACCCACAGTGGCCCGCGGCCGGATATGGCTGCCCAGAGGGCACTGCAGGGGCAAAAAGCACAGCACTCACCTCGCAAGACGCGAGGGCAGCCCCCAGACCAGGACTCCAATCGCGGGGGCAGAAAGGAGTAGGCACAGCCAAAGAAGCCGCTCCCTGCGGCGTCCGCCCCAGCAGACCAAGCCGTGAGGCAGGCGAAGCCTCACTCAAGCACACAAGCCCCGCCTCCAAGCAGGGCTATGGCAGCAAGCACAGCGCACATCGCTAATCCAGCTCTGACTCGGAGCCAACAGTCTCCGCAGGTCCCTGCCACCGGCACAGACGAGGAAGAAGGGCGAGGCGCTGCAAAAACAGGAGAAATGCAGCAGGTAGGTCCCCTGCCGCGCAGAACCTCACAGTGTGGCGGACATCTTGCTGATTGGCCAAGCCACGCCCCCCACCAAATGAGTGCCTTTGCTGGAATTCTTTGTGACAAAGTTTCTGAATCCACTTTGTCTCCCACGGATCAACCCTCATAGCAGAAGCATTGACAAGAATATGTCACTAACATAAGGGACCTTACAACACTTATCACTGGCTTAACTACTGAAGGCCAAATGGTCTCTCTACAGCATAAACACAAGGACATTCTTGGCCCTTTTCACAGATTTGCTATGAAAGGGTGCGTTTCTTCTGGCGGTGTTTTCTGGCTTACTGCTGAATTTCAGGAGTACATTTCAAGTGTGACTCACTTACTCCTTAGTTACTAGTAGAATTCAGGAATAAGCAAAGAGTACCACAACAGTTAGTCACAAGAAAATATTAAAGAATCAGGGTCTGTGAGCATCAAATTAACATTCCATGGGCTTGGATGCGAAGCAATTCATAGGTTTAAACCTGCAAAAGCTGTATAAACTAGACAACATTAAAACAATACTGGTCTGGTCAAGATTCACTACACTGACCAGGCTTCTCAGGTCTCCTCATATCCCATAACTGCACATTCTCACCTACCATTGTACAGTGAGCCTAAAGGACGATGATTCTCATTGGTGAATGGGCTTGTAAGGCTCCTGGGTTTTGGCCCTAGTGCATGACTCTGACCTCTCCTGCCTACTTTGTTGCATGCAGCCTTCAGAACCCTTCCAGCCTTTTGTGGAGTGGTGCCTGGGTAACTTGTAAATAAAGAATGGGGTAGTCTTCCTGCACAATCACTGTTCAGCACTCCCCCATTCCATACTAGAAAAATGACCAGTGGCTACAAGCCGTCACTTAACACGTGGTACTTCATGTATTTTTGGGAGCACTCTCCCAGGTGAACTTACACAAAGGATAATATGACAGATGAAATACTTAACCACATCTTATGTAAATTTAGGTGATGATTTATTCTGTACTCAATTTCTGGGAAAGGCAGGATATTAGTTACTCTGTTGAAAGCCCTGATGAAGTTTGCAATTACTCGGTCTGTGCAGACGAAACACGTTGGCTCTGTTTCTGGATGCTCCTCAATGTTAAAACCTATTCTGAAGATTTCTGGGAAACTGTATGCCAAGGTGTGTATAATGAAGACTCTTTGATGGAGGAATCATTTTGGTACTACACCGTGATAATACTGTGGAGTGCTTGAAATCTACTACTGTATTTTGGCGGACTTTCCAGCTTCAGAAGAAGAGGTAGCTCTCCTGGATTTTGGGCACCCAATATTATTTGGAACTGAGAAATGTTTGTTGTAGTTCAAGGACAACACAGAGTGTGTGCACTATAATCCCAGCCACCAACTGTTTGTTTCTTATGACCAGTGGACAAGGCACACATTTGGCTGTGACCCTAAAAAGAGTTATCTACTCCTTAACCCATGCTAGGATCTCAACCCGTAAGCAGCAATTCATAACAGGTTCAGTCAGTGGGTAGTTTTGCGCTCCTCTGCCAGCAAAGATGTACACAAACAGGTAACTTTGCTAACTTGTTAAGGGAGACATTTGGGAAATTAACCTATGGAAGTGATATAACTGTGCCAACTGGAGAATTATGGAACTTTGAGAGTGTAACTGGGGCATCATGGGGAAAGAACAATTCAGAAGTCTGAAACTATGATGCCACATGGGTACCTCGTCTGTCAGGAGGCTGATTTCACAGCACACAACATGTATTATTCTGGAGTTTTTTTTAAAGAAAACGAAAAGCTGATATTAAAATAAGTTAATTTATTAAAAATTAAAATTGCTATTTTGAGACATATTTAGAGCCTTTACTGAAAAGCATACTTATGGCTTAAAAGGTAAATTTCCAAATCATTTTTAACATACATTTCTGTGATTAATTAGGTTACTGGAGGCCACATGTTGTTGATGTTGTGGACTTTTCATTACTTCAAGAATGCACTTCTTCTTTGCCATGGCACTTAATTTGTCTCTCATACTAAGACACCTCAAAATCTACAAAGATAGCTTTAATGACACACACACATATATATATATATATATATATTTATGTATATTTCACTAGTAGATACTTATAGTTAGGATGATGTTTTCTAACAAAAAGCATTTTTTGACTTGCTTACATCTTTGGTGTCGTTTGATGTATCTTCTTGAAAAGTGTGCTGGTGATTCTTGTTGCGCATAGGAAGTTTCGGGGTGATCCATCAGGCAGGGGCAGAGAAAACAGAGGGGGGGTGAGTAAAAAAAAACAAGTGTTTCCCTTGTTAATTCCCATAGAAGTTTTCACCACAACTACAGCCCGAACCGCTGGACGGAATTGCATCAAATTGGCAGAAAGTTAGATTTTGTTCCGCAGATTGTGCTTTTGGCTTTTTGGTGTAAATCTGTTCAGAAGTTTACGAGAAATTAAAGAAAATCCAAATCTGTATACAGGGAGTGCAGAATTATTAGGCAAGTTGTATTTTTGAGGATTAATTTTATTATTGAACAACAACCATGTTCTCAATGAACCCAAAAAACTCATTAATATCAAAACTGAATATTTTTGGAAGTAGTTTGTAGTTTGTTTTTAGTTTTAGCTATGATAGGGGGATATCTGTGTGTGCAGGTGACTATCACTGTGCATAATTATTAGGCAACTTAACAAAAAAATATATATACCCATTTCAATTATTTATCATTACCAGTGAAACCAATATAGCATCTCAACATTCACAAATATACATTTCTGACATTCAAAAACAAAACAAAAACAAATCAGTGACCCATATAGCCACCTTTCTTTGCAAGGACACTCAAAAGCCTGCCATCCATGGATTCTGTCAGTGTTTTGATCTGTTCACCATCAACATTGCGTGCAGCAGCAACCACAGCCTCCCAGACACTGTTCAGAGAGGTGTACTGTTTTCCCTCCTTGTAAATCTCACATTTGATGATGGACCACAGGTTCTCAATGGGGTTCAGATCAGGTGAACAAGGAGGCCATGTCATTAGATTTCCTTCTTTTATACCCTTTCTTGCCAGCCACGCTGGAGTACTTGGACGCGTGTGATGGAGCATTGTCCTGCATGAAAATCATGTTTTTCTTGAAGGATGCAGACTTCTTCCTGTACCACTGCTTGAAGAAGGTGTCTTCCAGGAACTGGCAGTAGGACTGGGAGTTGAGCTTGACTCCATCCTCAACCCGAAAGGCCCCACAAGCTCATCTTTGATGATACCAGCCCAAACCAGTACTCCACCTCCACCTTGCTGGCGTCTGAGTCGGACTGGAGCTCTCTGCCCTTTACCAATCCAGCCACGGGCCCATCCATCTGGCCCATCAAGACTCACTCTCATTTCATCAGTCCATAAAACCTTAGAAAAATCAGTCTTGAGATATTTCTTGGCCCAGTCTTGACGTTTCAGCTTGTGTGTCTTGTTCAGTGGTGGTCGTCTTTCAGCCTTTCTTACCTTGGCCATGTCTCTGAGTATTGCACACCTTGTGCTTTTGGGCACTCCAGTGATGTTGCAGCTCTGAAATATGGCCAAACTGGTGGCAAGTGGCATCGTGGCAGCTGCACGCTTGACTTTTCTCAGTTCATGGGCAGTTATTTTGCGCCTTGGTTTTTCCACACGCTTCTTGCGACCCTGTTGACTATTTTGAATGAAACGCTTGATTGTTCGATGATCACGCTTCAGAAGCTTTGCAATTTTAAGAGTGCTGCATCCCTCTGCAAGATATCTCACTATTTTTTACTTTTCTGAGCCTGTCAAGTCCTTCTTTTGACCCATTTTGCCAAAGGAAAGGAAGTTGCCTAATAATTATGCACACCTGATATAGGGTGTTGATGTCATTAGACCACACCCCTTCTCATTACAGAGATGCACATCACCTAATATGCTTAATTGGTAGTAGGCTTTCGAGCCTATACAGCTTGGAGTAAGACAACATGCATAAAGAGGATGATGTGGTCAAAATACTCATTTGCCTAATAATTCTGCACTCCCTGTATCTGAGGTTGTGAATAATTCACGATTAATCGCGAATATTTGCAAATGCGCATCAGAATAGAAGCACTGTAATTTGCTGGCCACAACCTGAACAGAAAGTTGCAGCTGCCATTTTAAGGTCCCAGGAGACTATCCCCAGGCCTGAAAAACAAAATGAAAAGCAGCATAAGGGGACAGGATGGAGGTACCCATCCACAGGGCTGTGATATAGAGGTGTTTGAGGGTCAAATTATTGGTTTAAAATGTGTTTTCTTCACCATGCGCAATATTCACATGTAATCAAGATTATTCTTGATTAATCACGAATGAGCAAAAAAAAAAAAAAAAAAAAAAAACATTCACAGACTTTCATACACTACTTTATTCACTTATACATGCACTCAGAGACTTATGCACCCACTCAGACACTCATGCACCCACTCAGAGAACCAGAGACAGGCCCTGTGGTCAACCCCCACTGACTTGGGTGGTAATAAGCTGCAGGCCCTGGGCACAGGCCAGGCCCTGCAGGCAACCCGTGCAGCGCATGGCCAAATGCCATGCACGTGGTGGTTGGATTAACGTATAGAAATTTAAACTACTTTACATAAAAAAAACATAGAAAGTCACTGAATAAAAACAAAGGTTACAGGTACGTTATAGTTAGGTTCCAAGATTACTCGTACAAAACCATAGAAATTCAGCAGTTAGACTTATTTCAAGTAACTATAACTCGCGCCCTAAGGTAACTATCACTTGCGTCTTCGCCATGCAAGTGACCGCAGATGCTTCATACACTTGAAAAATGACAGGAGACCAGGTCATTATTCAATTCCATAAGCTATTACTTGAACAGCAGTGAAAAGCCTTGGCTTGTCTTCAAATTTCTCAAGAACAGTGCACTGTAAAATACACATTTTACCCTCAATTTGATTTGTGCGGAAGGAAGAATGTGCTGAAGGAAGAAGCAGCCCTGCTAAACATCCCACATAGAACTATTCCTTGCTCTACTTGCTTGCAGCAAAAGTAATGTGTATTTTTGCCCCTCAATCCATTAACCCTTAATGTTAAAATCAAAAAAATTAAAACAAAAACACTATTTGCCTTTAGAAGTAGACCTCCACCTGCCAGATTCCTAGTCTGGCCTACTCAGAAGAGAGAGCACCTAGACTTTCCACATGATTTGCCCCATAAAACAAGCCATGCATCCTACATTCATGTGCCCTCTCAGAGTGTCTTCCATCAACCCTGCTATATATCTGATGAATAAATACTGCCATCCTTCAGTAAGATTTGCAGCAGAGTACTGAATGATTCACTAAGCTAGAAAAAGACAAATATTATGAACAGCTTCAAAGGGAACTTCACTTTGAATTGGCATTCATTACTTCAGGTAAACCTAGCATGTTAATGTTTGGATACACCTTTATGGTGCAAACTAAAAACAGATACTGCTTTGCCTTCCCATTTAGCTGATTAGTAGTAAGAGAATCACCATTAAAGTTTCTTCATCACCCCAGTCTTACACATTCGCTCTTGCCCTTTCTCATTGTCGGGTGGTTGCACAGAAAAGAAGATAGAAAGGGAGAAAGCTGCATTTGTCAGCTTAGGCCTACTTAATTACATTCCTTAGAACTGTGCCTCAACTTTGGGTGGAACACTCAGAGTTTAAGACCTTTAGAATGAATGTGGAGCAGACCTCATTGCTGCCTTGCATATGTCTGAGACAGACACTCACCTTGAGTAAGCCAGCAAAGTTGTTGTAGATCTTGTGCAGTGTGTTCAGACACAGACTTGAACATTTCTTTCATGAGCAGTACAGCAGAGACTCATATAGCATGCAGTTCATCAGACAACGGGGGCCGTCACCATAGCTGAGTTGGCAGAATTACCACTAGAAATTACAGACAACTGAAATACAAACACTGAACTAGGGTTCTGCTTAGACAGAAACAACATCAAGTTGAGCAAGAGTAAGGGAGAAGAAAAATGATTGGAAGTAAAATGTCTTAATTTGGAAGGAAATCTGTCTACATTGGGAATAAAGGTTGGGTAAGCCCTACAACCACCTTGGCCTAATGGAATTCAAGCAAGGTTTTAAATGCAGACAATTATTGCCTATCTATCTCAGGAACATTTTTCAAACTGAGATCCAGCCACCAGCATTTAAAGTGTCCGTATACGTTGCTTTCTTTCTCTCTCTCTCTCTCGTAGGTAGTTACTGTTAAGCCGTAGTTTCATAGAAAAATAATTTCTTGTTTTGCTTATAACTTGAATGCCGTTTGACAAATCTTCACGAACTTTAAAAATCAGTTAGCATTTCACTTCAGCTGCTGCCTGGAAAGTTTTGGGGTGATTCGTCAAGAAACAAAAAGGGAGGAGGGGAGGTCCCAAAACGTATTTACCCCCTTTGCAATTTCCAAAAGGGATTTTATATATGACTACAGCCCAAACAGATGGATAGAATTACACAAGATTTGTCAAATTTGTCAGAAAGCTAGAACTAGAAAGATCTTAGTCTCAATCTGTTCAGTAATTTGGGAGTTATTAAAGAAAAAAGATTTATATATATCTAGAGACGCAGATCTACGGATCTGCATACCATCAACAATGCCGTAATTGGCTGGCCGCAACCCAAGAGAAATGCTGCAGCTGCCATTTTGTGTATAAGGACTTGGTCCCTTTGAGGGGTCCGGTGGGATAAAACTTAAAACTGACAGAAAGGCTCAGGGAAGCAGTACCCTGATCCATGGGACTGATGAAGAGGTCTGTGAGTGACCCCTCACGGGCAATAAATTTCACAAAAACGTGTTTTTAAGGGGTGCAAGGATCTGTAGATGCTCCTTGATGCTCAGTGAGACCCCCAACCGCTACCCCCCACCCCTGTTTAAATACCCGAATGATCCGCCGATCAAGATGATCCCAATTAAAACAATTACTCCCCCACCCACAGGCCCACAAAACCACTACCACATCCAGTCACAGATCCAGAGTTTGCTGCAGGGCCTGGCCTGTGACCAACCCCTCTACACACACAGCCTTTGGTCATGCGCAGCAACAGCTGGATTAACGTAGTGTAATTAAGTAATACTTACATTTTTTTTATAAAACAAGAAATTTACTATAAAAAAAAAAAAAAAAAAAAAAAAAAAAAAAAAAGGTTACAGGGACGTTATACTAAGAAAGCAGAGTTTACAAAACGTGCGCCCTCGCCATGCACTACATCTTTATGATATCTTTATGATATCATTGATAATACCACTGCAACATTTACAATAACATTATGAGGAGAAAAATGTGCATGGTGGGGGCTCGAGTTATAGTTAACTTAGCTTACGAGTTATAGTTTCTGGAGATAAGAAAAATTTCTATGGTTTTGTGTGTATAAAATCTGAATCTAACTATAACGTTCCTGTAACTTTGGTTTATTTAGTGAAATTTGAAGGTTTTTCAATGCTATTTCCTAACTATAATGTCCTTGTAACCTTTGTTTCTTTTCCAGTGAATACACTGCAGAGAGTCATATGCTACTTATTACTAGCTCCGAGTGGCGTGGAGGGACCATGACCTTTAAGGTCAAGCCTCAAGTTTCTGATGATGTAACTCATCTCTTGTTAGTCCAACTTAACATAAACTCAAACTTTCCTATGTTTTGCTTCTTGCCGATTTCACTTTCAGCTGTGTTTGTTTCAAGGAATACTTACTGACCCACAGCACTGCTCTTTGAAATTATGTAAGAAAGTGTTTCTTGTTTGAAAGTTTTAGACTGACTGCATCACCACGTATCGGGAGCAACAGCCAAGGACAAATCAGAAAGCTCGGCATCTCCTATGAAACATTGTAGATGAAAGGTGCATTCTGTTCATATAGCAAAGAGTATGCCTCAGCTGGAAGTACATAAAAACGGAGTTTGGGGTACCTAGTTATTGCACCTCTTAAAGAGACAATAACACAGAACAAAAGATTTGCAATGAAATGGGGAGGGGGTAAAAAAGATGTCCTTTTTCTATGGGTATTTTTAAAAGAACACAACGAAACCCCAACTTCGAACTCTTTACACTCTGTGCTGTCAGTTTAGTTTTCAAAACTAATTGTAGGTTGTTTTTTGTGCACAGACCTTGGACACAGATTAATTTACTTTAGCTACATGGATACCTAACCTACGATGTGTACTGAGAATCACGGTTACTGTCTTCCGAAGTAATTACTACAGAGACACTCTATTGAGAGTACTTCAAAATGGGGGCTGAAGTTTGTCTGGGACTCCACCATTAAACAGGTAAAAGGCCAGGTTCAGAAAGCGAAGAAACCGAAACAGAAACCGAAGTAACAGCTCTCCCTCTCCCCCTTCCCCTTTTCTCCCTCCTATACAGGGAGTGCAGAATTATTAGGCAAATTAGTATTTTGACCACATCATCCTCTTTATGCATGTTGTCTTACTCCAAGCTGTATAGGCTCGAAAGCCTACTACCAATTAAGCATATTAGGTGATGTGCATCTCTGTAATGAGAAGGGGTGTGGTCTAATGACATCAACACCCTATATCAGGTGTGCATAATTATTAGGCAACTTCCTTTCATTTGGCAAAATGGGTCAAAAGAAGGACTTGACAGGCTCAGAAAAGTAAAAAATAGTGAGATATCTTGCAGAGGGATGCAGCACTCTTAAAATTGCAAAGCTTCTGAAGCGTGATCATCGAACAATCAAGCGTTTCATTCAAAATAGTCAACAGGGTCGCAAGAAGCGTGTGGAAAAACCAAGGCGCAAAATAACTGCCCATGAACTGAGAAAAGTCAAGCGTGCAGCTGCCACGATGCCACTTGCCACCAGTTTGGCCATATTTCAGAGCTGCAACATCACTGGAGTGCCCAAAAGCACAAGGTGTGCAATACTCAGAGACACGGCCAAGGTAAGAAAGGCTGAAAGACGACCACCACTGAACAAGACACACAAGCTGAAACGTCAAGACTGGGCCAAGAAATATCTCAAGACTGATTTTTCTAAGGTTTTATGGACTGATGAAATGAGAGTGAGTCTTGATGGGCCAGATGGATGGGCCCGTGGCTGGATTGGTAAAGGGCAGAGAGCTCCAGTCCGACTCAGACGCCAGCAAGGTGGAGGTGGAGTACTGGTTTGGGCTGGTATCATCAAAGATGAGCTTGTGGGGCCTTTTCGGGTTGAGGATGGAGTCAAGCTCAACTCCCAGTCCTACTGCCAGTTCCTGGAAGACACCTTCTTCAAGCAGTGGTACAGGAAGAAGTCTGCATCCTTCAAGAAAAACATGATTTTCATGCAGGACAATGCTCCATCACACGCGTCCAAGTACTCCACAGCGTGGCTGGCAAGAAAGGGTATAAAAGAAGGAAATCTAATGACATGGCCTCCTTGTTCACCTGATCTGAACCCCATTGAGAACCTGTGGTCCATCATCAAATGTGAGATTTACAAGGACGGAAAACAGTACACCTCTCTGAACAGTGTCTGGGAGGCTGTGGTTGCTGCTGCACGCAATGTTGATGGTGAACAGATCAAAACACTGACAGAATCCATGGATGGCAGGCTTTTGAGTGTCCTTGCAAAGAAAGGTGGCTATATTGGTCACTGATTTGTTTTTGTTTTGTTTTTGAATGTCATAAATGTATATTTGTGAATGTTGAGATGTTATATTGGTTTCACTGGTAATAATAAATAATTTAAATGGGTATATATTTTTTTTTGTTAAGTTGCCTAATAATTATGCACAGTAATAGTCACCTGCACACACAGATATCCCCCTAACATAGCTAAAACTAAAAACAAACTACAAACTACTTCCAAAAATATTCAGCTTTGATATTAATGAGTTTTTTGGGTTCATTGAGAACATGGTTGTTGTTCAATAATAAAATTAATCCTCAAAAATACTACTTGCCTAATAATTCTGCACTCCCTGTATGGTCGTTGAGCCAGGGAGGTATGCTGGGGGCATTAGCAAGTAGAACAAGGAAGTGACCCTTGCCCCTAACCCTTGGGCACTGAACAGTTCACTTCTCCCGTGCTCATATTAAGAAGCAGTCTTGGAAGCTGGCCCACAAAGGCTGGGAGCTCTGCCGTCTGAAACCTCTGTTCCAATGTATGAACACGAAGCAGTCCACCAAAACATCACATATTAGATCAAACTGTTTCCAGCCTGATCCACAATTTCACAGCAGTGCAGCAGCTGTGAACACCTCTGCAGTGATGCCAAAGGAGTGTGAAAACAGAGTGTGAGAGGAGGCAAACCAGAGAAGTAGGAAGTGAACCGTAGACAACCCCTGCATTCGCTTACAGGGGACGCATTCAACCACCAATGTAAAAATGGGAAGGACAAAAGCCAACAGAAAAACAAAATAATAAATAAATAAATCGATGCATTAGCCAATGACATCACCATAAGAATGATGGGTGATTTTGCCACCTGTCACATCATGAAACCTGCTTTCAATGTCTATCAAAAAGCTCTGCTGAGAACTAAAGCATTCTAAAATCAGATTTAAAAAAGCATTGCCAACGCCAACAAGTCTGTCTAATGGTACTGCCAATGTTCTGTAGCCATGATGTACAGCAGCGCCGATGCTTTGCAGTGCGGCTAAAGTTCCTTTAAGAAAGGGCTATGCCGCAGCTAGGGCTAATGTGTTTTTATGTGCTGGATGCATATAGACTTTCTTATTATTACTCTGAGCGATGTCAAACTGCTATACAGCATGGCTACCAGCCATTGCCAAAGTCGGCACAAACAAAAAGATATGGCAGAGCCAATAGTCTCAAAGGCAAGACCATTTGGCTTTGCCAATGCTTCTCAGGTCTTGACACAACAGTCCTGTGAGTCTGGGCTACCAGTTAATCTTCCTATACGTGAATAAAGAAAAAAATAAGACATTTGGCAAAAAATCCCATCACAGAAAGAAGACAATTGTGGTCATGCCACGTCTTAGTGAAAATACATTTGGAAGCAGATAACATCACAATAACCATCCATTCCAAAGGAGAAAAGGGCTTCCTAAAAGTGCGTGTGGCACAGTAAAACATAACTATAAATAGCAATAGGTTCAACAAGGACAGGAAAGGAAAAAAGTAAAAGTAGTACATCAATCACAGTGTGATCAACTTAAGGATAAGAAACAAGTTGAAGCAATCAGTACTTGCTGCATGCTCCAACCCGAAAGAATAGGAAGTGAAGCCAGTACGCATTGGCCTATTAGAAGGCAGCAAATAAGAGTGACAACGAAGCCAACAAATGTTAAGAGATGAGGGGCTGCAAACCCATTTCTAAATACAATATCTCTTGAGAGTGCATACAGTACATGCGCTGTCGCAGGCAAGACCTAAGAACATGAGTAAACAATATACACAATTTTCCAAGTGGAGGACCTGAAGTACCTTTTGTAACAAAATCGAATGATCCTGGGTTAACATGTTATACTTCTGCTTCGGGCCATTATAGGAGAAAATAAATGTGTATTCTAGACAAATATTTTAAAGCACCAAATGAGGTGTAACCAAACTGTATTAAACAAGCAGAAAGGGCCATCCAGGATCAGCGCTTTGGGCCTAACCCAAAAGGATCAATCACCAGAGGTTACAGTACTTGGGTCATCTCAGATATGACTGAACATTAATATTTACAAGTTAGGCTAAACAGTATGGAACAGCACTTACAGTACTTTCTGAAATCCACTGCTGTTTACAATACACCCTGAAATGGATGAGAAAGAAAAGAGTGCACTAAGGGACTGCCATGGGCCACTTTCCCATGTTTCCACATACACAAAGTTCCAAAGCATGAACAACGTCCATGTGGCTCTTAGAATAATTTTGTTTCATGCACTTTTGCAACTGATGTAAATGGTCACTCTGACACCCCCTGACGCAGATCTTATGTTCACAGCATGCCAGATGCTCCAGAAAAACCAAGTACATCTTTATCACCAAATCTATATCAAATGGTGGTGCAGGGCTCGTCATAGATCAGAGAACAAGAGAAGAACGACTGAATGAAATAAGCATTGCAATGCAACAAGTCTCGCATTTCTCCGAGTTAGGTCTATTAGCAGTTGTAAACTCCCAACCGGACTTTTCTTGCCTCATTAAATGGAAAAAAAGGAGCGCGAGCGCGCTGCCAAACAAGCGAGATTGCTCTGCGAAAAAAGAGAAAAAGTAGTCCACAAACCGGATGGAAAACAGTGAGCCTCGTATGTTTTCAGTGCTTGGTCGCTGCGCTCGAGGAGGGCTAACCACCGGAAAAGGCATGACGTATGCATGCCTTCCACTAATGAAAGCAAGCAGATTTTAAAAGGCAAGCCCATGAACCAATGAAAGACACTGACGTGACATGGGCAGGGCTCCGAGCCCTTTTCTAACTACTACAGAGTCTCGCAAGCGATACACATGCGCAAGCGCATGCTACGCAGGCTCGACTCTAAAAAAAATACTGATGTGAGAAAAACGAGCTTTGAAAAGTGAAGGCATGCCACTCTTTCGCCCTACCATGCTCTGCAACAATCACAATGAACTTCAGCTGGACACCTTCATTAGCTTCTCAGTAACAGTATTGTTTTCAAATCATACACAGAAAACAAGGGCAAAAAGAGTAGTAATGGTGCAATGTTTAAGCTCCCTCATTTTCTTGCAACCTACGAAGTACAGCCAATTTGCCATGACTGCTGCTAGCATTAATACGGGAAGCCATAAAAAAAAAAAAGACCTAAACAACCCCATCAATAATGCTGCCAGGATCTCATCAAATTACGTCTACATTCCAGTGGTGGCTCTCCTGCTTAATATGACAAAAGTAAACACAATAATAAGCAAATTACCCTGGATTAAGAGACATACACAAGTGGATATTTTAGTTAGCACACAAAAGCCAACAAAGCCGGGCAGACATACAAATTGTGCAGAGTAGGTGCACACTCAAAAACCAGCGCACAAACTGAACTTGGCGCTACAGGCAGAGATGCTAGCTTCGGAACGAGGCTCGAGTCTCAGTGCCACCTCAACATCCTGTGATTCTGAGGAAGTCACTTCATCTCCCCACTCTTAAAAATATATGAATGTGAACTTGTGTAATGTAACTAGTGCTTGTTTAAAGCGCTCCAATTCCTTCTAGTTGGGTCGAGGTCGCACTACTTGAAAAACGCAAAAAAAAGAAAAAATAGCACCTCAATCACAGAGGGAGCAGCGGACGGATACTACTTCAGTTAAATCAATCCGTACAGGGCCCATGCTCCACACAAAGACAAGAAAGTGAGGAGGATGTGTCATCACATTTGCTGCCGAATTAGAAGGCCTCAAAGAAGAGTGATAATGATGCCAACAAATGGTAAAGAATGGATGAGTAAAAGCTTGTTTTGAGAGAGGCGCTTATTTTTATACAGCAGATCGTGGTCAAGCGGCAGTGCATGGGCACTATCTGCAGGCTCGACCTAAAAAGGATGCAATGAGAATTAATCACAAAGTCGATCCCTGAGCAGCAGCCTTCCTGTTGCCTTTGTCCATAATTAAACCTGTGTAGCTGCACCCTTTACAAGGTGAGATCCACTATCATCTAACTTAAGTTGCTCGCCGTTCAAAATATGAGTCAGCAATGTGAGTAATATCAATGATACAATAAGACAAATGAGGAAAATGCATGTTAAACAAGAAATTGTACGTCTGCCACTACAAAAATATCTACTGGCCACAGAAAACAATGCACTCAACAAATATAAGAGATGCCGATTAAATACAAGGCAAAAGTGGAAAACAAAACAAATGCAGCCAATGCCAAAAGCCTTACAGTCAACATCAAACCTATTGGATTTGCCAATTGTTGTTCATGCTTATTTTTTTGTCAAGAAAGTGCGAGTGTTCTGCCTTGTACTGCTAAATGCAAACAAGTCTGGCTCTGCGGAACGGTAAAAGAACCGTTTCCTGATCTTTTTTCAATAAACCCTATAAGCGGGAAAAATTTCATTTTGTAATACCTATTCTAACTTCCACACCTTCCAAAGAAGTGGTATCTGAAGCTCGCTGTTTAAATTTTAAAGGGTCTGTTACAGGGGCAGCTCTTCCATTAGGGGGAAAAAGCGTAAACCCCCTGAGCTCATGTGTGTTTGGCTGGCGGTCTCAGGTCGGCCAAACACAAATGCGCAGTAGGCTCTCTCCAGCCCAGCAACACAGTTGCCGGGCTGGAGAGAGCCTGAACAGGCTCCCAGTCTGTCCGTTAGTGCCCTGGCTGGGCGGCTGGGAGCCTGTGCCTGCAATGGAGGAGAGCAGAGAGGATGGAGCGGCAGCAACGGAGGAGGTAAGTGTTTTTTTTATTATTTTTTTATTTAATTGATATTTATCCTCCACCAACCCCACCTCCCCCACGCGCTGCCCCATCCCTTCCGGTTGCCAGAAGCCGTTACTGGTTTGTTACACTAAAGAGTTCTACAAACAACTGGGCACAAAGCCTATGTAAGATCGAGTCAGATGATATAAAACAAATAGGATTTATATTAAGCCCGGAAAGGGAAGAGGTGACTAAAGCACTCTTTTACTCTGACTACATTAGGCGATTGGTATTACAAGCGGAGGCGGAGCTGATAAAGGAAGGTATAAGAGTAGTGCAGGGAAACGCAATAAAGGACGTGATACACGATAGGCGCGACCTTAGATTACATTGGACTTGATTTGGGAGCATACCTGCGTGGCACCTGTTTTATAATAAAAATTGCAGTAGGCGTGTGGATGGAAACAATGGTATTTTAAGTGTGACTGTAGTCTCAGAATGTAACGACACACAATAGAGGAATTGTTTTAAACCCTTTGTAAATCCCCGGGATGAGTATAGTAGGGGTGAGTTGAGTGATGTGGACTAGGAATTAAGCCCCGCGCACAGCCATTTGGTTTTATATTGGAATTTGGGAGGTTACAATAAACATTTAAAACAAGAGCGGTTTAAAGGAGAGCTTGAAGAGTACGATGTAATGTGTTTCCAAGAAACCTGGCTGTGCGATGATCCGGAACCAGTGGATGGTTTCAAGGGGCTGTTTAGGGGAGCTACTCGGCAAGGGTCAGGATGCGCATCAGGGGGACTAATAACCTTTGCCTCTACCAGAATAGCGGATACGTTCACAGAAATAAAAACGAAATGTCGATGGTTATTGGCAGGCCAGGTAGATCTCTACAATGTAATAGGTGGCGCTAAACAGCTTCTGAAACTCAACGTTTATATACAACAGTGGAATGTGTTTGATTATAATACACAGCGTGGACTGTTCGAGGAAGATCTGGAACTATTATGCACTGGTAACGCTGACCCTCTGATTTTAGTGTTGGGAGATTTTAATCATAAACTTGATCCTAGTGGCAGTGACAATTTATATAAGGAGCTACTGGTAGCAGCACAAATCCCTAGAAGTATCTTTCCAAACGTAGAATGCTCCGCTCATGATTTGTCCTTAGCAAGAACATTAGGATCCTTGGGCATGTTTTGCCTAAATGGGCGTATTAAGAACAATTGCCCGGCCAAAAAGACCTTTCGAACAGGTAATCAGGAATGCCCTATTGATTATGCTTTTGTAAACACCTGGTTCTTTGGAGAAGTGCAAAACTTTGAGGTTGGGCATATAGAGGGCAGTGATCATTGGCCGCTCCAAATAATAATACGCTCAGCCGATAAAATTCAAAAAGAAAGAGAAAAGGCACTGATAGCGTTGGTTGAGTATCCCCGTAGGGTAACGACCCGACTAACAGATAGCAGTCTAGAAGCACTTAATAAGTTGCTTGTAAACTATCCTATCCTTAATATGGAAGAAGAACCAAATGACATATTCAAAGGCTATAATAAGGGTATTGTGTTAATGGTCAATTGCCTTAAGAGCAAATTAAAAATATCTCGAGAGGGAAAGAGGAAGGGAGAACCATATATGATGAATAATAGTAAAGTATGGTTTAATCAGGAATGTAGGTGTAGAAAGCAAATGATTCGAAGATTACTAAGGGATTATAAGAAAAGACCCTCTGTTGCTAAAGAAGAGAAGCTTCGACAAGCAAAACAGGATTATAAGATGCTGATAAGACAGAGGAAACGAGAAAACATTAATAAAAATTGGGATGTAATGATGGAGGTGATAAAAACACAGAATAATAGGGGTTTTTGGCAGTTGGTAAGAGAGGGGAAAAGGGTAGGAGCAATGCGGTGTTTGGTCAGAGAAGAAGATTGGTATAAATATCTGTCATCTGTATGTAAAGGTAACGAGGATGAGGAGGGCTATGGTATTGCTAGGAAGCTTGGTGAGAAGATAAGATTAACATTTGTCCCGCAGAAAACAAAAGATACAATTGCAGCTTTGAAATTAACTAAAGCAGCAGGCCCAGACAACCTCCCAGCAATAATAATCTAAAAAAAAAATATTGATTGGTGGACTAAATTCTTCTATGTTATGTTTTGTAAAATTCTTGATTATGGCCGTTTTCCAGAGAGTTGGAAGGGTGCCATGATAAGACCGATTTATAAAAAGGAGGACCCAACTCAGCCAAAAAACTATCGGCTGATAAGTGTATTAGACGTAGGGGAAAAGGTTTTCACAAAGCTATTGGTGTGGTTAATCAAAAAATGGGCAGATGATAAAAGTTTGATACCAGCAGAGCAAGGTGGTTTCAAGGAAGGGCATTTGACAATTGACCACTGCTTTAGTCTGTGGGCCTTAGCAAAAAAATCAGTTGAATTGCGAAGAAGCCTATTTTTCAGTTTTGTCGATTTTCGTGCTGAATTTGATTTGGTAGACAGGAAATTGCTATGGGATATGTTGAAACAGCTAGGAATTGATTTGGATATACTTTTTCTTCTCCAGGGCCCGCATTCACAAAACTGGGCCCGAGTAATTTTAGATATGAGTGGCTAACTTTTAGAAAGGATCCCTATAATGAATGGTCTCCGTCAAGGTTGTGTGTTAGCCCCAGTTTTATTCTCACTATTCTTGTCAGATCTGCAAGGGTTGTTACAGAAGGTTAATGGGCTAAGCCCAAAAATGGATGGTGTGCATGTTTCCTGCCTACTATACGCTGATGATTTAGTGATAATGGACAGGGATGTGGAATTCCTATCGCCCGACACATCTTATTTGGGGTCAAGGGCAACAAGTTTTTATGTTTACTTTGTCCTTGGGACAAGTAGGCCCAACCCTCTGCAGCACAAACCCTTTGGCTGCCTGTTTATAGAGAGTGGAACTCTCTACAGTTGAGGTAATGTGTTTCCAAAGATAGTGCTGTTCGAACTTGTATTTATGGTTCATTATTTGAAAGACTTCATTATTAGGGTGAGTGCTGTAAATAAATGTTTTAAGGTCACACTTCACTACTGACGTTGGTTCCAGTACAAAAAAAAAAAACGTGTATACACATGTTTGAAAAGTTTAGGCTATGAGGCTAATTATAATGCTAATTATAATGCTCCCAGAATGCTCTCTGATTAGATGCAAATGAAGTGTCATTTAGTAAAATGTGTTGATGCATGCTAGTTTTTCTCAAAAATATTTCTAATGGAAAATCAGTGTAACCATTTTCAACACGATTATGGGAAGCATGAAAATAAACAAACACTGACAAAGCCAACTGATCTGACATATTTTTATAAGTCTTTTAGTTTCATCAATGCGTGTCTTGTTTTGACATGGCATTTGTAACACTTTATTGTTGTGGGAGCTACCAGGCCCTCAACATTGTAACAAACACTGGCAAAACAAAAACCAAAAAGTTTTTGAACTCTAAAAGCACACGCTGCCACCAGTGGCATAACAAAGGCACCGCAGCCGCCCTCCAGGGGGCCCCTTCAGCACAGCACCTGCCCTGAGTGAGTCTGGAGAGGGGGCTCCTCCATGTTCTTTGCAAAGCGGCACCCTCCAGTTTCGTTATGTCACTGACACTGAACAAAACTGCTTTGTGTGCCAATATGCTCCTTGTGGAAGAGCAGAATGCGATCACTCACAGTAAAGCCAGCCGAAAGAGAGAGAAATAGAAGTTTAATAAACACAAAATGTCTTTGTTAACACCAGACCTAATTAGGGACCAAGACCCACATGTAGGTAGCTTTTTGCATGTCTCAAACAGAGACTTTCGCTGTTTGCGATGTGCAAAAAGCACATTGCAATGCACAAACCCAGTTTTGCGATTCGGTAACCTGGTTACCGAATCGCAAAACAGATTTGCGACTCGCAATTAGGAAGGGGTGTTCCCTTCCTAATTGCGATTCGCAGAGCAATGTAGGATTGTTTTGAGACCGCAAACGCGGGCGCAAACCAATCGCAGTTTGCACCCATTTCAAATGGGTGCTAACACTTTCGCAAAAGGGAAGGGGTCCCATGTGAATGTCACTGTAAACATTTTTTCAGAGCAGGACCAGGATTTTTTCCTGCGGACCACTGCCTGCTCTGCTTTCGTTTTTGTAATGCATCTCGTTTTCTTTTAAGGAAAACGGGCTGCATTACAAAAATAAAACAAAAAACTGCTTTATTGAAAAGCAGTCACAGACATGGTGGTCTGCTGTCTCCAGCAGGCCACCATCCCTGTGAGGGCCGCCATTCGCAAGGGGGTCACAAATTGTGACCCACCTCATGATTATTCATGAGGTGGGCATTTGCGAAGCCCTTGCGAATCACAGATGGTGTCAGGGACACCATCCTACATTCAGATTTGCGACTCACAATTTGCGGGTCGCAAATCTGAACCTACCTACATGTGGCCCCAAATTCTTAAAGAAAGTCACAAAAGTGCACCCATGGTATATGTCGTACCCCTATAAAATATTTGTGAACTGTATTTTAGCATGGGTAAATACGATGTGTAGATTTGCTCATGTGAAAATCTATTGATCATTTGCAAGTTCATTTTCCCTCTAGCCACTTTCTTCCCAACCCTGGAAGAAGTTCTAATTCTGCCATTTTCAGGAGTAAATGTCCAACCTTTCTTATTATGGGAAAATATTAGAGAGAAGCTGGTGAAAATCTTTATAACATGCAGGTTAGTAGGTTTGCAGACTCAAAGGCATTCCAGCCCTGGAACTATTGCTTACTGCTTCCTCCAGTCCCAGTATGTAGATCTGCAGAAAGGTGGCAAAATAAGGAAATTGCTACAGTAGGGATTGAAACTGCAAGTATTCAAGTCCTACTATGGTAGTAGCCCTGGCATAATCAGAGAGGCTATTATCAGAGCTCTTACATAATGAGATTGCTGCCATAATTTGTCGCCACACTACATGGCACCAAAGGGACAAGTAGATCTTTTTACAGGACAAGTAGATTTGAGAAGCAACCTGTCCCCTGGACAAGTAGATATTTTAATAAATTCCACACCCCTGATGGTTATGACAGAGTTAGGGCTACAAAGGAAGTTAGAGATGTTTCATACCTACTGTCAAAGGAACAAATTGATAGTAAATATGGAGAAAACGAAAATAATGTCTATAGGGAAAGAGAAAAGTGCATTTAATTACACTCTGGGGGGGAAAAAATAGAGAAGGTAAAAGAGTATAAATATTTAGGCATATGGTTCGATTCACACTTAAGATGGAAAGTACATACTGAAACTTTAAAAAATAAAACCTTATCTTCAGTCTGAGGATGAAAACAATTCAATAGTAAATATGGTGGTCCTTCTCTTCAGCCGGTTATCTCGGCTTTTAATGCTATGGTTCGCCCTCAATTCCAATATTGGGTGGAAGTTTTAACTTTCTCAGGGAAGCTAAATTGGGAAATAGAAGAAAGCATTTGCATAAAGCGCATGCTTTCATTGCCCCCTCTAGTATGTTACAAGCTATAAGAGCAGAATATCGAATAACGGCGTGGACTTATTTGGGCCTATGAGCCGCATTGAAGTTTTGGTTAAGTATAACAGATGAAGGGTTCTGTAAGATCGCAAGATTGTGTAAGTAAGAAATTATAATAAGTGAGTTACATTGGGCATCGCAAGTGAGAGGACGGTTAAAGAAGATCTGCGCCCTCCTAGGTTTATCTGATAACCAATGGTGCGCAAATCTCGAAGTATAATTTAAGAATAATAGTGAAGGAAAGAGCAAGAGAATTAGACCTGAAGTATTTAGAAAGTAAAATATCAACCCAGGCTATGATAGCTGGATGGAGGAATCTGGAAAACTTCCCGTATATAGAGGCTCTTCCTAATTCAAGATTAAGACAGTTCCGAATTGGGCTAAACCCTGGATATATGGATCTCAAAGCAAAAACATTCCTTAAGGATAGCCAGGGTCTGTGTAAATGTGGCTTACAACAGAGGTATACTATGCAACACTTACTTGTGGATTGTCAATGGTTTTTAGGAGTGCGCAAGAAGTTTTTAAAACCCATTTTTAAGGAATATAATATTACTAAATCGGGATCAAGCGCTTAGGCTACTTATTGATATGAGATTTTTAAATGTAACTTGTGCAGTGGGCCTATTTTTAGATTACTTAATATTCAGATTTATAGGAGTTGAGAGAAGGTAGACTATAATGCAGAATGTAGAGTTTTAAATGTTATATTGATTACTATTATATTGGTTGATGCTTTTAGGAAATTTTCTACGCTAGGAGAAGTTAAGAAATAATATGGGGAGCACTTTTTATTGAAGAAAAAAAAAAAAAGCACTTTATGATAAAGTAAGGATGGAGCTCTTTTAGAGCTGTATAGGGGTTAATTGGCCGGCATGTTGCACTCGATGATCCTATAAGAACTTGAATTATGGAGGAAGTAAAAGAAAAGAAGAGCTTGTTTATTCTAAAATGAAATTAGTTGATGATATTCTAGATAACCTCGCTACGCATAACAAGGCAAGAAATAAAACGTGGAGCATAAAAAAATGGGAAACTGCACTTAGAAGATCGCAAGGACCAGAGTCTAATTAGAACTGTATGTGGGATAATTTAAGTTGGCATGCTGCACTTTCAGGAACTGTAAGAACTTGATTTTTAATCAAATGAATTATGCAACTAGAGTTGGTTAATACGAATTAGAATTATCTAAGAACGCCACGTGTTAATGTAATATGTAATTGTAAATTTTTATTGTTTTTATACTTTTAAGGTTTATGCCAAATAAAAGGAATTTTCTGATGGATGGAACTGGGCACAAATGAAGGGCATGAGTCAAAGGATGAGGGACGTTTTCAAACATAAAGGAGATTAATGTCCCAGCACTGGGTTCAGTTTCAGTCAGATTGCAACATGAATCTTCTCTCCCCTATTATTTTGTAAGATGCAGTGTAATTTCTGTGCTTTTCTCACAGCATTAGAAACTCACCTTTCAAGAATTAGTGCAACAGCTACATTAGTTGTGTCACTAGTATTATGTGGATTGAAAAACCCAGTCAAATCCATGATGAACCTTAATGAAGCCAACAGGACCACTGAGGTGAAGGCTGGATGGAATGTGGCCAAGTATGGTCTAAATACACATTTATTATTCCATTACCATTTGGGGCACATGAAACACACACTGTACAGGCAGCCTTGCACACATGAGAATACAATTACAGGCAAACAACAACATCAAGGGAACACCTGCCCCAATCTGATTTGGGGCAGATATTTGGACATTTTCTGGACTTTCTTCTCATAGCCGGAGTGGAGCCTATGATGTCATATGGGTGCTATCTATCTGATGGTGGTACTCTGGTGTTCTGCTCTCTCATCTACACTGAAACTCCCTTCTCAGCAGTTTCTGAAGAGTTGCTTCAGAAGGCCCTTTGATTGCTTTCCTGTTGGTCCACGAGGAACCGGGTTCCTCCCTTTAAGGGAGAGTCTGCAGGATAGAGATGGGTTTGGAGAGTTCCTGGGTCTCGTCTAGGTCTTCTAATGTTGTGAAGACTTTTCTTAGACTGCTCACATAGAGAAGTGTTGCGTAAGGTATTGATGTCAAGAGGACTCTCAATATAGGCATAAATCTCAATGTTTATGCCCTTGCTACGAAGCAGAATCTGGACATTAACCTAGAGCAGATTAAGTAATTTACAACACCTCTTAGCTGCCCATATGTTTTCAGGTCAAGCCTAGCAGCATGCAAGCGCTGCTCTACTCGACATGTTGCAATCTACTCTGGGCTTTAATCACACCCATCTCACGCCCATTACTTTCATTCGTTCCTGGGCCTGCCTTTCAAAATCTCTTGATTTCCTAGATAAATGCTTTATGTTTGTTGCATCTTGGGGGCGTGGCCAAGATGGCGACCGGAGCAGCAGCATAAACTGCAGCTCTGATCCCTGGCCTGGAAAAACATCCTGTTAGAGGCGCCCGGGCCCCCCCTGGAGCGGGTCCGACCGCCGTTAAGAGGGCTGCCCGGGGGCTGCATCGGTGACCGCAGCCGGAGTTGCACTGCCGACGAATAGCTGACAATCGGCTGGATTGAGGCCGAGTTCGTGGCACGGACAATACGCTCGCGGCGGACGAGGCACAGTGCCACCCGGGACCCGTACCTGGAACACGGGTTTGTGCACCGCCGATGTGGCGCAACAACATCGATTCTACCCGCAGGTGAGAGGCGGTGAGGCGCGCCGTCCAGTCGCGAGCACGCTGGAGGGGCGGTGCCGTCCAGGCCACCTCCGACACAGCGCCATTTTTATCGGGATAAGCCTTGCCGTGGTAGGCTTACCCGCTTCTCGCCCAGTGTAAGGGGCTCTCCGTGCCGTGGCTCCCCCGCTAATCTGTGGCAATATGCCGCTCCGCGGCCGACCCGGAGATCGTGCCGCAAGTGACACACCTATCGGTGAGGCCCGGGAGTCGCGCCGTACGGATGGAGGACACCATTGAGAACCCTACCCAGAACTGTGCGCTGATATGGCACGCCGGCCCGTGAGTGACATCCTGTAAGGGCGGCGCCGGCTGAAATCTCTTCACTGCAACGTGGCCCCTCGCGGGTCGTGACCTGTCGTGGTGGGCCCTTTCCGTACCATAATCATCGAGGTATGCGGCCGATGTGGGTGTCTATGACCTGGCCCCCCCCGTTTGCCTAAAGCTACATTGCGCCCCGCGCTCCGGCTAGTGGTTAGACCACGTAAACCGCGCACCAACAGGCCCAACAAGTGACGGCCAATAATCTTTACCACTGCATCCTTTGTAAACAATAGCGCCTAACTCTGCCATAAAAGGCCCATTGGTGCGCAGGAAGCGTCGCGCAGCAGTGCAATACATCAGGGCGCACACCCCGAAAACTTACTCTGGGGCGTTGTTGAGTGGTGGCATCGACCTGTGGTATTCCTGCCCCCTGCATGGAGTCGCCTGCGGGAATAATCTCACAAATCAACCAAATCAACCGGCTCCAACGTCGCAGGCTGCGCTGGATCATTAATCGCGGCCAATTAAGCGTACTGGTTTAATGTGGATTGCTGCACCAGCACAGGGGGCCACAATCACAGCCCCTGCTGTACGGATCCTTGTCCTGTATTGGCCCGTGCCCCACCTCTAGGAGATCGAGGTGTCAAGAAGTCAGCTATCTGGGCGGGGGGGAAAACGTAAAATGGTCCTGGACGTTTATAAATGGAGTGCTTATTGGTGACAGTTATTGAGCTGTAGGGTGTATACGCATGAGTCATCCCCCTTGAGACACAAGATACCATGTGCGGCTGCAACTTCCATCATACCGCACAGCGGGCTGCTCCCTATCCCACTAGTCTTACAAATTCACACCAGCACTGTAATTATTAAGATCCACAAGCGATAGCAAAAGTGCCAGGCTATTATCTATTTACAGTTTCGCTTGATCCTCGCCTTACTCCTCCTCAACGTCCAGGTTGAACTGACAAGACACTTGACTTGGTCGTACACACTGCTTCGCGTTTTCTCAGCACGCTAACGTCTAAGAGCTCTCGCACTTGCCAAATGGTCAAACCAAAAACCCCACGTGCACCGCTGGGCAAGATGGAACACGCCACCTCATCCTCCTCAGAACCCTACGCCACCACGCAAGTGGCACTTCAGAAGCTAGAACTGACCCTACAATCACACACATCACAATTTGAAAAGATATTACAAGCCATTCTAGACACTAAAACTACTCTAGAAGCCAAAATAGGTTCGGTAACAGAAGATCTTAACATACTTCGCACTGACCAACACGCACTAGCTGATAGGGTATCGGAACTTGAAAAAGACGCTGTGGCCCTCCCCCGCTCTGTGAAAGATCTCCAATCGCAGCTAGCTCACTTATCAACAGAGGTGGATTCTTTAAAACGCAGAGCTGAAGATGCAGAAGGCAGATCCCGCCGCAACAATATCCGTATGGTGGGATTTCCCGAGCGGGCCGAGGGCCTCAGTGCTGAATTATTTATAGAGAAATGGCTTACCGATATTATTCTGAAGGATAACATCCCGAAGTTTTTTTCTGTCGAAAGGGCACACAGGATTCCCGCCAGGCCTCCCCCTCCTGGCTCACAACCACGTCCGCTTATAGTAAGACTCCTCAATTACCGTGACAGAGACCTTATCCTACGGCTATTCCGCAAATCTGGTCCGGTAAGCTTCGAAGATGGTGTGATTACAGCCTATCCAGATTTTACAGCAGAAGTACAGAAGAAACGCAACTCTTTCTACCATGTTAAGGCGTGTCTCCGTAAACACAACATTAAGTATGCGTTGTTGTTCCCTGCCAGACTCCGGGTACAAGATGACACCCCTACACTCTTCTTTACTTCTCCGGAGGACGCCTGGACCTGGCTACATGCCAAGGGTCTAGCTGATCCGTTAGGCACAACTGCTTTGGGAGTCAATAGACCCTCCTCCACGTCGGGTCATAGACAGCGCAAAAAACAAGGCGCGAAGCCCTCGCCTGAACAAGCGCAAACTGAACGCTCCCGACTCCTGCGGGCCACATCCAGATTTGTTAACGCTTCACCAACTGCCTCCTCTACACAAGCGGACGTTGAGCAGGAACAAGATGCAAACTCTGACTCAGCGGAATCCACACGTGGCCCTACCCTCACACCACGCACAGCAGACGATATTTGCTAAGCAGTTGGGTTCTACTGGTTCTTACAAAGTGAGGATAGCATCACAATTCTACTACACCTCCTTCTGGGCGCCGTCGACATCTCCCTGCTGTGCCGCGTGACTCGGTTGTGCCCCTGGGCGGCACACTCTGCATCACAAGCGAATAGGGCAGGGTAAACCCTAGACTTTGCACCAATGCTCCCTGACACCCCCCTACTCCATATGGACCATTCTCTCGTGCCAGCAATTGCTGGAATTGATTTTTACCTTTTAATTCAGTTGTTATTGTGTGTTGTTTTAGAGTGCACCTTTCTATTTAGTCGTTGGTTCTGTCACATGCTAGTTAATTTCAAATGCAGCCGCAAACGTACATGTCATAATTATCATAGTAACAGGATTACAGCTCGTAATATCGCAGGTACAAGTTACCCAATCTTAGCGTGCGCATATCACAATGTCTTTGTGTCACGGTCAGCAGACACCCATTCCCTGGAATACACGAAAACCACAAAAATATCATGGCCACTCAAACTCATAAGAGCATAGTAAAATACAAGGTGCTCACATGGAATATTAGAGGTATGGCAACTCTACGGAAGCGACAAAGGGTTTATGCCTTCCTCAAGAGACATCAGATACATATAGCTCTATTGCAAAAGACACATCTCTCTAAAACTACGCTAGAAAACACACGCTCGAAATGGAAGGGGCAATTGCATGGCACAACTTCTTCATCATTTGCCCGTGGGGTAGCGATTTGGATCGCCCCGGGGTCCCATTCACCGTATCTCGCACACAATGTGACTCAAATGGTTGACACGTGATAGTTGAGGGCGTACTGGATGGGTCCCCTTTAGCCCTAGTTGCACTGTACTCCCCAAACGCAGACCAGCGCGATTTCCTACCTACACTTTCTACCGGCAACCTTAACGACCCTACGTTGGAATGCGTTTGGGGAGGAGACTTCAACAGTGTCTTAGACACTCAAATAGATCGCTCGTTCCCCCCGCTTACCTCAGCCCCTTCCAATCGCGCCTCTCAAGCACTAGCAAGTTGGGCTTTAAATAACGGCCTGAGGGAGGTATGGAGGACGGCCCATCCCACCCAACGGGAATACTCTTATTACTCCCCTGTACACAAGTTATAAACCAGAATAGATATGGTTTTTGTATCCGCAGCAGTAATTCAGAAAGTGTGCGGATCTGAATACTTAGCTCGCACTATATCAGATCATAATCCTTTATGTGTAACAATAGCCTGGGGTCACATGCACACTCGCATACCAACGTGGCGTTTACAGCCGGAAGCTCTTTTAGACCCCCCCTTTCAAACAGATATAGCTAAAAAATTAGCTGATTATTTCCTGCTAAATAAAAACTCGTCATCATCCCGCTCTATAGAGTGGGATGCCCATAAAGTGGTGATACGGGGACACTGCCTTGCAGCCACGGTGGGGGTGAGAAAAGCACTTACTAAAGAGCTACAAACACTAGAGGTAAAAATCCGCAATGCAGAGAATGTGGCTGTCAGAGACGAGTCCATACTAACAACACTGAACTCGCTCAGGGCTGCCCATAACGAAGCAGATACTAGGCTAGGCAAACATGACTACAGACATTATATGACAAGACAGCACGCTGAAGGAGATAGATCCGGCAGACTATTAGCCTGGCTGACTCGACAGCCCTCACAGCCAACGCCTATCGGCGCGATACGCCTAAACCCCGACGATATCGTTAACACTCAATCAGGCATCAATGAAGCCTTTTTCATATATTACCGCACACTTTACACGTCTCCTCCTCCTCCGCCGGAATCACACCTAACTGATATATTACAACTTGTCTCTCAAAACCAACTTATCCTCGATAACACCCCTATTCTGGATGGCCCCATTACCATTGAAGAACTGCGCTCAGCACTGGCACAAATGGCGCGCAGTAAAACCCCCGGATCGGATGGACTCCCGGTAGAATACTTCAACTCTCATGCGAGTCATCTCCTGCCCCCGCTCGTAGAAGTGTTTAATGAGGCGTACCATAATTTACAACTGCCAGACTCTATGCGCAAAGCTTTAATAGTGGTCCTTCCAAAAGCTGGTCGGGACCCCCTGGATGTTAAATCATACAGACCGCTCTCCCTCCTAAATACAGACTGCAAATTATTAGGGAAAATATTAGCGAATAGGCTCCTCCCCTACCTACCGAGTCTGATACATCAAGACCAGTCCGGCTTTATTCCTGGTAGGAGCACCTTCCTAAATATTAGGAGGCTGCTCCATATAATGCACAACAACACAAACACCGAAGCGGTCGCTCTCTCCTTAGATATTGAAAAAGCGTTTGACACACTAAGCTGGAATTATCTTCTTTGCACACTCAGGGCGTTCGGTTTTGGACCTGGCTTCATAAACTGGATCAAAACGCTGTACTCTAGGCCCACAGCACGGGTAAAAAATGGTCGCATTATCTCCGAAACATTTTCCATAAGCAGAGGCACCAGACAAGGCTGCCCATTGTCCCCCTTGCTGTTTGCTATTGCCATGGAGCCACTGGCGATCAAACTACATAGCTGCGCGCATATGTGGGGCATCCCGGAATCTAACACCTATCATATCATATCTCTATATGCAGATGATTCCCTGATTTATCTGAGTAATCATTCTACCTCCATGTCAGAGGTGCTGAAATTGCTGGACTCCTTTGCCCTCGCCTCTGGTCTACACGTCAACTGGTCCAAGTCCAGTATCTTCCCTCTTGTCCCCATCCCGGCTGACACACATACAACACTACCGCAGTATAAACCACTGTGGTCACATACAACCATTAAATACCTCGGGGTGCAGATTTACCACTCTGTTATAGATCTAAAAGAGGGCAACATTGACAGAGTAGTGAGATCCACTCGCAGCTCGATACCATTCTGGAGCTCACTCCCCTTATCCCCGATGGGCCGGGTAGCAATTGCCAAGATGCTTATCCTCCCGAGGTTCCTATATTATTTCTCTTCCCTTCCAATATGCCTGCCACGCTCCTTCTTTAGTAAATTACATTCAATATTGACCGACCTACTCTGGGGCAAAGATAGACGCAGAGTAGCGTTGACCATAACACAACATCCGCAGGAAATGGGTGGGCTGGGCATGCCTAACCTCGAAAGATACTACGCGGCCGCTCAATTGTCGTGGCTGACTGCATGGCTGCGTGATGCCCCTTCCACCGAGGGCGTAATGCTGCAGTCATGTATGGCCCCAAAGGGGCTGCTGCTCACATTGTTATCTACCCCTCATTCCCTACCCTCGAAACACATACTGATGGAGGCAGCTCGCTTTTGTTGGCATAGATATGTCCATGACAGGACCCCCTTCCCCCCTTACTCACCCTTGCTACCGCTGTTTCAATTACCGGGCACCCAAATTATTTCAACACATCATAATACACGTGACATAAATACACTGAAGGTGGGTGATCTATACTCCAATTCCGCGTTGTACCCCTTTACGGAACTGGTGTCTGCCGGGGTGATGCACAAGGGGGCCTTTTTGACATACAGCGCCATTAAACGGCTACTAAACAAGATTTGGGGCCTCTGCAATGACGAACCTCCTGAGTCCCCATTGCTCACTACTATCCTTACAATAGGTAGCGCAAAAGGAACCATAACCAAAATATACAATATACTATTAGCAGCAGTCTGTACCACCCTGCCGCATGCTAAGGCACGTTGGGACATGGTCCTTCCTACACCATTACCACAAAAAACCTGGACCGCAGCTCTTGCAACGATCAAATCAATATCCCGAAATCCTCGCCTACGCTACACCCAATTCAATTATATTCACCAGTCTTATTTATCCCCAGCCCGCATTCTAAGAATTTACCCGAACACAACTCCGTCATGCCCAAGATGTGCTATCCCGGCAGCCGACTTTTACCACATGGTTTGGAGTTGTCACTCAATAAACTCAGCCTGGTACCGAATCACAGACGTCACAGCAGACATCTCATCCCTCGCATTATCCCCCACACCAGAATCCTGCTTATTAGGCATACGTCACCGTACTAAGGGAGATAAACAGACACACAGATTCATAGACTTAGCGTTTGCGGTCTTTAAACGTCTGATCGCAACACATTGGAAGGCTCCACATGTTCCATCCCACTTGGTTTGGCTACGTGACTTACATAGTCGCTCACAGGCTGAGGCGCAGACACTCAACCTATTGCAACACAAAGGTCTCATTGAGGTGGGCCCCGAAGTCTGGAACACCTTTGTGGTGGCAATAGAAGCACGCGATGACTTACACCCCCGTGAATAGCGCACCATACACAACTCTTACAGCCAGGTGGATACGGTCAGCAGGATACTTGTACTGCCTCAATCTCATTTATTGACAATGCTGACATTCTCATTATTATCCTCAAAGTATTAACCTAACATACCAGGCTGTTTTCACTGCGTACAAGACTTTACGCAGGTCAAACCCAGCTCGTTCAATGCCAATTCTGCTCAGCATCCCGTTGAACACTGCAAAACATAAATCCTTGCCCCACTTCTGTCCCCCGTTCTACACATACTTACATATATAAGCTGCATTCCTTCCTCTAACCACTCCTTACCTCTGTCTGAAGCAGCAAATATTATCATGACATTAGTCGTGCTTAGCTGCATTGTTATTCGGCAAGTAGTTGTCGCACAGTATTTAAGCTGTATGTTTCTTTTTTTTCTGCTCTGTTAGCAATATCTTATGTTTGTCTATAATTTGATTTCTGTTCTCTCCCCTTCATACCAGTTAATATGCAACGAGGCTGTGCAAGGTTACATATGTAAGCAAATAATTCGATAAATTATTAACAGCCAATGTACCGGTATGTGAATGTTATGCTTAATAAACAGATTTAAAAAAATATATGTTTGTTGCATCTTGAGGCTGCTTTGTTACGCCTTGCAGACTAACCGTGTTACATGAATTACTGCACAATCAGCTATATACTTTAGTGTGTGCGCACTACTTTTTAGGGTCAAGCCTGCGTTGCATGCGCTCGCGCATGCGTTTCGCAGCGAGACTCTTTTGTATTTATAAAAGGGCCCGGAGCCCTGTCAACTTCACGTCAGTGTTTTTTATTGGCTGGTGGGCTTCCCTAATAAAATCTGCTTGCTTTCATTAGTCGAAGGCACGCATATGGCATGCCTTTTCCGGTAGCTAGCCCTCCTCCAGCGCAGCGACCAAGTACAGAAAACATGCGAGGTTTGCCGTTTTCCATCGGGCTCGTGGACTTTTTTTTCTCTAATTTACGAGACCGATCTCGCTTGGCAGAAGTCGAGCGCTTTACGTACTTGATTTCACTTTTTCGGGTTATGTACATAAATGCACTTTTGCCCGATAGGTGAAAAGTCGGGTTAGGAGTTTACAACGCGATCAGCTCTAACATGAGCAAACGTGAGACCCGATGCATTGTAAATGCTTGTTTCTTTTGTCTCTCTCCTTCGCACTCCAGGGCGGCCATGGTGCTTTGAAGTTTCATTTAGCTCGAACTAGATCAGAGGTATTGCAGCGCTTTGCATGAGTATCCGTTACGTCACACTGTTACCAAATCAGAGTCATTTAAAGGTTTCTTTTGTCTCTCCCATTTGTGCTCCATGGCGGCCATGACAGTTTGAAGTGCAAATTTGATCAGAGGTATTGGAGCGCTCTGCATAAGCACCAGTTACGTCACATTGTTGCCGAATTTGCAGCTCCATTCCTAAATTCTTTCCAGGTTTAGCAGTTGAAAAATATACAAACTGCAGCCGTTTCAATATCACTTCCCTCCTCTCCCCAATATAGTAGAAAAACACACAGAAATCCTCAAAGGGGCTTCCTGGCAGAGTGGGAAAGCGGACACCACAATATTCACTGCAGTTGGGAAACTGGCCCCATAATGCTTTGCAGGACATTCCTTTTACAAAACATTTTTGCTCATAACTTAGCCTGTGGTGGTCCTAGGACAATGGGACTACCACCAAATCGTTCGGCAAGAGGCACCCTTTCGGTCTAGGTCATCTCTGGGTCCCCACACTAGGTTAGCGGGGACCTCAAAATAATAATCCCTCCCACTGTTCAGTGTCTTTTTTAGCTCTCTCACAGCTGGAACTTCTGTTTTACAGCTGGGAGTAGTTTGCGTTTTAATGGCCTTGTTTGTAATATTATTCTAGTAGGCCTGAAAATGTGTAATGCACTACGCCCTCTAGGGAATGCTCTGAGCATTACAGTCAAGATACTACAATATTCACTGTACTTGGAAACTGGTCCCATAAGGCTTTGCAGGGCATTCCTTTAACTAAATATTTTTCCCCTTAACTCGCCGTCTGGTGATCTTAGCACAATGGGACCTGGTGATCTTAGCACAATGGGACCACCATCAAAATGTTCAGCACGACACACTCTGTATGTCTAGGTCATCTCTGGGTCCCCACACTAGGTTGGGGATGGGGGCAAAATAACAAACCCTCCCACCGTTCAGTGTCCTTTTAAGTTTTCTCATAGTTGGAACTTTTGTTTTACAGATGGGTGTAGTTTGTGTTTTAAGGGCTTTGTTTGCAGTAATATTCTAGTAGGCCTGAAAATGTGTAAGGCACTATTCCCTCTAGGGGCTACATAAATTGTTACATTGCATTACTTTCTCCCATTCTGTTTTCATGTGGTTATGCCCTCTAAGGGTTGACTGTATGGTGACATGACGATGTTTCTTCCAAATGCTATTTTTTGTGGTGCCCTATAGGGGCTATTTTGAGCTAACAGTCTAATGCCAAAAGTTTATTTCTGATATTTTGTTGAGTTTACATGATGATTGTATATGTTTTATTAATCTCTCCTTATTGCAATTATGACCATGATTCAGGCCACTGTAGCAAACATCCTTATTACACTATGACTGTTTGAACACTCTTGATATGTTTGTGTGACCCTCCTAGTTTATTTCTCTCTTATTTTTCTCGTTACTCCTCCGTGGCTGTCTTGTGCCTTTTTTGGGGGAGGGGGGGCTTTGTTAGCCAGCCAGCACCTCTGATGGTAGGGTGGTGAAAGTGGTATTCTATTGGAATTAGCATGGCAGGTTTAAATTAGGATGCTAAATGGCAACATTTGCATTTTTGCTGCAGATAGAGGAAGAAGGTAAATGGAAGTGCTTTAGTTATATGCAGGGCCAGTGGAATTATGTGGCAGGAAAAGACCAAATTATGACAGGATTGACCAGTTTATGTCACAAGGAAAGTCCAAGTATGCATTTACATTGCCAATAGCTCTAACTCTCGCAAATGCGAGACCTACTGCATTGCAAATACTTGTTCTATAACGTCCCCACAAAGCTGTCCCTCTCTTCACCCTATTTCTGTCTTGCAGTTGCACTCAAATACAGTCTGTAAGAAACATGCTGCCTATGCCTTAGTCACATCTCTTTTCGTTGTTTCTGCTGTTGCTGCTACTGCTACTGCATTCGCTGAGTAATACAAGGCACCAGCACTTGCAATGTGAGCTCCTCTAGTTGGAAGCAGAGTATCAACTACTCAGATATGCTGCTTATCTAAGTAAATATTCAGAGAGCGCTGGTTAGGGGAAAAAAAGTTCTCAGTGTAGGACCTCTTTGATCATCAAAAGATGAATTAAAGATTATCTTTGCCTAACCTGACATGCAATCACTTTGTGTTCTCATCTATTTTTTTTTGTGATTTTATATAGCACAAAGTCGACCCCAAGGTATTGAAGCACTTTACATGAGCACCAGTTACATCATGGAAGGACACATTCATTTCTGTTTTTTAGGCACTGGGAGATTAGGTGACTTGCCCAGAATCACAGGATATTGAGCAGACTGAGATCTAATGAGCACAGTCTGATTAATTCCACCTACCGCTTCCATTCACCTTGCTGCTTCCATCACTAATTGCCCAGATCCAGTTTATTTCTCCTGTATTTAGCCACATCCGCCCCATTCTCATGCAGTCACTTCAGTCGTCATTCACTGCGTGGACTAATCCATCCACTCTACTATGTGCGGTCATCTTCTTCTCTCCAGTTTGAATAAATTCTAATACTACTCCACCTTTTGCCACCACCCTTCTGTCTTTTCTCCACTTTTTGGCATTATTTTTTTAATTTTCTACTAATTTGCACATACAGTTACCTGTCGACTACATTCTCTCGTTCCAATCACCAGCTCACCTCTTTCTTTTACATCTTTATTTTAAGGTAAACATTGGTGTATTTACACACCAAAGGCATAATTATGCCTATTTAACTGGTTTTGAGACATTACTAGCTCAACCTTGTGATGCCACTAAAATTCGTTACCCCTTAATAAAACAACATTGTTAACATGGGCATTTTATTAGCACCATTTCTGGTACTTGTGTATTTATTAAGAGTAAAGGTAGAGCATACTAATACAAATTCGATAATGTAAGTGCTAATAAAATTCAGCATTTTAGATGCTGAGGTGGGGGGAGGCTTGTCCATCAGCTGAGATGAAAAGGAAGGGGGTGAGGGAAGAGGCAAAAAGCAGCAAATGCCCTCAGTATCTTTGTCTATTTACTCTGGGATAGATCCAATCCCTCTTATTACATTCTCTCCTAGTTCTACCTCGTTGCCAGTCCATGCCTTTTTCCACTGACCCACTGGGGTGTCACCTGGTTCAGCTGCACAGTTGACTGACAATGCTACTTCATTCCATCCCTGAGTAAACTTCCTCTTATAATGACCCCATAGCAAATAATTTGCAGTGCCTTATCTTCTATGTCAATCCAGTACTGCAGCATACGGATCCATTGATGGAGAGGATGTCACGTAACGGCCTGTGCTGCCCACTTCGAAGCTGAGGGGAGCCAGGTTAGAGTCTCGGCTCAACATCCTGTGATTCTGGGCAAATCACCTCATCTCTCCATGCTTACAATTCAGCAACTTGAGACTCTCATGGGTGATTTGTCGTGCTTTACAAATCCGGGATTTATTTATTCTAGGACCTGGAGAAGATTTGCATACAAGTTTAATGCAACACTTAGCCAGGAGCAGTGCAAACTTTAGAAATCTATTCCCAGCGTACTCTTCCTACGGCATGGAATGAAATCCAGCAAACACCCCATGCAGATCCAGCAGCATTTGGCCTTTACCCAACATGCATTACTCCCTAGGAGCTGATTGTACATGACAGATCTAGAAAAAGTGCCTTGTAAATCTGAGCAATTGCTTTTTCTTGTTGCCCACTTCATGTCTGCTATGCGATTCTTTGGTGGTTCACTGAAAATTGTGGGTATCCATTTAACATTTAGTGCACCAACTAATATGATGTGCTTTAACAATTGCCCTGCTAGTATGCTATCATTTTCTGACAGGTCAGTGTGGCTGCATCATTTAGGTCACCTACAAGCTCTTACCTTTCTCACTCTTTGCGCAGAATCACATCTACTCCGTTCTATCATGGATCACTCTTCAAACCCTTTCACAGCGAACAGTCTCCCACTATTCAAAGAGTTTCAATGCCTTGTCATTTTCCACTGTTGCCTTCTTCTACAATGCCTGTGTGTGGGGTGCCATCCTAAACCACATGGGCTCGATTACAGGTTTACTTCCATGTGTACGCAATACTTTTCCACAAAGTTGAAGCAGATACGCTTTCTCTCTTCATGAGTTGTTGGTGTGAATGCACGTTTAGTTGTTGAAAAACAATTTGTTTGGACTACTAGAATCCTACAGTTGGAATACTGAACCGCTATTAAGTTCTTTCTGTTGCTTTGAACCCTCTCTGTGCCTGGTGTCCTCATGGTTTCAGTCATCATTCCTTCAGCAAACAATCCTGCCCTAGTCATAATGGTTGAGGCAGAATGAGGTCTGAGCAGGATAAACTGATTGCGCTAATTCAGTGAAATGGGCATGATCTAAAGCAATTGAACATAACACCAACCTCTTCATTTGCAAAATAGAACGGTACCAAATGTTTCCTTCTTTAAAGGTTAAAAATGCAACTGCTTCACATCACCCGCACATAGCTACCCTGTCTATCCCATATGAGTGATAACCATTCCTACAACCAACACAGGGTTGAGGCATATGACTGGTTAAATGTGCAGTAAAATGCTTGCTGGTGAAGGAGTCCTAAGCCCTTGAACCTACGGAACTCTAATGACTATAATAGGATCAAATGCATGTAAACAATTCACCACCAGCCACCATTTTATTTTAAAACGTTCACAGTGACACCTCAACACATCTTAATTAAAAGCGGTCTATAAAATCTAATTACATTCAAACCTTACTGGCTACTAATTGTTATTTCGAGTAGATGACAACACACAAACACATGAAGGGGGGACCATTACTACTGGGTAATTATGGTTTAATAACCCAAAAAAAACGAACAAAAAATGACACTTCTGTTGTTAACGTACCAAATGTGGTTGAAGGATTAATAGCATGCTAAATGCCCCACAGGGTACATGGTGGGTAGCAATGAATTTGGACTTGTGCTAAAAGTTAACTCCCCCCGCCCTTCACCCCCAAGAAACTGAAGGTGGAACTCAGAGTCACTTGGGGAGAGCAGGAGAAGGTACTTTTAGGTAGAGGATAGGCAAAAAATGCCTTTTACTAATCATATAGGCGTGTCATTTCTATACTGTTCTGTCTTTGCAGTTATTTCACTCCGTAACATACATCATGCATCTCTTAGTGAAACTCTGATTAGGAGAATATTTGTTTGCACCTCTGGTGTAAAGTCTTATTTGCCACACATTACCAGAGAGTCCCTTTTTTTAAATTACATATTAATACAAACCTATTTTTCCTCCATTTATCACACTAGACGGTTCTAGTAATAATGGTCAGAACAGTTGTTATATGGTATTTACATAATGCACAATCTGACAGTAGAATGCAAATACAGAACGTTTTGGTAGACCGCGGGCAACTTTCCAGGAGGTTCAGAGAATGTGCAAGTTATGTTACTCCCCTAGGCTTAATAAATACCTTCAAGACAGCACTGGACGGGATAAGGTCGCCAGATTTATAAAAAAATAAAAATAAAAAAAATAAAAAATGAAAAATTAGACCTGCAATGCTGCAGAAATGTTTCTTCACCTAGGTCACCCACCCTTCACAGCGAGTTAATCCCAACTCAAAGATTCTTAGCGGGTTAAATTGAGTGTCACCGGATAATACAATTACATGATCACAGCCTTCAGCTGTTATTAAACTGAGCTGGTCTAATACCGTCTGGTACAGTTCACAAGGTGTGCGTTTGCATTTAGGAATGTGGTGCAACAAAGTAAGTTCTGTAGCTCACAAGGTATAACTTATGTTATTATGGTGAGTAACAAACTATGCTGTGTTCATAAAGGACTCCTTCCAACCCGCTAAGTTGGTCTTCTACATGGCAAAGTTAGCCATATGTTCCACACAGCTATGAAGGCACCTGCTCGTGACTGGTAGGTAATGTGGCTATTTCACAGAAATCATCTAAAATGCAATTCCTCACTATTGGATCCATCTGGAGAAATTACACATCGTTTACCTGCCCTGTATTCAAAAGGAATGCAAAATGAGCCACTCAGGTGGGGGCAACGGGGTAGCATTTGTCTTAATTCACCATCCACATGGCATAGACAGAGCAATGTTCTGATGCCACAAAACTAGCCCACAACAAAAATTAGGTGTGGCAAATTTTACTGATGTAAGTTAACAGGGAACCTTTTTTGTAGCTCTATGAGAAATGCTCCAGCACAAAGAAGCTCAAACTTTAAAGCCACAATGGTAAGCAGTCGACACGATTCGAATTTTATTACAGTAAACATTTAAACTAATTAATTAGCTCCCAGAAGACAATGTTCAGAGTAAAAAAAAAATAAAAAAAAAAGAGTTCTTCTGCAAAAAAATGACAAGTCCAATTTCTTGCTCTCAGTCTTCGAGGGTTTAAATAACTTCCAGTGTTGGCTTTGGGATTTTCTCTTTTTTCTGGCTAACATATTCATTGCAGTTACTATCTCAAATGAATAGTATACATATAAAGACAGGATCAAACTAGGTTTGATCACGGAGGCACTCTTACAGGTTAGTTACGAATGAGTTAAAGGGAAATATTAATTAAGAGTAATTAAAACCTATTAAAAGATACGAAAAGAAAGTAAAAAAAGAAAAGCAGGTAATACACTTAATTTTAGTGTATTAATGGAAGGAAACAAGAAGGAAGAAAACAAAATGAGAGAAGAGAGTGAAGAATTAGATGATACTATAAAATATACAGCACCTATACTGATTATTGGAACTAGCAACGAAAAACTAGTTTGTAAGATTATTTATACCTTCCCAAATAATTTAATGTTGGTCGTTGTAACTTTTGTTATTTAAAGTCCTTTACATTTTGGCAGCTATGAGCATTTCTTGTAAAATTGAGGGGAATGCAGATTTGCATAAACTGGCTATCATTATATGTGCGATACTTACTGCAGAAGAGAACCTGATGCAACATCTGAAATGAAGCCTCTATCCTACTTATTACTAGAACTCTAAAACTAGTGCATGCGGTTTAATAGTTTGATAGTGGTTTAACAATTGGTTTAACAATTCAATCAATCAGTTTTTGTAGAGCGTGGCTACTCACCTGTGAAGGTCTCAAGGCGCTGGGGGTAGGCACCTAAAGTTGATTGCAGTTAAAACAGTGATCACCACACAGGTCGTGACATAAGGCATCAGAACATGGAAGCTCAGTTCCTTGGTAAAGAGTTGGGCTCCCCGAAAAAGAGTGAGGACATTTTTTGAGGTTTAACAACTGTAGCCAAGAGCTGAAAAAAACATAAAGGACATGGTGTGAGGAGATTTATTCCTTTATACCGATTATATTACTCACCTGAGAGATTACATAAAATTACCATTACAATCAGAAACATTTGTGCTAGATGCCTAAAATCCAAGGAGACATGGAAACAAATGATTTGGATTTCCACAAAATTCGACCTTCTGGGATTTAATATATACAGCACTAGAACAAATACTCAGACAACACTGCACAATGATTAGCGTGTGGCACTCATCGGAAGAAGTCAAAGTGGAAAAAATCCAGTAATCCACTGAATTTTCTTTGTATTTGATCATCTTCGAAATCTATGGGATACTTGGGGAAATACGAGGTGTGGATTCAAACCAAAGCAGAGGAAATAGTAGCAACAAGGTCCAATCAGGTCCAGAGGTCATCGACAAGAACTAAGAGACTGAAGCGCAAAAAGAAAGACAGATTGCTTTAGCAAGTATTAACTGCCCAGTGGATGGTGGATTTAGGCCAGGACAAACTTATCTGCCCGACACACAGGTCCCTTTAGACTCTGGACACAATCATTAGAGTTTGGGAAAGGGCAAATGGCTCTTAAAGAGGTCTGCAAAAATGTCAACAAAAGTTGAAAGGGGAAATTCTCTTCAAGCCTTAAGCTGAAACAGTAAAATCTGGAACATTCTCTTAATTACCACAGAAATTACATATCACACCTCATACAAAACATCAGTGAAAGATCCAGAGTGCAGTGATAATGCATTTGGAGACAAGTGCAGTATTAAGGATGCAAGTGAACCCCATCCAAAAAAGGGCCACGAATGTAGCCTCGCCACTGTATTTTAAAAAAATGAGAGATTGCTGTCAGGAATAAATACAATACAAATATAGAAGGAGGACAAAGTAGACTGCTACACTCAAGACATGGGATACTAACAATTTACATGAGAACACATTTTGTAATTCACAGAGAACAAAATAAAGTACAGTAAATGTGCAATATCTCATGAACTTCGAAAATTCTCAAAAGACTATGGACAACAGAACAATGTAGCGACTAGACTAGACCCTCACTTTTGAATGCTGTGAGCAAGCTACGAACTGTGACTAAGTAATTGCGAAAATACCAGGCCCACCACAGTGTTTAACCATCGTAATTATTTGTTGTAATGATCCTCACCACTGTCAGAAAGATGAAGCCATTATGCAAAAAAAAAAAAAAAAAAAAAACCACAGCTGATGTACCTGAATGCATGTGTTATTTTGTCCTGGAAATAAAGGGTTTAAAAACAAAAACAAAAGGGAACCTCCTGGAAAACGCACAGTGGCACCAAAATACATTGGGAACCGTGCTGAAGAAATGAGGCCAAATATTCATAACAAAAGAATTGTAGCTGGAGAAAATTGCAACACTATGGGACTGGAAACAGAAATCACTCACATTGTCTATGGCTAACAAAAGACGGAAATGCAGCACACAGTTCCAGTCTGAAGACAATCACAGACAAGTACAAGCTTGGAGTCCATGGATAATCTAAAACAGTATGAGCATTGCAGGTGCATAAGACCCTAACAGAGGCATGTCCTGCCGAAACAATTCACTTTTAAGAACCTAGATCTCCCAAAGTTGCTCTATGTCTTGCAACACTGACTTACATTTCCATTTCCCAGTTTGCTATCCTTTTTGACTCTCCTTCATTGTCCCTTCCCATTTCCAATCTTCTTCATTTTCCAAATCAGTTTCCTATCTCTTCTTGTTTAAATTGCTGATTGCATAGTAAAACGCATGAGTTGGAATGTCCCAAGGGTGATGGCAAACTGTGACAACCCATAGGCCTCACCTGAGATCACTTACCTTATTTACCTGTGAAATGGTTTACTGTGTACACTATGTGCACTTAACCCCATAATTGTTGCCCTCTCCCCCACCCCTTCCACCCTCCCTCCCAGTGCCAAGCCTTTTTTTTAAAGCTATTTGGGTCAGTTTGAGCTAAGGGCTTCATACCTATTTTTCCACATAAGGTATCTATGCCAAATCTGGGTCCTTTTGTTCCCAAAAACTTGGGATTCCAGAGTTGAGCATTTCCCGGAGGGGACAGAGAAAATAGGCAAAATAAAGCTACATTTTGATTTTCTGGGAAAAATAGGAAAAAAGTGTTCTGGATAAAAATTTCTGTTTTTCCCCCCCAAAAAGGCACCAACAAATGTTTTGCTGCGCTAAAGCCACCATCTTCAGGGACAATGCAGAGCTGAATAAAATAACTATTTTTTTTCCTACAGTTTTGGCATTTTTCAAAGAGACCGTCCATTTTCCTATTTTCTGTGCTCTCAATCTACTTCCAGTTTGTGGTGGAAACCACTGTGAAACCCATGGGGTGATTCAGAAAAGCTACTGATTTCTGAAAAGCAAGCAAAAAATATATATTACTGTCAGCAAGGGGTCATATGTGTAGATCCTTCACGGTTTTCCCAAAGAAACGAAGGGCCTGATTTAGATACTGGTGGATGGTTTACTCTGTCACAACAGTGACAGATATCACATCTGCCAAAATCTGAGAGGAGTCATTAGGAGTTTGGCGGACAGAAACATTGGTCTGCAAAACTCCCCAAAAAGAGACCTCCCCACCAGCCCCATCACAACTTTCCCACTGGGCTGACTGTCAGCCGAGTGGGAAAGGTGCAGCAGCATTGTTCCCAGTTCATAACTGAGCCGGTGGCAATGCTGTTGTTCGCAGGGCGCACCAGCACCCTTGAAATGCACACTGTCTGTACAGCGGACAGTGTGCATTTCAAGGGTGCTAGGCACATGGGAAGTGCAGGGACCACCCCTGTGGCCCCCCTGCACTTGTTCTCCGCTATCTTTTCATGGTGGTCGGACGGCCATGAAAAAGCTTGCATAGAACAAGGTTGTAATCAGCACGGCAGCACTGACTTCAGGGCCGCTGCGGCTCATTACAACCATGAACGCCGTCATTCCATCGTGATCACTGATCCTGGTGGAGACGACGGTCTATTGGCGGTCCGAGTGCCAAACTCTTAATTTGATGGCCGGACCGCCAAAGCTGCGGCAATCCGGACCACCACCACGAGTCTAGCAGTTTAGTGACTGCCAGATTTGTAATTAGGCCCTAAACCTCACAGGAAATCATGGGATTTAGATTTTGGTGCATGGGATATCTGCCAGGTTGAGGTTTGCAGGGCATTTTCGGTAACAAAACCTCGTGGGATCAATGCAAAGCACACCACCCTGGAATCCCGTTTGTCTAGTTTTCAAAACTTTCTATGGTTCGTAGATTTGCATGGGTTGGCGGCCGAGCACAGCCCTCAAATCCCCCAACTACTCCTATCATTTATCTTTACACATAGCGCTTTAGGGTCTTTAGCGTCAAGGTCTCTTGTGCCCACCCACACAAATTTGTGGCTGCCTGCAGATTCCAGACATCTTCCTCACAGACATGTGAGGAAAATGTACGTTTTTAGTCAAAGTTTGCAGTTGCAGGGCATTGTGGGTAAGACAATGCTGTGGGATCTATGCGAAACACAACGCCCTGGACTCCCTCGGATGTCTAGTTTCCAGAACTGCCTGGATCCGATTCGTTTTGCCAGGTGGCAGCATACCCACGCCCAACAAGTGAAGTCATTCACTATTAAAAGTGGAACGATTCTGGGAGTTAGCCACACTCTCTCCTTGCCCATATGTTAATTTTTTTTTTTTTTAAATAAAGAATCAAATGTCCTCTTGTTTGCCCCTGGGATGGAATTTCAAAGTCTGCAGGGGAGCAGAAGGACTGTTAAAGCTTTATGGGTGAGTGCACTGCGCATGTTAGGATGGGCCAGAACCACCTCTTTATGTTAATAAAAAATATATTCCTGTCATAAAAGCTTTCTGGCTCACAGGGGCAAATCTCCTGTCTTCCCCGAAAAGCTTGTTTTTTTTCTTTTTTTGGGGGGTGTGGCCAGCACCACTTTCTGTTGCCACAAGGCAAAATCCCTGGTGTGAAGGGACTTTCTACCCTTTCCCCAGGGGGAATGCAATCTCCAAGACTGGGATAAACTTCCTTCCTGCCTCCAGGGGGCAGAAAAACACTATTGCCCCTTCTGGAGAGGGGGCATGGCTCGTTGCCAGGGTAAGCCGCACCCTCCTTTTTGATTTGGCCCTTTTTTAAATGGCGGGTTTTTAGTGGGCTTTCTGCAGATTGGGGATGAATACCCCTAGCCACCTCATAGGGGGCACAAATTCTATTAGGCCACGAGGAGGGGGAGAGCATTCACCCACACCCAGGGGGGACGCTCCCCACCACACATAAATGTAGTCACTGATTTCCAGAAGGCTTTCTGCCCCTCAAGCAGAGGGGTCAAATTGAGGTAATTGCTCCAATACACCCAGATAGGGGCAGAAAGACTGCCTGACTTCTTGTAGGGGTGGGGGAATGGCCATGATCATGGTGGACAGTGCCCACCCCTATTTGTTAAAACAAACAAAAACATTTCTGGTGTCTAATGGGTTTCTGCCTCCACCTGTGTGGATAGGAAACTGAACCTTAACTCCATCTTGTGAAGAGACTCCATTTTGTGTCATTCAACTAAAAGCGCATGCAGAAAACAAACTCATAAAGAATGTGCTATGGCCCGAGTTGCAGTACATAGATAGGCAGAGAAAGAACACAACAGTTCTAAGAAACATGGGGTTATCTTGAGTCAGCAAAACACCCCCCAGTCGCAGGGAATGTAGGGTGGGTGACGTACATCCAAAGGGCATCACTTATGTGTGTGAAAGACAGAGGCTGAAAAAGAAATCACATGGCTAACAGATGTGCTTGTGGCTTTAAACGTGTGCATCAGCTATTGTATCCAAGGGTTGTTGAAGTGTAGAAATATTGGACGCAGTCAGATGGTCTCTGAGACTCTCTCTTTTACGTGACTTTGCATGCAGCACCACACTGGGTCTACCAGAGGTGACAAAGTCTATCCTGAGAACAAGACTGAAGGCTGTGATCATTTCTAAGGGCAGAGGAAGGAAAATTGTCCAGAGTTTACACTGGCGGAGTCAGCCAGGAGACCGCTTGGGGATGGACCTGCTAGACCCCTGTGGACTACCCCCATTACCCACCTCCGGTGACCAACGTGCATACAGGTTTAGCAGATACCAGCATTTATGCAAAATCTTTCATGGCTTGGCAGGGGTTGGGGGAAATCGCTGCTCAGACAGATAAGTGAGCCCAGGGCGGACTCTGAAGTCTTACAGTTGCCCTTGTTTTCACTTCACTCTTGAAGTCTTGGAAGGTAAATAAGGTACAGGTTGTGAGGCGGACTTTGAATCTGGTCATGTTTACTTTTGATTAAGAACGTCCAAGTGTCTACACAAATTGAATGATAAGAAGTAATTCACATTCACACCATTTTTGGTGAGGTGGAAACAAAGTGTCACTAAGATGGTGACAATATTGTAAACACTTTGATGAGAAATTGTTATATTGCGTCTGTTTATTAAATTGACTAACGTACAAATACATATTTTTTGTGTTTAATGTGCACAGTTCCAAAGTGAATATCAGAAATGTCTTCACCTTTGCAACATTCAGTTTCAGACAGGATTATTAAACACTGAAGAATTGCATCAGGGTACCCAGAACAATCTGCACCCATGGCCATAGGAGGGAGCGTTTGACCCAGTGGTACTCAGCCACTTACAGACGTATATTCATGGGGCATATAGGGGAAAACGATTAAAGAAATGCATAGGTTCAATGAACATGTGACAGGGATTTAAACCAGATCAGGAAGGAAAATCCCCTGGGACTCCTTGGCCTCCGCCACCCACGGTACCCCCGGCCTCCATATGAAAATTCAAAGGAAATTAAGAACCTCTTTAGAGGAATGAGATGTTTGTTAGAGAGAACCAAGACAGGCCTACACACTCTGGGAGAAGCCCTACCTTTCCCACCACCTACATGAAATACCGCATTAGACACAAATGAACCTGATAGTTCAGATAAGGTGTTTAAAGAACCAGTAGGTTGCAACACAAAAGGGTCAGACACCGAGACAGAGGATGAAAGCCCTAACAAATATACTGGTCAAGTCACTGCCACATTTACATTGGAGCTGGATAATGGAGATGTTCAATCGCAACCACAGATGTTGGAACGCACAAACATACAAATATATGAGACAGGTGGGACCTCGAGGCATTCCTCGGTACAAGGTCTCTCGCTACCTACACAGTTAGGACCCATGTATGGGAGCTTCTAGCAAGATCTTTGATTCCCAGCTCCATATACAGTGATATGGAGAGAATTGTCAGTTCGATAGGACCGTATTTAATACCTCCCTTATAACTTTTGACAAAGGAGTTGAACAACTCACCTAAAAAGGGTGGGAGAACACCCACGTAAGAAAACTCACTGGAAGGGAATGGCACAATCTAGAGGCTGACAAAAGAGTGCTTGCAGATCGACCAGAGACAGGCAGGGTAAGTAAAGAAGATAGAACGAGCAGTTAAGCAGTTAGTCATCTAGATGAAGTGTGTTCCTTATCTGATAAGGTAGTGGAGTCACTGGAAGACAGAGAAATAGAAGAACGGGGAGGGCCACAGGACAATGAGTGGAGTAATTAAAGGGACACTGCCAAAGAAAAGGAGAGAGTGAATTGGATAAGTTGAAGTTGGAAGGTACTCGTGGGGATCTCACCCACCTAAAAGGTAGCATAAGGATGAAAGAAAATGTTACCTTCCAAGAAGAAGACAGTGAGGATTATGAGGAGGGTGAAGAAAGTAGTTTGGTCCTAATAATATTGTATTTATAACAGGACTCTATACACCTGATATTATAGTGATATTGGGGGGACAGACCTCATTTAACGTATTTACCTCTACTAATGATTTAGCAGATTATACTGAAGACCACCCTGAAAGATTTACTCCATGGCCCCAGGAGGGGTCCTTTGCCCCCAAGAGATTTAGCCACATCTCCAGATTATACAGAGCTCGAAAAATCTACTCCACCACTTGCTATGGCAAGTCATTTTTTTTATGAGATCAAGCTAGTTTTAGAACCTACTGGCCCTTTCTGTGGAGTGGACAAAGAACAGGTGTTCTGTTCAGACAGAAAGAGAATTAGCAATTAGGATGCCTTTAAATCTTATTCTTGTCACATTTGCTCTGTGTTTAGAGACAGAGATCAAAAGTCAGTTTATCTTCTTGCAATGCAAATGTTTTTCCTTGTGAATGCAGAGTTCCAGGATTTTGAAAGGTGAACTCTCTGACCTGTGTGAAATGAAAGGCTGCGGGTATCAGATCTTTATTAAAACACAACATTTATATAACTAAGTGAACTTAACAATCATTTCAAAATATATTTCAGTAGCTGTGAAAGACCATATTTTCTACTTGTGTGACAAAAAAAATATTTAGTAGGATGAAAAAAATAATCTGAACACTTTACTTGGTGAGTTGAAAATGATAAATATTTTTTTCTGAAACCTAATTTCCACAGATATTGTTAATACACTATATAGTTTTATCAGTAGCGCTGCAAGTTAGTGGGAAGGTTTTTGGACATTTCTTGGAAATTTACTGTCTGTAAATTTGCGCTACCACATCATGCTTTAGTAATATATTTATTAAAAGTGAATGCCTAAACATAAACTGAGAAACACTCCTGCCCTGATGGCAAAGCTATTAGTAAACTAAGGGGCAAGTCATGCATGGATCATGTGTACCCTAGGCTAGATGTATTATACATGGAGCAAATATTTAGTGTATTTAATCAAACAAAAGAGGACTTTATTTTACAGCAGAAATGCTGAACTTAAATATTTGAAGGTGCACTCATATGTGAGAATGAAGAAAAAGTTGACTGTAAAATACAATATTTGCATAGGATCACACAATTTGAGACCCGTTTCCGGGTCAAGTACATTACAGTTAATCGCACTATATGATTCTTTCCTGACTTCACTAGAGTGATACAGCTCCAAAGGCAATCATACATAGGTGTCAAACAAAAACTGAAGGAATTGGGCTACACTTATATGCTGCTATACCCTGCCAAATTGAAGGTCCTCCATGCGGGCCGCTCACATTTTTACCAGAAGCCGAAGCAGTCTGGGACTGGTTGGAACTGAGAAGTGATGAGGGGCCCCTGGAAACCCCACCCAGAGGGACCCGTGGGGACGACTGGAGGGCAGGCAACTCGCAGGCCACAGCGCGCAGGAATAACAGGCGCCACAGCACCAGTCAAGGAGACAGGATCAAGGAGCGCCCGGATGGCATCCTAAGTCTAGAACGGAAGAGACAGGAACGTGAGGAGGCCAGACTTTTAGTGAAATCCATCACTTCGGAGACATCGTCGCGCTCTGGATGGCAGCGCAGTGAAGGCGGCCTGACCCCAGACTCGGACATTGCAGATACCTGAGAGCCATTACAGAGACACTGAGATGGACTACTAGAACTGGACTCCTACCAGGCTTGGGAATATTGACCCCCTTCTTCCTGCTCTCCATCCTCCTATTCTTCCCCTCTTCTTTCTTACTGCGCTGCCTACTGGTGCTGGGGGAGGCGGGGACTTGGGATGGCCGCGATGCGTGGGGTAGGGGCGATCTAACACACACACTCCCTTGTTTTGGCCGCGGCTGGCCTCGCCCCGTATCTTGTTGCTGTTTATGATCTTTTGCAGTAGTAAGTTACTATATTTCAGTGTAGTGCGTGTGTGGTTTGGATGGTTGTGCAAGGGGCCTTTGAGAATTACATGCGCTTTGACCACACCATCTTGAACAGTTCCTTGCTATCCAGTGGGCGCAGTGATTCACTCTTCCTCTCCTCTGGATTCTAGAGTGGATAGCGGGGCGCACACACAGATTGGGCAGATACTAGTTGTGGGGGTGTTTACCCGGGGAGGGATGGGGGATGGGTACCCAATGCGAATTGTTACATGGAATGTAAGGGGGCTAAATTCCTTTGTAAAGCATTATAGAGGGCACACCTACCTTAGACGAATAGGTACCCACATTGCCCTCCTACAGGACACACACTTGATGGATACTGAAGCACAAAAACTACAGAAAAAGTGACAAGGACAGTTGTATTCGGTGACCTATTTCTCCTATGCTAGGGGGGGTTTCTGTCTGGGTTGCCTCCGGGTCCCTCTCCAATCAAAAAGCCTAACAGCAGACGTACAAGGCTGCTATATAGTCTTATACAGAGAATTTGATGGACGCAAACTCGGACTCCTGAATGTATATGCCTCCAACTCATATGGTGCAGAGTTCTTTAAAACACTGCAACAAGAATTAGTACCCTACATGGGAATGCCTGTCATCTGTGCAGGGGACTTTAATTGTGTCCTTTATGGCACCTTAGATAGAACCCCACCAAAACAGGGCACTAAGCCACATATGACAGCCAAACGTTGCAAGGTCACGAGTAGCCTGCACTTCGTTGATATATGGAGGGAACTATGTAAAAAAGAAAGAAGAAAGAGAAGAAGGAGAAAGAAACGTATGAACACATTGTTGCTAAGCTGGCAGCTCAGAAGTTAGAAAAGCAGATAGAAAAAAAAAAGGGGGGGAGAGGAAGCAAATATTGTAACTCAAATAATGTAAGCTGCGGTCACTACAATGGTGACACCACAACCATTATATGCAGCCTCTGTGGTACTCACAGCGTCCCCAGTTACAACAACAAGGTATGGGTAGAGGTAGGGGCCAAATGAGAGGAGATAAAAAAATGACAGGTTTTTATTGTGGGAAGATAAGGACACCTTACAGAATAATGTCACTTTAGGAAGTACCAGCAAGACAGTATTAAGCAGTAACAATATCAACCACAACAAGGCACCTATTATTATGGTCCTCAGGCTCCTTTAGGTCAACAGCAACCACTTGTGCAGCAAGTGCCAGCACAATTACAGCTGCAAACACCAATGTGCTACCAGCAAATTTCCCAGAAGACCTTGCCTCCTCCTTCCCCAGGTGATGCCCCGACAAATGATGGGAGGAACAACCCTAAAAGAAGACAATCCATGTTTAGATACACAATGAGGGTAGGGACCTGAGACCCTGATGTGCCCAGTTATATCTAGGACCTCCAATTACCAAAAGGAGCCAACAGCACAGCTATGCATACTGGGGTAAAAATATATGTTTTTGATTGACACAGGGGCCACAAAATCATGCATCAGAGACCCAGGATTGCTACTTTCAAATAAATCTATGTCGGCACAGGGGTTCGCATGTGAACTAAAGACAGTACCATACACCTGTGATGTTACAGTCCAAATTGGGGATACAATAATTTCTGAATCATTGTTATATGCCCCTGGAAATTTATTGGGCAAGAACATTTTGTCCAGATGGATCAATGCTTTGTTGTACTCCCGGGGTACCATTAAAATGCACGAGCCTCAGATCAGCACCAAAGAAACAGGACATGCAAATAAGAGGGGTCCCATTGAAAAAGTCCCTTATTCAAGCAGGGATAGAACATTTTATAATGACTGACCTAATATTGACAGGCAAGTGCTTAAAGATACCCCCTAAATTTCTGTTCAGATTAGAATACCCCAAAGCTAAAGTAGGAGAGGTATTAGTATTCTCATTGATGTGCATAAGGGTGACAAGCTAATTTAGTGTATTAGAAGCAGTAGACCAGTGTCAGAGAAGATGGTCAGCTGTAATATTCACCACTGCAGGGACGAGAGTATGAGACATAACAGATGACATAATGTTTGTTGACGATTTGAGATCCAGAGAGACTGTGTTAGAAGAAGAGGAGACACACAAATACAGATGGAGACACAGCCCCCCAAATTGTCAAGGACCACAGTAGAGGATGTGAATGCTTGTCTTGCTGGCATGCCATCCCAGCTAAGGTCCTTGGATTTGAATAATGAAGGACTGATACTAAGTGCAGAACTGTTTAAAATAAAACTAAAAATGTGCAATTACCTAGAGTAAGACAGTACCCTCTCTTGCGTAGAGAGACTTCCACCCTGCAAGTAAGTCTATTGTGCTGGCCTGCTTATTGCATCCCTAGTGCCTCCCCTCTCAGTGCTCCCCAGTGACTGGTGGTGCCTCCCCTTCTCCTTGTTCGTGTGGGCACCCCCCCCCCCCCAGAAGAAGTTCTTCCCTAGTGCATGAGGAGCGCTTTCATCTTTATTACTGTAGCGCATGGTGAGCGCCGCATCAGAGCAGGGAGAGCGTTTCATTTGAGTTCATTAGGGCCACTCTGCTGTTCGGACAAGTTCCAGTGGAAAAGTATTGCTCCCAGCACGAGGAGCATGCCTTCGAGTCATCAGTCCTCCTTCACAGCTCAGCAGCCGCTGATGTCTGTTGCTCAGTCTGACTGAGACTCCCCATCCCCACGGCCGCAGCCAAGGTAACATGGCTGGGTGGGGAGTGGAGCAAAATCAGCGGCGCACACATCTGTTGGTGGCTGTATCTCAGTATTCTCCTAACACTGTGAGACCCGGCAAGGCCTTCTCGCCGCAGGCAGACCCAGGTGCAACTACATCCCACCGTAGCAGTCCACGGGGCCCCAGAGAGGACCCCAACATGCTGCAGGTTCAGGAACACCCCACATTTCCAGAGGAGGCCACACTGTGATTTTGGGCAGCTGCACTGCACATCTGGCAGGCAGCTGAACTCCCCCCCCCCCAACACGTGGGTGATTAACACCTTTTTGCTCCCCCTTACCTCAGAGGACGCACTCTGTGGGCATCTTCTCTTCTTCAGGGGACATGAATGGGAGATACCTCAATAGAGGCCCCTAAGTAGGGATAGGTTGCCTTTGAGAAGAGCCACCTCCTAAAATTACTGTATCACTGGTAGTAGGCACGCAGGTGTTCCTGCGGTCCACGTTTTATGCGGACATATAACCATTCCACCAAGGCTCCCAAAGACTACCATAACCCCACTAAAAGGGGTGCAGGAGTTTCTGTTCCTAGGGGGGCCTTGCTGTTGCTGATGTTTATGGTGAAATTTTGTGATTTCTGTATTACTGGTAATATTTGGTGATGTATGTGACATGTCTCTAACCTAACTGCTGCATCTCATGCCCTGATGATGTCTAATGTATGTCGTTCTCATCTGACCTAGTTTGGCTAAAGAGTACTATCCCAGTATTCGCCCTGTATGTGCAGCAGTTATAACCCATGTCATGTTGGTCTTGTTCATGCATAATATACTTCATTAAAAAAAATTTAAAACCTGTGTGGAGTCTCTTTTGTAGTGTATTTATTTTGTCACTGGCGTGAGTGTGTTGGCCAAATGCTTTACACATTGCCTCTGGGGATAAGCCTGACTGCTCTGCTCCAAGCTGCAAGGGAGTGAGCACAAGTTACCTTTGGTGTGTAACTTACTTGCCCTGACTAGAGAGGTGCGTTCTGCCTGGCTTAGGTGCAAACCCTAGCCTAGCCAACCAGAAACCCAATTTCTAGCATAGGCCCTAGAATCTATGTTACGTGCCCTCCTACCCCTTGGGGAAAAGATTGGGGTTAATTACCCCATCGCCCCCCCATGTGGTGGCAGAAAGGATATCTCTCTTGTTTGGGTGGAGCATGGTTGGCAGCCCTCACCCCTATTTTTTTTTTAAAAGAAGAAAATAAATCCTGGTCTAGTGGGCTTTCTGCCCCCTCCCCTGGGTAATCACCTCCATCTGCCATCTAGGGGAGGGGCAGAAAGACTGTCATAATAGTTTTTAAAGGGTGGGGCCATGGTCATGCCCGTAATGGGCAGCCCCCACCACCTACTAATAACATTTTTTATTTTCAAATGTCCCTGGTGTTTAGTGGTCTTTCTACCCCACAGTGGTCATGAAGACCCCTATAGTAAAGGGTTGGAGGGGGACCACAAGCCCTTGCCCAACGGGCCCATCCTTCCCTCCCCCAAATCACTTTCATCTAGTAGATCCCTGCTTGGGAACCAGCAAGAGTTTTAAAAATAATAGTGATTCCTTTGGCGCTCCGCATCAGATAGGCCGTTTTGTGCCACCCCAGTGTTGGCCAATGCAGACAGACGCACTGGGTAGGCAGTGCGTGTGTCAGCCATTGGCAGACACCCACACTAAAAGGGTTAAACATCAGGTAAAGCAAAGAAAAGAAACTAAAAGAAGTCCGCTTTGGAAAGTAGCAAACAACCTAATCAACAACAGAGGATCCTTTTAAAAGCTTTTAAGATGTTACTGAGATTAGACGAATATTAAAATCAAAACTGATAAAGTGCACTGGCTTCTGAACCCAAAGATTATAGAATGTTTACCAAAACAAAACAATTGTGCACATTAAGTTCAATATTGACAGTAGTACCTGCTAGACATTGCTCTGCATTCACTGTCTTTTAATTTACTGTTGCCGTAGGAGACATCAACTGTTTCAAAAAGGCTGTGAGTTACCAGATCTGTGTTGACTGAAACCCCACCTTGGCAACAAACAGTCTTCCAGCAATACTCCTCCAACCAGCAGAGCTTTGTAAGAATACAAATACTGAGCGCCCTTTTCATGCACCCTCAAAGTAAATTTTAACTAGTCTTCTCTGGGTTGCCAGCCATTCATTTCTGTACAATTTTGTGCCCATTTATTTGTCTACAAAAACATTCAGTTTTGGCACCTTAAACCATAACCTGCTGAGGTTTTCTCACCCCAAGTACTAGGCCCTTTTTTGATGTTATGGGTATTTCGACATTAAGGCTTCATATTTTTTTTTTCCAGCAGAAGCTGTCAAAGCCAAATTTGCCTTCTTTTTCCCATGACAATCATATGATTCTAAAAGTGCCCAGGATGTGTGGATTTCCCTAGAAGGAAAAGGCAAATAAACTAAAAAATAACCAGGGCCACTGGAATTATGCAGCAGGAAAAGGCCAAATTATGTGACAGGGATGACTAAATTATGCAGCAACAAAAGTCAAATGATGTGGCGTCATGCAGCACATTTTCTGATAGAATCACTAAATCATTTTATGTTGAGCCTAGGCAGCGCACAAGTGTTGTCTCTAGACATGTTTTAATCTACATCTGTGGGCTTTAACCATGCCTATCTCACGCCCATCATTTTCATTTGTTCCTTGGCCTGCCTTTCAAAATTCCCTTAATTTCGAAGGTAAATGCTTGACGTTAGTCCCGCCTTAAGGCTGCTTTGCTACCGCCTTGCATACTGACCCTGTTACATGAATGACTGCATGATGGCCATATAGTTTAGTGTGGCGCACTATTTTTTCTTTTGCCTTGCCGCTTCTCGCTGCGTGGCCATATGTTGTTGCTGCCACTTCCTTGTTTTGGGCATGCCGCTGTTTCTTTGTAGTGTCTGAGCGCTTTACGTGAGAATACCAGACTACGCATTAAGTGCAAACTCGATCGGAAGAACTCTTTACATCACTACGTGAAGTTACATATAGCACGACCTCATACTTATTGTTATTTTCAGCCAGCATATTACTCGTCTCCTCTCCCTCACAAACTGAATGCACAGCATAGAACTTTCCACAAAATGCCCGCTGCGCTTCATTTTTCCGCACGGCGCTTGAAAGTAATTGGGGGGGTGTGGAATTCTAGATTGAAGGGTACAGTACCTTATGTGGCCAAAAGAGGTCCCATGGGACACCTAGAGACAGCCTGTGGTACTTCACCCTTTCCCTACTTCATGCACATCAGACCAGCAACTGTTGCAGATTTTTTTCAGCCAGCATATTATAAGTGTAAAAGTGTTAACGTAACTATGTTTTTCCTGATTACATTTTTACTTAATCTTGCTTTTTTTGGTCCCCGCTATCCAAGCGTTCCCACTGCAAATAACGCTTTCTGTCAACAGATGTCTCAAATATGGTGCAGTGCCAAAGCTGCTACCTTTGTAACTGGAGAACAAGGTTCGAGTATCGGCATCAGTTCACCATTCTGTGATTCTAGGCAATTCACGTAATCTCTCTGTGTCCCCCTAAAAAATGAATCTGCACTTGTGTAATATAATTGGTGCTCCTGCAAAATAACCATGGTGATATTGGAGAAGGTTTTAAGCCATAAATCATCCAGCACCAAGAATTAACATAGATGCAGAGTCTGAAGTTGCTTTAAAATGTATACCCTGTCATGCTTTGTGGCATTGAAAGCTGCTTTCAGTCGGGTATGGTGCGGTGTCTGTCGGATTTAACCACAAAGTTTTACACACAGGCAAAAATGTGCCTACACGCTCTCCCTCTCTCTGTTTGGGAAGACTTCAAAAATGTTGGTCATTTCACAAAGTAATGTGCTTTATCCCACTTATTACACCTACAAATCCACATACCTCTCTTCCCACTGTCCCTGAAGCTCTCCATTTTTGTTATATTGAATCTCTTTATTAGAATTTTTAACACATGTAATACAGCGCAGTACAACAAAGGAATAATATACCTTCTCACCTCAAAACTTCTAGTATATAAATTGTACAAAGCATAATAATCCTTATATTATCTGCTAAGGTTGAGCAGGAGGAGGGAATGAAGGACGGAGAGAAAAGCCCATGTCCGCCATAGTGCTGGGGGCTTCTGGAAAAGGAGAGCAAGAGGGATACCTTAAGCCCCTTCTTGTGCGCTCGGTTTACCATATAATAGTATGTTTCAGCCACTGAAAGCATGGGATTAAAATGTGTGTTTGCACAGATTAGCGATTGTCACTTTGATTAAAAGCGGCCCCTCTAGTTCCAACTTCTTCTAAGTAACAGCAGCGAGTAGATGTCGGCCATCATGCTCAATTTTGCCCCACGTAAAGCTCCACGTCTGTCGTAAACTCTTTAGCTAAAGCTTTTTAGGAGAAGAATCCTCTTCATAAAATATACTCTCCCAGCTAGTGACAACTGCAGCCCAATCCACTTCCCTACTTGTGCAACCAGAAGTATCATACTTTTGCCCTAGTTCTTATCTGGGGCATTTTAAGGATTTTGGGGGTCCCGTATCAAAAGTAGTTTGGGGGCCCCTGTTTGTAACAGATTTGAATTTATGATCTAGTTCCAGCTCTTTCTGACCCTCTTTGGCCAGGTTGCTGACAATGCACAGGCACATCCAACCAAATTCTTACTGTGTTTACATCTAATATTCAGAGATAGGGATGTGTGTTTTCAATACTTGTAACACAGCAGCAGCTCATTAAGATTACTGCAAATAATCTCTGTGACATCTTCAGATTTCTCTTATGTGAGGTCATGTTTTGGTCTTAAAGAACATTTTTTAAGGATGCTGCATGAAGCAAACAAAATGTCTCTGAAAATGTCAGTAACAGTCCCTCACACATCACCCACATTACAAATAAAGTAACTGTACTAAAAACTAAGAAATGTTCAAGGTCATCGGGCAAGACTCTTTGCAGTAAATGGAAGCGCTTTAGTTATATCCAGGGCCACTGGAGTTATGTGCCAGAGAGGAACAAGTTATGTGGCAGGGTTGACCACTTTATGTGGCAAGACAATTCCAGTTACTCACTTACAACACCAATAGCTCTAACTCAAACAAATAAGAGACCAATTGCATTGCAAATGCTTGTTACACTTGTTAATACTGTCTGGGCAAAGGGTGCACATCATTAGTATCAGTTTAGCACCCAAATATAGACATAAGCAACAGAAAGGTGACCAGTCAACCTTTGTAAAGGGTCTTTTACTGTGCAGTAACAGGTGTTGCTGCGTTTTTAGTGAGTTTTGAACCGTTTAAACTAGAAACATTTCTTTTTTGTTAAAATCTGCAAGTTATGTAGTAGGTGATGGATTATGTGGCAGATGTGTCAAAACCACATCTAAGCAAAAAAACATGTGGCCCCACAATTGCATACTTCCAGTGGCTCTGAATATTGCTAGAACATTTGGTCTTTTTTTTTTAAAAAAGGGAAATAAGTGCTGTGAAAGAAAAAGTAAGGTTTGAAATGCTAAGGTAACTAAACGTCTCAGCTTGTTAAAAAAAATTAACAAAAAAAAAAAAAATTAACCAGTTTTTGTATTCTTCTATGTGATAGTTAATTTTTCCTAAGCGTTGTGGTTTCAACCTACGTATAGTTGGTGATGGAAACATCTGTGACGCCCCATCTGTGCACCTGGCAGGCATTACATTTCTGAAAACTAGGCACAATTCTGAATTCAGCAAGGGGTGATTTTTTTGTTTAGCTAGCTCATGGTTTCCCCAAAGAAACTAGATATTAAAATAAAAACAAATGGGGAAAAAATAAGAAAAATATAAGTAGATGACATGGTTTTATCTGCTATTTTGTATTTTATCTGCTATTTAGCAGCCACTCCCATCGTCTGAAGCCTGGTTTTCATATTTGTCTACTAGGCAAGTAGGTTCAACCGCTCCCACACAGGCCTTTGGCTGCAGAGGAAATCCTTTGTCTGCCAGTTTACAGTGACAAAGTAGGGTTCTCGTAAAGAGGACTGTTTGTTCTAAGGTAAGTAACAAAGCCTATATGGTTCATTAATGTAACGTTTTCACAGTTACGATGTGTGCTATAAGGGGATACAGTAAGCTCAGCTTGTTTTTCTGGCTGTGGTTGCATTTGAAAACTAGTACATAGTATTACCAAAGGTGACAGTTTGTGGCTGTGTGTAATACTCCCAGAATCCTCCTTTATCATAGACAAATACAAGCAAAAGTATGGACTACAGATTGATCATTTTATTTTGGACGCACACAATGTACCCCAAATCTTGAAACTTGAAACAAAGGAAGAATGCTACATTTTGCTTAGTATGTAATGTTTAACAACAAAATTAAAACATGTTTCCAAGGCATAATTCCATAAAACATATTTGATGCGTGGAATATTTAAAATAATAAAGGATAATCAATGTAAACAATTAGACTCCACATATAAATAAACTAGGGGCCTCAGTCATAAAGCAAGCCAGAAACCTGCCCCGCAGGTCTATGACATGCATGGTTGCAAAGTTACAGCTTTTAACAATTCCTAATTTACAGAAGTAGGCCGTGAATCCTACAACAGTTCCAGATTTCCAAATGCAACGTACCTGATTTTTATTTCTTTTTTTCTACAGAGGAAAAATATTTCACCATGGAAGAAAATCTTGTTCCTACACCCCAATTATTTTTGGGGCGCGAGGAGGCTGAGTCTCTAGGAGCCCTGAAAAACATTTTACTCCTGACCTTCGCAGCAGTAAGTTTCAGTCCTTTTACAGAGTCGGAAACACTTGAAGGGGAGCGTGTGAATACTCTTAAATATGTAACTTGTAGATATGCATAAACTCACAGGACATTCCAGCCCTGGAACAACTTTTGACCCACTTCCTGCCTCGGTCAGTTAATTTGCTCACACCAAACGTTTCATGCGGGTGAATCCATTTAAAAGTGCAAACTCGATGTTAGGTCATGTAAGCTGAACTTAATGATGTAGACGGGCAAACATTTTGTCTTTAAGGAGATTTTGCTGAGCTCATCTAGTTATAAAATACAAATGTCCAATCACTAAATGTAGCACTTGGTATGTGCTCAGAATTATAGCAAACGAGGGAACTTTAGGCCGGTGAGATAAAGTAATGGAAATTCAAAAGTTGTTTCCTCAAACTAAAAAGAAAGCAATTATACAACTTGAAGAATGCTATATGCTGAACTCTGCTGCAATCCGTTCCCTGCACTGCTGTGTCAGGTCTTGGACCTGGGAAGCTGCTTTAACCCCTTGGAAGGGCAGCACTCTCGGAAAAATAGAAAGGAGACAAAGGTAGTTTCAGAACTAAAGGCAAAAATAGGAGACTGGAGTCGAACGGTTTATTAGGTTACAAACGCTTTCTAAAACTGCGGGCTCCTTCAGTATTTCACAGAATAGAGACTGCAGACAAGGTAGTGAGGATTCTGTGGTTAGTATTGTTAGCCTCTGCACTGAAACATCTCGTCCAATTCTCTGAGGCTCTGCGGTGCAGTGTTACAACCAAGTTTGTGTCCTTGGAGCCGAGTCATGGCAACAGCAACACCGCCCCAGAAAAGGCAGAGTCTGTTTCGCTTCTCTCAGCTGGAAAAAAACAGTCTTCAACGATCATGGTCACAAACCACAGAGTAACAGCAAAGCTGGAAATGTATTCATGATCTCTGATCCCAGCATGACAGAGGCTTGATGCACACATGCAGAAGAAGGAAAAAACAAATCAAACCGTAGGAAAATCTTAGTCTCTCATTTCTTTAAAGGGCAACTTTTTTTACTCTAGATTTAAGAACTGGTTTAGATATAAATAGGCCTACGTTTCTGGAGCAATGCAATCACATTCATAATTGTAATACTGTTTAGAGGCAGCCATCCTGCAACTCAATTTGAATTTATAAAATCAACTTTCATTCAGCTATATGGACTGAAGAATGATCAAAATAATTGTCAAACTCCGGAGTCAGTGAGAGTAGCGAGGATGCACCATGCATTATCGGATCGGCGCTGCAAGGAAGTGACTTCCAGGTGGAAGAGGCTTGCATTTGGAAGGATCCTCCAAAAACGTGTCCATTTAAAAGCGTGGGTGGCTAAACATCTATGAGAGATCTCTTCAAGAAGTACAACATCTCTGGAAGATTTCTGAACAATGAACTGTGTTCCGTGTACTGTGATCTTTCCCTGACTGAGACAAATGCAGGATTCTCGGAGCAAGCATGATGTGGTTTGGGCTGACAGAAGTAAAAAACAAAACATGTTGCATATTTATTAAGAAAGTGTAGGTTGGACACAGATTATGCTAAGGACCCGGCATAAATCTCACATTACTTCTGCAGGGAGAATTCATGTGTGTAGCACGGAGCCTACCCTGGCAGGTTCAATAGCACATGCACGAAGGTATCACGGTCTGCTCAGGTTGAACCATTTCACATGCGTGTGTGCGAAGGCCTAACAGAGACTCTGAGAATAGTTGCAAAAATGCCCGTTTCTCATGTTGCTTGGCATCATCTGAGAAGACAAAGAAACCAATGTTCTGTTTTTGAAGTTTTCTGCGATTCTCATATCGAGCAACTAAGAAAAGACAGAATCTCAAGTCACCACTTTTCTCAACACTCAATAACTATACTCCGGCTTCTGGTGCCCTCTGAGACTGTTAAAGAGCCCCAGCACCTGAGGAAGTTGTGCGCCCTGTCTTCAGAATGCCTCAGCAGTCTGTGTGATCTCCCAACTTATCTCACAAGATTTTAACTCGGACAAATCTGTACCTGCAAAGAAACTACAAGCAACTCTTTTCTTTATTTTTTGTAACCTGGTGCTTTAATGGCAACGTAAGCTGGCAGGAAGGTGATCACTTCTAGAAGACCTTTCCTGAAGCGGTCTCTTTCTCCCATTGTTCTGGATATACTGTCAGTTCCTACAAAAGGCAGCAGATTTGCAAGGACAGTGCGTGTTTGTGGTATTATGATCCTATTTTACTTCACCTAAACGGTATTGTTTGTGCACTTATCAAATATAGTGCTTTGAACATATTCTCATGCATCCACTCTACTGCCCTAAAGACTGCCTAGTAAACTCAGTCCATGCCACCTGGGTTAGCTAATGGGACTAAGTTTGGGAAACGTTTGCAACCAACTGGGAGAACGGCTGATCTGCTGTGCCGCATGAACATTATTTTAGAAATGAGGAACAATGGAACAAAGGCAGCAGGGTTATCTTAGATCTATAATCATAACACGATCTTTCTACCCAAGGACTTTAGAACGAGGAGATAAGAATTGGTCATTTTAGCTATTCATCCAGAGCACGCCACACACATAATGTATATTTTACATGAAGGGAAAAGGCCCACATAACTCAGGGAAACATCAAACATAAGTCTTGGACTACCCATAACCCCTATGATGGCATCCTTGTGCAACAATGTAGTTGTACTTTTCTACTTCAGGTCATTGCAGATGTGCTAATCTTTGAAGGCTAGAACAATAAAAGTCTGAGGATTTCCTAATAGAAGTAAATAGCTTCAGAAACCTACTCTCACATCACAAGCAGAATAGCAAGATTTCATGATCACTAGTAATTCAGAACTGTCCTACTTGTTTCCTACAATAACCATTTCCACCCAATTACATATTTGGAAAATAAAAACACAAGGAACTTAATTCTGGGCAGTCACCTGAGCATCTAACAAGAGTGCCGTATCTTTCTAGCCAACCTACTTTAGAAGTATCCCATTAAGACTATTGGATTGGGGGTAACCTACATTTGCCATCATTGGATTTCTTCTCTCTTAATGAAGGAGATTAAAATAATTTTAAAAAAATCCTAAAATGAAGGCGGCATTTGATAATACTGGACAGCGATGTATCAATGGCAAACAATTCCAAGTCAAAATCAGTGCTCATCATTACTAGGAGATACGAAAAACTGAAAAATGTTCTTTACTGGAAGTACCCCTCAACTGAAATACTAATGCACTATCAAAAATGGTACTGGGTTGCTAGACATGTAGCATGCATTTTAACCAACTTGTATTCCTTTAATTCAACCCTGCTGACACATTTTTATCACAGTGCAGGTACATAGATTTGTTGATTGCCAAATTACAAACCATTCTCAACCGAAATTAGGCATAAATGAGCAGTTAATCATTTTAGAAAGTGTCCAGAACAGCATGTATACAGTACATTCCTACCAAAAACAACAGTATTGGTGTGGAAAGGGGGTGGGGAGTCTGAAAATGAATGAGAGTAACTTTATCGGAGGTAGATCCGAATAAGAGAAAAGTACAGGAACATTTGTGAGTGGCTAACTATGATGAGTTCACACCAGCCGACACTGTGAGAGTAGGTTAATGCAGGAGAGCATGAAAAGGAGGTGGAGGTGTTGGTGGTGGGACCAGCAAAGACTATCTTGAGAGGGGACAGTGACTGAAAAGGGTAGCAGTTCAAGGAAGGAGGGGGAATTGTTAGAGAAGAGGACCTTGTACTCCTACACTAGTAGGTCCTGCAGGGCCACAATCGGGGTACAATGGAGGCCATGCTTCTCTTCACATCGCAGAAAAGTGTTTCCTACCTGTGCAGTGCTGTAAATCAGTTTTGCAGGACATTAGCAGGTGATGCGCCAAAGACCTCCAGCATCTGATGATAGCCCTCCTAGCGAGGAGAAGGGCTAGGTCCAAAGTTTTAGTGTTAAATTTAGCCATCTCAGGCTGGAGTTACATTCCCAGGAGTACAGAGCTCAGGGCTGTCTGTGACCAAACTTTCAGTAATCTCAGTCAGTGTAGTTCAACCCCCAGAGCAGAAGGGGAGCATCCTCACGCAGCCCCAAAGAAATGCATCAGGTGTGTTGGTGTAGTGTGGCATCTGAGGGGCAGACAGGAAGAACGTCTGTAGCTTCAACGGTGTAAGATAGGCCATAGGGCCCATGTTGTCTTGTATACGTTTGAAGCAGCATTACGTGTGATCTTGGAAGGATAAGTCAACACAGCTTGCCACTCTATCATTAAAAGCTAATTGTACCTCTGTTTTCCAAGCATGCTTAAAGGGCAGTAGCGTTACACCAAAATGTTCCTGCAGCTCCCTATATAACCAAGTAATCAGCCTCTTCTCATGTACTTTCGTGTGGAGTGTTTGCAGTGCAACATTATAGGGGACCAAGTGCACAGGGACTGCTTAGCTCATTGTACTACATTGCAGATCTGTCCATTTGCAAGACATTCACCTCCCAGAAAGCCAGATTGCGATGACACGGTCTGGAAGTCCATTGAAGTTCCCTCGTCAGACAAATCTCCCACTGTAGTCGGCATAAAGTGCCCCCTACGAATTTAACTCCAATGTAGAGATGATATTCCCACGCACAGATAGGCCTAACATTGGAACTACGGGTGCCTGGGCAGACGTGGAGCTGGTATACCCCAGGCAGTTGCAGACAGGTAACTGCCAAACTCGAGCAGCAGTGAGTGACGCGCAGACCCTCTTCAGGGAGAGTAAATGGTCCTATTCCCAGTGCCAGATTTGATTTGTGTAGGTGCGAAGCCCGTCTCACCAAGGTGATGGACAACCAACCAGTACGCAGCCATGGCAGTTGAACCGCATAACTGTAGGCTCGAAAGTCTGGTGCCCGAAGGCCATCCTGATCAGTGGGATGTCTCAGTTTAGCCAAGACAATTTGATGGTGTCCTGCCCCTCCCTTCCCATATCAACTAAGTCAATAAGGTGTCAAATTCCCTACACTTCTTAATAGGGATAATGACTGAGAGGTTCACAAAATAATAAAGTAAACACAGAAGCACCACCATCTTAAAATGCACGATTCATCCAATAACCGAAAAGGGGAGGGTAATCCAAAGCACTAAAGGTTGAAAATTATTATATTCAAAGGACCCATAACACATGGAACCATCATAAATCAGTGTCAGCAGAAATTATGGCCCCGATTCTGAGAAAGGGGGATCCAAGGTATTGTGTGGAATTCCGCTTCACTTGATTCAGAATGGACTGGAAAGCCCAAACCTGGTTGACCGCCACAGGAGCCAAGCCTAATTCCCTGTTTTTTTTTGTGAAAGAACTTACATTTTTTATGTCCCTCCTTTACTCCCAACACTCTCAACCCCAGCCTTATGCAGAAACATATACTCACTACCTGCACGGAGCAAGTGGTAAGTACATGCATAAAACCTCACAGAATAGCGAATTCCATGTAATTTTATGACTGAAAAATCCGGACAACGTGGTAATTGCCCAATTCCTTGTAATTATACTGCACTGGTGCAGATTTACTGCATGATAACGGTTACCGTCCTGTCACTATTTTGCACCTCAGAATCAGGGGCCTAAATGTCCTTGAAGAATTTAAATTGCTAGAATTATAAATGAACATCACAAGTGTAACAGGCAAGAACTAAGGGCCTGGTTAGGACATTGTGGATGGGATACTCCGTCACAAGTGTGACGGATATCCTGTCCGCCACATTACAAGTCCCATTATATCCTATAGAACTTGTAAAACAGCGGGTGGGATATTTGTCACGTTTGTGACGGAGTATCCCATCCGCCAAGGTCATAATCAGGACCATACTCTCTAAATGCTTGAATTTAAAAATAATCCTAAATTATGACATGCATCAGTTATGCCTACACCAGTGCTTAATTTACCAATGTTTTTATACGGAAATCAACCTGTTTTTCAATTATGCATGTTGTAGTCTACATGTTCCCTCACCCAAGATGAGCATCGAGTATGCATTTGTGAATAGTACACACTTTCAATGTTAGGGAAATTGCCAATTTATGAATGCTTGCCATTCATATTACATAACTTCAAAATATATTGTTACTATTCATGCTACTAATTAGAACTTCTTCATGAATAATGTTGCTTCTTGTTTGATAGAACTTTACTTGTGCACATTGACGGTTTTTACCATTAACAAGACATGCGTTCATGGTGAAATAGATGTTTATGAAAGGATGGACTACAGTGCCATCCATTTTAAGGCACAGTTAGGCTTAGATAAAACTTAGAATAAATTATGCTGGTTGAAGACAGCAGCCTTGGATTCCCCTGGTTCTGGCTTTACGATCTTGCTCATGCGTTCCTGGGACAGGGAGGACGGGTGGTGGGTTAAAACAAGGGGAGGGCAGGTTTAAATGTATGTTTAGCAGACAGGAGGGCCAGCAGGGGCGTGGTGGGTGATGTACAGTGAAGGGGGAGGGGGGGAGGGGAGTAGGGCAGAAAGGGAAGCAATACGACAGGGGTGGAGAAGGGAGTTTGGGCGCACACACACACGGGTGGAAAAAAAGTCGGGAAAATCCACAACAGGTTTCAGTCCTAGTGTAAGAAGCCCTCTCAGACTGTATGTCACAAGAGCCTTATGGTTAGGAAATAACCACTTTAAGATCTGAGGCCCATTTACGTTAAGGGAAACAAACTGATAACAGAAATTCTGAAAGAACAAGCCTTTGTATTAATGATGCTAAATGTAGAACCAGGCCAGGCCAGGGGCCATCTGGGAGCTGCGCACGGTCAGTCCCTCGTCTATGTGATAGACACCATTTTACACGTCTGCTCCCACTTTTCTAATTATCTGTCTATCAGTATCCTGGTAAAGAAATACAGTCTTGGCAACACTTCTGCTGCGTTTCAGCACCTCAGGGAACTTGGCACTGCTGCTGAAGCCCTACGTGTTCAGTTTCTTGTGCATAATAACATGGTGGACTGCCAAAAGAACAGAGGTGTGCGGTGAATTTCCTCAATATTTGACCTATGAACTTTCCGTAGGTCATCTAATGGGAAATAAGCAATAGTTGATATAACCTCGTTTTTCTATTTACAGTAGTGCAATCTTTAAATTAGTGACACGGGGATGTGGAATTTAATAAAATATCTACTTGTCCCTGGGACAGGATGCTTCAAAAATCTACTTCTCCTGTAAAAAAAAATATATATATCTATTTGTCCCTTTGGTGCCACTTAGTGTGGCAGCAAATTATGTCAGCAATCTCATTGTATAAGAGCTCTGATAATTGCCTCTGTGATTATGCTAGGGCTAATACTATAGTAGGGCTTGAACACTAGCAATTTCCTTATTTTGCCACCTTTTTGCTGATCTACATAGAGTGGGGTGGAGGAAACATCACGGAATAGTTCCAGTGTTGGAATGCCTTTGAGTCTGTGCAAACCTACTAACTTGCAAGTTTTAAGGATTCTCACCAGCTCATCTCTATTATTTTCCCATACTGAGAAAGGTTGGCAATTTACTCCTGACAAGGGCGAAGTAGAAGTTCTTTCAGTGCTGGGAAAAAAGTGGTTGGAGAGAAAGTGATCTTGTAAACGCTCAATAGATATTCGCATGAGCAAATCTACACATGCATATGCGCTCGTGCTAAAATATAGTTCACAAATATTTTCTAGGAGTACGATTTCCTGGTCTGCTTTTGTAAATCCTTGTGAATTCACGAAGCCAGAATTCTGCACTAATGCAAAGACATATACCATGGGTGCTTTCTTGTGATTTTCTTCAAGAATTGGGCCCTTAATTAGGTATGGTGTTAATCAAGACCTTTTGGAGCATATTTACAAGAAAGTGGCGCATCAGCTCTGATGCGCCATTTTTCTTGCGTTGTCCTGCGCCCCCCTAGTGCTGACATGGTAGCAATGTATTTACTATGCAGCACACCATGGTGCACATTAGCACAATAGTGCCATAATTTATGATGCGATTGTGGTGCTTTGCTGGATTAGCGCCATAAATAATGGCACTAGTCCAGCAAAGTGCATGGAGGCCCACAGGTTATTACGAGGGCATCAGTTTAACACCGGCCCTGAGCAGGAGTTAAAAATGACAGAACAAATGGCACAGTGAAATCTTGTAAATTTCACTGTGCCATTTTTTGGGCCTTCCTGCGTGGGAACCCCCCCCCCCGCTTACATTATACCTGGTACAAGCATAATGTGGTGCAAGGGGTTACAAAGTGGCACAATCATTGCATTGCGTCATTTTGTAACTATGGCGCATGGTGGGGCCACCTGAGTGTAAACAAATGATGCTAGGGCAGCGCAAGAGGCTTGTAACTATGCTCCTTTGTTTTTATTAAAATGATTTATATCTCTTCATCCACCTATCAGATGGCTTTACTGTGAGTGCTAACAATCTGCTCTTTCACAAGGAGTATATTGGCACACAAAATAGTTTTATTCAGTGCCAGGCAATGTGTGCTTTTTGAGACCTAAAATATTTTAGCTTTTTGCCAACGTTTGTTACAATGGTGAGGGCCAGGCAGCTCCCACAATAAAATTTTCCAAAAGTAATTTCAAAACAAGACATATATTGACAAAACCAAAAGACTGACCACCAATGTCAGATCAGTTGGCTTGGCCGCTGCATGTTTCCCATAATCTTGTTGAAACTGGTTACACTGATCTTCCATTATGAATATTTTTGGAAAATACTAGCATGGAACAACACATTTTACTAAATGATTCTTTAAAGAAATGGTACATGAAATTTCACAGTAATTAAGCAAAACGCTTTTTTTTTTTCCTAGTTGCATTTTTCTGAACATTTTATTTTGAAAGCAAAGAATCATTGTAGGAGGCTGGACTGGCTTGTAGTGGGTACCAAGGGGTACTTACACCTTGCACCAGGCCCAGGTATCCCTTATTAGTGTAGAGGGGTGTCTAGCAGCTTAGGCTGATAGAAAAGGTAGCTTAGCAGAGCAGCTTAGGCTGAACTAGGAGACGAGTGAAGCTCCTACAGTACCACTAGTGTCATATGCACAATATCATAAGAAAACACAATACACAGATATACTAAAAATAAAGGTACTTTATTTTTATGACAATATGCCAAAAGTATCTCAGTGAGTACCCTCAGTATGAGGATAGCAAATATACACAAGATATATGTACACAATACCAAAATATGCAGTAATAGCAATAGAAAACAGTGCAAACAATGTATAGTCACAATAGAATGCAATGAGGGCACATAGGGATAGGGGCAACACAAACCATATACTCTAGAAGTGGAATGCGAACCACGAATGGACCCCAAACCTATGTGACCTCGTAGTGGGTCGCTGGGACTGTAAGAAAACAGTGAGGGTTAGAAAAATAGCCCACCCCAAGACCCTGAAAAGTGGGTGCAAAGTGCACCTAAGTTCCCCAAAGAGCACAGAAGTCGTGATAGGGGAATTCTGCAGGAAAACCAACACCAGCAATGCAACAACCATGGATTTCCAGACGAGAGTACCTGTGGAACAAGGGGACCAAGTCCAAAGGTCACGATCAAGTCGGGAGTGGGCAGATGCCCAGGAAATGCCAGCTGTGGGTGCAAAGAAGCTGCCATCGGATGGTAGAAGCTGTGGATTCTGCAAGAACGACAAGGGCTAGAAACTTCCCCTTTGGAGGATGGATGCCCCACGTCGTGAAGAGTCGTGCAGAGGTGTTTCCATGCAGAAAGACCGCAAACAAGCCTTGTTAGCTGCAAGGGTCGCGGTTAGGGTTTTTGGATGCTGCTGTGGCCCAGGAGGGACCAGGATGTCGCCAATTGCGTGAGGAGACAGAGGGGGCGTCCAGCAAGACCAAGAGCCCACTCAGAAGCAAGCAGCACCCGCAGAAGTGCCGGAACAGGCACTACGAAGTGGAGTGAACCGGAGCTCACCCGAAGTTGCACAAGAGGGTCCCACGAAGCCGGAGGACAACTCAGGAGGTTGTGCAATGCAGGTTAGAGTGCCGGGGACCCAGGCTTGGCTGTGCACAAAGGAAATCCTGGAAGAGTGCACAGGAGCCGGAGTAGCTGCAAAACACGCGGTTCCCAGCAATGCAGTCTAGCGTGGGGAGGCAAGGACTTACCTCCACCAAACTTGGACTGAAGAGTCACTGGACTGGGGGAGTCACTTGGACAGAGTTGCTGAGTTCAAGGGACCTCGCTCGTCGTGCTGAGAGGAGACCCAGAGGACCGGTGATGCAGTTCTTTGGTGCCTGCGGTTGCAGGGGGAAGATTCCGTCGACCCACGGGAGATTTCTTCGGAGCTCCTAGTGCAGAGAGGAGGCAGACTACCCCCACAGCATGCACCACCAGGAAAACAGTCGAGAAGGCGGCAGGATCAGCATTACAAGGTCGCAGTAGTCGTCTTTGCTACTTTGTTGCAGTTTTGCAGGCTTCCAGTGCGGTCAGCAGTCGATTCCTTGGCAGAAGGTGAAGAGAGAGATGCAGAGGAACTCTGATGAGCTCTTGCATTCGTTATCTAAGGAATTCCCCAAAGCAGAGACCCTAAATAGCCAGAAAAGGAGGTTTGGCTACTTAGGAGAGAGGATAGGCTAGCAACACCTGAAGAAGCCTATCAGAAGGAGTCTCTGACGTCACCTGCTGGCACTGGCCACTCAGAGCAGTCCAGTGTGCCAGCAGCACCTCTGTTTCCAAGATGACAGAGGTCTGGAGCACACTGGAGGAGATCTGGGCACCTCCCAGGGGAGGTGCAGGTCAGGGGAGTGGTCACTCCCCTTTCCTTTGTCCAGTTTCGCGCCAGAGCAGGGATGAGGGATCCCTGAACCGGTGCAGACTGGCTTATGCAGAGATGGGCACCATCTGTGCCCATCAAAGCATTTCCAGAGGCTGGGGGAGGCTACTCCTCCCCAGCCCTGACACCTTTTTCCAAAGGGAGAGGGTGTAACACCCTCTCTCTGAGGAAGTCCTTTGTTCTGCCTTCCTGGGCCAGACCTGGCTGGACCCCAGGAGGGCAGAAACCTGTCTGAGGGGTTGGCAGCAGCAGCAGCTGCAGTGAAACCCCGGGAAAGGTATTTTGGCAGTACCCGGGTCTGAGCTAGAGACTCGGGGGATCATGGAATTGTCTCCCCAATGCCAGAATGGCATTGGGGTGACAATTCCATGATCCTAGACATCTTACATGGCCATGTTCGGAGTTACCATTGTGACGCTATACATATGTCGTGACATATGTATAGTGCACGTGTGTAATGGTGTCCCCGCACTCACAAAGTCCGGGGAATTTGCCCTGAACAATGTGGGAGCACCTTGGCTAGTGCCAGGGTGCCCACACACTAAGTAACATAGCACCCAACCTTTACCAGGTAAAGGTTAGACATATATGTGACTTATAAGTTACTTAAATGCAGTGGTAAATGGCTGTGAAATAACGTGGACGTTATTTCACTCAGGCTGCACTGGAAGGCCTGTGTAAGAATTGTCAGATCTCCCTATGGGTGGCACAAGAAGTGCTGCAGCCCATAGGGGTCTCCTGGAACCCCAATACCCTGGGTACCTCAGTACCATATACTAGGGAATTATAAGGGTGTTCCAGTATGCCAATGTAAATTGGTGAAATTGGTCACTAGCCTGTTAGTGACAATTTGGAAAGAAATGAGAGAGCATAACCACTGAGGTTCTGGATAGCAGAGCCTCAGTGAGACAGTTAGTCATAACACAGGTAACACATACAGGGCACACTTATGAGCACTGGGGCCCTGGCTGGCAGGGTCCCAGTGACACATACAACTAAAACAACATATATACAGTGAAATATGGGGGTAACATGCCAGGCAAGATGGTACTTTCCTACAATCATTGGTCTTGCTTACAGGCTCCTGCAAACATTTGCATCTAATCAGAGGGTATTCTTGGAGCCTCAATCTTTTCAAACGTGTGTACACATTTATTTACTGGAACCACCGTCCTTAGTGTAGTTCGAGCTTACAACATTTATTTACAGCGTTCACCCTAGTAATAAAGGCTTTACATTAATGAACCATAAATACATATTTGAGCAGCATGAACATATATACACAAGTATTACCTCACCTGCAGACACTTCCCTTCCCTGTAAACTACCAGCCAAAGGTTATGTGCTGCAGGGGGTTGGGCATAGCTGTCCCAAGGGCAAAAGAACCATGAAAATGTGCTGTCCTTGACCCCAAACAATATGTCCTGGGCGTATGGCTGAAGGAATACCACAGCCCTGGTGACATTAACTAGAAAATAAAACATTTAGCAGGTTGCCTGAATAAAAGTTCTATGTGCTTTGGCGGGATCCAAGCATATTAGTGTTAGGCCTCCATTCTTTACACAGACGTAGAAGGAAGTTGGGAAAGCAAAGACAGCAGGCTTCGGCGGACAGACTACAGACACATGCATTCAAAGAGAGTACATTTATTAAAGTTTTCAAAAAGTACCTTGGGAAGAATAGGATCAGTGGAAGAACACTGGCCACCGGAAACTCCACGCCATGGCTGAAGACTCCGAGTCCATGAGGTGGAAGCAGAGGAGGAAGCCTGGAGGAGCGCTCAGAAATCAGAAGCAAGGAAACTAGACCCATGTGGGAACCAGCCAATGGTACGCAAAGTGACGTGGGAGATAGCCAATGTTAAGTACAGGCAAGTAATAAGTGAGTTCTGAGCCCCTTTAAGATTTTTTTTTTTTTTTTTTTTATACAATAGATTTTCCCAGAGCGCAGTGCAGGCCACACCTAAAAAGGTGGGCAGGTAACCAGTGTACAATATATTTTAGGTTAGAAGAGATATATAGGTAGCTGACTGAATGATCAGATAGACAGTAACCATTTCAAAAAAACATTAGCAAGACATCTAAACCAGTCAGTGCCACATCTTATTAACCTGTAACCAGCACAGTAAAATTGTAGTCAACAACTTCAGTAGTATTGCAAAGCCATTTCACATCATTAAGGTGGGCTGTAGGGAGCCCAGAGGGAGTTTGCCCAGAGGGAGTTTGCCCATTTTTGTTACTAGATCTACTCAGTTTGTTAATTAAGTCATTAGCTTCCTTTGGTGTTGTGAAAACATGTATCTTGCCATTACATATGAAGTGTAATTAAGGAAGGTATAGCATAGCACTTTGTATGTTCAGATTTCTCATCTTCTGTTTAGCATGGATGCATTTATCTTCTCCTATCATTTTGGACTGTGTGAAGTCAGGAAAGAATGTACCTAATTTGCCCTCATGCTGTATGATCTTCCTCTTGTCACATGCAATCTTTCATCACAAGCTCTGTAATTAAACAATTAGGCAATAATCGGACAGGGAGGCACATCCGGGATGGCCTCTGGGCAAGTGACCTAACAGGACATTCAATTACGAAGACCTGTGATAGGTTCTCTCTGTCTACCAGCAGTTTCTCTACATAGACTTCAACTTGGAGCACATTCATAGATTTGGGAATCACAAAAATATGTAAGTTATTGTGTCTACATTATTCATCAAAATCAGAGCTTTATTTTTACTGGTCAGATCTCATTAAATTTGTTTGATCTTAGATTTTGCCAAGTCGTCTTTGATATCAGAGATGTGCCTGTCAGCCATGTCAACTTGTGTGTGCCGTTTATCGATCAGTCCTCAATGTGGTCTAGTCTCCTAGTTAGGGAGTCAGTAGTCACCAAACTGCCTCTCATTTCCAAAAGGAGAATCTTGGTGTCTACTGTGTCTTTTGTTTCTATTCTCAGAGCGTCCTCAGCCACTCAGTTCAGTTTTGTATCTTTCTCTTGTGAACGTGTGCTTTATTTGGGTCTGGCAAAGGCGAGCTTAGCCTTTTTAAAACCTGGCCTGACCATGCTGAGGTAAACCCCACAAAGGGAACAAAAGTAAAAAGCATTTTCAATGCAATGGGTCTCGCATCTGCTCAACTTAGAGCTATTAGTGTTGTAAACTCCTAACCAGACTTTTCTTGCCACATAAACTGAAAATGAAAAGTAAAACAGTTTCACATAAGCGAGCCAACGGCCGCCATGAGCATGAAGGAGACACACAAAAGGAAACAGAAGTTCGACTGCAGTCAAACGTATCGGCAAAAGTGCAATTATCCATGTAAACGCCAAAAGTGCAATTATCCATGTAACAGGGTCGATGAAATGCAAAGTGCTCGATTAGTGCCCAGTAAGATCATGCTGCGAAGGAAACAAAAAGAACAAGCATTTACAATGCAACGGGTCTCGCGTTTGCTCATGTTATAGCTGATCGCGTTGTAAACTCTTAACCAGACTTTTCACCTATCGGGCAAAAGTGCATTTATGTACATAACCCGAAAAAGTGAAATTAAGTATGTAAAGCGCTCGACTTCTGCCAAGCGAGATCGCGCTTGTAAATTAGAGAAAAAAGTCCACGAGCCCGATGGAAAACAGCGAGCCTCGCATGTTTTCTGTACTTGGTCGCTGCGCTCGAGGAGGGCTAGCCACCGGCAAAGGCATGACATATGCGTGCCTTCGACTAAATGAAAGCAAGCAAGTTTTATTAGGGAAGTCCACGAACCAATAAAAAACACTGACGTGAAGTTGACAGGGCTCCGAGCCCTTTTCTAAATACAAAAGAGTCTCGCTGCGAAAAGCATGCGCGAGCGCATGCAACGCAGGCTTGACCCTAAAAAGTAGCTTTATATGTTTTCAGTAGTTTACCAGTGCTCTTGAGGAGGGCTAAACACCGAAAAAGGCATGGCGTATGCATGACTTTCACTAATGGAATCAAGCAAATGTTAAAAGGCAAGCCCACGAACCAACCAAACTGAAGAGCGTGACATGGGCGTGGTTAAAAGCCCACAGAGAGGTTACAACAGGGACCAGAGCGCTCAAACCTAAAAAGGGGTTGGAAGGGGGTGGGGAGGTGTCAGCCGGTACAGATATTGTTGCACAATATGAAAAAAAACCCAAACCAGGCACATCAATAGATTTATTTAGGGATTACCATGTAGTGGATTAACAATAGCAACTCAGCATGGCTTCAGCTGTACCAGACAAAGTTTAATCCTTCTCAGTAGTCACAGCCTGGATCAGCCCAACACACATATTTCAAGAAGGCACGAGCAGGGCATGGCTAGTGCAAATAGGCCAAGCAGCCAGCAGTAAGCATAATCAATCACTAGGGCAGATCCTAATAGTGAGAGAAATGGCTTCACAGCATTTATTATAAAAATGATAATGCTATGAAGGCTCACTCACACTGCGTGTTGCCATAAAGCAGCCCCTCTGTTTACTCCCAGTAGAAGGAGAGTTAGATCTTTGTGGCAATTCATCAATACAACCCCATCCAACACCCTGGATGTGGTCAAAGTAGGTGCAGTAGTGAATATGAAATGTATTTTTGAAAAATTCGTTTTTGTCCACTTTATCAACATATCGCCGGTTTTGGAGCCACTGAGAGAGATTCAGTGCTTCATCATGGGACCGAATCGCTGTGTGATCTCGCGATGAGCAATCTGAGATTACTATCTTGCCAGGCAGCTAACGGTCACTGTCGAGAGAAAGCACCACTTGAGCGCCTGTGGCCGTCCAGGAAAAAAAGGACCTTGCTGTGCGGTTAACCTAGCATGCCTCTGCTGATATGTCAGGCCCTGCATCCACCAGTAGTAACAGTCTTAGGCCAACAGGGGATTCATTGCTTCAGTAGCGTGGGTGCATTCCCTAGCCGCTCAACAGGCCTCAAAAGAGTTAGGGATGGGCCATGCATTCAAATAGCCCATGTGTTACCCAAGAGCTGCCAGCAGCACTACTTCCTCCAGCTCGGCTTACTGACACAGCACATCTACTGTGCTCCCATGTGGCACACGGGACTCCTCATTGTACAGCAGGTCTCTTTATAATAGTTTCAGTGTGCGAAGGAGCATATGATTGGATACTTTAAACGGATAGTGGCTCTGGTCTAAGGAGCAGCAGTATTGAGCAGCCATCTCTGTTAGCGCCATTTAGCATCCCCCCACCATGTTATCCAAAGGGTAATTGAACAGTGATAGCACCAACTTCTAAGCATTTGTAACTTTTGTCAACGGCCCCTAGGAAAGCACAGTCACCAAGGAAAGCTGTTTCCAGCTTATCTGTTAACAAGGAAAATAAAGCAGAAAATATGTAGGAGACTTGGTTCGCCAAGTATGTTTTTGGTATAATTGTATAAAGAATGGAAAACTGTCTTCACAACTGTATTAATGCCCTTACCATTGGGTGCATGGATTATTTAAGATCAGTATGGGATGTGTATGTCCCAATGATGCCTTGGGCAATCAACTATACAGTTTACAAGCCAAAACAGAGGAGCAGACAACCCTGTCCACACCTCCCAATAAAACATCCAGGACTTCCACGGCATAACTGCAGAAAATGCAGTAATTATCTTTAATCACATTTTGTGGCTGGTTATTAAGGACAGAGATTGCATTTAGGAAAAGAGAGAACATAGAAACTAAGCAGAACCTTTTGTCTTTGGAACAACATCAGAGACTGTAAAAACAAGTAGAGCTAATTACAGGGACAACACGGTTTAAATGTGAATCTTGTTGCACTACTACATCATGTTGCTGCTGCACCAAGCATAACGATGAGGTGGTAAAGAGTGCAGAGGAGAGAGAGAGAGAGAGAGAGAAAAAGAGAGATAGAGAGAGAGAGAGAGTGTGTGTGTGTATATAGAGAGAGAGAGAGAGTGTGTGTGTGTGTATATAGAGAGAGAGAGAGTGTGGGTGTGTGTGTATATAGAGAGAGATAGAAACAGTGTGTGTGTGTGTGTATATAGAGAGAGATAGAGAGAGAGTGTGTGTGTATATAGAGAGAGAGTGTGTGTGTATATAGAGAGAGATAGAGAGAGAGTGTGTGTATATAGAGAGAGATAGAGAGAGAGTGTGTATGTATATATATAGAGAGAGAGAGAGTGTGTGTGTATACAGAGTGTGTGTGTGTGTGTGTAGGGGGGGTAGTGGCGATCGCTTGTTGGTAAATTCAACCTTTTCATGCGATTAAAGAATTTAATCCGATATCCAGCCTATATCTATCACCAAGTTTACACAAACTAATCTGCATTGTAACAAGAAAAACACTGAAGAGATTTAGGGAAACAAAACAAGTTTGCAGACTGGCTGCACTGTCCCCTCGTTCCAGCTGATCACGAGCAATGTTTTTGAGCAGTCAGGAAAAACCCCAACCTTTTGGCAGCATTTGGGCTTTTTTCATTGTACTCAAAAAGAGACTCGCAGCTTCGTTTACAGATTGCAGACCTTGCTTTTCACATATTTTAGAACCTGTGCCAAATGACCTATTTTTACTGTCATCACAGACGTTCAATTGCTGTCTGACGCAACGCACTGCACACTGTTCAAGCCTCAACTTGAACTTAACAACACAAAAATGAAATTAAACTAACTTTTCTTCTTCAACAGAATACCCGTTTGAAAGGAATGTAATTCCAGACAGCTATACTTGGAAATAAACCAATCTGAAAGGCTGCTTTATGATTGAATTTATTTCAAATATTATTCCGCATCATTTTAATTTCGTGCTCGCTGTAGTCCATGCACAGAGGGATGTGGTGGCATGCAAAATCATTTGTTTGTTATGAAAACTCGACTGGTGTTCTAACCTCATCATGCTAAACAAACATGTGGTAGGAGTTTGGAAAAGGAGTCATACCTGAGGCTATGGAAACTGATGCTTACTTTGTAATCTTAGGGAGAATGTTTTAAAGTTCAGCCTGTTTTACTTCCCATGTAAAAAAAGAGTATGCAGCTCTTTCCTCAGTGGGGACAAAATATATTTATGTTTTACACAACAAGTAGAGCTGTCCAATAGGTGATCTCCATAACCAGTACAATTTTCAGCTCTGCAGCTCTTGGGGCTGAGTTTTACCTGGCTGCAGCAATTGGATCACCATGGAGATCCTTGTATTTTAATAAAGGATAGACACTATTAACCACTTTAAATTTGCTGATTTTAGTCCTATAAATGAAAAGCAGGATAACAAGTTTGAATGTACAGACCAATAGCTACACAGACATAGCTTGCAGCGAACCCACAGTAATAAAGGCACACAAATAGGGCTTTACATAGCACAAACAGCTACAGAGCAACAAAGCACTGTACAAAGATGACTGAGCTATATTGACCCTCCTTGAATTGTACAAGCAAGCTGTGGTTTGAACAGACCTTGCATCAATTCGGTATTTAAAAGATCTAAAATTCGCCAAAAATATAGTTCAAGCCCATCAAGATAGGGTAGGTGGAGCAATGGTGTGCACACTGAGACTGAGGGAAGAGCCCCTGTTTAAACAGAAGACATCAATCTAGAAAACCAAGAACAAAAAAAAGACAACAGAAAGCTCCATAGTGGTCAATACGTTAATAGGCGGTGACCATTCCGAATTTCCCATCCAAGCATTCTTCCTTGCATAAAGTCAACTTAAAGATGCCCCTGCAGCTGTAGGAAAAGGAAATGAATGTGGCAACTTTGGGTGACTGGTAGTCATTAATAGAGCTAGAACAGTTTCTCTTTGGGCAGTTCACCCCATCCCTTGTAGAAGGCAATTGGCCAAATTCTACGCAGTAAATGGGCAGCCAAACATGCTTGAGGGTCTCTACCTTTTCCTCAGCACCTGTACACATGTACTCGGCAGTAAGAGCATCACTCCGAAGTGCCTTCTAACGTCAATCACAATGAAAACAGCTCAAGTGAAAATGTTAAAAAGGTGAATGCACCTACATTATTTGATGCAATGCTTCAGTTAATCCGTTTTTCAACGTTAAGACAAGTACAACTCAAAGAAATGTCGAAACCAGGAGCCACAAGTGGAAAGCCTTCCATAAACTGCTGTGTATTTAAAAAACCTTCTTGTTCCAAACCCTCTGCTGCTGCCTTAAGATCAGCTATCATAAAGATAAATGCCCACAAATATTTTCGCAAGACACTAGGATTTATTTTCAGCCTGTAAAACAAATCTTATTACTACTGGCGGAATAAAGCATGACTTGCTATTATTTTAGATCTATACATGTTACCATGTCCCTGAGCACCACTAGTTATATCCAAAATGAGTAAAATAGAAAGACTGTGCCTTCAATCTTACATAACATCCATTACTTTCATGAGGAAAGTAGTTTATCCCCAAGCACAGAATTAGTAAAGCTTCCACAAAAATGAGAGAACTATATTTTTGAGCGCTATTTCATCAATTTCTCTGCAATACGTTACCCGTGGCAGTGCTCCTGGGTATCTCAGAATGCCTTGGCTAACTGTCAAAACTGTGATAAAATTCATACAACATAAATATATCAGCTCGCAATCAAGGTCCTCCTTACACATTTCCTTTGCTTCCTTCATTATTCACAGCACAGCTGTTTTATTTCAAGCATAGGCTATATATTACAACACCCTATGTATCTTACTGGAGATCTGCTTTGTTCCTAACAGTCAAAGACAACTGCAGAATTCTCCAAGCAGTAGAAGACCCTTCGTTATTTCTAATGAAAGAACATTCGGATTTATGTGATGAAATGCAATTTCATATCAAAGAAGTGCTTGCTCAGTGGGACTGCTGATGAACATCAGGTCAAATTTCTGTCTCACAAAGCTATTTAAAGCTTCCCTAACCAACATAATCATACATTCAAAGCCATACTTTAAAAACGCTGTACTATCTTTGGATTATAAAGGCCTCCATCATTCGACTTCGCAAGCAGTGGTATCCATCAAGATTTCAGATCCGAAGTTTTGTTGTTAAATCTTGAAAAATCTAAGTTCAGGAAACCAAGCGTCTAGGAGAAGACATTCACCAGGTTGTGTAAAACCGATCCTTAACACCTCAAGGACCCAATATGCCCCAGGGATACCTGTATCTATGCTTCACTTAAAACTTACCTTTACTAAAGTCATTATTTTGGTTTTGGCTGTATTTATTTCAGGTGTATTATAATATCAAGGTATGCAAATGTATGATGGAGGAAGTTCTTTAGCCCTTTTCTTCATAACTACACCATCTGCATAACAAGAGTTTGGCGAGGAGGAAGGCCTGCAATCATTAGGCCTCCAGAGTTGGGGCTTTATTTATTTTATTTTTAAATACGTTTCAGGTCGCCGCCAACCATATAGCACAGCTGTGTAGTATGGGAAAGATATCTCGTGGATTTTCAGAAGGTGACCTGGGAATGCATTTTGTCTATTGTTTGTCATTGGCTTCGTGGTTTGTAACTCACGTTTTCTTGCTTTTACTGGCTTAGGGTCTCCAGGCTCACTTTCACCCTCCCATGCTAAAACCTTATTTACAGTATCCTTCCGAATGGAGGAGCAGCCTGAACCACAACTCCTGAACAACGAAGTCATGGACAACGAAAGCGGAACAACGCTTCGTTAACTACGACTTCCTTGTTCAGTGCTTCAACCACGCATGTGCTGAACCACACACATGCATGGTTAAGGCACAGAAGAAGTGAGTCGGCTTCGGAGGATAACGTGATCAGGTAAATGGGGCTGGGACTGGGGCTGTTTTAGGGACGGGCTTTTTAGATTTTGGGGCTGGGGAAAATCGATGTATTTTTAGTTTTTGGGGGTGGGGAGTTGGGGTGGTTTAGGTTTAGGGGAGGGGAGGTCGGGCATTTTTCGTTTTAGGGGCGGGGTGGGGAGGTTGGGTATTTTTAGTTTTTTGGTTTGGGGGGCCAGGGTGGTTTAGGTTTAGGGGTGGGTCGGCATTTTTTGTTTTAGGGGCGGGGGGGGGGGGTCGGTGTATTTTTAGTTTTAGGGGTGGGGTATTTTTACTTTTTGGGGGTGGGAGTGGGGGGTAGTTTAGGTTTTAGGGGCGGGGTTGGGGTGGTTGCAGGGGCAGGGGTTGGAGTGGTTTTAGGGGTGGGGGTAGTTTAGGTTTTAGGGTAGGATGTAGTTTAAGTTTTAGGGGCGGGGTGGTTTTAGGGGCGGGGTGGGGAGTCATGGTACTTTAGGCACAGGAGTGGGGGGGTGGGGTGGATTTAGAGGGTGGTGGGGTTGCGGTAATTTTAGGGGAGGGGAGTTGGGGTGGTTTTAGGGGCGAGTGGGGGGTCGTGGTAATTTTAGGGGCGGGTTGGGGTGGTTTTAGGGGCTGGGGTGGAGAGTTGCGGTAATTTAGGTGTGGGGGTTGGGTTGGTTTTAGGGGCGGTGGGGAGTTGCGGTAATTTAGGGGCGGGTTGGGGTGGTTTTAGGGGCAGGGGTGGGGGGGGTCGCGGTAATTTTAGGGGCGGGGGTAGGAGGCCGAGGGGGGAGGTGCGGGGGGTGGGGGCGTCGCATGCCGAAAAATCGTTGTTAATGCATTCATGGTAACAACGCGGTCGTTGTTCCGACCGTGTAGTTCAGGCATGCGTGGTTCCAGCATGCGTTGTTCTGACATACATTCTTCCAAATGTTCTCTATCTGTAAACATGCCTGTAAATATTGTTCTTATCTCATCACATTTACTGTGCATTCTAGAGGTCAACTGTCACGCAGTGTCTTCGATGGAGCGTGGTGTTTAATTTGCTTTTGGCTGACTTCAAAGTGAGAGCGTTTACAGGCACAATGCAGATTGCTCTCGCAGTGGAGCAGGGGTGTCACGGACACTGCAGCTCTGCCAGGGTGCCTTCCCTTTGGCATTACCATGTGCCCCTACTGTCTCCGGTACCAGAGACTTTTATTTAATTTTCAAAACTCTATGGCTGCAGCAAAGACCATTTGCTCTGTACACAAGTGCCAACAGTTCTAATTTAATTATTTGTTTTAACAAATGTGTGACCGTTGTAATTATGAAACGCCTGCAACACACATCAGTGAGTGACTATACCTGTTCCGGGTCATAGGATCATTTAAACAATCAGGGGGCAAATAGAGTTTATCTCGAAGAGGCATGCACACACTTAAATAAAATGTTGTTGCTTGTTTCCACAGCAGCGTCAAAATAGCTTTTCCCGGATAAGACTCAATGGAGGGCAGATGAGGCTTGTGAGTGAATATCAGGGGGTCCTTCTGTCAAAAGGGGTTTTGGGGACAGATGGAGACTGAATCAAATCTCGGTTTGAGAACTGCTGTGGTTTGTCACAGGAATTAGGCAGTTCTCCTAGTTGGGCATCTAAAATTAATATACAGGTGGTTTCTGGAGAGGTTACCTCGGGGAGAGAGGGATGTGGGCCAACTCAGCCGTTCATCCTTCTAGTGTTAATACAGTGAATGGCATATGACTGGGTGATAACTACTGTTCTGTGCAGTATGAAATGCTGTTCCTATAATTATTTACATTGCAGACAGAACGTCTCACTAGATCCTATTTGCTTCCCAGTCATTACTCAACTCTCTTCAGCATCCCATTTGGCTGGATCTTGGCTTCTATCCCGGCAGTGCGTATACTGCTAGCAAAGTGCAGTATTCTTCAGAGCGCTCTTACACTCAAGACATTCTTGTCCATATTTATTTGTTATTACAATCAGGATATTTTTTCCCCCAATGTTCTATCCAGTCTCCATTAGTTACATTCTACTCGCCCTTTTATTTTTGGAACGAAGTGAGAAAACATTCTGGCATTCTAAGATGCTGCAACAAATGCTTGAAATGGAAATATAAAAGTGCATGTCCCTTCTACCAGAATACCCAAAATTAAAAGTACTACATCTCTGCTTAGAAGTAAGGGTACTCCCTCTCAAATTAAAGAAGTGCAGTACTCTCCGCCTGAGAGTAACAGCCCATTTAAAGCACTGGTTGCAACAGCTGTTGGACACAGTCAGCGCCTTGTGCTCCCCCTAGACCATCTGCCTGCAAGCAGACGTACCTGCACTTCAAAGCCATCCGCGTGCCTGCCAAAATCTGCGCTGACTTTTATCCTTCAGCATTACATTAAGCTCTCAAAAAAGGAATGCATAGTGCACCCTGTTAGAAAATCCGGAACAGAACAATACCTATAAAAAAAGCACAACTACACATTTAATATGAGGCACTTTACTCTTTTGCTAGTAAATATATTTTAAATGGCAAGGAAAGTGCAACAACCCACTGTTCTCTAAATTGTTCAACCCACACAACACTGTATGCTTTCTTTCTATCTCTTTTTTTCGAACTGTCTCTTTGCAGAGCACTTTGCTCAGTCCCCATTCAGTCTAACTTCTGGTCTGCTTCAGCACCTCGCTAGTGGTGTGAAGTGCAATATTAATGCAATGCACTATGTTTTTTATTCCGTCTCGGCTTTATCTATGCTTACTCAGCTAAAGCTGTATTCATACTCTGGAGGAAAATGCATGTTTTTTCATGGTTTACTATATCTGAACTATATGATATTTTTTCAGTCTTTCCCTTTCCTCTTACTTTTTCCCTCCCTTTATTTTTTCCTCCCTTAAGCCTTATTTCCTTTTGTTTCTTTTCCATATTTCATCTGCTTTCATCAGACATATTCTCCTTGATACACCTCCATCTCCACCCGCTCTCTCCTTATTTCCTCTCTCCCCTTTTAATTACTGTTTTGCCCCCATTGTGGCTGCACAATATATGTAGTGCATGTATGTGCCTCTGTTGCGTGTGTCCATTTTTGTGTTGTCTTTGTGTGCATATATATATATACATCTGTAGATCTTAATTTACAGGTCCGGCTATGTGCTGCTTGTTTCTGCACGTGTGTACGCCCCATATCTAAAGGGTTTCGCTTTAATTTTGTTAAGTATGCAGTCACAAACATGCACAAATCTGTATCCTTACATTATCACATTATTCCCAGACCTACCGGCTTTGCCATTTATCTTTGTGTTTCGCATTGTTGTTCAGAATCAGCAACAGGAACTGACAATGCCAAAAGACAAACTAACAAAGGTGAGACCGGTTGGCTTTGCCAATTGAAACACTGGAGCATGCATCCCAGAAAGTATACTCATTGCTCACATGGGGATATTTCAGTTCCTTCTCAGACATTAAACTGAGTATCTTTTACTTCCATTTACACAGTATTTTAAGCTTAGCATATTATTTGATCTTTCCCATTGAGTTTGCTAGATATAGCACGAGGTGCCAATTATTTCATTCATGCGTGCTTTGTTTGAAGCTCTAACCAGCTCACTTTCCCTTTGGTAGCTTGCATTTCGATTTGTGCTGTTTTGCTCTATGCTCAGGGCTAATGGAATTATGCGATTGTGCGGTTGCTTCCCTTTTCAAATAATTATAGATTTGCCTCATAATCCATCATCTGCTGCATAAGCTGCAGATTTTAATAAAAACGAATTGTTTCTAGTTCCAACAGTTCAAAAGTTACTAAAAATAAAGCAATACGTGTTTCCACGGAGTGGAAAACTAATTTCAAAGGTTGACTGGTCACTTTTCTGTTGCTTATTGCTGTATTTGGGTGTTAAACTTATACTAGTAATGTGCAACCAATACCCAGACAGTGTAAAAATGACAAAATAAGGTACTAATGTGATCACATAGCATTTCAGTCCACTCAGCCAGATTCTCAGAGAGTTTCTCTTCTTTTTCTTATATTTGTCAATGCATGTTCAGCAACTGCCCATTCAGTCACATCTCTAATCCAAGTGTGCATTCTCGGCACTCTCTGGCAAAGGGAGTGAATAGCTATTTTGCACCCAGCCAAAACTATACCCAGTGCTGCAAATCTGCTTCTCATTTTTGTAGGAAAGTAACCCTTTTTGACATTGTCACCCCCCATTTTCCGCCTGGTATTTGATGCAATTTTGACTGAAAGTGCACTGGGTTCCTGCTAACCAGGTCGTCAGTGCCAGATCTCTTTCCCTAAAGCTGTACATCTGTTCCCCAATTGAGCATACCTTTGGCTCCCCTGTAAGTCCCTAGTAAATGGTACCCCTGGTACCTAGTGCATGGGTACCAAAGAGGGTCCCTAAGGGCTGCGGCATGTATTGTTTCACCCTCAGGGTCCCCTCACCTAGCACATTAAGACTGCCACGGCAGGCTCCGTGTCTTGATGCAACTAAAAGTGAAAACATGACATGGCACACAGCCTGCGTGCCATGTCCTCTAACACTTTATACAATATATGTAAGTCACCCCTACAGCAAGCCTTACAGCCCCAAGGCAGGGTGCATTATATGACCTGTGAGGACATATCTGCATGAGCAGATATGCCCCTGCTATGTCTATGTCAATCCTTAGACACAGTGAGTGAACAGGGAAGCCATTTTAAGTACACGTGCTGAACACTGGTCACTACGAATTCCCCAGCTACATGATGGCTTCTCTGAAAATAGAGATGTCTGGTATCAAGCATCTTGTATTAATAAACTCTCACTGATGTCAGTGATTGATTTATTAATACATACATCCAGAGGGCACATTAGAGGTTCCCTTTGAAAACCTACCATCTGCCAATGTGTGGACTGACTAGTTTTAGCCAGCTTGCCACCACCAGACACGATTCTTACCCCCAAGATTGAGAGCCTTTGCTCTCGGGCAGTCAGAAAAAGCCTGCTCTGAGAGAGGTGCTTGCACATCTCATACAACAGTATGACCTGCAGATCTGCATTCAAGGCAAGGGGGCTTCAAAAAAGCCCACCACCCTTGGTATGTAGATCTGGCTTCACTCAAAGGAGAGTTAAGCGACCCCCCTGCCCCAGGGCCCATTTGGCACCTGGACAGGTGGGAAATTTAGTATACAAGGAGGTGTGTCTACCCCTCAGATCAAACCCTCCCATAAGGTGCACTGCCTGATATGGACATAACTTTTAGAAATCTGCAAACTTGGTGTTGGCAGATTTAGGAACTCTGGTACAGGGTAATGCTCACTTGCCACAGGAAGTGGTCATATAGTGGGTGTAGTGACCTCAGGGGTAAGTAGCCCAATGGCTACTGCCCTACATTCCTCGAAACACCCCTAAATGCAGTATTTAGGGGGATCACCTGACACAAGAACAGCAGATTCCTACTGACCTATCAAGAAAGATCCTGAGGAGCTGCAAAAGCAAAGGATGAAGAACCTGACCTGGACCAAGCTCTGCTGGCCTGTCTGCTGCTCCCACTGAATTGCACCAAAGTCGTCTCATCTTGCAGCTCTTGTGCCTCCAAAGCCTGGGAGGACTGCCTGCCTTCAACAAAGACCCAGGAACTCCCATGGAGCAGCTCAGCTGCTTCGCTGCATCAACAGGCAACTCAAGACAAACTGCGAGGACTCTGGACCGCCAAAACCCCAACACCATAAGCACCACTGCACCCTTGCCACACAGCCCGAGTTGAAGTAGACCAACAGTGCCAACGTGGTTTCCCAGCCCTGCAGACACTAAGCCCACCTTGGACTTGCCCACTGTGGACCCTCTAACGTCACCTGCAGCCCCTGCATGCAGGGCCCCTCAACCATGAGTGCTCCGGTGCAGAAAACCTGACGCCTCAAGACACCTCTGCACCTGTCGCTGCTGGCCTGTATAGAAGATGACCCAAGGTGTCCCTTCATCCTGGACATCCCAAAGATTGGAGCCCACTTGTTGGTTCCCCCCCGACTGGATCACCAGTCCTCACCTGCAGCATCTTTTCAACCAGACCAATACCTAATGCGTAACATTGGCCACCTGACTCCATACTGCACCCAGCCGCCCCAGTGCCACCTGGTGTGACCTGTTTCTGTGGTCATGACCATTGCCCAATATTTACCTAAAGTCAAGGAGACTGACCTCGTAAGTCGCTGTACTGTACCTGTTTTGCCATTTTCGTTTTTCCTTCATAGGATAACATTGCAGATTTTTCTTGCAAAACCTACTTACCTGAACAAATTGATTCGGGTGCCAAAATATATATAAAGATACACGTTATTTTTGTAAATTGGTGTGTATCTCCTTCTTGAGTAGTGTGTCTCATTTATTTACTGTGTGTATTTGCAGATGTCTAACACTCCCCTCTAACAAGCCTAAGGCTGCTCGACCACACTACCCCCTAAGACAGCACCTTGGGATTGCTAGAGCAAGCCCCTGTCCACTAGTAAGGTATCCCCTAGACTCTTTCCATGATGCATCTACTTTTAATATATCATATAAAGAACCAGCTTCCTACAATTTTGCCCTTTTTACTTTAATTGGTATTAGCCCTAGCAGGCATTCTTTAAGTGCCAATTTAAGAAAACTTCCAGTGGCTGCTTATCTTCATCTCTGTCCTGTAGATCTGTATCTGTGAACAGCTCCACCTCAACTGGTTAAAGCCTGTTCTAGTTTACTGCATCATGGGCACTCGAAGCTCATTTCTGGATAGGTCTTACTTGAGTGTGGTAAGGTAGGTCATCTCACATTAGTTAAGCTTATTAATTTAAATCTTGCACTTCTAGCTATACTCTTAATAATGTATGAACACGCTTTTGCGGATTCTTTCTCTTGTAAAGTTTGCTTTCTGTCTCTAATCCATCTTTCCTTTTCCTCAGCTGAATCACCACCCTTATGTTGGTAGAGTGCCCTATAAAGTTTAGTCAGCAATCGTTCCCCTTGTGGCAATGTTAACATTGCCACCAGAGCTTGGGTAGTCCAAGGCACCAGGGAACACGTCAAATTTCTCCCACACCTTTGATGTTTAAACATAATCCAAAAATAGTCCTGAACTTATACCAAAATATTCTTCTGCTTCCACAAATGTATTATACGAGGTTATCCACCACCTCACCTGTCTGAAAGGGCGGATACTCTCCAGCTGTATCTCTGCCGCAAATGGTGGGTGCATTTGTATATTCTTCATTACTCCGGGACACACCTTCCTATCATCAAGAGTTTTGGGATCTGCATATTTTCACGTGACCCTGGCAGTAACTGTTTCTCCCAGCTACATACTTTAGCTCCACATACAGGAGTTCCAGCACCCCTTTCTTCAATGGCAACTTCAGCATAGTCAGTCTAACCCTACTACATTTCCGGGCCCACACTAGTGAAAGTGACAGTAACAAATGGTCGAACTCTTAACAAAATTGGTTTGGTATGGAAAATATATATCCCTGTAGGATTTGCAGGCAGCTAGGCAGGCGCACGAACTTGGCTAGTGAGACTCTGTCCATCACTGAAAACGGGAATGCGTTCCAGAAGCCAATAGACTTTTTTTCATCTGGGGCTAGTTATCACTTGAGAGATAAGCAACAAGTCCATGATCAGCTCTAGTATCTAACTTCAGTTAATGTTGCCAAAGAGGGTTATCATGCTCCTTGTGTCGGATGGCTGTGGGCTGGTAGAACTCTTATTTTTCTCAGGTGAGACTCTTCGCTTCAGCTGAGTTAAGCTTAAATTGATTAGCAACCAACAGTCCATGGCTTGAAAGCAACCGAATATTCCAGAGGCAACAAAGTCAGTTGTATCCCAGCTTGAGGATAATCTGAAATGTTACTGCACAGTAGTAGCAGGTTAAGTTGAAGTTCTTAAAGAAGATCAGTAGTGGGCTTAGCTACGTCTTAATAAGAACTGGAGAAATTATGGTACTGATAGGATAGTTAACGATGAAAGAAGCTGATGAGTGTGAAGGATGTAAGATGATGCTTGATTTGTCATAAAAGCAGGGACGAGAAACATTCTAATAGTGAGACAACAATTCAGTGTCTGTCCACTGTAGTTTTCAGATCTTTTCAGGGGGTGTTTAGGCAGGATTCAGTTCATCTGCCACAGTGAAGCCAAGTGGTGGTCAGAAATGATGTTGTTATCTTAAAAGAAGCTGAAGATCTAAGTAAGAGCAAATCGTTCAATCAGTGTCTTAAGAACATTGGAAATCAGTTGTCAGATGGCTAAATCAATCTGGTTATTCTTTACGAGTGGGTTCTTGTGTGAGGTCTCGTGAAATTCAGGAAGATGTCTGATATTAAGGGGTTGATTTACGTTACATGCTGGGATGGCAGAATTCATGCCCTTGAAAGCTTGAGATGGGCAAGGTCAAATGCAAAAGGCAGTCTGGCTGCCTGACTTGAGCAGTTTCTTGAACTGTATAATGGAGAATTGTTTTAGGATAATTTGGACCTCTTGTCTGCTCTTCATGGTACGGGTTAGCAAAACTGTTAAATGTTTTTCTTCTGGGGTTGTGTTCCATAGACTCAGCTTTTCTGATGTAATCATCTGTGAGACCATCACAGAATGCAAGGGATCATTTTAACTGCGAATTCCAGGCTACATAATTCTGAAAATATCCTATGCAGTTACTTCAACAACCATTTTTGCTTTGGTGATCCAATGGTAGTAGAATATTTTTGCTTTCTTGGTGGGCTTTTTCTACATCCTGCTGCGACTCTGGAAGCAGTTTTGTCTTGACTTCCATCAACGTTCCACAATTTTATTTTCAGTCTATACATTTTTTTATCCAAATGGCTATGGGCAGGGTCAACTGACGACTTGAGGAGCATCAGTCTATCTAGGACTTCAGCTAGTCAATAATAGAAATCCTTCACTTCTATTATGCTGTGTGGTGGAAATGAGGAAGCTAGGTGAGAGCCTAGTGAAGCAAGGTTGCTTTGTTCCGCTGTCTACAGAGGTTCTTGTCAGTTGTTGTTGGCAAACATGTTAATTGGCCCAGAGACAACTTTCCTTAAGACCCAGCAATTACAGCATTCTCATTCAATAAATTACACGCATTACTTTTACAATTTTTAAACTTTCAAATACACATTTTCAACTACTATGTATGCCTACATCCACGTATTTAAGGAGGTCAATAGCACATGTAACGTTTCAACTACTTACAACCTACAAGCACATTATATTTTATTCATCTTCATGCTAAAGGTTTAGTTTACCACAGACAGTGAAAAGCATTGAGTTCATAAAGTTCTTATAAGATGTATAAATTGCAAACAATAGTTTACAAATAAATGCAAACGTCCTAAAACTAGTCAAATACAAAATGACCCTTCATTGTTATCCACTAGAAATAAACATTTTTAATAAACATACTACGCACTAGATACCTTTGCCACATATGTACATAACACCGGCAGTGGAGTTGACCTCCACACAGAATTCTGAACGCCCTACATCCTTTGAAATAGACTGAACTTGATAATACTAAAGTCCATTATGTGATAACAATGACAAATGTATTGCAAAAATCAGTAATAAGCTTTGAAATTAATGTACGTTCATAAGTACTAGATTTTGATAACCTTATTCTTCCCAGTAGCCAAAAATCATAGCTCTTTTGCAGGACACTGGTTTCCCAATCCTAAAAAACTCAGAGGCAAACATCTTCACTCTCTGACACAGGGACAGCATTCTCGTTACTGCGATTTGTATCACAGCTTTCGATTAAGCAACCTCGACCGCTATATTTTTAGAGCTGTGTTTGGAAAATCTTGATTACAGGTTCTTAATGTTGGTACCTTGGGACACCAATACGAAATGTTTCGTCTTAGGTCCAATCACCAGATTTTTATTTTTTAACTGAATTTGACTTTAAGAATAAAAATATATGAGCTGAGGAGTGGTCATTTATGTATGAGATTTACAGTTGTGGAATAAGAAACAACTTGTTAGTTTGCAACAAAGTCCTGAAATCCCACATTTGGGACACATTGGAAGGCTGTTGCATTGAATACAGGCTCAGGGGAAGCCTATTAATGCCCATAAAAGACGAAACAATATTGCCTACCTTACTCTAGAAATGCAATTTGACACCGATTTAGATTTGCCTCTTGCTCACTGTCAGTGTTCTAGAGTACACAATAGTGTTGTGCTGTGACTGCATCTAGGGACCTCATGAAAGCAGTTCAACACGGAGTTTCCGCTGCCAATCGTCATGTGTAAAATAATGATAATAAAGTATTGGTTCAATAATGTTAAGTTATAATAAGATGATAATATTTATACGGGTTAATATTCTACTGATTGCCATCGTGTGGATTTTCGGAGACTAAACACCCCTCTCTTCAATTTGGGTTTTAAGGATTGGGAAAAAAACAATGTTCTTACATATTTAGTCAGTACTCAAGTTATCCTTTACATGGGGGCAGGCTGGCACGGGGAACACTTAATCATATTGAACATGCAAACACATTCCACCAATCATTCGGCACGTAGACGACCCTCCTAACTTATAATAAAAGAAAAAACCGACAATACAGTGTTGCACAATGTTTTTTCAAAAGGGTGATATGCCCAGTAAAGTCATTTAACGTTTCAACTGGATGCACACGTTTTGGCTTGGTCTCAAGTACTAGAATATATTATGAGTTACGCAAAACATATACCTTGTTTGCATATTAACCTGCAAGAGAGTACTACAAAACGCAGCATTTGACCCCTCTGTTAACGCAGAATCTTGTAACCACCTCGCCCCTAAATAACTCACCCTCCACGAAAGGTTTCAGCTCACTCTCTCCAATACCACACCCACAAATCTGTGTAAGTGATTTCCAAGTTAGGCAGATGACTGTTAACCTATGGATCTCTTTCTTGATCCTTCACTACGTCTCTTCACCCTCACTCGCTGGTGGATCATTCTGGCCCATCTCACTCTTCTTCAATCTCCCGATTTCTCCTTTAACCCTATCAGACACACAACCCTCGTGAAGACGCGTTTGAGACCAGAGTGGGAACCTTACCTCCTGTCTCCCAACAGAGAATATTAAACATCCGATCGCCTCTACCCTGCGCCTGATCTTTTATTAACCAGCGTTGCTGTGCGAAGGTGAGAGCTGGCTCTCAGAAAGCAGGTTTTAAACAGATTGACAGTCCAACGGGAGGTATGAGGAGGACCTTTGTGGCTGTACTTCCCAGTAAGCCCTCTGATTGGTTACAACACATAATCCGCCCAGAAAAGGCCCGTCTACACACCCACGACGAAGCCGTGGTGCACCGGAAGTGAAAGCCCTGAAGTTGTACCGGAAAATATTTCTCTGCTGCTGCGGAAGTAGTGGTCCAGCCTCACAAGGGCAGGTATTTCTGTTTTAGCTTGAGTTTCGGAGCAGTTTGCTTAGCCGCCTTTAAAGAGTGCGGTGTGTGGACAGACTGGCGTGGGTGCACCGAAGGGGCCTTCGCTTGAGCGGGTCAGTGTCCGTTCACTTGAGAAGGGTCACGCATCAGGACCAACATCTCTCCAGGAGCCGTGGGTGGCAGTGTCGTGGTGTGAACGTGCCAGGCTTAGGGCTGGTAGCGCATTGCAGTGGTTCACTCTGCTGTGGCATTGTCAGCTGGACTTTGGCCCTGAGACTATGGTGGTGTTAAGTTTAGGACATTGGTAGGGCGAGGACCCAGCAGCAGTCAAGGAGTTTCCAGAGGCGTGCTGCGTTGGGGCCCAGCAGATGATGGGGTGTGGTGTGGAACACTATTTGGCTTAGGACAGTGAGCACAACAGTGAACCTGGGACAGTTTGGCAGTCATAATACACCATCTAAGGGTAAGAAGCATTGTCTGTAGCTCTGCAACTTCTATGCATTAAAGCAAGATGCAGAAATGGGTTGTTCCGGCCTTAGAGCAGGCTGTGATGCCACCAAGTGAGCAGTGTTCTGAGTGTGCAGAAGACCCTATGGTGGGCACGTTGATTGAGGTCTGAGAATGCAGGTCATCTTCTGATAGGAAACCACTTGAGCTTATTTAAAATGCTGATGCCTAGTTAATTACTAGTTTGAATGAGATGCTTGAGTTAGAGATACCGGGTACACCTGCCTTTTTTTTTTTTTTTTTTTTTTTTTTTTTTTTTTTTTTTACCCCGTTAAGATACACTGTAAAGCAAACACGTGAATATCATGGGTCGTATCACGACAGAGAGGATCCATGAGCTTTAGGCGGCGTTAGAGGTAGCCTGCAACCACTTACTGGGATCGTTTGGGATTTCCCCTCCTTTAAAACATTGCCAGACTCGCCAAGATGAGATAGTAAGAGCAGAACAAGAACTTAGGGATGTCTTTCTTTTAGAGGAGATCGCGGGTGGTAGAGCATATCCACTGAAACCCTGAGGAGAGCCAACAGGTAGGGACATTTCTGGCTCGGTCAACTAAGCCTCAGAGAAACAAACAAACAAACGGTTAATAGAAGTAGAGATCCCATAACAGGAGCATTAAGAGTACCGAAAGTGCAAAAATAGCCAGGGTCTTTTTTAATCATTATAAGTCAATCTATGAAAAAGCAGAGCGGGTTAAGGAGTATGATGATTTAGAGAAATATTTTACCATGCTGCAACTTCCGCAAGATTCAGATATGCAAAAAGATATTCCAAGCAGTAAAATAGCATCTCCAGATATTATTACTGCCCTAAAGAGTATGGCCAATGACAAGGCGAGTGAAAGTGATGGGATCCCTACAGAGGTATGTAAAACCTTTTTATTTGAACTCCCCTCTTTTCTCCTGGCTCTGTTTATTAGTATTAAAGAGGGAGCTAAAATTCCTAAACATTTTAAAGCAGTGGTTCCCAACCTGTGGTCCGGGGACCCCTGGGTGCCGCTAAGCCTTTTCAAGGGGGGCCGCAAGAGCCTAGAAAATAAAAAAAATATTGACAAATTAGGTCCCCAGCTTCCAGTAATGACTCGAGGGGGGGGGGTCCCCCGGATTCCCATGGATTCCCATGGTGATAAAGTGGGGGTCCACAGAAATCAAAAGGTTGGGAACACTGTTTTAAATAATCCGTTTTGGTTAGTTTTATCAAGCGAGGTAAAGACCCCACAAGATGTAATTCATATTGCTCCACAAGTCTACTGAACATAGACTACAAGTTACTTATGAAGATCTAGGAAGATAGGCTGGCTTTGTGTGCGTGATTTGTGATCCACCCAGATCTGAACGGCTTTTTGCCCGGAAGGACAGTGGCAGCTAACACTTATCTATTAATTCAAGCCATTGACTATTTCTCAACTAGCAAAGAAAAAGCAGTTATTCTCATGATGGATGCAGAAAAGGCATTTCACCTTGTTAATTGGTCAGCCCATTTTTAGGTTGGACAGATTCGGCTTCCCCCCCCTTTAATTATAGGCATGGTTAGAAGTTTTATAGCAGGTGGCTGAGGCTAAGATTATTATTAATTCTTATGAGGTGTGGATAAAAAAGATTAACCGGGCACATGTCAGAGTTGCCCCCTTTCTCCAGTTGTTTTTACCTTTTTTTTTTTTATAAATAGAACCCATAGCCTCGAGTATTCGGAATAATAAAGCCATTTCACCACCTATTCAGCGGATGCTAAAAGTTAAGTTATTTGCAGATCATATGATTTTATATTTGAGGGCCGACAGTTTCAACATCTTGAATGTCATGATGGAAATTGATAATTTTATGAGTGTGTGGGTATAAAGGTAATCCGACCAAGACTGAACTCTTACGGTTCAATTCACCTCGCACTGAGCTCTTACCTATTTTGCGGGTGGTGCCACAGCATCCCGTCAGGTATCTTGATATATATATATTTTTTTACAAATGATTATACGCAATTATTTTGACTCCATTATGGTGCAACCCTTGCCAAAGTGAGAGAGCTGCTGGAAAGTTGGGCATTGTTGCCTCTCTCCCTGGTTGGTAGAGTAACATTGATCAAAATGTTTATTCTTTCCTTGTTTTTGTTCTTTTTCATTAATCTGCCCTTAAAAATCCTGAGTACCTATTTTAAAGAACTCAACACCATTATTAGAATGTTTATCTGGGCTAAAATACAACCTTGGGTCAAAATGTCTACTTTGCAGCTAGATATAATGTAGGAAGGTCTGGCTTTGCTGCATTTTAGAACATATTACTAGACTGCCTTAATAGATCTTTTAGTTTGGTTGACAGCAGATACCACAGTCAGTGACAATTTCTCATTAGATCGTATGACTGTGGAAAGTCAAGTACGCTTGCCTGTCTGTTTTTTCAAACCGCCAAACTCTCCAAGAAAACGAGGTACAAGACCTTGTCGACCCTTGCCTTACATTTACAGTCCTTTTTCAAATCTTGGGAAATCCCGCAATGCCATTCTTATACTCTCTCTGTTGCTGGATTATGAAGTCCGGGGGCTGGTAGTATTAAACAAGCATTTGCAATGCAACGGGTCTCGCGTTTGCTCGTGTTAGAGCTGATAGCGTTGTAAACTCCTAACCCGACTTTTCACCTATCGGCAAAAGTGCATTTATGTACGTAACCCGAAAAAGTGCAATTAACTGTGTAAAGCGCTTGACTTCTGCCAAGCGAGATCGTGCTGGGAAAATAGAGAAAAAGTAGTACACGAGCCGGACAGAAAACAGCGAGCCTTGCATGTTTTCTGTACTTTGTCTATGCGCTTGAGGAGGGCTATCCACCGGAAAAGGCATGACATGTGCATGCCTTCCACTAATGAAATCAAGCAAGCCCACAAGCCAATGACAGACACTGACGTGACATGGACAGGGCTCCGAGCCCTTTTTAATTACTAAAGCGTCTCGCTTAGCGAAACGCATGCGCAAGCGCATGTGACGCAGGCTCGATCCTAAAAAGGTGGCTCAGGCTTGGCAAGGGCTAGGTTTTGTGAAACTTGGGGACTCTTATAATGGGCCGCATTTGATTTCTTTGGAATTACTACTTCAACAATTTGTTGATCAGAGTATATCACTATGGTTTAGTTTTACCAAGATTTCCAGCTTCTTAGAAAATAATTATGTAATAATAAAGGAAGAGATCTGTTATTTGGTATCCCATATCAATTAAACACAGCTGGGAGGAGTGGGCAATTGGTATCAATGACTGCTTCAACAGACTAATGAGGCTGCACTCCCTGATCTCTTGACTAAAGTCTATCAGTCAACTAACTGTAGATATAATATTAGAGTGGCAGCGCCTTTTTGAGGTAGGTTGTAGATCACTTCAAACCACCAATTTTAAGAGAATGTCATTTTTGTCTAGACGGACAGCATATTATACACCCAAACAATTGCATAGAATGTACCCCTCAAATCCGGACCAATGCTTTGGATTCAAGGCAGCTGAGAAGGGGTTCTGGGCCCATATTTTTTTACGAGTGCCCAATGCTTCAACAATTTTGGGTGTTTCGTGCAATCACTCAATTTTTATCCACAACAGTTTCTCCATCGTTGATGCTGGCGCTATTTGAGTCATCATGAGATCTCTCATCCACGTAAATGTCAGCAATATTTTATTTCAATAGAAGTTGCGGTTGCACGTTCATTGATTCTCAAAAATTGGAAAACTGATGTGGTCACCCTTATATTTTCACTGGCATAATAAAATGGTTAGGACTCGATCTTTGGAAGAGGCATATGCCAAACAGGTAGGGGCCCTTCGGAGATTTAATGCAACGTGTGTTGTGTTTTTGTTTTTTATTTTTTATTTATTTATTTTATTTTAGGAATGATTCGGAATTAATTATTCTTTAACATTAGTTTTATGAATTAAGGATGGTTGATATGTGAGGAATTGTTTCTCTCGATTTATTATGTTAGTTGGGTTTATATTATTCTGTGGGGGATATGATGAATCTCATAGTGATTTTGGGATCTTGGTTGTATCCAGGGAAATTTCCTTGGTCAATTAATTCTGCTGCTACATACGTATGCACTTTAAACATCTATTGTTACGCAGTCAGACTAGTTCCTGGATGTGCTAAATTTTTCTGTGCTGGGGGCTGGGGGACAGGGGTTTAAGCACAAGGTTCAGTGTTGCTCTTTTTTTTTTTAAGCACTTTAACATTCAGTTTCCCAATTTAGTTAAAATATTAACAGAACTTAGTTGATATTGGTGAGAAGTTCTTCCTCTTGATTCCCTTAGGTTTCTTAATTAATGTGATTCACAGCATGCTGGGAGCAATATTTTCAACTGTATACTGATCTTTGGAATCATGCAGTAGTCAGGGACACTGTTTTGCACAATCTGTTTGGTTGTTAGCTCCTTATGCACTTTAAGCCTTTGCTGCTATTTTATATGGATTTTTTTGAATCATGTGGTACTTAGGGGAAATTGTTTTGCACAAACTGGTCGGCAGCTATCTACTTATGCACTTTAAGGCCTTGTTGCTACTTTTAAATGGACTAGGTTCCGAATGAGTTCCAGTTGTCTAGTATTGGTTTGCACTAGGCACTTTGTTGGTAAGGCTTCTTCCACTTTATCATGTTGTTGTTCATGTATAGAATTCAAATAGGAATTCGGCCTGAAATGTATGTTTTCTACACTCTGCTCATTAAAAAAGAGAGAAGGGTCATGCATCAGGGACCACCGCTATCCAGGAGCTGTGAGTAGCAGTGTTGTGGTGGGAACGTGTCAGACTTAGGGCTGACATAGCATTGTAGTGGGTCATTCTACTGTGACATGTGAGCTGCCCTTTGGGCCTGAGACTGATGGTGTTAAGTGTAGGGCATTGGTACGAAGAAGAATGAAGTAGCCAGTCAACAAGATATGGATGAAAAAGAATCTCTTCCTTGTGGAGTAATCCCACTAGGGGAGCAAGGACCTTGGTGAATACTCTGGAGCCGATGTTACACAAAAAGAAGCACTTTGAGCTGAAAGAGATGACCCACTGAAACCCTCTAATACTGTTGGTGGTGTTGATGAATTGGAATATGCAGATAGGTGTCTTGCAGATCCAACATTACTAGATACACCTGTTGCATAGCCACCATGACGATCTTCTGCAAAGTCTCCACCTTGAAGGGTATTGTAGAAACTCAACTATTCACTATATTTAAATCCAACATTGTCTAAAACTCACCTGAAGTCTTTTCAACCCGGAATAGACTACAAATATGTTCTTTTCCTTGTTCTGTTGGAGGTACTTGAATGATGGCACCTTTCCCTAACATTGAAATATCCCCCTCACGCAGCGTGTGAAGCTTTGAAATGTTTCTTGGAATGGGAGTAGGGATAATTCTCGTATCTGGAGAAAAAAAGAGGTGAAGTCTATTCGATAGTCTTTCATGATGCTCAGCACCCATCATCTGAAACGTTTATCTCCCAGTTGGTGAAAAACCTCTGAATCCTTTCTCCCACCAATTCTGATTGACCATACTCTTGTCAGTCATGAGCACTTCTGCTTAGGTACTCTCCAACTACCCAACTGAATTAATCTTCTTCATTGATTATTTTTTTTTATTTTAATATAAGTGATTTTATTGGTTTCGCACACAACTAACAAAATAAGACAGTAGGAACCATTCACGTCGACCATCAGTGCAGTAATGCGTTCTAACTGTTTCATTTATCTGGGTAGACCCATCAAACCCCACGGCTGTCCTCAACTTCATTGAGAACTCCAAGTGCGCCTGTTTCGCCAAGAGGTTAATGGTAGATCCCAGCACTCGTGTTAGAGTGTTCATACTTTACTGCCACTAGGAAGCAAGTGGGTAGTGCTGTGTGTGCAAGTGGCTGATTGTGCCACAAAAAGGACTGCTGTGTCAGGGTTTTCCCCTAGCCCGTTCTTCGTAGAGTTGCTTGCCAACACTTGAACACCATCTTAGTGATATCAGGGAGACTGTGTGAGAGTGGGTTGGCATATACGTGTCCTATCAGCTGATCCAGTCCCCAGGAGTGAGATCGGCTGGGTTGTCCCATTCTCCCGTCAGCCAGTCGTTAATGACTAGTAGGTGTATTGCTTTCTAATAGAGTTGGGGGATCTGCCAGGCCCATACCACCAAAATAAACCGACTTCCTACATTTCTTCTTTGCTATGCAGGGAGGGAAACTGGGCCACAAGAAGGAGCTGATCACTGACAACACATCCAGAAACTAACTGTTTGGAGTAGCGAGAAGGAAGTTTCGGAAAGCATACATGTAGCAGGGCAGAATCGACCGTGAGCAATGACTACCACCATTGGTGGTCTGCTTTTGCAGTCTTCATGAATGGAGTTAGGTTAAGGGACCCACTAAGTCCCAGATCTCAGGAGATTTAGATCCCTAGGTATTTGAAACTTCTATGTTGAATGGGGAAAGGAGTGTGCCATGGCGCGGCAGTCTCCTCCATGGAGAGGTACCAACAATGACTTACTGTGGTTGACCCAGAGGCCTGAATCCTCTTCATATAAATCCACATCCCGAGGTCCGTAGGTGCAAGAGGGAAAATAATATAATTTGCATATAAGGCAATGTGGTTCTCTGTGCCAATGTGACCAGCACGACCCAGATCTCATTGCAACAGAAGGGCAATGGTTTTGATTGCGAGGCTGAAAAGGATTAGTGAAAGTGGGCACCATTGTCTGGTTCCCCTACTGATATGAAAGGAGTCTGAAAGTACTCTGTTAATCAGCATTTGTGCCTGGGGTTTGTGGTATAATAGCTCAACATATCTGTGTAGCCTAGGATCCATTACCATTTTCTCCAATACTCTGGACAGGAAAGACCAATCCACCAAGTCAATGGTTTTGTTCAAAGACAAGCAGAAAGAGAGCAAGGGGGTCTTTTAAGGTCTCCCTTTCGAGCAACAGCTACATATACTCCAGCGTTTACAATGACATATACCCCGGTACCGGCATAAAGCCACATTCATCCAGATGGATCACCTTGGACAGTATTGGGCAGAGCTTGTTGGTGGGGAGCTTCACAAATATCTTTACTTTTGCATTAATCAAGAAGATGGGCCTATATGAGGCACATCGAAGAGGAGAATGTGATAGCTTGGGTTGTGGAAATAACTTGTTATGCCAATTAGTTTGTCTTGTGTTCTTTTTCTTTAGTGAGAGCCACTGAATATATTAATGTGCTAGATACCATCTGAGATGTTTCTTCTCTTAATTTGTGGTTCTCATTCAGTAATTCTGCTTCTTCTTTCGTAACACATTGTTCTCCCTCTTGGGGTTAACTGGAGATCTTTGGAAAAGGAAAACTGTCAGGGTATCTTTTCTCGCTCTGTTCCTAATTCACGACTGAAACCGATTCTCACAATAAGTAAAGCAAGGGAAGCCAAATGATTACTTTCAGGAGAAGTCTTGCTCTACTCATTTACAAGTCTGTTCTCCCCGTTTTACTCTCTTCAGAAAACCCAAATATATGGCTATGTTGTCTAAAACGCATCTCGGAGAGTTTCTTTCACCCCTGAAAGCCTAATAAAAACAGAAAAGCACAAAGAAACTCAAAAGAATAAGAGAACTCGACCCTTAAACAGACTTCTCCCTGCTCCCCCCTTGTTAGCAGATCTCCATTCTCATATACAGGTGCCCACCTGACTAAGCCACGTTCCCCGGCGAGCGCAGCAGGAGCCAAGTGCCTGTCCGGTGTCCCACAGTCTTGGGAGGTATGGTGACTGGTTAGCAGACCTCTCATTGTCGGTCTCCTCCAAGCAGTCTTCTTCATCTTCTTCTTCGGCATTCTCCCGAATGTAGGAAGCTGGCCTGGTGTGTGGTAAGCACCTATGGTGTTATCACCTTATCCCAAGTCCAGGTATCCCCTATTAGTGAGGTGTAGACCGTCTCTAGGAAGCCAGGGCTCTCTAGAGGTAGCTGTGGATGAGCAGCCAAGACTTATCTGGGACGCTACAGTCACACAACACTTACACACATGAAAGAACCACACTGTTACAAAAATAAAGGTACTTTATTATGGTAACACAAATACTGAATAGGCAATACTCCACTAGCAGGTGAGTAAACACTATTATATACACATTAGAAGTCAGGAAGTGGCATAGAAAGCAATAGAAGTCCGTGAAATAGAAAAAAATGGCGACACTAGGGGGAGACCAAACCATATACTAAGTAAGTGGAATGTGAGAGTCAGTCATCCACCCAAGGAAGTGGAATATGTAAAGGGGAACTGGAGGAACCAGAAGCCCCAAAAGGTAAGTACCAGAGTGCCCCCAGCTACCAGGAGAGAAGAGTTAAGTACCTGTTTTTTTCCCCCAAACTCACAGGTAAACTTTGTAAAAGGACTGTGCAAGACTGGAAGAAACAGAAGATGGATCCTGACAGAAGAGGACCTGCAAATGAAGGGGACTAGGTCCAGATCCACTTGGAGTGTCTAGCTGGGGCAGGAGCCACTACCCACCCTTCTGGAGATGCAGGACCAGGTTGACAATTGAGACCAGGAGTCTGCTATGCAGCTCAGAAGGAGAGTTCCAGGAGTAATGCAGTCGATGTCCCCCGTCTGAAAAAGAGTTGCAATCAGTGGTGTGGAAGAACCACTAACAAGCCTTGTCTCAGACAAGAGTTGCAAAAAAAAATGTTGCAGAGCTGCTGGGGATCAGGAAGGTCTGGGGGGACTCAACCCAAGGAGGGGAGTCCCAGGTGACCCTCGGCAGCAAGGAGAGTCAGAAGATACGGATGCAGCCCCACAGGAAACTCGCAGGCACTTGAGCCGCAGTGAGGCCCACTCAACACTCCTCAAGAGTCCCACGTTGCTGGAGCAGCAGGCAGGAGACAGTGCTTTGCAGGGAAGAGTGCTGGAGGCCGGGGCTACACGGAGCCTGAAGTCCCTTGGAAGCAGAGCCAACAAGCCTTGGTAGCTGCAAGATTTGAGGTGCACAGGGTACTGCTCTGCAAAGAGAGGCAAGGGCTTACCGTCTCCCAAATTGGAAAGCTGGTAGAGAGGATCCAAGGGACCACTCCAGACCACCACCAGTGTTGCAGGATCCATGCAGTTTTGCAGGAGAGAAGATCCACGCAGTTGGTTGTCGTTGGAGTTGGTGCCTGCGGATGCAGGGGAGTGACTCCTTCACTCCAAGGGAGATTCCTTCTTGTGCAGGCTGAAGACTTATTGCCCTCAGAAGATGCACAGCCAGGGAAATGTTGTAGTTGCTGGAAGGAGCTGGAGTAACAATGTTGCAAAGCAGAGTCATCGCTGGAGTTGCAGATTGTCTGTTCCTGGAGGGTCCAGTTGCAGTACTGGTGGCCAGAAGATGAAGTAAAAGATGCCTAGGAGTTCTGCTGAAATCTTGCAAGTCGAATCTGAGGACCCACTGAAGAGGGAGACCCTAAATAGCCCAGGAAGGGGGATTGGGCACCTAGCAGGGTGACCACCTATCAGGAGGGGGCTGGGACATTACCTTCCTGACCTGGCCACACAGATGGCCTCTGCCCATCCTGGATTCAAGATGGCAGAATCAAGTGGCCACCTGGAGAAGCTCTGGGCACCACCCCTGGGGTGGTGATGGTCAAGGGAGCGGTCACTTCCCTTTCCATTGTCCAGTTTCAAGCCAGACCAGAGACCGGGGTCCCTGGACTGGTGCAAACCAGTTTATGCAAGGAGGGCACCAAATGTGCCCTTCGAAGCATACCGGCTACCCCTACCAGGCCATGTACCTTCTATTTCCAAAGGGAGAGGGTGTTGTCTCCCACTCCCCAAAGAAATCCTTTGTTCTGCCTTCCTTGCTTTGAGCTGGTCAAACTGCAGGAGGGCAGAAACCTGTGACTTATGTCCAGTACTTGGGTAAATTTGCTTCCCCGCACTTACGAAGTCCAGGAAAGTGGAGCTGGGGTTCGTGGAGCACCTTTGCTCATGCAGGGGTGCTCTCACACACAGGTACTTGCATCCTGCCCTCTAGGTTAGTAGGGCCTGCCATAGGGGTGACTTACAGTGACCTGGCAGGCCCGCAGACACATTTTGCATGAATTCCCATAGGTGGCATAATACATGCTGAGGTCCATGGGGAACCCCTGGGGCCCCAATACCCTGGGTACCTAGGTACATATATGCATTACTTACATGGGGGCACCATTATGCCAATTGTGGGGTGTAGTAAGTGAGGAACAACCAAATGTAGCAGGAGAGAGCACAGTCACTGGGTTCCTGGTTAGCAGGATCCTAGTGAACAAATTAAAACACACTGACTGTAGGCAAAAAGTGGGGGTAACCCTGTCAAAAAGAGGGTACTTTCCTACACTCAAACTGACACCTCTCTGGATTTTATGGCAAGACAGGAGTCTTGCATCATGCATGAACTTTTATTCGCTCCTCTAAGCGGCAACCTTAAAACCATCCAAAGTACAAACTTAAAACATCACAATGAACTTTAAACTCTGTCCCACAAATATTCCTTATCCTCCATATTTTCCTCTTTTATTTGCTGCTTCTAAGCAGATAAGTATTATTATTTTTGTATTATGATTAATTTAAAAGATTTGCTTGTAATTTTGTATAAGATGGTTTAGGAGTAAGGTTGGTTTATATATTATACCCAATTTATGGGTATGAGTTTTTATTTGTACATGTTTTGTTTTGCAAAATACTTCCAAGAGCTTGCAGTAAAACCTAAAATTGCTTTAAATCATAAGGTTGTATTTATAAGAACAAATGTTGAGTTAAACTTTCTATTTGTTATAAATAAGTAATGTAGACATACTGGCTGATTTGCCGTATATTGGGGTGTAAATTCAAAAGATGACCGATAAGCATGCAGTGTGCTTTGGCCACATTGTGCTTTCAAACATGCGTGATCGGCATGAGTTGGTTCGGGTGGTTGAGTCTGCACGTGACCAGAAGTTGGCTTGTATGCAGTCGATGAAGAGGCAGCCATAATCTTGGAAGTTTGCAGAGGCTTGGAACATCAGTTACGTCTGAATATTGTTTTACAAAGCGATTGGCCTTGTTGCAAGGCAGTACGTACGTGTAAGACCCGCGGGTCAATGGGTGTACTTATTTTTGAGAGTTGTTGGGCACATTGTATCACGTTGACTTATTTTTATGGGAAATTGGCTTGGGCGACTATGTTCTTGGCAACGTGATACGGTGGAACAGTACGCGTTGCTGAGAATGGTTTGCTGCAACACATGAGAAAGAAAGAGCTTAATTACTAGTGAAAAAATAATATACTACCAGAGAAAATAGGGGATTTAAAAAATAATTACATAAATCCAGGATACAAGTCAGTTTGACTGAAAAAAAAAAAATTGTTGGTGAGTCCAGTCCAGAAGACTCAATTAGAAAAATGTAAGGAGGTATAGTTTGCTGTCCAGGAGATGGTGAAACAAGTTTTGAGAGTTTTGAGTAAATAGAGGGAAGTTAAGAATGTAGATAAGGAGGAATACTTCTCTATTTGAGGAGGACCAAAATATTTGAGGAGGACCAAAATAGAGGTCCGGGATGAAAATGTATTAAGAAAAGGAAACATGTGGCAGAATCATTCAGTAGTAAAGGAGCTCAAAGTGGCTTAGTAAGAGTTGGTTTCCGAAACGACACACAGAAAGGTCCGTTTTAGACGGAACGTGGTTTTGATCCCTTAAGTGAGATGGGAGTTTCAGAAGTCTTACATGAGGATTATAAGGATGGCCTAGAGAGAAATATATAAGAACACTCATATAAATAAGGAGCTTTCTACAGTAGTAGATCCCTTTGGGGAAAAGTTATTTGACCCTAAACATATTAGACACCCCAGAGGTAAGGACTGCTGGCATTTAGACCGTGTCTCTAACTATATTAAGCCCAGACTACAAATACCCTTGGGGAAGGAAGAAAGAAATATTATGAGGACAGAATGCTCTTGGCCTTTGATGAGAAGGTGACAATGCCACCAAAGCTAGACCCTGAAGTAATCACTTAGCTTTAAGATAGGGAGTGACCCAAGGTAGGGGTTGGAGAAATCCCTTAAACAATGCCAGGGTCCTTTGGTAAAGTTTTTAAATTACGTAGATGATGCCTTTTTAAAGAGTATGGATCCCGAAATTAACTTATAAAGAGGACGTGGTCAGAGTGCCATTTGTTTTTTGGGCAATGTTAATGTAGGTCTTCTGATGGAAAGACGCAGGACTGTGCTTATGCCCATAAATCCAAAATTAAATGAGTTAGCTAAGAAGGAATCAAGTGATGGGGCAAAGCGAATGCTTTTCAAAGATGGGATGGCGAAATCCTTCAATAAAAGTGTACAAACGTTCACAAGTTTGTGCATAGAACATTGCACCCTATCCAGAGTGTTTACATGCAATAGTTTTTATGGCAGGGCTGTTAGAAAAGGGCACCCTTCCAGCCAGAATAACTATAGGTTACAATATCAGAATGCAGGATACTAGGGGTATGCAATTTACAGAGGAAACCAAGAGGGTCCCAGTTTTATCCCCAGAGGGGGAGGATGAAGAGGTTTCTTTAAAAGAGGAAGAGAACAGAATACCAATCAAAATCAAGGTGAGTAGAGGACTGGTTCTGCTTCTATCCCAACAAGAGTGGGAGGAAAGTTGAACATTTTCAGAGCAGTAAAATGAAATAACAAAACATTTGGGGTGTTATAGGCAATAGAAGGTTATCAGATAAAGTTTGGCACAGAACCATTCCAGTTGAAAGAATGAAACAAGTTAGTGTTTCAAAAAGATCTAGAATAGTTTGTGAGGAGGAGATATTACAAATTATAGAAAAAATGAAGCAAAGAGAAGAGGTTTGTAAGTACATTGTTTCTAGTGGAGGAAAAGACAAAGGATGGAGACCGATGATACATTTGAAATGTTGATATGTTACAAACTGATAAAAATCCCTCAAAGTGGAAGGGATACATTTACTGAGAGATATGCTTCAGGATTTGGATTGAATGATGAAGATGGATCTCAAGGATGCTTATTTCACAATTCCTATAGCAAAGGAAAGCCAAAGATATTTGCAGTTCAGATGGAAGGGGCAGTTGTATCAATTCCATTGTTTCCCGTTCAGACTGTTGGCAGCAATATGGTGTTTTACAAAGGTGCTTAGACCAGCTGGAGATTTTCTAAGAGGGAGAGAAGTCAGGATGATAGTTTACAGAAACAATATATTGGTAATGAATCAAGATGCAGGAGTTTTGAAGGAACAGTTGAATTTGGTGAAACCGTTGTTACATAATCTGGGTTTTGTGATAAATTCCGACAAATCTATATTGAATCCAATGCTGAAGCTGGAGTTTCTAGGGTTTGTGCTAGACACAGTGGTAAGTCAATTACAGTTACCGGAGAAGGAAGTGAAAAAGATAAGAAAGGAGGTAAAATTACTGTCAAAGAAGGAGGGAGTGAAGTTGAGAGAGTTGGCTCCAGTAATCGGTCTTCTGTCCTCTTCAATACAAGCTGCATTTATGGGACCACTACATTACAGTGCCCTTACGCGTTTAGAGACTTTAGGTCTGGTGAAGGGTTTGTGGTACAGGGACATGTCGCTGAGCAAAAATGCGAGATAGGAGTTGTTATGGTGGAAGGAAGATTTGGAAGCCTGGAGCGGATGGGCTATTTTTGGAACAAAACCAGATTTTGTTCTGGAGACAGATGCAAGCAATTCAGGATGTGTAACCACATGGTCAGGCCAGGAGACAGGTGAAGTTTGGAATGCATTAGAAAAAGAGGAGCATATACATTTTTTGGAGATGCAAGCAGGTTTGTTTGCTCTCTAAAGTTTCGGGAAAGAATTGAAGGGGAATTCAGTTTTATTAAAATGGACAACATTACTGCAGTAACATATAAAAACAAGTTGGGAAGAAGCAGGTCCAAGATCCATCCTTTGAGGACCTATCCTACCTTTTCCTATTCCTCCTTGTCGTCCTCTATTACTTCCCTGTGCCCTTACATTATCATGTCACTGTGGGTACTGTTGTTGAGTGGTCCCTGGGTCCGATCCCACAGGCATAGCAGTCTTCTGAGTGAAGGCTGCTACTACAGCTCCTTCCACTGCTTTTTTGCCAGCTTCTGCTGCACTGACTTGGATGCTGCATTGTCACTTCCTGTTTGTTTTTGTTTTTCCTGCTTTTTCTCACAAAAATGGATTATGTCTGCCTGTATCTCTGTTCAGGGCTTAGCTTCCAATGCCAATGTTATCAAGATTAGCCTGTGCATCAGAGGGTAACCCTTTATTTACTATGTTTTAAATTGACACAGCATTCCTACCTGTCATTTACCACCCCTGACCAACGCCTTGGGTCAATTTTTCCTTCATTCTACTTAGAAACTGAGCGGAGGGCTCTTTCTTGGGACGTTGGCTATCGCAACATACTATCAGCCCTGCCCACATAGTCACTCCATCTAACATCATCTGCATCTCTTCACTGTGGGGTAGACATTTGCTCTCTAACTACCTTTCCTGTTGTGTCTCTTGTCTGCAACAAATAAGATGTTGCTGCTGAAACATGGGACTGGTCATCACTGTCTCTTGGACCTTGCTCCTCATCTGTATTCTCCTAAGGAGAGGCTGAATCTAAATGCAGTGTAAACTGTGCTTCTAGTTGGCCTAACAACTGGGAGCCACTCACCCTAACTTGCTATCTGGGAGTGCTTATGTGCTTTTGTCTGGAAGTCTATGGGGCGACATTAGGAATTACAATTGAGGATTGTGAAGGGGTCTACACTTCAGGTTTCTCAAATCCCACTGCGGATTCCTGTAGCTGCGTCAGTGGATAAATGCCAGGCATCTTGGGTAAAGTACTCATATGATCATATGTGGGTGGGGGAGCAGGTGGAGTACTAGGGGTATCAAGTTTTGGGTAGTCCTTAGATTTCTCACAAAAGACTTGTTGTAAGGCTAAGGTGGTTTTTTGCTTCTGCAGTTTTGGTTCCTGTATATATACTTCTAAGATGCTTAACAATGTTCTCTAATATTTTATCATCAAATATCCCTACTTTTGGCCAGTGGTACGCATATTCCTAATTGGTTTTAAACCACTCCTGACTATATTTTTGTAATTTTCTCTGATCGTTTGGAAAGGCTTTTTTGCGTGTGCTCTAAGGGAGTCTCTATAATATCCCATACTTGTAACACTTCCAGCATTTGACTTCTATCTGTCTGCTCAAATATTACTCCTCCTTTAAAACTTTATACTAGTCCTCATAAAGAAGAGAGTTCAATTGTGTCTTGTCAAGCATATATTATACTTTACAATAACATCATGCAAAATTATGTAACAACATTACACATCAACATCACTTTGTAGCCACATACACATTCACCACCAACATTTTAAAAACACTTCAACTATTTCTAAAAGTGAATTCCCATTTTTTTTCTAACTGTAAATGGTAAATACAACTGGCAACCCGTCACTTCAATCCGCGCTTGGAGAGGATAACCTTTTCAAACCACGCGTCTTTCAGACCATGGAATGACTTCTGAACATTAGGTCCAGGATAGTAATTTGAGTGTTCAGATTGTACTTGGAGGTAAAGTTTAACGACTTCAGCCTTTCAGTTGTCCCTCTGTGTCAAACATTGGAACACATATTGGCACCCCTAAATTTGTACTTACCCACATTGACTACTTCCAACCTTCTATTGGGAATAACAAATTAACCGGTTATGCAGCACCTTTCCAGATATTGTGCAACATGTACACAATCTTGCATGTGATACCCTTATGTCTCTTGCATCTTTATACCTCTTATCTACATCTGTGTTTACCACTGTCAGAGATATGTCATACAATATATTTTAAAAAAACATTTAACTTAGTCTGCCTTGGCCTCACCTTTTAAAAGAGGACAATCCCTGGATCCTTCCCATCCTCCCTGAATAGGCAGAACTTTAGACAACACAGTGTCTGCTTACCTCATCAAAAGATGTGCAGTGATCTATGCAGCAGGGATAGGTGGTATTCCAGTGTCAGCAGTCAGATGAGGGCAAAAGGGACTCCAGGGCTGGCTCACCAATTACTGCAGGGTAACTTATAAATTAAGAAAAACACAGACTCCTCTGTGCAATGTAAAAAATGGCTCTTTATCATTGCAACATGGAGAGGGGCAAGGCCATACAGGTAAACAGTCGGTCTCAGTTTGCTGCTTCACACGCAGCTTCTTTTATACAGTCAGACAATACTTAATTACAAAATGCCAAATAATGAATCACTACATGGTTATGCATTAGTTATGGAAAAACATCATGCCACCTGTGACCCTATGACTCTAAACATTAACATAATTCACTACCTTGTTTACCTAGGACAAACAGAATACATGCCTGTGTGCTAAGGTCATAAATTCTTTCAAGCTAACCACACATGGGTTTTCCTTTAATTACAACCTTGTAAGCCATGCCTTCTACTTTCAAGTGAACTCTTCACCTCTCTCTCTTTAGCACGGATTTGTGGCCTGCACTGCTCATTCACCACATGTAGTGGTGTGATGCTTTATGCTGTTGTGCCGTATTTTCATATTTCACATAACATTAGCAAAATCAAAAGATCTTTGCTAACGCCAGACCCAAAAAAGCATTGGTAAAGCCAAAAGGTCTGGTTTTTTTTTATTATAATGTCTTGTGTTCTTTCACTAACTGGTGAGTCTGTGTGTATGTACCAGTGAATGCAGAGCTTGATAGACAAATGACTGATTGCACATATGGCTGAAAAATGAGTAACTTTGTCGTAGGATGGAAAACAAATGCATGAATGATCGAGTAAACAGTACTTGCATTATGAGATCACCAACAGACAAAAACAGGACTTTGCGCCCTCCAGTATGCTAGAGTTAGCATTCATGTTCTCATTCATCAGTTTACACAGAAGAAAATTGGCAAGTCCAGATCGACAACATTTGGCACTCATAAGACATGTCTACCAACAATGTATGTAAAATGTGATTTGAACACTAAATCAAGAAAAAAAGACAATGCCTTCAAACGTCATGGGAGCCATCAGCAGGTACTAGTGAAAATAAGCCACTATTGTGCAGCCCAAGTGTCCGGCCAAATCCAACATCCCATCGCACACGAAGGTTCAGCATGGCTATGGTGGATTTCATCTGTTGGCAGCCAGGACTAATGTTATTCAAGTGCCAGAGATGTCAGCTTATCCAATATCACTTTGCAGGAGATTTAATATGCAATGTAAAAGGAGGCTCATCAAAAGTTTGCCCTGCAATGTGGTACACAAAATGCACCATTGGGCCCTGGGCAACTTCTCCCTTCAAGGAATTCCTGATCAAACGTATTTAAAACAGTGCATGATTTTTTAATTACAACTTTTATTCTGTTTCTCTTACAGATTACAGACTGCATTCATTAAAAAGCAAAATGAATACAGGAAACACAAAGGCACACAACATTTGACCCCCCCCCCTTACCGTCCACCCCCAACAGTCTCCATTCAGTTTCCCCCTGTATGAATGTATGTTCGTTCCCTGGGTAAAGTCTAATTACCCTTCCCCACTTTTCTACATAAGGGGTGGTGGGGGGGGCACCAACATTTTTCCACTGTTGAGAAATATTTTATTTTGCCATGATAAACCCCAACCAAAGCAATGTCAATTTACTTCTAGTCTTATTGATTGTCATGTTTACGTTTAGGATAATTAGATTGCATCTAAACGGTATGGGCCAACCCAGCACTGATCTCATGCAAGACGTTACCCATTTCCAGAATGAAACTGTTTTACGGCAGTTCCAGACCTTATTTAACTGATCACCCCCAGTTGCTGAGCAATTGAGGCAGCTGGGAGAGTCAGTCGCTCCCATTTTCCACAGCCTATGTCTAGTAAAATAGACCTAAGGGAGATATTTCAGTTGCACTAATCAGAGTATGGAGGATATTGCTGTATGTCACAGGGTAAATGTAGCTTCTGCCTGCTCGTCATCTGTGATAGGGCCCAAATGCTAAACCCAAACGGCAGAATGTCGTTTGAGTCTGGCGTATGTTGTATCGGCATGAGGTAGACTTGTCTCTCCATGGTCTGCCAGAGTGCCCATAAGCAGCTTTGCCTCAAAGGGGTTGAATTCTAGGACTTCAATTAATCTTGAGATGAAGAGGAGTTAAAGCGTGCCTATGTTGTAGGTAGTGATACAGGCCTCTCAAAATCATAAAAATGTTACTAAACCTCCAGGTAGAGTAACTTAAATAATCTTATCAACCATAACTTTAATATAAACAATACAACCACAGCACTCAGTTTAACAAGACAACTGACAATCATAAGTTCATATGAGTCTTAGACCAGAGCTTCTTGTACTCAAATCTTCTTTTATTGTGAATTGTCAATCCCATTCATATCCCAATACAATTCTTTGTTTCAATTATTCACACTCAACAGCCAACACATGTTTCGACACCAGGTGATTTATTTTTCAAGGCAGCAAATTGTCAAAAGATCATTATCATATGTTCACATCCATTATGTAGCTCCCCTGTACATCAATATATGTGTAGAAGCAATTATTTCTCAAAAGCGAGTCCAAAACAGTTTACCAACATAGGAAATAGTGCATCCAAAGTAATGATTCAAGAGCCATGATACGCCAAGTGACCATATGTGAGTCTTCCTGTCAGGTTATACTGCGTATTTTGGGAACCATTACTGTAATGTACTTGACCCGTAAACTGGTCTCAAATTGTGTGTTCCTAGGCAAATATTTTAGTTTGCAGATTCACTTTTTTCTTCATTCTCACGAGTGTACCTTCAAATATGTGAGTGCAGCATTTTTGCTGTTCAAAAAAACTTCTATGTTTCAATAAATGGACTAAACGTTTGCACCATGTATAAAAAGAATCTAGCTGACATATAGGTGACACATGATCCACTACTTGCCTCTTAGTTTACTAATAGCATTGCCACCAGGGCAGGAGGGTTTATGTTTAAACACACACTTTTAATAAATATATTACTAAAGCATGATGTGGTCACACTGTCATTTACAGACAGAAAATGTTCTAAGAAATGTCTAAAATCCTTCCAACTAACTTGCATCTTTACTGATAAAATTATATAATGTATTACCAAATCTGGTTTCAGAAACCATATTTATTCTTTGCACATCACCGATTAAAGTGTTCTGATCTGTTTTCATCCTATTTAAATATTTTTTTCATCACACAGGAGTACAATCAATGGGCTTTCACAACTACTGAAATATATTTTGAAATGTTTGTACAAATGACAGCTATTTAAATGTTGTTTGCTAGGAAAAAACTGACAAAATCCTGGAAGCCTGCAGTGAGAAAGAAAATTAATTCTAGGGGAAGCTGACTTTTGACCTCTGTGACTGAACTCGGTGCAGATTTGACAATAACAAAATTTAAAGGCCTCCTTCACTTTCTGGCTGTGCAAAACCCTTGTTTTACATCAGCTCGCCAGAAGGGGCGAGTAAGTCCTAAAAATAGATCGAACTGATTAAAATATGACTTGTCTTAGCGAGTAAAATTTGCGAGGGCTGCGATAGAAGTTGCCATGATGTCCTTTGAAATTGTACTGTAGTTTTTGGTACGATTCAAGGATCAGTCCCTTTATCAGGTACCCCAAGGTAGAGATGCCAATGAGATCCCATTTCCGGAATCCCAGGAGACCGGTCACCTGAGCCGAGGCTGTACCCAACCACAGAGAAGACTGTTCTGGCAGCATATTATGCCAACGCATACAATGCAGGGTTTCACGCCTACGCGGTCTGAAACCTTGTCAGATATGTGTGCTAAATAGTTCTCGATTATTATCTCCTCATCGCCTTCTCATTCTATAATACAGAAACATAACTGAGAAGAGGATGGGAGAATCAGTATAATGGGCTATTATTCTACAAGAGAACAGAGGGTTGAGATCAATACATCCGCCACTGCATTCATAAATTGGGCATGTGTGCACCCGCAGCGCTGCATAGCTGCAACAAATTGTTGAGGCTTGAAGCAGGCTGATGTCTTAATTAAGGGGTGGACATCTGCATTTACAGATGAGGACCCACTTGTTTATTCTTCCGGTCCTGTGTGTGTGCATAGGTTATAATTATGTCCTGGTGTCTGAAGATGACACCCGGTCAATTACAGTATGTTTCACTTGGGATCCGGCCCAGAAACAGCTGCTTGAACCCGGCAAAGTCGGGTTCCCCCTACTTTCCAGCCCTGATGGGGAAAACCCGAGTTTTAAATAAACGACTCACTTTCCATAAGCGGCAGGTACACGCTGAAAAGTCCTCGCTTTCTTGAGGCAGGCTGATGCATTGGTTTGTTTTTGCTAAAGCTGGGCTCAGACACTGTTATCCGTTATGAAGCATTTTTTATGTGAAGAGGAGAAGCAATCGTTTAGACCATGCGCATAATTTTATACCCACAAGGTAACAAATGTTACACAAAGCCGCCTGTGGTGCATCTATCGTATAACCAGTGTCCTGAAGGTGGCGCTCAGTGTGCCGCTGTCAGTGTCTCTAGCACAGTGATAATAACGGACCGTAGTTTGCAAAGATTCCATGCGCACACTGAAAGCTCAACAACATTAACTTTAGCTCATCGATCAGTTCCGGGGCGAGTGAGCTTCCGGCGCAGCAGAGGGGCGGAGCAGTTCTGTTTCAGGGGTCCGGGTATTTTAGTTCTCTCTAGCCAATCGCAGAGCTCCTGGGGTAGTATAGCCCGCCCTCCCTTGGAGAGTAACTTGGCCTGTCGTTCACTACAACTAGCTGTCTGACATCTGCCAGTGCTTTCACTTTGATATTCGTTTTGGATCAAAAATGAAAGGAACTATAATCGGGTTTTTGTAGATCCTCAGTTGACAAGTGGCAGGTAAGGACCGCGCGCGTGAACTATTTCGGTGGAGTTGAGCAGATGAGACAGTTAAAATTTTAACTTTCCATTCTACAAGTTTCCGTTCTTAAATCAGGATTACACTCCCACTGAGGGGGCGGGGGGGGGGGGGGAGGTAGGTGTGTGTGTGTGTGTGTCTGTGTCTATACACACACACATATACCTGTCCCTACTAGGACATTCATGTTGGGTCTCTTCACCCAAATCAGAAAAGACCACAGCATGCTGCAACAGGAGGGGGGATATTGGACCTCACGCATATCGAGCACGATATGGCAGTGCTAGGTCAGCTAGGGTCCACATTAGAGGACGCAGGAGATGCCAGAGAGCATGTGCTAGATGGTCACTGCTGGGAACTGATGGAACGCAGGAAACGCAACTCAGACCTGCAGCTGCACCTGGAGGACCTAGAGAACAGAATGCACTGCTCCAATATTTGCATCCACGGGGTTGCCGCCAGGAGGTGAGAGAGCTGACATCAAGGGATATATGGAGCGACTATTCCAACAGTTCCTCCCAAGCCTTGCAGAGGTTGATGTAAAACTCAACAGAACCCATCATGATGTAAGGATGGTGGGCTAGGGAGGCCCCGCCTTAGGCATCCTAACCTGCAGCCACCATTTTCAACAAAAATAAGTTATCATGGTGGTGGCAAGGGGGGTGGGGGGGCAGGACATATTGTATTCAATAGAGTGAAGGTCTGACTGTACCAAGACCTATCACTGGCTACCCTGAACAAACGATGCATGCTGCGCCCCGTCACATCCTACCTTCACAACAAAGGCATTCGTTACAAATGGGGGCATCCCTTCTGGCTCACTTTATAGTGAAATCAGGAAACAGACTCTCTTCGCTCCTTGTCATAGAACCCAGACCCTCCTCAGCCTACAGCTGGTGTCAGCTGATCACCCTCCAGTATCCAGCCCCCGGGTGTCACCAGTGTTGCTGAACCAAAAGTATTTCTAAAAAGTCTTTCCACAAGGCAACATCGGAGGAAAACTGCCCTTAGAGAACGTCCCTGCTGTAAGATTTACAGACCCAAGACCCCACCTTGACAAATTCAGAAGAGAACTAGTCCCCAATGCAGCAATGGTACAGAAGATGGCTAAACCTCCGTGAACTACAGTCGACACAAGAAGGGAAGGCCCTTCTAGGCAACAACTCACTTGTGAGGGCTGGGGCAATGGGACTACCACACCTCAAACCTGCACATTGCTCGATTCTGCCCTCCATTTCAGACTCATTCAGTTTGCTCTCACGGGGAGAGCGGTGTTCTTGAAACCTCCATTCCACTGTTTGTAGCACCCCTTGCTTCAGATTCTGATGCTAAGTTGCACTTTCTGGACCCTCCTTCCCACCATATCCATGGTGGTCTCTTCTCCCAGTGGGCATTTTCTTTTATTGAGGGGGGGGGGGGGTGGGGGAGGGAGGACTTTAACATAGCATCTGACGACAAAATGGATAGATCGGACCAGAGGACAAACCCATCTGGCACCCTTTCCTCTATAGGAGATCAGTGGTTGGCAAATCTGCGGCAATTGGACATCTGTAGTCCTATTCACCCACAGACCAGAGATTACTCCTCTTTCCCGGCATCCAGATAGACCTGTGCCCAGTTTGACTTCTTTCTGCAGTCCTGCAGGCCAGGACAAAGGCGGAGATTGGGGTTTCTGCGGTGTCTGACCACTCGCCAGTACGCTTGACTTTCGCAGTCCCTCAATCAGCTGAGCAGTAGCCATACCTGAAGACTCAGCAACCATCTCCTGCACTTGAAGGAGCCCCAGACAGTGATTTGGAAGACAATACAACACTGCCTCCAACACAATGACATGGAGGATGCCCCCTTACCTCTGCTATGTGACGCTCTCAAGGTGGTGGTTCGGGGCCCCTTTATAGTGATAGTGGCTAGCTGCAACAAAGAGTGAAGCGATGAGCACCTCACCCTAGAGACACCAGTAAAGGCTTTGGAAGAGGCCCAAAAGATTCAGGGGTGCACCTGTTATGACGACAACTGACAGGAGCCTGGAAACAGCTAAAAGTGCTGGACTACAATAGGATGGAGTATGCCCTACTCGGAATCAAGCAAAAAGGCTGTGCTGGCGGCAATAAAATAAAGTGCTTTCTGGCATGTAGCTGCGGGTCAAGCGAAAATGAGACAGGGTCTTGCATATCGTCATGCCCGACGCAGCAGAGGACCTGACTGACGAAGATATATCCCACGCCTTTGGGACATTTAATGCCAGGTTGTACAGAGCCAATGAGGTGGATCAGGATGAGCTGGAGTTGGTGTCTGGCTCAGGACTGCTTCTCCTCCCTCTGGGAGAGGTGGAGGCCCTAGAGACAGACAGCTGGATTGAGGAGGTCACCTCAGCTGTAGCCAAACTACATACGCAGAAGGCCCCTGGGAATGATGGCTTCACCCGTGCTTTCTATAAAATCTTTTGTCCGATTCTGGCCCTAGGAGCTCTAACGTCCACCATGTCCAAGGTGATCATAACAATCCTCACGAAACAGGATAAAGAACCCAGCTTTTGTGCCTTTTTATCACCTCATCTACATACTTAATGTAGATGCAAAAATCTTCACTTTACTGGTGGGTTGCCTTAAGAGATACTTGCAGGTGCTGGAGGACTCAGATCAAACAGAGCTTATCCCCAAAGGGACTGTAGCGACCGCACAAAGCAGATACTGCACCTCGTAGACAAGGCTTCATGTGCTCACAATCCTGGCCCTCTGCCTCTCTGTTGATGGAAAGAAGGCCTTTGGCTGAGTCCATTGGAGGTTTCTGCTGGTGGCCATATCAGGTATGTGCTTTGGCCCTTGCCTGTACCGGTGGATCAACAGCAGTTATGCGCACGAATCCGCCCTGGTCTGCTTGACTGGCATACTCTCACACACTTTTTGCATCAGCAGAGGCGCCAGACACGGCTGTCCTGTGTCCCCTCTCCTGTTTGAGCTATATATGGAGCTCTGGGCCGAGCACGTTTGGTGGAGTGGGGAGATATCGGGGATCACTTTTGGTAACCAAAAGCACAGGATTGCCCTCTATTCTGACGATTTCCTCCCTTCTCGGACCTGTACTGGTCCCCCCCCCAGCCATGTTGACCAGGACGTTCAGGAGGATATCAGGATTCAAGATTAATCTGCAAAAATCTCAGATCCTGAACCTCACAATACTGGCAGCAACAAAAGCAGCACTAGAGGCCTGTTACCCGTTGATTTGGCCACCCCTCTGGATACACAACCTGTGCTTTAAAATCCTCCCATCCCCAGGAAAAACAGCAGAGTCTTACTATAAAGATCTCAAAGAGGCACTGGGAAAGGAGGGGTAGATAGAGCCTCTAGATTTAGCTGTTCTGTCCCATGCTGTTGTGAAAATAAGTATGTTTGACCACTGACTTTGTGTTTCACCACTGTGCATATTAGTTGTTCAATGTTTACTGGTACCACATTACATTCTGTATTCAGTTTAGCTGCCTATTGGCTTTGTCATGGCATTAGACATTGCAGATGAGCTGTGTTTTTCCACATGGTAAACTAAGCTTGCCGAGCACAATAGCATGATAAGGAAGCGCATATTTTGTGGGTTTTTTTAGTGCAGAAAACAGATTGACCTTGAAAGGCGTGTCTCGAAATGGTGGCCAGCTTTCAACACATTCCTGTCAAGGTTTACCTGAACTAGCCAGCATTTTTTGAATATTCACATCTGTGAGGGAAGGCCTTTTAGAAGGATTTTTCCCATGGTTATTTAATTTATAAAAGGTGTCCCTGGGCAGGAGCTAGGGGAATTTTCTGAGACTTCACTCAGGAGTGGACATCAACTGCCTGACCTCCCAGGTAGGCCCTACGGTGATGAATTTTGACTTTATTCTTTGCTTGGCAGTTATGCTATAATATAATCACATGTATTTTCTGTGTACATTGCAGTTGAGAATCACTTTTATATATTTTCCTTTCATTGCTATGACTATTTTTAAACGTGTGCCTCCAACCTACTAATCTCCCCTCTCATGAACCACGTGGTGAAGTAATAATAAATGTCTTCTTTAAACTAAGAAGTGCACTCCATAGATTTTTGTCAGCTCGGTCATTAGTGAAAGCAACACACATGCCTGCAGCTAGGTCTGGTGGTTGCAGAGGGACCTTCGCAGCTGGCAAATGGGTGAACTGTCTTGGGTGGGCCGGACTGGGGCACCTGCAGCATCTCCTCAAGAAACTGCAACAGCAGATGTAGCCTTTTGTGGAAGATACCGCGCATAGCACGGGCTCGAGCGTACGTTTTGGTCACGGGTGGAGGCCTTGGCCTTCTGAATTTATCTAATTAATATCTGCCAGCCCAACTGCAATATATGGTGGAATGGAAACAACCTGCATCAGAGAAACACTATTTCATGGAACAAACCACAGAAGGCATACACATAACTGACAATGGTTGTGTGCTCCTTCCTCTCTGGTCACCAGATCTACTAATGCAGAACAGTTAAATCTAGAGGATTATCTACCTACCCCTCCCCACATACACCCATCATTGGCAGGCTACATTCCCCCGCCTGATCTCCCCCCCCCTGCTTTCAATGGCTTCCTTGCCTGGCAAAAAGCCAACTACAAAAGGATCAGAGACCTCTACGAACACAGCAGCTTGATGGAGTTTGAATGATTCCAACTTCCACGCTACTATAGAAGTACACTACTTCCATATCGCAGACCATTAGGTACCAATATACTGTTTCTCCTTTTTTCTCTCAAATTGTCATTTTTGTAAAATAACTCTTGTTTCATCTTGATCAACTTGGAATCCTGTGTGGTTGTTGCACCTGTAAAGCCTTGACAGAATGAACATTTACCTCCTGGCACCTAAACAATCTATACTATGAAAGAGATGAGTTTTCTGCAAGAAGAGGTGGCTGGCTGTGAAGAGGAGATCCACAAGGTGGGATCTTGAGACATCCCTGTATAGTTATGAGGAAGCATGCTGGGTAGCAACACTATTGGATGACTCTGGGGAGGACTCTGAAGGGAAGACCCCTCTGGAAGTGTAAAAGATATAAGGTCTCTTCCTACACCCTGTCTCCTGAAGAGTTCAAGGACAGACAGGCTTAGAGGGAGCTGCATCTGGCTCAGCCAGATGCCGAGGAAAAAGGAGCTGAGGCTGACAAAGCCGTAGCAGAGGAGAGGAAGGTTGAGGCGGAGATAGCCTTAGCCTAGGAAAAGGAAATTACTTCAGCTCATGAGCTGAAAATGAGAGAGCTGGACTTGGAAGCTGAGAGGGCAGCGAACATACCATGTCCAGTACTGAAGACAAGCTCCACATACCCAGAGACTTGGTTTCTAATGAGGGGGGTGAGTTGCACCAGTGGGCTCAGGCATATGAGGTAGCTCCAGAGGTGCGCGGGGTCCCTGAGGTGGATTGGGGGAACTGGCATGGGGAGTCATATTCCTGGTGGTGGTAGGGACACACTATTGCTGCAGAAGGGAGTGACAGGGAGAGATATACTCCCATGGAGGAAGCCCTGGCTAGGGAGTATGGAGCCACCCCAGAGGCAGGTAGGTTGAGTTTGAATGGCAGTCAGATACTGTCTCACCAGATAGGGGATGATGTGCGGTACTTTTTCAAAGCACTGGATGGTTGTGTGAAGGGTAGTATAGTTAGCACATGAGGGGCTGTGCAATTTGATTGCTGGAGAGCATATGTCCAGTCACAGTTTTCCAGAGCTACGTCAACACTTTGTGGAGTGGGAGTTCTCTGACCGGAGGGAGCTTGCACTGGCGGTAGACCTCTGGGTGAGTGTCTGAGATGGCACTGGGGAGTGATCCCAAGGAGAATGGCTCAGGTTTTCCCTCAGAGTGAGTTGTAGGGTTGCAGTGACCCAGACAGGTCCCAGTGTAAAAAGTGTGGGGGTCCCATGTCTTTTCCAGGAGTAGGAAAAGGGGTGGGAGTGTGCAGAGCCCCAGGTGCCCTACCTTCAGCCCCGCTGCTTGGACTGCTCTCAGAGAGGTCACAGGCTGGGGGACCTGGTCTGTACAGGAGTCCATCCACTCACGGGAGTCCCGTAGTGTCAGGAGAACTCTGGGGAGAGGGGGGTGGCTGCCACAAGCATCCCACCAGTTCTGGTGCCTGATAGCACCATTCCTGAGAGGATGGTGCAGAAGTCCAGATGGAGGGTGAGAAGGGGGAGGCAGTCCCCAGTGGGTCAGGGGTTGCCCACTCTGAGTTCACAGCACCCCAGGAATGACCCTTGTGATGACACTTTTGGCATGAGAGGGCTTGATGCTCTGTCAGATGGACAGGGGTCTGGAGACCTTCACCAGTCAGACTCTCACATAGCACATCAGGAATGTGTTTCCCTGGAGCTTAGGGGGTGGTTGTACTCCCCTGGAAGTCCTGGCTTGCCAGGTAAATGCTCCGCCTAAAGGTACAGACCCTGGTCTGGAGGGCCAGTCTCAAGATACTGCCCCTGAAATGATGGGAGGGAAAGTGAACAAAGTGTGGGGAACCACAGAGGCTAGAGAGCCCTGAAAGACGTGAGGCTTGGCTGTTGTCCCTGACAGCTGTCAGTATAGGTTGTTGTCCTTGTGGACAGAGTTGCCTTTGAGTTGGGGACAGGAGTCACTCCTTGAGGTTGGAATGAGCCACACTACTATGTTGGCCATTGTGGTACTGTCTGCCTACTGCAATACATCTGCAGTAAGGTTAGGTGCTACACAGATAGAGTCCAGAGGTGAGGAGAAGGATGCCCATGGTTAGCTTACTGGCCCCTGAGATTATGGCAGAGCGATCCAACTGGGTTCAGGAAGGCGTAGAACTGGAGCACGCCCCTGCTGCTGCGGGCCATGGTCCATGTTCTATCGCCCTAAGCAGGGAAGTCCATCAAAATATTGATTGGTCTACCCTGGCTTTAGGCTGGAAGGGGGCTGTGTTAGATATCGCCCTATTTGCAGGCTTAGCCCCAAACTTCTGCCTATTTGTTCTGACCGGTTTTTGTTGGCTTTAGGACTCTGGGCACTTTACCACTACTGACCAGTGCTAAAGTGCATATGCTCTCTGTCTAAAGTATAATGGTGATAGGTTTATCCATGATTGGCCTATTTTGATTTACTAAAAAGTTCCTAGTAAAGTGCACTGTGTGTGCGCAGGGCCTGTAAATCAAATGCTGCTAGTGGGCCTGCGGCGATGATTGTGCCACCCACATGAGTAGCCAAGTAAACATGTCTCAGACCTCCTACTGCAGCCTCTGTGTGTGCAGTGTTAAACTGCCATTTTGACCTGTCAAGTGCACCCACTTGCCAGGCCCAAAACTTCCCTTTTACTACTTGTAAGTCACCCCTAAGGTAGGGATTCCCCAAGGGCAGGGTGTAGTGTATTTAAAAGGTAGGGCATGTACTGGTGTGTTTTACATGTCCTGATAGTGAAAACCGAATTTAGCAGCATTTCACTGTTACAAGGCCTATCTCTCTCATAGGTTAACATGGGGATTGCCTTGAAAGTTATTTCAAGTGTAATTTCCCATTAAGAGCAGATGGAGCTATGGAGTTTGGGGTCTCCTTTGGTGAAGTTGTATTTTATATTGTAAGTTTGAAAATGCCACTTTTAGAAACTTGGCATTTTCTTGCTTAAACATTCTGTACCTCTCCCTGGCTTTGGAATACACGTCTGGGTCAGGAAGACAGTTGGGCTGTTTGTGAATTCACTCTAGACATTCACACAAAGAGAGCTGAAGTGTGTGACCTGCATATCCTGATGAGTCTTTTTGGGCTAGAGTGGTTAGAGGAGTTGACATTTGCACACCTGAATAGGACTGTGTTTGTCCTTACGCAAAGCTGTCTGGGGCCAAGGTAGAGTCTTGTGCACTACAAAGACTATCCTTTGAAGTTTGCCTACTTCTAAGGCAGAAATTAGTATAAGTATTGAACCTCTGAGACCACAACTTAAGAATCCCTCTGGACTGAGGGCATTCGGCCAGGATGAAGAGCTGGCTGCTGTAGGAGGGACTGGCACTCTGCTTGTTGCTTTGCTGCGCTGAACTGCTGCTTCTGTCCTGGGAGTGAAAGGACTGGACTTTGCTTTCTACATCCTGCTTCCAAAAGTACTCTAAGGGCTTGGACTGAGCTTGCCTCCAGTTAAGAAGTCTTAGGGACATCAGAGACTTCATCTGCCAGCACCTGGACTCTCTTGCTGAGAGTCCTCACCCACCAGGTGTTGCCAAATCCAGTTCCTTGGCCTTTGGGAGTGAGTTCTGGTGTAACCAAGTACATCGACACCAGAGCTACTTTGGAACCAGCGCCGCTGTCTGACTCTGTGCCGCTGCCTGCACCAAAGCTGTGGTCCCAGCTGAGTGCAACGACTACATCTGATGCCGCTGCAGCTCCTTCGAAGTCCAGCCACAGCGTGAGTCCCGAATGCCGTGTCACTGACTTCCATGGCACCTGACTCTGGCGAAGCACCTGTGACTCCGTGGTGTGACCACGGCACTGTGAAGTCGACGCCTCACGTATTGACCTGATCAATCGACCCTGCCGGATCGTAAGGAACCGACGCCTTGCCACTGACGCTGTATCACCTACCCTGCAACGGTAAGGAACCAACGCCTCACCTCCACTGCCTGGCAGTAAGGCACCAATGCCTCACCTCCCCAGTAGCAGTAAGGAACCGATGCTGCACCGACTCCAGCAACGCCTCACCTTCCCGACTCTGTGTAACGTCTTTGTTTCATCGTTTTCCACAGGTATTGTACCTCAGGTCCATTTGAATTCATGACCACTTTGCACTTCCTCGAGAGTGGCGTTGGACTGCATCAGGGCATTGTGATAGCCCCAGTTTAAGCTATTGTGTTTCTAAGCGCTTTACTGAGATTTACTCTTTAAAAAATTGTATCTTTGCTTGTGTATATTGGATTTTTGTCAATTTGGTCTTGTTTTACTCCGCTAAATATTGCCTTTTTTTCTAAATTGGTGTAGTACTTTTGTGGTGTTTTCTGTGTGTGCGCACACACACACACACACACAAATACTTTACTCATTGCTTCTGAGATAAGCCTGACTGCTATTGCCAGGCTACCAAAAGGGTGATCGGGGGTTATCTTAGCTGTGTGTCTCCCTTGCCTTGACTAGAGTGAGGGTCCCTACTCGCAAAGGAAGCAAACCACTGCCACACAGAGATCTGATTTCTAACACACCTATTTTTGGTATTTGGTGTTCATTCAAACTTCACAATAATTTGCAATAGTTTTAAACTGGGCACTGAAAGGGCTGGGCAAATGTAAAGAGCAGGTTTTAGTACTTGGGTGGCTAGAATGCATAATGGAAAAACACAGTCTAGAGTAAACCCTCCCGTGCCCCAGAAAGAACTCTCAATGAACCATCAATTCCATTATGAATGGTGAATTAGCTAAATTTGTGCTTGTGAATCATACCAAGATAGGGCTGTGGCTTGCCTGGGAGTGTAGAGTATGTTAGTTGAGTCCTTGTTAAATCTACAACAGTGCTCCACATCTAACATATTTAAGACTGTGCTTCAAAACATTGTTTTATTTGATTCACTGTTGTCCCCCTGTCATTTTCTTCTGCAAAAGAGAGAAACCCCTAAGTGCAAAGTAATTTAGAAGACAGTTGTCCTTTATGGCAGGATTGTGTGTTCATTTCTCTTTTTACAAGTTCTTCCATAGTGCAGAAAAGCAGCAAAGATACAGAAATTTCACACGGGAAACACGTATTCATGGGTTACTCTGAAAGGTATTCTAAGCCCTGGTTCTTTTAATGCTCTCACCACTCTCCAACCAGTTTAGAACATTCCTCACTCCCTTTAGAGTAAATTGGGAATAAAGATCCCTTTTTTCAACTAATGTGTGTATAGCGTACCCTTTTGTAAATTCTTGTCAAACAATTGTTCTAAAGCAGAGTATGGAGTTTTGGGATAAGCAAATACCAATCAAGCTGAAAAAAAGAAAGAAAGATACACTTGTTAAAATGAAACACCTACTCAACAATAGGAGCACATTTGCAGAAAAAGCACATCAACACAGTGGTCCAGTTTCAGGGGGAACTAAAGTCATCAAAACAGTCCTATGCAATCAACCAAAACTATTTGAATGTGGTCAACTGGAATAGAACCATTGTATAAAATACCCTGCTGTAGTCTAGATCTGTCTCAGACGTCAGGCAGCTTTTGTCAACTAACAGGAGCTTTTCTGTTTGTTTTTTTAGAAATATGCATTGTACAATATGGATTAATTTGATGCTGAATGTACTGCTACTGCTGACAGATTCAAGGGCTCAGGATGATGAGTGGATTGATCCTACTGATATGCTTAATTATGATGCAGCCTCAGGAAAAATGAAGCCTACAGTGGTATGTTTGTATTGCAAATTTTTTATTTTCTGTGTTTCTCAATATTGTTTTCTAGCATTGCAGTAGTTTGTAATAGTTCAATAAGGCTACATTGGCCTTTTTTTGTTAAAACCTGTGTTTGCTTCCATTTAGATGCCCACCTTTCTAAAAAAATATTAGTTGTAGTTTTTTCTGGGGCATAAATGCCTTTCGGATATCTCTAGTAGGTCAAGGTTCTCAATCAGGCCTTCGCCTGGGCACTGAACTAGAGGCTTAAAATGCTGCAAGATGTTCTTTCCTGTTTATGTTCTACACAGAAGAAATAAACACATTTCAGGTTTATTCTTGGAAAGTACCTCCAATGAGACACATATGTGCCTAATTTGTATTTTAGCACCAAAGAAAGGGGTGGCAACTGAAAGTCAATGGGAGGGGGAGAGATGCATCTAAAATAGTTGAGCATGGCAGTTACTATGCACTGCTCTTCAGGACTTGTGGTGTTTAGACTCGAGTGAAAAGCAGTTCCACAACTCCAACAATGAGTCACAATGTGTGGGCATCTTCCTTTTAGTGAATGTTTATATTTTGTTAATGCATAAATAGCACCAAGACAATACATTCTGTAATAACTATTGACTTTTCATCCAGTGACTATGTGAACAAAATACACTTACAACATGAAAGGTTAGGACACATAACTGGACAGTAAGTGTAAAAAATAAAATAAAAAAAAGAGTAAAATACCACCCCAGAAAACATGACCAACATCAGGATGTACAAGGTAATCACGTTTGAAAAATTGAGAAGTGACCCTTATTTTATTTTAAATGCTGTTTACTACTTTGCTGCATGTTTGTTCATTTTTTCGCACCAGTTGTCCAAATTTAATGTGGTGACCTGGGCTGCATCCCAGTTTGTCAATAGGGTTTTCAATGAGAAAAGTGCTTTTCTAAAATGGGGATTTGAGCTCAGAATCCCCCAGCAGATTGGTTATCCAGAACCCTTAGAAATTGACAATAGGACATCAAAACTAACACGAAATAGTGGCTCTTAAAAACCCTTTTTAGTTCTTAGAACTGCAATTGGGAATTCTACACCAGCAATTTATCATCCAATAAGTTATTCTCTGGATATCAGACAGGAGTCTGGGCAATTAAGTTTAGGAAGGCTTTCAGCCGCTCTTCACAAAAGTAGGAGACCCTGACATCCATATCCCACATCATTAAGATCTACTAAGGCTAAACATAGTCAAAACTCACTTAAAATATGTTCCTGGAACATAAACAGGATTAGTGCTAATAAGCAATTAAAAGATCTAACTTTATTAAAAGACTTTTAGATTGTGTTACTACAGGATACCTGGGAGACTAAACCATTTTCTATTGATGGCTATATAGGTTTTGTTTCCCCCAACATATAAGGTGAAAAAGTTCGGTCGTACGAAGGGTGGCCTAGCAACTTTTATTGCAGTAGGGCTAAATGCCTCTTGTATGCAATTAAGAGGAAAATGCAGACCTTTTAATAATAAAATTGCTAAATTGGCATAAAAAGATAAGGAGACCTCTCCTGATAATTAATGTTTATATTCATCCTGACTCCCACTCCAGGAGTGACCTCCAAACTGGTTGAAGAAATTCTAACAAGTTTGCAAGAATCTGATGCTCCGGAGCTCTTCATTGCAGGGGACTTTAACATGAAACTATTGCAACCCTTCGAAAGAGAGGAACAGATTGTGCACCAGGACTATAAGGGGGTTTTGTTTGTTAAGAACCTGGAGGCGTTAGACTCCTGAACGAGAGGTAACAACAGGATATTCCCCCCGCAGCTACTTGCTACGCATTTGACTATATAGTGGTCACCTTGCCACTCCTAACCCTAGTTACCACATTGTTAGGACAGAATTAAGTGATCATGGTCTGCAAAGTATGGAAATTAATTATAGTTACCCAAAGCCTCAACCCGCTGCTACGCATCCCAGGAATATTACCACAACTAATTATAAGAAACTTCAATGGCGGGGTGATTCAATTGAAGTTATTGGTATAACTCAGCGTCGTTACTAAACCAACTTATTTGTGAACCGGTTGGTGCTCCAGTTGGTGACCTAATATTTCAATGGTCAGCTTTCCTGGATGAATTTGCAATCGGTTTTCTCTCTGAAAATCTTCATAAATCCCATCAGAATTACGCATTGGGAAAAGTAAGTAATAGAGATAAAATAACAGCTATGAGGAAAAAGTGGAATAGGCTACTAAGACTTGCAAAGAAGAACCCAACTTACCTTTGTATCCAAAGAGAATTAAAAGATACAGATAGCTCACATAGGAAACTGGTGTGGGAAGACAAGGCAAGGAATAGGCAGGACTTCTGGGCAAAGGCCTTATTTCTAAGCAAAAAAACAAATTGCAGGCATTTTGGAAAATGGTAAATGATTTAAACAAAGCCCCTACAATCCTGACTAGCTCGGATAGTTCCAAATCTTCTTGGTATGACGTTTTAACTCAATATTTCAACCAAGCAAAAGAATGTAAAGAAGTGATGTCTAGCCAAGGGGGGTTCGATAGGGGTTCACGACCAGGGAACCGTTGACACTTTCACCTGCCCCAAGCTCAAAGAAGAAAATGATTTAACGTTTACGGCTGCTCAGGGTACTAGACTTATTAATAAGAGTAGGCAGGCCGCGGCTCCGGGCCCAAACGGGATCCCTAATGCCTTATACAAAACTAACCCAGGCTTCTGGGCAGAGAAGTTGGCTGCGGTTTTTAATAATTCACTGGAACTTGAAGCTATTTCAAGATGCTGGAAGGGTGGTTTTATTCACCTGATTTTTAAAGGTGGAAATCGTGCCAACTCCGAGAGCTACCGCCTTATCGCTTTAACTGACTCTGAATCCAAAATACTCCGCTGGTTCCCTTTTGGAGGACCTCCAGAGCTGGGCAAATGAAAACATTGTTCTGGTCAATCAGACGGTCTTTATTAAAGGGCCTGGAACAGCGGTAAACATTTCATCTCTCACCACCATTATAGATTAATGCAATAAAAAAAAAAAAACAACCCCTGTACATATGTTTTGTGGATTTTAATTTGATTCAGGACAGTGTAGCCAGTTCTGGGCTAAATTAACCCAGTGGGGTAGCATGGCTCAGCTATTAGAAGGTATTCAGATGTTCTATACTGACACATGGATTAGGGTGAAAGTAGGGGACGGTTCATTACTATCAAGAAACATTATGACCGAACACGGTCTTAAACAGAAGTGTGTGCATGTGCCCTATCTTTGTAATCTTTTTGTATCTAGTCTGACCACTATGCTAAATGAGGTAAATGCGCACCCTCCAAAGATTGGGAACCTATGTATCTCAAACTTGCTCTAGGCAGATGATGTAATACTTCTAAGTCATACCAGCGATTGATAGTGAAAATAGCAGAATTTGCCAAACAAAATGGAATGGTAATAAACTAGAAGAAAACGAAAACTATGCAAATAAGTAAAAGAATACACAAAACGTATAAGTGGTACCTTCAAGGTCATGAACCTAAACAAGTAAAACTCTATAGATACCTGGGGGTAATATTCAGTGAGATGAGGCCTGTTACTCCCCAGAAAACCGATTTAACGTGAAAAGGGAACGCGGTGTTTCTTGCTTACCGTACCCTGCAAAGATCGCTAGACCGTCCTAGCTATTGTCCACTGCCAAACTAGTTCCTAGTATCACTTATGGTAGTGAAGCTTTGAGGGGGAGAGATGCAGTTACCCTGAATGGGATAATTGGTAAAGTTTTTTTGAGTTATTTTTCATCCCCCAGTTAATGCATCTCAGGATCAAATTAGGCAGGAATTTGGGTGTATGAATCAATTAATTGCAAGACAGGGTGCCTATATTAAAATCTGGAAACCTGGTCAACAAGCAAAGGGAAATGGGCTAAGTCAAGTACTCTGGCAGGGGATGAGTTTGAATTCAAGCACCCCATCCCAGGTCTATCTAGAACAAGCCTTAGACGATTTGGGGCCCCATTCTCTGTGGGATGAGAATCTAGTTCTCGATACTTTAAAAAAATATATTAATCGTATTATGAAGAAAATGTCTTTGGCTATGGATAAGGGTCTTTTGGCTGGCAGATCTCACTCCTAGGTAATAATAAATAAGTATAAAACCATGAAATACCAGCAGTATCAGGAGTCGGGATGGTCAAAGAAAAAAAAAGATCTATTAATTAAATATTGATTTGGCGTTCTCCCAGGAGGTTCTGCTACTGCCCCCTGGGAACGCTCTGGTTTAAGTTCCCCTTGTATTCTATGTGGGTGTGGCGTTGGGAACCTTATACACTGGATCTGCATATGCCAAGGCTTAAAGCAAGATCGCAGAAAATATCTTAAGGATGCTTTTAACCTGAGGAAGATATGTACGTGTAGGCAAGCAGTCATCCGACATTATTTTGAATGCTAGATTAATACAACTTTTAAGTCAGGTCTCATAAAACTGGATGCCCAAAGTAAGGCGAACTCAATTGAGGGTACGGTATGAGGCTGAGGCCTTGCAGTATGTTAACCTGTTATGTACAAAATCACATGGGCTAAAGGCAATAAGGTTGTAGCTGCCCTTTATAGCATATGGTTTTAAATCAAAGTTATTGGTCAAGTATATTTTACACAAATCAATATTAGAGGTAAGGTTGTATAGTTATAGGTAAGCTCGGCTGTCTTACACCTATGCCCAGAAAGGATGTTGCACTGTAAAAAGATTGTGTTTTTATGGATTTCATCTAGTGTTAGGTATTGTATTGTTTTTGTTTTGTTTAACGTGATTTTATGGCTTCTTATGACATCTGTACTGTGAATTAAACCTTATTATAGGTGGTGCAAAGGTTATAATTAACTATTATGCACTTTAATTAATAAATAATAATAAATAATCTGGTGACACATTTTCAGTTGTTAAGGATTTCACTCTTGCCAATAAAAATACACCTCCGCTCAAAAGCTTTGACACCGGAATGCAAATGAGAGACTGTTGTTAAATCCCTAGTTATTGCAATACTAATTTGCTGCCCAGAAATGATGCCCGATCTGCAAAAAGCATCTGTGTTAAGCATGCAACTCCACTTGAAATGCTTCACAAGTGATGCTTGACTTAACAATACAAACACAAGTTATTATCCCCTAGGCCAACTTGAATATTTAGCACCTCTAATACCACCTTCATAAAGTGATTGTAATCAATCTCAAATATTTTATGAAGGATTTGGACATCTAGAGACAGATTTAATTTTTCCAGTCTCTAGCTCAGCTTTCCACTCCTATTGGATCATCACTAAACAATGAGAACAGTTTGTTTGATCACAGTCACAATTGTAGCTCGTTCAGCATATAGTTACTTGTATGTTTTAAACAATTGAAAATAATCCTTGTATGCTTTCTTAATGGAATGTTTGAGCCACTTATATTGTACCATTTCTGTGTCAGGAAGCTCATTGTTGTATATTGATTGCTCAGACAAAAACACCCCCCATATTGCATATCTGTTTAGTTTTTCCATATAGTTTACTGTTTAAAATGAGAAGATCGTTACATATCCAAACCTTTGAATTAATTAACCAAATCGTCATTACTAACTTACTTGCTCATTAGGTACCATGTTACCCTGGCATTCCTTAGCATGAGACATATATTTTAACATTTAACTTAGTACTTTTTTGCAAGTCAGCTCTTCTGAAATTGGGACCCATATGCATATTTTCATGTTTCAAATGTTAACTGGAGCCAGGGCTAGCAGAACATTGTATAGAGTGCCCTGCCCATAATGGACCAAAAACCGAACTTTGTAGCCCCACCATCACTCTGCTCATGTTTCAAGCTTCTTGTTCTCCTAGGTCCTGTGAGACCTAGATTCCTAAATATCTGAATCCTTCTGTTCTCCACTTTAGACCTAGTCTGGCAGTTGGACCTTTGGGGGGGGGGGGGGCGGGGAGATCCCCAACCGGCCTAGGGTAAAGAGGCTTGACTTGGATAGATTAGTCTGTTATCCTAATATCCTTCCAAACAATTCCAGTTCTGTATGTGTGTGTGGGGTTCTGATTGGTTGAGTCCCTTACATATAATAATGCATCCTTGGTATAGAGAGATACAGTATGTAACTGGATTACTACTTGGATTCCTAAGATCCCCAACCAATGAAATTAGGACCAAACACCATGCATTCTAACACTACCCATAAATATGTCCAGCTCACTGAGTCAAACGCATGTTCCAGGTCCAGGGCAACAAGCACATAGTCCTGCTCAGAGTCCGCAGGCTCCTGCATAATATGCATCAGTCTTCTGATATTAAGCATTGTACTTCTACCTGGGATAAACCTTGTTTGGTCTTCATTTGTAAGGGACCTAATGATGCTGAATAACATATTGGCTAGGTTCTTACTCAGCAACTTGGTGTCTCTAATTATTAGCGACATCAGACGGTATGACAGTACTGGAGTGTGATCTTTGCTCTTTTTGGGCACCGGGACTATTTGGGCACTGTTTCCTGCATTGTGGGTGATAAGCAACCCACCTCCTTGGCTTCTTTGAAAACTCCCAACATTTTATCTAGGAGAAGCATGAACATTTCTTGAGATGTGTCCATTGAGATACCATTTTCTCCAGAGCTTCTTTCAATTTAGGCACTCCAATCGGGGCATCCTACCCCTCTCGCTGTGCTGCTATTAGGATTGCCTGCCTCATCCCACCCATGAATGCACTTACCTCTTGTTCATCTGTCAGAGAAGTGCCAGATTTCTCTCCCTGTCCCCCTCCCCTTTCCAGGAATTCCTTACAAATATTGTTTATCTGCTCCCTTAAAATAACCCTTCTCTCTTCACTCTGTTGTATTGAAAGTATATGCTCATGGGGTTTTTCACATTTTAACAGCCATACTAAAAGACAACCTGTCTGTCCTCTCCCTAAATGATCCGTGTCTGCGTCGTGAGTAGGTGTATCTATCAGGCTGGATCCTGATACCTCCCGTCTGTGTTTTTGTTTCTAACAGCTGCTGTTTGCAGTCCGAATCTGTTTCTGCCCTCACAACTAAGCTAGCCAGTACCCTTTCTGTGTCCACCAAGTTCCTCTCCAAGTGCCTTTGCGCTCCAAGTATTTGTGAAATGCCTTCTTCTCTGAGAGTCACCTTATAGGCCTTTCACTCTGTAGCCCTGCTATTTAAGTACCCCTGTTTATCCAGGAAGTAGCGCCCAGTAATGCCCCAGACATGAGCAAGGAAGGTCCTGCAATTTAAATGGGACCCCAGGCCAGGACTTCTCCACCCCCACCCCAACCCCCACCCATGCAAAGTTGGAGTAACTCATGACATAGATGTGGCACACCTGTGTTTTTTTTTTTTTTTTACCAAGACAATACACCTCCTCCCTCAGCAAATTAGTTTCCAGGAGCATGGCTTTTTGAACAACATGTCTTTTCATGAAAGGGTGACCCTGTATCTCTTAGGAAATGCTTTAAGTCCCCACAATACCAGGAAATACATTTACTATTTCTAGCTGCCATCCTCTAAGCGGGTCAAAGTAGTGCTTCTTACAATCATTGTCGGCCTATCTGTGTATCTTAGTCTTTCCTCATGTGATATGGGAACTTCCCTAGCTGACCTCTGTTTGTGATAGAAAACATCTAACTTCCCAACAACACAACACCTCTCATTGTGGGCATCCCTCAACTCAATGTTCGCCCCAGTGTGCCCTGAACATCTTCTTGCTGTTGATGGGCCTGACATGAAATCCCATCCTATTCCAAAAAGAACTGTAGGACTCTGAACAACTTTGTGCGCATTGCGGGTAGCATTCTGTCAGCCAGAATGAGCTCCCCAGCGAATCCTAATCCACCAGTGTGTCTACCATCCAATACACAATATAGTGTCTATCCGTATTTTCATCTCCCCCTGCCCATCTGGCCATAATTGACATAAATCATATTGTACAACATTCTGGAATGTAATTCTTATTTTATGAATCTTATCCCCAATGGCTAACATTTCACATATATGCAGGCATCTGCATTCCCTGAAAACACCTATAACTGATCAGTTCAGGCTCCACACTACAATTTAGGGTGGCACCCGCTGCTTCTTCCTTGATCTTCATTTCCGGAGCAACTCCAGGGAGTCTCTGTGATGACCCCCCACTGGGTGTCTGCTTTCCCTGAAGAGGACCTATCTGTTGGCCTCAAAGTCCCTTCATCCTGCACCTCCATGTGGGGAGTCCAGTCACCACTGTTGCACTGGCTTCTGGATTGATTCCAGCCTCTAGCTCCACTCTGTCAATAATTCACTCACCAAAGCCATCTCGAAGATGGTGAGTCCACCTGGGACCAGCTTTGTCCCCAAACACCAGCCAAGACCAGACATCTTCTGGGGTATCAAAGAAATGTCTTTCCCTGAGCCATCAGTCGTAGCTGAGCTGGGAACAGGAGCATATACTTCAGGTTCATTGCCTGGACCTTTTGCTTAACTGCTATATATGATTTCTTATCAGACTCAAACCCTGCAGACTTAATCTGGGTAAATAGCAATGATATGATTCTCAAATGCAGGTGCACTCTCTCTAGCCACACATTATACAGTCTCAATACCTGTGATTAGGAATTTGTGCTATGAGGTCAAACAGTTCAGAGTTCTTGCAGCACAGCTCGCATCAGACCTACTGCTCTGGAAATTGTTCTGTAGCTGTGCCCTGCGCTCTCTTTGGAAATCAGAGAAACCCTGGATTATTTTGTTGGGTTCATCCACATCCTCATATAACTCATTATAGTGTTGCCTAGTGGGTTTTAAGGTGCTTTTTCTTGCAAACAGACTCCTCACACCCAGACAATAATCTAGAGTCCAGCATTTCTTCTGGCTACAGGCCTCCCTCGAACAGTATGAAAGCATTGTGGCACACTGATGCCAGAGCCTCTAGCTCACACACCTACAGGTGCAAATCAACTAGGCGAGCCTGTCCGCTACAGGTAGTTGGGCCTCAATGTTATACTTCTCTGGTGTATATCCAGTGACTAGCAGGGACCCAGTGACCACAACATTCACAATTCAGAACTCCCACTCAGGACCATGGTCTGCCTGTCTCAATTTAGCGGCTAATCCAGTGCCTAGGTAATTGCTTTATATTGCCTGCCATTTCCACCCAAGGAAGCCAGGCCGGGACTCCACCAATTCAGTACCTTTGGGCTAGTGCCCATGGGATATAGCTTTGCTTCCTCACAAAACAGTTCCCAGACCCAATAGTCACGGAGTCCGCTATGCCCTGCACATCAGGCCCACAACCAGGACCCAGGTAGGCCATGGCCTACAGGTCTGGGACTCCTCCCACATCCCACTCACCTCTCGTCTGCAGATCGGGATCATTCCACTCCTGCCAGTCCCATCACCCGCAGACCTGCAGGGGGCCCACCACACTCTGCAGCCTCACTGCTCCACCTGCAGGACCCGCTCCTCTTTCTTGTATCTGGCATGTTTCAGCCTGCGCACCCACACCTCCGTACCTGGTACCTCGGAAAATCGTCAACAGGTCGATAAGGTGGACAGTATCAGCAATGCTGATGGGTCCAACTCCTCTGCAGGTGGCCGTTGGGCCAGGACTCCGACTGCCCACCACAGGATCTGCAGCCAGCAGTCTTGTCATGTATGTGTGGCACCAGGCTTCTCCCTGATGCTCGAGCTCAAGGCCACCTGTGCTGCACAGACCTTCCATGTGCCCACACCACCAGGGGCACTGCTTGTCAGGCAGGAAATCTGGCCGGGAGAGGTAGTCACAGATCCCACCTGGGCCAGTGGCATTGACACAGCTCCAGATCAGTCAGCAGGGCTGATAAACGAACCTCTTGGTGGTCTACCACACATGATTAAGCAGGATCAAGCCAAGTTGGCCAGGAGCTCCTTACAAGAGCTTCTGATGTTAGTCACGCCGTCACACACCATTCTTAACCAAATCCCTAACTTCAGAGATTTAATTGAATATTGTGCACATGTAAAGTTCCAATTAAACTGATCCCCCTTAAACCACCTCTAGCGTAGACCCAATTATTTTCATGTATTTTATAACCAGATTAGGATCCATATTTGTTCTATATAGTGTGATGTATTCTTGGATCTCTTGACTACTTATATCAAATTTTTCTTGCATCCACCCATTTTCTATCTAAGGAATAGCGAGTTTCCTGGTCACTTTTCTTTGCTAAAACCCAATTAAATAAATGGCTTCTGAGTTTTAGAAGGGACAACAAAGCTCACTGATGTGGCAGGCTTTTACTTTGATTAAAATAATAATTCACCAAGTACTTTCTTAAACTTATCATTTAAGAAACCTCACATGATATATGAACAAATGCTATTAACATTTTCACAGGCGATGTAGTCTGCTTAGACTTTTCATAGTGTATGTCCTCCTGTTAGATCTTAAAGAATCAATCCAAACTACACTGCTTAAATGTGGAAAATGTTATTCTTCTTGCAAAAGGTAGATGATCGAGAATTGGCCAAGAAGAGGTTATCTGAAATTGATAGACAGATTGCTTGTGAAATTGAAAAAAAGGAGTGTGAAAAGAAGTATGCAGCTTTACTTCAAGAGGTAAGTCTTGGTTTTGTTATTTTGTTACCACTGAACTGATGCAGAATTGCCTTTGGGAATGGACAAAAATGTGTATACCTCGGGTATACTGGTGTTACACATGCATACACACACCCCTTCCCACATGCTTTAGAGTCAATTATTGGCCTGTTTTCTTTGTTAGTTTTTTTTTGTTTTTTTTTTTACTGTAAGCCCCTTCTATCTATATTTAAAGTCAGGTGTCCATATATATCCATGTTTATAGGCAACCTTAGGATAAGGCAAATTAGCATTTTCCCTGACAAAATAAAGTATGTGCTGTGGTCTCAGACTTGTGTGAGCTTAAACGTAGACTCTGAGACATACAAAGAAACACAAATTCAGAGTACACTAGTTAAATAAATACACATGCGCTTAGGCACAATTACATTATATTCAGAGCCACAGTTACAAACACCATTCGCACATCATTACTATCTCAGACCCTTTATGACCCAGGTGCAGAGACCCACTGAGCCTCGTATAGTGATAGCTATGTCTGCAACACCTCTCGCCTACACACTCAAACTCAAAACTATAGTGACAAAGTTAGATGCTCTCCCGGTACTCTATTGGCACAACGCCTGTAGCTCAGTCTTAGAGTAACATGTGCATGGAGACACAATGTGTTCAATGGACACACACATACAGAGATACAAAAAACCCACAAACACCAAGACAGATACACAGTGAGGGAAAATATAACTTAGACACAACCATTCTAAAAATCATATTTAGAAACAGTCATGAAACAAAACAGAGAAATGAAATAAGCATATCAAACATTGTAAATCACACTGATAGTCACGCAGGCACAAAGACCATTAGCATACACATACACACACACACACTCCTATTTCCATACGCACACCCACAGTCTTTCAGTCACACACATTTAAATACTATTTTAATACCAGACATATAGCATACAGTCAAATAAACTAAAGTTGGCCATAACAAGAGCTGTGGAGGATCACTAGCTAAGATGCATAGAGATCATTCATGTGTTCAAACATTTGACAAAGAATTTGCCCTCTACTCCATTTGAAACACCTTTAGAGTTTGATGGTTGGGATACTGCATCACAAGCATGACGGATATCCCTTCTGCCGTATTTCAAGTGCATTATATCCTGTTGCACTAGCAATAGAGTAATATAGTAGACAGAAAGTCAGTCCCATTTGTGACAGAGAATCCCATACGCCAAACTCTAAATAAGGCCTAAAGTCCAGAAAAGGTAAGAATCTGAGGCTCTGAGGAAGGAACATATTGCAATCAGTTGTATCTGGGTGTGTCAGAGCCTTTATCTCTGCTCTATATAGTATTTTGATCTTGTTGGATCACTAGAAAAAATTTAGGATGGACATGTCCGTTCATCTGTGAGAATCTACATATAACTATTTTATGGACTGTATCTCTGTGTGCCACAATAAAAAATAAACAGTTTGAAGAACATAAACTAGAGATAAAATACAAAACAGAAAAATTGAGTATTATAAGACATCGGACGCCATAGATGTAAACATTAAAAAAAACAATAAGCCAATATAAAAAAAAACATTATTAAAATGGAGGAATTAAATTGCAAAAAGAATTTAAAAATCAAAGCAAAATCAAAATGAGCAACAACTAACATTAAGGAAGGGAGATGGCACGCTCATTTCACAATAGTATTGCCCTCTATCAGCCAACACTATACCTTGTTCAAAATGTTCCTTGCATTGTAAATAAAATCCTTATTTAATCTATTTACAGATTGTTTTGTACAAAAAGCCAGCCTTTATTAGCAATGAATAAATTGGAAAAACAGCAGTTGGTATAGTGACCAGAACAATTTCTATAAAATGTATTTAATCTCTCTTAAAAATTAAGCAAACAGTTAGATCTAATATATAACAATAAAATTTTAAAAATCATCACTGGTTGAATTAATCTCAGCCACTGGTGATTGCCCGGGCCGCATCCCAATCCATTGTTTTTCACCCACTGTGCTCCCTCAGATTGGATGCAGCCATACGCAGATCAGTCTTGGGCCCGCTCCAGTGGGAACAGCCCAGCCTGAACTGTGAGGCCAGGCCCTCCCTGAATCAGAATCCAAGCAACCCAGGACCAACTTTGCCTTTGTTATGGGCTCATTCGCCAGGTATAGCCTGATTCCATTGGTACAGAGAGCAAGGGACTCACATCTGGGCATACCCGTCACACTTAGGGCATCAAAAAGCAAAGCGATGGATGGAAAGGTTGAATTAATCTCAGCCACTATTGCTTGCTCAGGGATGCATCCCAATCCATTGTTTCTCGCCCACCATGCCACCTCAGTTTGGACCCATCCTTATGCAAATCAGCCTTGACCCTACTTCAGTGGGAGCAGCCCAGGCCAGGTACTTCCTTAACCGGAACAAAAGGAACTTGTGGCATGGACACTCTGTGATGAGAGGTGTGATTCGGTGACCACCTATAAAAGCCCAAATGCTGAAGTGGGGTACTTGGTTCCTTTTGCAATATAAGGTCCCCACGACACCAGTAGGAAAAGATTCCAGGAGTTACAGTTGGGAGTCCACTACCCCTGTCTGCCCTGGGACACTCTCACCTAGATTGTTGACTAATTGTTTTTTATGTTTGTGGCACCAACTGCAGATTTGGTCTTCTTGGCATTAAGGAAATTGTTAAAAACAGAACCTGCAACACACCAGCGAGTCAAAACACTGATACAGAACAGTAATTTGTCACAGATTCTGGAATCATCCTAACGGAATAGCAGCCGGTATTTCATGGAGAGTGTGCATGAACAGAGAATCTACCAAAGTCCCTCCACCAGAGGCACAAATGACTGGCCTGAATGCACCTTTCACTTGAATTCTATGAATTGTAAGGGTTATAAGGTGACATCTGCTCTCTTAGTGAATAAGTGTGTTGACATGGATATCCATAAATGTCAAGCACAGAGTCTTTAGGATAACACTCTTTTTTTTTTCTTTTTTTTTATGGGCAACCAGTTCCACCGAAAAAGAATGACACAGGAAGTAGGAGGGAATGGAAGGCTGAAGTATCAAGGCCATCAGAAGTGTGGTAAACTAATAAACAGAGGGATTGGGAGGAATATTGGTCCAGTGTACAACCTCCCTAAAGGTATGCAAGTCAAGAAAAGTACACTGTTCCAGTGAGGGAGAAAGTCAGTTACAATGGGAGGGTCCTATTTAGGAGCAAAAACCTCACACACCCAAACAGGTGTCATGCTTCATCATCGGAGTTGCTCCTCGTCAGACTGGCGCTGCAATGTCTGACGGGCTCCACCCCAGATGGGGGGGCTCTTTGCCGGAGTTCTTATCTGAGATGATGCCCAGACCCTTATTGTGTGTATAAAGAAAGGAGATCAAGAAAGAGGAATCTAAAATTGGCTCACTGAACCATAAAGGCAAATCTATTTAATCAGAATATATAGGTCAGAGGCCAAGGTTAAAACTAATCATAAGAGTGAAACGGAGTTAATGGTCAATCACTCTGGAGAGGGGTGGGGAATTTCCACGCCATCCCCTATTAAGGTCGACATGTTTCGCGTCTAAAAGAGGCCCAAAAGGGTCCAGTGACGCTTCTTCAGGACCAAAAAATGAAAAAATTGACTAGATGTATCTCCTATTTACGTCAAGTACTAGCAAACTTATACCTGAAATTGTCAGGACAAACTGTATCCAGTCACTCACACTAATATGAAATTGCTCATCCTGTCTGTCGCCCTCTGAAATGAGATAAACATGATAAACATGATTAAGCAATAGTATGTAGTATTGACATAACTACCCATAATGACACATTCTTCAACATGGGTAAGGAAAGTGGTGATGTCAAACAGTGTGAGTGTAAAACAAGTGACCCCCACGAAAACGTGTATAAACATATTTAGAAAGGGCTTGCCGTCCCCATTGTGGAGCGGGCTACCTGGGACAGAGCGGACCAATGGTCAGGTCTGTATATCTCCTCTGGAGTGGGAGAGTAATGGTACAGAGAAATGTAATAAATAAGGATGTGTTAATATTGTGCGAGGAGAGTTAGAAAAAACACTCTGGGAGGCACAATGTTACAACATTATCTCAATGAAGTAAGAAAACATCCCTAAGAAAACACATCACAGCAGTATCACCTCGTTAGTAGTAAAACGAAAATTATTAATATTCAAATCGTCGTTATAAATGCAATGATTTTCATATGGTTTATCCAATTAATAGAAGCCAATGGATAGTCATAATCGGTAAGGCTATGTCCAGAAAAATGAAATTTACAGAGACATGAAATCTGCGGCAAATGAGATGTTATCTCGTAACTTGATTTATCGTCAGTGAAAGGAAAAGAAAAGAGAAGGAAGATAGATCGCCGTATTGGTGATCAATGAAAAACTTAGTAGGTCGTACTTGACCCTCCTGCGATATTAAGCGCATACTCCACACACTGAGTGAGGGTACTGTTAATGTCATGAAAGTGATGCTGCTATTCTTGAGGTGTCTGTGGAACCCCGTCGGGTCCCGGGCCGATGCTTCATTTGAAGCAAAATACCGCGTAAAAGGAGAAAGTAACAGTAACTTACTGATATTAGTACAGCCTGTTGGCGGGTCACCTACCCGGGTCCGCGTCTCCCGTACGAATGGAGGGACACGAAGGGACCCGGTAAAAGAATGGTTCCATGCGGAAGTTGACCCCTTTCCTGAACCGGAACTACTCTCGTTACGACGTTCGATCATGGACGTCATGAAAAGAAGGACTACCAGATTGCGGGTCCAACATAGAAGGAATTGAAAAAGGGAGGACTCGTAATGGTGATGTAGCCTTGAAAAATGAAAATAATGATGAAAAAGCAAAAAACAAAATAGAGGTAGTGTGGTTGTAATCTATGAATAGTCAAATTGGAAAGTTGCTAGCTATTGCTATGTCAGATGTCTCGAATTTCCATCTAAAGAACATCGTGTCAAAAACATATTAGAAGTGCCTCAAGAGTATTATGTTGGGCAAGGGTGTTACGAAAAAATAGTCAGTCATGTACTGTGATATATAAAAACGGGGGGGCAAAAGTATATATAAGAGGATCATGATTCCAGTAAGTTCTACCGAACTAGACTTGACCAAGGTATATCATCGTTGAGTCCAGTTAGATGAGTGCGGAGTCTATACACCCATCGTTGTTCTAATTCAAAAAGGGCATTAGTATTGTTAGATGTGCTTGTCTGTAGTACGACCCACCACATGTCGTCTGGGCTATGTTTAGCCTCACAAAAGTGAATACTCAATTTCGTAGTGGCTCTCCCGCATCTAATGTTGCTGCGGTGCTCATTGATACGGAGTTTGACAATACGTGTGGTCATACCCACGTATTGTAACCCACAAGGGCAAGTAATCAAATATACGCAATTGCGTGTATTACAATTAGTGTGTTTTAGGAGATGCCAAGTGCCTATTGGTTCCAAGGTAAGGCACTTTAGTCGTTTTGTCAGAATGCACACGTTGCAATTACCGCATGGGTAGTGTCCAGCTACTGGAGGAATATCCCACAGAGATGTCTGTCTCTGAAGGCGAGGGGCAGGGGGTGGTCTGGTGTGGACAAGTATGTCTTTGATATTTGAAGTACGTTTGAATGCAAAACGAGGTCTGGGAAACTGCAAACCTCCGCTGCATAGAATAGACCACCTCTTGTTAACCACTTTCTTGATGGAATTGGAAAGGGAGGTAAAGGTGGACACACAAGTCAGTGTAGTGTCTGAGGCACGTGGAGTGTGAGTCAGTAGAGAGTCCCTGTTATAAAATTTGGCCCGCTTGAAGGCTGTCTTGACTACCTGAGTGGGATAATGACGGTTGTCAAGCTTCTCAGACAGGTCTCTGGCCTGTGCGACAAACGTCTCTAGATTGCTGCAATTACGTCGCAACCGAAGAAACTGGCCGTATGGTAAGTTGTCTCTTAGTGCTTGAGGATGAAAACTGTCATATAGTAAGAGGCTATTACGGTCAGTGGTTTTGCGGTAAGTGCTAGTGTGTAGCCTGCCATCCACTATTGTAATCAGAAGGTCCAGAAAAGGTATATCGGTAACAGAGACCGAGGATGTGAAGTTCAAAAAAGGGTCCAGTGTATTGATCCAGGATGTAAATAAATCGACCTCTTCTAAGGTCCCTTGCCAGACTATCAAGATATCATCGATATATCTACGCCATAATTTGATGTTGTCAGAAAATGGATTACTGTCTGGTAATATGTATCGTGACTCAAAATCAAACATGTAAAGGCAAGCGAGACTGGGGGCGAAAGTACTACCCATAGAAGTCCCGTGGATCTGATGGAATAGGAGATCCTCAAATTGAAAGAAATTCTCTTTCATAGCCAGGGATGCACAGTGTATAATGAAATGGGCCGGAGTTGTGAGAGGGTGTTCACTGAAAGAAAGAGCTGTTTCAACAACCCGCAATGTGGCATCTTGTGGAATATTCGTATATAGAGCCTCAACGTCCATTGTAATTAAGGCTTGGACATATACAGTGGAGTTGATGTTTTCAATCAAGTTGAGAACATCCTTCGTGTCTTGTAAGTACGTCGAAGATGATCGTACAATAGGTTGCAAAAAATGATCGCAAAAAGTAGAGAGTGGTTCTAGGATTGAGCCAATACCGGAGACAATGGGCCGGCCAGGAGGAGGTGTCTTGCCTTTATGGACTTTAGGGAGACAATAGAAATACGGGATACGTGGATTCACGGTATCCAGGAACTCCGCTTCTCTGCGTGTGATCCATGTATTACCAAGGGCTTCCTCTATCATTCCTCGTATTTCAGTTTGAAGTCTCACAGTGGGATCGTTAGTAATCTGTACGTAGTGAGAGGAATCACCGAGAAGTCTGAGGCACTCCTGTCGATAGTCAGTGGAGTTCATTACGACTATGGCTCCCCCTTTGTCTGCAGGTTTTATGACAATGCTCATGTCGGATGCCAGAGTCTTAAGAGCACATTTTTAATGTTAGAAGTGTTAACAAACTTCTGTTTTGGTTGTAGAGAAGAAATGTCGCTAAGTACAGCTTTTTCAAAAGCGAGTACTTCACAGGGGATGGCCGAAGTAGGGGGCATGAATTTAGAAGGTCTCTTTAAGCCAGAGTCCTGCGGCTCCTCTGTCTTAGGTGCCCCTTCAAAGAAACACCGTAATCTGATTTTTCTGAAGAACTGAGCCATCTCACAGTGTAGGCGGAAGGGGTCTTCAATAGGGGTGGGTACAAAGCCTAGCCCTCTATTCAAAACCCGTGTCTCCACAGAGGAAAGTTCTCTAGAGGAGAGGTTGACCACTAAGTCCGGCTCGGTGGATTCTTCCCTTGGCTGCGGGTCACCATTTGTGGTTCTTCCTGGGCCCAATGGACCCTTCTGCCTCTTCCTCTCCTTCTGCCTCTTCCCCTGCCCCGGCCTAAAAAAGGCAAATAAGGTGGTATTGGGTGAGGTTGGTAAAAGGGGAAGGGTTGCTGCCACCCTAGTGGTTGTCCTGGAGGATATTGGGGATAGTGATAGAAAGGATGTGCTCCGTCATCATCCGTATTCCATCCGTCGGAGGAGGAGCTATTGCTGTATTTCCAGGGTTTCTTCACCGAGGAGGAAGATTCATCCGAGGAGACAGAGTGAGTCTCGACGGAAAAGTCGTCTGAGATATAAGGATATACCTTTTCTCTACTGAATTTAGAAATATCCTTTTGTAATTTGGTGATCTTCTGTTGGGTTAGAAATTCCTTCGTCTCGTTGAGTTCAGCGTTTATTTCAGATAAACGACATTTGAAAGCAGTCACAGAGACAGAGGTTTTTAAGGTGCCCTCAAGAAGGTTGATCTGTATCAAGATAGATTCTGCTAATCGTTTGGATGTGTTAATGATTAGTACCAACCAGTCCCTGGTACATTTCCAGGCGACCTGGGCCCAGTCTTTCCTAAAGGCAAGATCATGAAGGAAAATCCTGGGTATGTTTGATACCAGAAGGCCATTAGGAGCTGTTTGCTCTCAAATATTCGGTCATTATAGTCCCATGTAGGACCGTTTTTATAAGGTCACGTTTAAGTGTGGAGAGCCTGTCCCACTCTTCCTTTGATGGACCAGAAGGTCCAGCACCATCATTCCCCAAAATTGACGGGGTCTGCAAAATTGCAGATACTATGTCGTCGTCAAAACTAAGCCCCTGGAAATTATCCATCATAAGGGTTTAGTGAATTGTAAGATCCCACAACTAAACAGTTGCGCTAGTATACTAATAAACAGAGGGATTGGGAGGAATATTGGTCCAGTGTACAACCTCCCTAAAGGTATGCAAGTCAAGAAAAGTACACTGTTCCAGTGAGGGAGAAAGTCCGTTACAATGGGAGGGTCCATCAAAGGAAGAGTGGGACAGGCTCTCCACACTTAAACGTGACCTTATAAAAACGGTTTGCCTTTACATGTTTGATTTTGAGTCACGATACATATTACCAGACAGTAATCCATTTTCTGACGACATCAAATTATGGCGTAGATATATCGATGATATCTTGATAGTCTGGCAAGGGACCTTAGAAGAGGTCGATTTATTTACATCCTGGGTCAATACACTGGACCCTTTTTTGAACTTCACATCCTCGGTCTCTGTTACCGAGATACCTTTTCTGGACCTTCTGATTACAATAGTGGATGGCAGGCTACACACTAGCACTTACCGCAAAACCACTGACCGTAATAGCCTCTTACTATATGACAGTTTTCATCCTCAAGCACTAAGAGACAACTTACCATACGGCCAGTTTCTTCGGTTGCGACGTAATTGCAGCAATCTAGAGACGTTTGTCGCACAGGCCAGAGACCTGTCTGAGAAGCTTGACAACCGTCATTATCCCACTCAGGTAGTCAAGACAGCCTTCAAGCGGGCCAAATTTTATAACAGGGACTCTCTACTGACTCACACTCCACGTGCCTCAGACACTACACTGACTTGTGTGTCCACCTTTACCTCCCTTTCCAATTCCATCAAGAAAGTGGTTAACAAGAGGTGGTCTATTCTATGCAGCGGAGGTTTGCAGTTTCCCAGACCTCGTTTTGCATTCAAACGTACTTCAAATATCAAAGACATACTTGTCCACACCAGACCACCCCCTGCCCCTCGCCTTCAGAGACCGACATCTCTGTGGGATATTCCTCCAGTAGCTGGACACTACCCATGCGGTAATTGCAACGTGTGCATTCTGACAAAACGACTAAAGTGCCTTACCTTGGAACCAATAGGCACTTGGCATCTCCTAAAACACACTAATTGTAATACACGCAATTGCGTATATTTGATTACTTGCCCTTGTGGGTTACAATACGTGGGTATGACCACACGTATTGTCAAACTCCGTATCAATGAGCACCGCAGCAACATTAGATGCGGGAGGGCCACTACGAAATTGAGTATTCACTTTTGTGAGGCTAAACATAGCCTAGACGACATGTGGTGGGTCGTACTACAGACAAGCACATCTAACAATACTAATGCCCTTTTTGAATTAGAACAACGATGGGTGTATAGACTCCGCACTCATCTAACTGGACTCAACGATGATATACCTTGGTCAAGTCTAGTTCGGTAGAACTTACTGGAATCATGATCCTCTTATATATCCTTTTGCCCCCCCGTTTTTATATATCACAGTACATGACTGACTATTTTTTCGTAACACCCTTGCCCAACATAATACTCTTGAGGCACTTCTAATATGTTTTTGACACGATGTTCTTTAGACGGAAATTCGAGACATCTGGCATAGCAATAGCTAGCAACTTTCCAATTTGACTATTCATAGATTACAACCACACTACCTCTATTTTGTTTTTTGCTTTTTCATCATTATTTTCATTTTTCAAGGCTACTTCACCATTACGAGTCCTCCCTTTTTCAATGCCTTCTATGTTGGACCCGCAATCTGGTAGTCCTTCTTTTCTTTTCATGACGTCCATGATCGAATGTCGTAACGAGAGTAGTTCCGGTTCAGGAAAGGGGTCAACTTCCGCATGGAACCACTCTTTTACCGGGTCCCTTCGTGTCCCTCCATTCGTACGGGAGACGCGGACCCGGGTAGGTGACCCGCCGACAGGCTGTACTAATATCAGTAAGTTACTGTTACTTTCTCCTTTTACGCGGTATTTTGCTTCAAATGAAGCATCGGCCCGGGACCCGACGGGGTTCCACAGACACCTCAAGAATAGCAGCATCACTTTCATGACTTTAACAGTACCCTCACTCAGTGTGTGGAGTATGCGCTTAATATCGCAGGAGGGTCAAGTACGACCTACTAAGTTTTTCATTGATCACCAATACGGCGATCTATCTTCCTTCTCTTTTCTTTTCCTTTCACTGACGATAAATCAAGTTACGAGATAACATCTCATTTGCCGCAGATTTCATGTCTCTGTAAATTTCATTTTTCTGGACATAGCCTTACCGATTATGACTATCCATTGGCTTCTATTAATTGGATAAACCATATGAAAATCATTGCATTTATAACGACGATTTGAATATTAATAATTTTCGTTTTACTACTAACGAGGTGATACTGCTGTGATGTGTTTTGTTAGGGATGTTTTCTTACTTCATTGAGATAATGTTGTAACATTGTGCCTCCCAGAGTGTTTTTTCTAACTCTCCTCGCACGATATTAACACATCCTTATTTATTACATTTCTCTGTACCATTACTCTCCCACTCCAGAGGAGTTATACAGACCTGACCATTGGTCCGCTCTGTCCCAGGTAGCCCGCTCCACAATGGGGACGGCAAGCCCTTTCTAAATATGTTTATACACGTTTTCGTGGGGGTCACTTGTTTTACACTCACACTGTTTGACATCACCACTTTCCTTACCCATGTTGAAGAATGTGTCATTATGGGTAGTTATGTCAATACTACATACTATTGCTTAATCATGTTTATCATGTTTATCTCATTTCAGAGGGCGACAGACAGGATGAGCAATTTCATATTAGTGTGAGTGACTGGATACAGTTTGTCCTGACAATTTCAGGTATAAGTTTGCTAGTACTTGACGTAAATAGGAGATCCATCTAGTCAATTTTTTCATTTTTTGGTCCTGAAGAAGCGTCACTGGACCCTTTTGGGCCTCTTTTAGACGTGAAACATGTCGACCTTAATAGGGGATGGCGTGGAAATGCCCCACCCCTCTCCAGAGTGATTGACCATTAACTCGGTTTCACTCTTATGATTGGTTTTAACCTTGGCCTCTGACCTATATATTCTGATTAAATAGATTTGCCTTTATGGTTCAGTGAGCCAATTTTAGATTCCTCTTTCTTGATCTCCTTTCTTTATACACACAATAAGGGTCTGGGCATCATCTCAGATAAGAACTCCGGCAAAGAGCCCCCCCATCTGGGGTGGAGCCCGTCAGACATTGCAGCGCCAGTCTGACGAGGAGCAACTCCGATGATGAAGCATGACACCTGTTTGGGTGTGTGAGGTTTTTGCTCCTAAATAGGACCCTCCCATTGTAACTGACTTTCTCCCTCACTGGAACAGTGTACTTTTCTTGATTTGCATCAGAAGTGTGGGCCTGATTACAACTTTGGAGGAGGTGTTAATCCGTCCCAAATGTGACGGATATACCACCAGCCGTATTACGAGTTCCATAGGATATAATGGACTTGTAATACGGCTATCCGTCACTTTACCGTCACTTTTGGGACGGATTAACACCTCCTCAAAAGTTGAAATCAGGCCCTGTGTCTGGTGTTGGAATTTGCCCTTTCTGCAGGGTTATCCACAAACGGTTTGCTTTTCTCCTCCTGTGGTTTTTTGTTTTCTACCCTCTTTTTGTTGGCTTAAAGGCTCTGGACACTTTACTACTTCTAATCTGTGCCAAAGTGCATTTGCTCTCTCCTAAAACTTGGTATAATTGGTTTGCACCTGTTTGGCTTATTTAATTTCACTCTACGTCCTATGTAAAATTGTATGCCCTATACCCAGGGTCTGTAAATTAAATGCTACTAGTTGGCCTGCAGCACAGGTTGCCCCACCCACAGAAGTAGCCTTTCAAACTTGTCTCAGGCCTGCCACTGCAGTGCCTACGTGTGCAGTTTACTGCCACATTGACTTGATAAGTCAAACTGATCGCTGGACTGAACCGGTGAGACTGCACCAGACCCCCTCTCACGGCAACACCTGTACAGAAGATCAACTGGCCCTGCGGGAGCTGGGCATGTCACCCGCGGCATGAGTCTAAGCTGCAAGGGACTGATGCCGGGTGTGAAGGAAGACGAGTCCAGCAGATGAGTGTCTAAGGAGGCCTGGTGTGGCCAGACAGATACACAAGGTGGTGCTCGGAGAATGACCTGGAGAAGGCCAGCCATGCTAGGTCACTAACAGGGGTGTGGGAGACTCGCCAATGAAGCAGCAGCACTGAAAAGCTTATAAGACCACATGGTGATGTAGCTGCAACTTTGCTGCATGCGTGTGCTCAGCGGGTCCTATGTCTGCGGCCCCCCCAAGCTAATATTTGGTGGGCGCCAACGGTCTTGGTCACAACCTTTGGGGCCCTACAATGCTGGGCTGAGCCCCATCTGCGGTCACTGCTGAGCCCTGCGGACGTGGCAGGCCAAGATACTGGTGTGTTCCAGGGGCTCTGCGGGGGACTTTGAGGACTGCCAGGGGGCTCTGGGCTGCTGGCCTAGAATGGAAGGGGCCGCAGCTGTGCTGGACTCGGCCCTATTAGGTGGCATTGAGATCGCTGCCTCCCTCCTTTGGCTCATATACCCTCCCTCCCCCTGTTGCTATGCTGCTGTTGTCGACCCACAGGAGGCATTATGGCGAGTGGGAGGGGACCGTGGGAAGGACCAATAGTTGGATCAGCCGAGGTCAGACATCACTGGGCCTAACTGCCAGTCAACAGAGAGGGGTACTTTAACGCCTGCATTTGAATTGAGGGTCTACCTCCTCTGGGGCTCCAGAAACAGCAAGAAACTTAGAGGTTCACGGCATGCCAGCGAGTGGCCCCGCTATGGGGGTGAGCCCTGGGGGATAGTGACCCGCCTGAGTCTTGGACTCGGCTGAGGATACGTCATGATCCTAGGTGAAATACGTTCTTTTCCTCTTCCTTATCTTCTCCCCCTTTTCTTTTGGGCTCCCTGTAGGAAATTGCCACTGTTGGCATGGTTACCCCCCACTTTTTGCCTAGTTTTGATGCCAACTTTGATTGCAAGTGTGCTGGGACCATGCTAACCAGCCCCCCCGCACCAGTGTTCTTTCCCTAAAACTGTACCTTTGTTTCTACAATTGGCACAGCCCTGGCACCCAGTTCAGTCCCTTATAAAAGGTACCCATGGGACCAAGGGTCCTGTGACCAGGAAAGCTCCCTAAGGGCTGCAGCGTGTATTATGCCACCCTGGGGGACCCCTCACTCAGTCCATGCATACTGCCTGGCAGCTTGTGTGTGCTGGTGGGGAGGAAAAGACAAGGTCGACATGACACCCCTCTCATGGGGCCCATCCCCACAAACCACTGCCTGTGGTATAGGTAAGTCACCTCTTTAGCAGACCTTACAGCCCTAAGGCAGTGTGCACTATACCACAGGTGAGGGCATAGCTGCAGGAGCAATATGCCCCTACAGTGTCTAAACCCATTCTTAGACATTGTAAGTGCAGTGTAGCCATATTGAGTATATGGTCTTGGAGTTTCTCATTACGAACTACACAGCACCATAATGGCTTCACTGAATACTGGGAAGTTTGGTATCAAACTTCTCAGCACAATAAACCCACACTGATGCCAGTCTGGAATTTATTGAAAAATGCACACAGAGGGCATCATAGAGATGCCCTCTGTATGTTAGCCCAACTGCTAGTGTAGGACTGACCAGTCTGTGCCAACCTGCCACCTTCAGACGAATTTCTGACCACATGGAGTGAGTGCCTTTGTGCACTCTGTGGTCCGAAACAAAGCCTGTCCTGGGTGGAGGTGCTTCACACCTCCCCTTGCAGGAACTGAAACACCTAGCAGTGAGCCTCAAAGGCTCAAGCCTCGGATTACAGTGCCCCAGGGCACTCCAGCTATTGGAGATGCCCTCCCCCCCCCAGACAATGTCCCACTTTTGGCAGCAAGTCTGGTGGGAAAATTAGGGAAAAGACGGAGGAGTGACCACCCCAGCCAGGACCACCCCTAAGGTGTCCATAGCTGAAGTGACCCCCCTCCCTGCAGAATCCACCATCTTGGTTTGGAGGACAGGGACCAATAGGGATAGGAGTGTGCCCCCCCTCCCCAAAGGGAGTGGGCACAAGGAGGGTGTAGCCACCCTCAGGGACAGTAGCCATTGGTTACTGCCATCTGACCCCTAACACGCTCCTAAATCTAGGATTTAAGGGCCCCCCTGAACCCAGCTCACCAGAATCCTGGCGACCTACAAGAAGAAGAAGGACTGCTAAGCTGAAAACCCCAGCAGAGAAGAAGGAAGACAACCACTGCTTCGGCCCCAGTCCTACCTGCTTGACTCCTGCTTCAGAGAACCTGCAAAAAGACCAGCAACGCGTCCAGCGGGCCCAGCGACCTGTGCCAAGTCCAGAGGACTGCCCTGCACCCAAAAGGACCAAGAGCTCCCAAGGACAGCGGCTCTGTCTAAAAGAGTGCTGACCCCTGTGCACCCGACCTCCACGGCCCGTGTCCAGGTAGTCCACCCAGCAAGAAAGGGTCCCCAGGCGATTGGGAGCAAGAGCCCACCCTGGGTTGACCCCTCCAAACCTCCACGACAACGCCTGCTGAAGGTATCCAGAGAACCCCCCCTGACTGCGAGCTCCGGACAAAGATATCCAACGCCTAAAAGGCACCCTGCACCTGCAGCCCTCAGAACCTGACCTCCGGTGCAGCATCGACCAGCAGGTGGCCCTCTTCCCTGTCCAGCTGGTGGTTTGCCTAAGAAGCCCACTTGGACCTCGTCTGCAGCCTCAGAGTGACCCCCGGGATCTCCTCATAGAGTTGCATTGAAAACCCAACGCCCTATTTGCACCCTGCACCTGGCTGCCCTAGTGCCGATAAGGGTGTGTGTTGGTGCCTACTTGAGGCCCGTCCAGTGCTCTCTTGAACCCCCCCTGGTCTGCCCTCTGAGTTGCGGGTACTTACCTGCTGGCTAACCGCATTCCGAGTACCCCCCTGTTTCCAAAGGAGCCCCCATTACTTTGGTTCCTCTTTGACCTCTGCACCCGACCGGCCCCGAGTTGCTGGTGGTGGGTGTTTGGGGTTAACTTGAACCCCCAATGACATATTACCTAAAACCCGGAGATAGGAACTGTAAGTTGAATACTTACCTGTAAAACTGTACAATCTTTTCTTCCCCCAGGAACTGTTGAAAATTTTACTTTTAAAATAGCTTTTTTGCCATTTTAAAGAAAACTGTATACATTGATGATTCCATTCAAAGTCCTGATTATATCCATGCAAAATACCTTTCATTTTATGTACTTACCTGCAAACTGAATCTTGTGGTTCTATAGATAAATTAACAAAACATATTTTTCTATATAAAATATTATTGGTCTGGAGTTAGGTCATTGAGTGTGTGTGTGTGTGTTCTATTGCTTGTGTGTGTACAACAAATGCTTAACACTACGCTCTGATAAGTCTAACTGCTTGATCACACTACTACAAATAGAGCATTAATATTATCTGTTTTTACCTTTGCCAATCTTCTGGGGACTCCCTGGACTCTGTGCACACTATAGCTCCTTTTGATATAGTAGCTACAGAGCCAGCTTCCTACACTCCCCATGTGTCAGAGGGAGATCATCCATAGTGTGTTGCGCGCCTGGCAGCCTATATTGACAGCAGTGATCGAGTCCGAGGGCCGCCAAGGGGTGCTGCTACCGGAGTGGGAGAAGAGCCTCTTTCCCGCTGACACTACCTTGCTCGGTCAGGACCTCACTATATTCTTCACCCCGTTCACGTGAGAGTGCTGCAGAGGTCCCCTTTATTTTACCACAGTTGGTGCTGATGGTGGAGAGACCGTGATCCCTGGCAGCTGCTTCGCTTGGACCTCCTGAGAGTGCACACTGACCCTCCCCCTCTTGTGTTAGGAAGTGAATAGATTAGGGTAACAAGAGCCTTGCTGATCAGAGGTAACCCATGTAGCCCTGGACTGGCGTGGTGGCCGCCCCTCTGTGCCATGGGGAGTGAGACACATATGACGAGCCTCCCTGGTTCCTGCACCTAATCTTTGACTGATCCCACCTTGACGGTACCATGCAAGGGACAAGTCAGCAGCCGCCACCTACCAACAGAGGATTGACAAATTCACTAAGCACAGCACTTCCAGAAGTGAGGCTAGAGCAGCTGGGGGCAGCCCCCTGACAGACAAAAGCCCAGAAACATCATCCATATTGCATGCATTTCAAGATCGGAGTCTCCCCTGAGGGCAAGATGCAGGAGTTAAAGGTTGACCTGGGGCTGATCAGACAACACCTATGGAATACTACTCATATGCTCGCTGAGGTAGAGGGCAGGCTGTCTAAAACTGAAGATGCTCTCAATTCACATGAAGATTACCTACTGCCTCCATAACGCCTAGTGAGACAGCTGGAGACCAGCACCAAAGACATGGAAGGAAGATCAAGGCGTAAATGTCTGCATATCATAGGCATAATGGAGGGTGCTGAAGGGATCGCTCCCACCATGTTCATGCACAACTGATTGCTAAGCTGGGTTCCCACAAGAGATGCATCGAATTGCTTCATTGTAGAGTGGGTGCACAGAGCACTGATCGATAAGCTCCCGGTTGCACACACCCTCGCCTGTTAGGTGCTTAATCATGCTGATAGAGACACTGAGGTCCGGGTGGCACGCTAGGCAGGTCCGTTGACCTATCAGTCCTCCCCTGCATGATCTTCCTGAACTATACTCTGAAGGTTCAGCAGCAAAGAACATCCTTCCAAGAAGCAAAACAAAAACTATGCTTCTGTTCCCAGCTTGTCTGAAGGTCCTCTTCCACAGCATGACTTTCTTTTTCCACACTCCTGAGGCAGTCTGGGACTGGATAGAGAAGCGCCCCGCGCTGCACACTGGAGGTCCTCCACAGTAGAGGAATGGGCGGGGGCAGTGGAGGACCTCCTAGAGAATGGTACACAGCATTGAGGAAGCTGCCTTGCAGCTGGGAGCGGAGGGCCGGTCCCCGGTCCCTGGGTCCTGAGCGCCCCACTCAACGAGATTATTCTACCACAGTGGTGGAGGAACCGTCAGCACAAATTGTCACTCATGACCCCTCGCAGGCCCTGCCAGACATTCTGTGATACGTGGATGCAGGTTGCAGGGCCTTTGTAGTATTTAATGCAGCTGCGTGGAGGCTCGCAAAACTCAGACAAGCCTGTCACTCTCCTTCTCGCCCCCTCACACATCTATCACCACCCCCATACTGTCCTTGACCCCTCCCCCTTTTTTAGGTTTTACGTACATGCACGCTTGCAGAATCTATTAAGAAATAAAACTAGAAAGGGGCTTAGGACCTGCCCCTTACTTACCTGAAGTTACCGTTAGCTTAGTCTAACATCACTCTGATTTACGTGCTTCAGATTGGCCGGCATGCCTTCTGCACGGTGTCCTGCTTCACTTCCTGTTGTCTTCTTCGCCGTACTTGCCGTCGGGTTGTCTGTTAACCAAGTACTCCTTCCGGTCACTTCTCATTGGACACTAGCCAGTGTCCTTCCTCTCTGGCACACACTTTTTTTTTTTTTTTTTTTGCTCCGTGGTGGTATGTTGTTTGGGCTTGTCGCTTTTTGTTGTCATTGTTTTTCTTTGGGGTCTGCGGCCATTCACTTGAAGGTATGGGAGCGCCTTATTTGCTTTTTGGAAGTATGTTGTTTGTGCATGTTGCTCTTTGTGATTACTGTCTTCTGCGGCCGTCCACTTGTTTCTGCTTGCTACACGTAGGCATTATTTTCTTTTTAAAAACATCCACTGTGGGAACAGTACTCCGTACAAATCATTTATTACAAACAAATCATCAGTGTGTTCACAACAATGGCATAATACTTCTATAAATCTGTTTAATGGGCTCATTGCAGTTACTTTGCATAATGACGTTGGCAAAACATGCGACCAGGAGCTTGACCAGCAGCGTCATACTAATTAAGCCAGTCTCTGTAAGCACCTCATGGCTCGACTTGATATACATTTATCGCTAATGGGGTATAAATCCGAAATTGTGTGATTTTTCTCATAGACTGGGCCTTGAAAGTAGCAGACTGACTCTCTAACAACTTTGGCGCCATTTCAGACGTTTGTTGGTGTGAATTGGTTTTTCACATGGGCAGGCCACCTCGTCATTTCTGCGCCTTCGTATTACGCTTCAATGACCAGAAAAAATCATTGCCAAAGTAATATCACATGTTTGATGTCGGCACATTAACCTGTTAAGCTATCTTATCAGATTGCACAGCTCATGCTTTGGAGAATGGGCAGTGTGGTGTGGGCATTACATTCACATGGATTTGTACTTCATTCCAGTGATAATTCACCACTGAAACCTTTTTTACAATGTTCTTTTTTGCTCTTTTTCCTAAGTGATGCTTGTCGATTATGGGTTATGATCTAAGTGAAGCCATTGATACTTGCCCGGTTGGGGTGTGAGTACTGTATTTGAACATATCTCTAAATGCACATGTTTCTCCACAAGCCGACCCACAACACAGTCTCTCTTTCTCTCTGTCTCTCGTGCTCTCACTCTCTTGTGTCCAGGCATGGAGCTGGTTATGTTCCAAAACAAGTACGGAAATAATTGGTTATGCCAATGCTTTTTTTCTTCTTTCCCTTCCTCTTTCAGTGGCAAGCTTGGGGCCGGCTTTAGTTTGGGTGGGGGTATGCACACCTGGGAGATACATCCTTAGATGCGCCACAACAGGTACTTCCAGTTCACAAAGTATGGGATGGAGTTGTGGTTGGGTGGGGTGGGGGTGTTGTTTTGGATTCTTCCAATTGATGGTGGTGCACATGGATGCATGGCAGGCACATGAGACACTTAAACACAGTTCATTAATACAGTTAGAGAGTGGGTGATACCCCTGAGAACATGGCAAGGCAACACATAATCCAAAGTAAACTTTCAATCCTCTTGTTGAGTGTTAACAGCATGCTTGACATAATCAAGCGGGGCGGTACTCAAGGTGGCCGCAAAGACGGAGGCTGATATCTTGATGCTGCAGAAGACTCATCTCCTTGGCAATCGATGTCCCTTTCTGGCTCAAAGTGGTTATGCCCAGGTATACCACTTGGGATTTCCCAAGAGCACATGAGGTGAATGACTTTTTGGGAAAACTGGGTGCTCCCAGAGGATCTATGGCTCCTAGGCAGAGATCGTAATGGGATGTGCGACCCAAGTGTTGACCTCTCCTTTACCCCTTCAAGCACTGGGTACAGTTCAACACTTCTCTCCGCTTTTCTGCATAACCTGACTTTGATTGCTTTGTGGAGAACACATCACCCAGGGGAGAGGGGGTACACCTTCTGCTCTGGAGCCCACCGGTCTTTCTCCCAGCTAGACCATTTTCTCATGTCAAACTGTGAGGGTCATCGGGACTTGGACATACAACTGCTGGCGCTGAGCCTCTCATCACTGACCGGTGGAGGTAGACTTGGCATGCGCCACGCCTCAGGCATCAGCTGGTTGGCGCCTGAATCATTGGAGCCTCCAAAATTAGGAAGTTAGGGAGAGGTGTCGGCATGCGTGCCAACACTTCTTCACCGAAATAAAATGTTCTGTGAAATCCCAGAGTACAAGGTGGGGGCCCAGAAGGCCACCATCTAAGGAGACATTATCAGTTACTCTAAAATCCAAAGAGACCGAGCTCAGCGGAAGATTAAAGACCTCTAGGAGTGAGTACTCGACTTCAAGGGCTGCTAAGTTGCATCGATGGAGCAGTCCCTCTTGTGGGATTCGCTGCACATGAAAACATTGCTTCGGCAGGAACTCACACGGGGCGAGGGAGGCCAGGATGGCCACCCGTAGCAGAATCTACCAATGTAGCATCATGGCCAGTAAGACTCTACACCGGCTGTGTACTCCAAGGGAGACTGGTGCCCCGATGGCCTACTTAACAGCCAAGGATGGCTTGTGGGCGACTAGTAGTGAGCCCATAGCACAGGCTTTCGTATCTTATTACCAAGAGCTGTATAGCTCAGACCCCTTGAGTCCCCAAGCAGACCTACATCAATTCATGCTGGATCTGCTGATGCCTCGTTTACCCCCGTAGAGCTTGAATCCCTGGAGAGTGATGTCCCCTGCAACAAGCTGCAAGCGGCCCTAGCGAAGCTAAGGGCAGGCAAGGCGTCAGGGCCTAACTGCTTCTCGGCGGAGTTTTGCTGGCTCCCGTGCAGCCCCAGATGGGTACTTAGATGCTGGAGGCCTTCAGGAAGAATGTAACTGGAGTCAAGCTGCCAACCTATCTTAGAACGGCTGAAATTGTTGTGATACTGAAGCCGAGTATGAAGGGCACCCATTGCGAGCACTGCATTCATTATTGAATCCAGAGGCAAAAATCTGGACCAAGATGTTGGCCACCTGGCTCGCGGGGTCATGACCTACCTGGTCCACGCAGGCCAGTCTGGGTTTATGTCCCATCGCACTATTCGGCATAATCTAAAAAGAGTTCACAATATCATTGAACTGAGCAAGAGCTGCCCTGGACTTGGGGTCCTGCTGTCGATTGACTTTAGCAAGGCCTTTGACTCTGCAGAAAGTGGTACCCGCCAGGGTTGCCCACTGTGTCCCTTGCTGTTTGCTCTAGCAATTGACCCCCTGGCGGCATGGTTGCAGGTAGACGCACTACCAATTGTCCCTCAAGCCGAGCTATAGAATTTTGCTGTATGACATCCTGATGTTCTTGGATGATCCAGAGATGTCAGGACCACGGACTCTCCAAATCCTTCAGTTCATATTCTGGCCCACACATGAACACTAAGTCCTCGATTTACCCCATTACCACCTGTCGATTACACATGGATTTACCCCATTACCCCCTGTCGATTACACATGCCGTGGGCAGAGGGGTAACAGTTGTTCCTCATGGGGTTTAAATACTTGGGAGTCTACATTACAGATAACATTCCATGGTCCTATGAACGTAATATTTTGTCCTGGTTGGAAGGCCATGCAAAAGATGTAAAATTCGGGTCCACTTTCCCTTATCCCTCCTGTGGCGCTCTGCCATTTTTAAAATGGTCTCCCTTCCGCGTCTTTTGTAACAACTACCAAATCACCCTTTCCTAGTGGAGCTGGCCTTTTCATCAAGGTAAATGCATTGATTAGAACGTTATTTTGGGATGGGTGTCCACTTCGAATTGCTTCGGGAAAGGCTCTTAGCTGGTCTTCGAGGTAGGGATTATAGCTACTCCTGATAATCTCCTGTAGTAGAGGTTGGCACACTTATAGTAAATGAGTGATGGTTTGAGGGCTTCGACAATACAGCATATGCGTTAGAGGGATGGGCAGTGGGTTGCTGCAATCCTCCACATCTGCCCTATGGTGGAGTCATTCTACTGGCCCTGCCCTCTACCACAAGAGTGGCCCTAGGGGTATGGAGTGTGGCTATGAAATCCATGGGTTGGGCGGGAACAAAGACACTTGGACTCCACTGTGGTGTGGTACTAGACTCCCACAAGTTGCAGCCCTTCATGATTTCTCTGCCTGGGACACCATAGGCATACCCACCTTAGGGGATGTGATGCACAACAGGTTGTTAAAATCTTTCCATAATCTACAAGTAGAATATGTTGTGCATCGTGCACAGTTTTTACAATACCTCCAGCTCGGCCATGCTCTCCTGTCGATTAAACAATTCGAGGTTATGTCTTGAATACTCCCATCTTAAAGCGATAATTCTCCTTACAAATATCAAGGATCATAAACTGAGATTTACAAAAGGGGGGTGGGGGAGGTGTGGGAAAGGGAACTAGGACTGATGGATGACAAAGATCTGAGGGAAGCAGTAGAAGCCCCAGGAGAGGCGGTAACCGCATCCTAATTTTGCCTGCTGCAGCTCAAGCTACTTCACCGCGTACATCTCATTAGAGCAATGTTGCACCCCATTTCACTAATTGCCACATGTAAGTGTCTCCGGTATGACGATCCACAAGGGGACATACCCCATACATTTTGGCACTGCCCCACTGTTACAGCTGGGCTTTCTGGTTGTCAGAGCCCGCACTCTTTTCATGCAGGAACTACTACTTCTAGTCAGGGTAAGCTACACACTTAAAGACAACCTGTGCTTACCGTCTATTAGCTTGGCACAGAGCAGTCCGGCTTATCTAAAGAGGCAATATACAAAGTATTTCTGCAACACACAAACACAGTAACACCATGAAAACACCACAAAAAGCCCCCACACAGGTTTACAGAAACGGGGAATATTTTTCTGAGTAAAACAAGAAAAGAACAACAAAAATCCAATCAGTAGAATTCAAGATATGACTTTTTAAAGAATAAACCAAAAATAGTGGTTTGAGGTCAAAAGCACTGAACCGTTACTTGAGGTCATGCTAGACCGGGGTCAATCCAAAGTTCAGGCTGACTGCAATGGATGGATGGCAGGCCGGCTACAGAACTCATGCAGAGCACGCTGAAAAAGTACCTTGAATGGAGCAAGCGTCAGTGAGAAGCCTTGATGCGTTGGTTCCGATCCACTCAGTCGGGTAGATGCATTGAGCCTCGCAGTTGGGCCCTGCTTCGGTGTCGAGCTCTTCTTGATGCAGGTGATGCATCATCGTCAAGCTGCAGAGCGATGTCCTTGGAACAGTGTGCACCATCGTCAAATCTCAGTCGGGTCCTACGCCGTCACTGAATCGGCACTGCATCAGCGTTGATGGGCATTGATCGCAACAACGGACTGGATGCGTCGATTCTTCCACAGACACAGCTGCAAAAACCATTTCTCAGGCCCAGGACTTGATTGGCAGCTCAGGCAAGGCTAGGACTCACAGGTGGCAGAGTTCAGCTGCAGCAGAGTTGGATCCAGTGTTTGATGTCCCTGAGATTGCACGAGAACAGCAGGCAAGCAAACAAGCATTTGGAGTCACTCTGGGTCAGATGAGGGGGGTCCAGTCCTTCCTCAGCACGGCAAAGATCAGCAGGCAAAAGGGTACCTCATCAAGTCCGAGTGCAGTCCTTCTGGAAAAGCAGTCCAGCAGCGTGACACTCCTTGTAGCACAGCAGTCCTTACTCCTGGCAGAGTTCTTTACGGGTCCAGAAGCATACTGATTTGGTAGGGTCAGAGGCCCAATTCTTGTATCCAAATGTGCCTTTGAAGTCGGGGTGACTCCAAGAAGGGTCTTTGAAGTGCACAGAGGTCCTTTCTTTTCAGCCCAGGATCCAGACTATTAGTAGGGGGTAAACAGCTCTTTGTATAGGGACAAGCATTCCTTATTCAGCTGTGTCCTCTCCCCTCCACCCTTCCTGCCCAGGAAGAGCCATCAAAATGCAGATAAATGTAGATGAGTCCTCAGACACCTAACCTTCCTGTGTTTGTGGCTGTCTAGACTGAATGCACAAAGTGTAGCTGTCATCCACCCCAGATGTGTATTGGAGACAGGCTGTAAGGCATACAGAGCAGAAAGAGGCCGGGAAATGTCCACTTTCTAAAAGTAGCATTTCTCAAATAGTAATGTTTAATCCAACTTTACCAGTGAAGAGAATTTATCATTAACATTCCAGTGATATGAAACATGATGTAGCAACTTCTTTCTGATCAGGAATTACAACCTAAAGTATGTTAAGGAATTCATAATACTGGCCTATGAGAGGAGTAGGCCTTACAGTAGTGAAAACGACTTTGGGAGTTTTTCACTAACTCGACATGTAAAACCTAAAAGTGCATGTCCTGCCTTTTACTTACATATCACCCTGCCCTATGGACTACCTAGGCCTACCTTGTGGGTGACTTATATGTAAAAAGGGGAGTTTAAGGCTTGGCAAGCATTTTTAAATGCCAAGTGGAAGTGGCAGTGAAACTGCATACACTAGCTCTGCAGGGGCAGGCCTGAGACATAGTTAAAGGGCTACTTAAGTGGGCGGCACATCCAGTGCTGCAGGCCCACTAGTAACATTTAATTTAAAGGCCCTGGGTATCTGGTATGCCAATTAAATATGCCAGTTGAGGATACATCAGTGTTACCATGTTTAATGGAGAAGCACATGCTCTTTAGCATTGGCCAGCAGTGGTAAAGTGCTCAGAGTCCAAATGGCAACAAAAAGCTACTACAAAAATGTGAGGGATGCAAACAGGCAAAAAGCTTCGGGGAAGACCACCCTAAGGCTGACAAATCTCTCACCCACACTGTCTCACTTCTGGAATGGGGTCCTCTGACGTTTGGAGGAAGTGCTGGGCTGTAACATTCCCAGGGATTGCAAGCTTATCCTCTTGCACGTCACAGACGATTTAGAGGGTAATGGATATCAAAGCGCGCTGCTCTGGCTGGGTCTGATCATCGCTAAATGGGGTATTGCGCATGCCTGGAAGGATACAGTGCTAAACCCCCCCCCCAATAGAGATGTGGACTAATGTTATGGATTATAGCATGGGAATGGAATGCCCAATTTACCTGGAAAGGGGTGCCTCCAGAAAAAACACAACATTTAGAAGGATTGAGCTGGGTGTCGGAGGTATACAGTTACAACCCTGCCCAGCTAGACCATGGACCTTTTATGGAGATACACGCTCACGCAACCCTGAAATACACAGCTCACACAAGGGTGAGTGCTCCCGAGCTTGGTATGTAGCCAAGTGTGGTCATGCCATGGTTTCCTGCATTATTGCTGTACTTTTCAACTGTCATGTCGTAAATGATGATGTCTGTTGTACCCATATGTTGCATACTGTGTACCACCCCTGGGACCTGTTTGTTAAAATCAATGAAAATGTTTCTGGAAACAAAAACAAAAAAAACAACTCTGATGTGGACCGTGATGCACTCAATAATCGAAGGCTATCTAGACAACTGATAATTCAGATAAATATTTATATTTATAAGGCTACCGCCTCCCCACACAGCCTGCATACATCCCTACTGTAGTCCTTTAACAAAAAGAAAAATGATGTGCTACAGTTTTATGTCAGTCTGTACTGTGATGGCTTTTTCCACAAAAAATACTATCTCTCTTGTCACAAACGATCCTGTTAGCATTTCCAGACAGTTGATGTGTAGATCAGTTCTTTCCTGTCCATCTTCCACCTCTGAAAATTTGTCCACACCTGGCCTTCCTTCCCTTCTCCCAACCCCAGCAACTAGAGCTTGACTCGATAACCAGATCCAGGGCAGATCTGGAAATTGCTCTGCCATTTCATGCTTCCATGTGATCTAACCACCACTGGATTTCCATCCTGGCCTCCAGTGAGAATGTGACCAAATCTAACAATGTTACCTTCCTTTCAAGTTACTATGGTTTTCAGCCTCTGTAGTACCCTGTAATGGAGGGGACACAGAAAAATGGCCTAAGTGTAGAACAGCAGAAGTCCCTGGACAGTTGTCTGAGAGATTCTGCCTGTCAGTTGTCTTTTCTTGATGTGTGGGTCAGATTGGCTGCCTCTGAGTCCATCACGACACCCACAAAGGCCATGAACTGACTTGACGAGTGCTAACGTCTCCTGATTGGTCACAAACCTCAGATCCTGGAGCAGTGCAGTAATTGTTTTCATATTGCACTGTCGTTGCGAAGGGCCTGGATCCATCGGTAGACCGTTGTCTAGATAAATAATCTGATGTCTCTCACTCTGATGCTCCACCATTGGTTGCAGTAATTTGATGACGCACCGAAGTGCCAATGGTAACACCAAATCTCCCATGAGAAGGACTAATAGGAAGTGACAGGGAGGCATCTTTAAGGTTCTACCTGACTATCCAATCCCCTGGAAAAAGAACACCTCTTAAAAGATTGAGCCCCTCTATCTTGAAGCTGCGGTAGACTGACCAGCCACTCATTAAACTCTCAAATGTCTGACTGTTCTGTAACCTTTGTCCTTCTTGTTGCTTGCAATACCCTTGGTGTGTATTACTAACCTGCAGATGGCTCCTTTCTGTTCTATCTTTGCCACTTCCATGTCCATAAGCGCTCACTCTTGTTCTGAGAACCTGAGTGGTTTGAGTCTTATTGTTTGCACTGGGGAACCTCTGCACACCCTTTTATTCCCTCTTTCCTTTCTTGTCCCTCTTTCCAGTTTTTCTCCAGTTTCCTCACCTCTTCCTTCCGCTCTTACATCTTTTCTCCCTCCATTTTCCTCTTCTCCCATCTTTGTGTCCTCTTATCTTTACTTCCTTGCATCAAGCCATTTCCTCCATTCTTAACTCTTCTACCTTTCTCCTTTGACCTGCACTCTTTCACCTCTCATTACCCGATTCCTCTCCTTCAGCTGCCATATTTCATATCTAGTTCCTTCCTCTTAACCTCTCTTGCTCCTACTTTTGTCCCTTTCCTCTCCTTCTGTTTCTTCTCCTCTTACCTTCTTCCCATCCAGCCTTTCTCCTGTCACTCCCTGCTTCCCTTCTCTTCTTCCTGTCTTAACCGCACCATCCTCTTCTCTTTCCTGCTCTCCTCTTCCCTCCCCCCATTCCTCTCTTTCCCTTTTCCTCTATTAAGCACATTTTGGACAGATCTGTGCCTCTTTCTCAAGAGTAATTGGACTTCTGTCAACATTTTGGGTATAGTTTACCCACACCTTAAGTTGTGTCTGCAGTTGTCACAGCCTTCAGCTATTTTATATTAATTTCAGGTTTCAAGCCATGTATTCACCTACAATAGCACCATTCCAGTTTTCAGGTATCCCTTTCTCCATGCAGCCCAATTCACCACAGATCACAATTGACTGGGTTTTATCCTGCAGTTAGAAATTTGCTTAAATTTTTTTCCGAGGGAACAAAGTCATACGTGGCTTTCCTGTGTTTTTTTTTTTTTTAATTGGGCCCCTTATCTTCTGCACAGTGATTTACTGCCCGAGTAAAATGTCATCAACGTCCATCTTACAAATTTAGGATGCGCTTATCATTGAGTAAGACGGTGCTTTTTAACATGGATCACATCTTCATGACATCAGATGTGATATATAATCTATGATCTGGCATTTTACAGCTTAGTTACTCGGACTCCAACTCCAGTCTTTGCTCTGGATCAGGTTTTGTCACATCTTCTGTTGCATGTGACAATGCCTTAAACACTGCTGAAACCCCTGTCGGAGGCCATTGTATCAGAACAAGACACAGTAGTGGAAGGCTAAAAATCAATGCAGTGCAAAAATAAAAAGCCTAAAAGAGACTGCATCTCCGGCCATTACACCTAAGCTAAAACCCACCTCTTCTAGGAATACACCATGAACGAGTGAAAAAGCACACTTTGGGCTCCTCACCCTATTTGCCCTCCACTCCGTCTTTTCAACACTGTATTCTGAATTGTTCCTAATCCTTTATATTGCTGCCTTCTCAAGCACTGTTGCTTGCTGGGATAGTGGTATGGACATCCCAGTACATACATACATAACAGCCCGCAAATCTCTTTATACCAACCAAGTATTTGTCTCATAAATAAATATACATGTGCTTTAAAGAATATGTCAATGCCTATATTCCTTTAACTAGGTAACAAAGATGATCATAACTCTTTCACCCTTTTTGTTAAAGTCAGATTGCTACTGATTTATTATTAGTAATTTTGGGGCTTCAGTGTACTGTTACGGTATGTTAGGGCTTAAGTGGGGTATGAGTACAGATACTGTTGTGTAGTTGGGAAAGTATGCTTTTGTGTTTTCATTACCAGTAAAATGTTTGCTTTACTGTTCCAGGTTGATTATTTTCAGAAAAAGGAGAAGTCTAGATCACATGAAAGTAGCAGTATCCCTATTTTTAAGCGGTATTTGAACAAGATTTTAATTGAAACAGGGAGACTTGGACTTGTAAGTACAAGAGTACTGATACTGAGAAATGTTAATAAACCAGACATAATAAGGCTTGCAATAGAACAGTATTCATGAAATGCTACACTTGTCACTGTTCATTTCAGTTTTGCTTCATTCCTGCTTCCTGTTAAATGAAATTTTGAGACTGAGAACTTGCTACATATTGGAAGAAGTAAACATGGTTCTTAATTTCCACAGAAGTGCAAACAATTTTACTCTTTCATTATATGCCAAATTTCTGCCTTTACGCTGGCATTCTCTTGCATCAGTACTGCTTAATACCGATAACTAAAACATGATTGGTTAAAATACTAGAAGACTGACAGTTGTGTCACTGCCTGCACCTCACTGATAAAGAGCCATTCTCTTCTTTTCCTCTTTCATTGTACGTAGCTCAAAAACAAATGAGAATTTCCAGAACGTAGACATTCAATGAGAAAGGTATTCGTACTTGGGTAACATACAGGAGAACTTTAAGAAATAGCCAGGAAACCAATAATCCTGGATCTGATAAATCAAACCAACAGTCTTCAGGTGGGAAAGAAAGATGGGAAAAAAAATAAGAAAGGGGCTGCAGAAGTCCCACGATAAAGAAAATACATTGAGCAGAATCCACTTTGTGTACTTTACATTAAGGGAAAGTACTGTATACCCTTAACAGAAAGCAGGAGGGTACCAAGGTGTTCTTATCTATTGTGAAAATGGACGCCAGACAGTGTGAAATACCATGGCATAGCAAAACATAGTTATACATATAATACCAGGTAGCATACCATCAATAATGATGTTTAGGGGGGTGGTGATGAAGGTAGTAAGTACAGTCACAGAGATGAACATTGCTCCGGGCAGCCATGATGGCGGTTAAATTCAACATCAGTGTGTCATGTTGCGGTCTGTCATGGTATAGTAATTTTAAGAGCTATTGTATGCAAACAAAAAGCATCCCAGATACAGCTTTAAAAGATTTGATGCAGTGCAAAGATCTCCTGGATTGCCATCAATCAATAATATGGAATGGTGAGACGTGAGGGTGAGGCACACTCAGTTATAACATAACACACATTAAGTGACAACTAGCAAATTGTAGAACCCCACAAAGGGAAACAGATAGGAAAAAGGGGGTGGTAGTGTGGTGGCAGTAGCAAATGGCGTCATGGCCTCACACGTCCCTGTTTTTAAAGGGATTTAGATTTCCTTGTCACAATCTTGGAAAATCTAGGACTAGGAGGCGTCATTATAGGGTATGTTCATAGCCTAGCAAGCACAGTATTTGCTGCTTAATTAATCTGAGGTGGAAGGTCCAGAAAGTGGATCCTTTGAACCAAATCATTTCTTTCAAAATGTTGTCTAGGATATAACCACTGAAGGAGGCCGTTGGTATGCGAATTGAGTAAGTACCAAATTAGGAAGCATCAGTGCCTATTTCTGATAATAACTAGCAAACCCATCTGTTAGGGATAAGAGTGCTTACTACCCAGCAGGACTTCGCGAAGGAGATGAGGTGTGTCTGCACGAGCTTGTACACCCCTTGTGCTCTCTCTGTTTCACCTACGCTCTGTTTAGCCTCTATAGGAAGGGGTAGGGATGGGTGGCTGCTTAACTCGCTGGGAATCCAGCATGTGATCAGTGTGAGGCAAAGGGAGATAGGAAATCCAAGTTGAGTATTGTCTGATCCTTGTCTGTAGTTATGCCTTTGATAGCCATCTTATCTTATAGGATCCGATAGTTGATTCAGCTGCCACCAGCCCCCAGGTATCCTACGTGTCGGAGAAGCACAATAGCCCATTTTTTATTGTTATAGGTTAGCTATGAGTAATGTGTCAGAGTGTAGTATATTATTTAAGCATAGAAGTTATCAATGAAGTGAGGGGTCTGTGTGTGTTTGCACGTCTTTGGGGGAAATGTAGTTCAAGTCTTTATTGCATCGCATCTATCTTATACTGACTGGATTGTAATATCAGTGTTTGCTCCTCATGAGTAATATTTATACACCAGAAGAGCATTTATCATAGTAATTTTACCCATTATTCACATGGATTACAATTATGACAATCACCCTGATATCTTGTACAAGGGGCATCTTATCTATGGGGAAATCCACACATAGTCTATACCAGGTCTAGATCAATCTGATAAAATAGATCATTCCATGGCACTTCATCATTTAATGTATAGGTACCTGTTGTCAATTTGAACATCAAACCCTGTTCTTTATACAGTGGACATCACTTCAGATTTCCTTGTCCACTTTCTCAATTACTGTCCACTGTAGATCATTGGCATCGTCAACACTGTTACCCCTTTCTCAATTACTGTCTATTGTATATCATTGCCTATATGTCATCTTTAAAAAAATATTTCAGCAAGTTTCATTGTTAGTTTGGCTCACTTGATGTTTGATTTAGGTTCCAAAAGCCTTTTTCTTACTATTTTGTGTTGTCCTCCACAAATACTTCAAGTGACGTGAGCAGGTTCACATCATTATAGTTATTATGTTGACAGCATAGCGTTGGGTCATAGGACCATTATATTCTGTGGACCACCATCAAGTTGATTTTAACCCATACCCACACAGACCTCTAATAAAGTAATACCCTGGCCTGTGTGGGGTATTTCTGTTTTATAGTCTCCCCAGTAGTAACAATATCAGAAGTGCTCCCTGGAACATGGTTAAGCCAATCTTGTCTGGATCCATTGATGAAGCATGCCACTACTAGAGTGGGTGAGGGTTATATATAAAAATAAATAATTTTCTTTTTTCCATTGAAATTAGACCAGGTATTTACACTGGATAGGAGTTACTTTAGATTGGCTGGGGATACCCCAACTGATATGCAGAGCTAGAGTGTGCCATGCAGTGCACCAAGTCAAACATTTCTTCATTGGGTTGAGGGGTGGGTTCTCCAACAGTAGAAATGTTGAAAACAAATGTGGCAAAATGATTAGTTTTAGAGGTCTGTTTCCAAATAATTTGATTGTGAAAGTTTCAGGTTCTCCAGGCACTCGTTAAACAATATGAAAAATCCAGACATTGTGCAGCAGTGCATATAAAAAAACGTTGGATGCCACCAAATCATCTCTAGTGATAATTGTCAACATCAAAAGGATCCTCTGTTCTGAAGCATCTAGCATCCTCTATTGGTAGGTTTTAATTAGTACACCTTAGGGATAACCATTATAACCATACCAGCCTGGGTCTTAAAAAATCCTGCTTTACTCTGTGGTGCAGCCAGAGAGTTTGGTGCCCCTGGTAATTATTAAATAGCTGCTGATCATTTGAGGGGAAACTGTGACACGTTCATGAGTTCTTTAGTCTTCACTATTTGACACGCGCTCAATCAAGGATAGGGTTAGAATTAGTACTTACAAAGAGTAAAAATCACCTAAGGTGCTCATGAGAGTCGTTTTATTTAGCATTACAACACCTAGGAGAGGTTTACGGGGATTGTATGTTTTTTTTTTTTTTTTTTTTTTTTTTTTTTTATAGAATAACAATTTGATAGAATACCATTACTGAAAAATTATTTCACATAACCTATTTAATGAACGTTTGCAGGATGAATGCATTTACCATTTCATAGAAACCAATTCATGGAATATCTTTTTTTTGTCAAATTGGCTTTAGCATGCTTATTTTTTAAGATGTAGATGCAATGGTTGCGGGCCTTACAGAAATATTTTTGTTGCAGATATTTATTTCAGTGCTTTACTTCGGGGGACATTATTTCAGATTTTCATCTTTTACATTGTCGAACATTTACCTCAGATGCTTTTAATTTGCTGACACCCCCCCCCCCCCCCCAACCTCAGAACCCATGAATTCCTTCCATTCCTGCCCCCTAAAAAACTCTCACCATCCCTGACTCCTAAAATCTACCCATCCCTGAACCATAAAAACCCTTTCTAACTGCAAAGCTCTACCAATCTCTGAACCATAAAAAACACTCATTACACCTAAACTACATCCAACCCTGACCCCTACCTCCACCTGACCCCCAATCCTCCTAAAAGGCCTTTTTTACCCCTAAACGCCACCTATTCCTAAAACCTAAGCCACTAACTACTCCTATCCCTGACCCCTTTACTACACCTATCCCACAACCTTCAAACCCCTCTCTACTCCCAAACTCCATCCATTCCTGAACCCTAAAAAAAAAATCTTTCTACACCTTAAACTCCTCCCATCCCTAAACCCTTAAAACTCCTTACCACCCCTAAACTCTACCTTTCCCTGATCCCTAAAAACTCCTCCCCACAACTGAACTCCACTGAACCCTGAAGTCTAGAAGACATTTTCTACAGCTAAATTCTGCTCATTCCTGAACACTTAAAACTTTCTGCTCGTAAACTCCACCTCCCTTAAACCCCTTACCACTCCCACACATTCCAGTACCTTGAAAAACCTTTCACCACCCCTAACCTCTACTCATTAATGAACCTTAAAAACCCTCATCAGCCCTAAAGTCTGCCAGTCCGTGAATCCTAAAAGACCCTCACCACCCCTTAATGTCACTCATCCATGAATTTTAGAGGGCCCTTGCCACCACTAAACACCCATTCAGGATCCCTAAAAACCCTCACCACTCTTCCACTCCGCTGAGCCCTAAAAACCCCTTTCTATGCTGAATTTGACCCATCCCTGACCCCTAAAAACCATTTATCACCCCTAAACATCACTGGTCCTTGAACCCACAAACTCTCACTACCTTTAAACGCCATCTAAGTTTAAAAGAATTTGTATTTTGTCCTTAAAAGTATCTTTATTTTAAAATGTTTCTTTAATTTTCATTTTATTAGCATTCCTTTTAAGATTGGTCTTTTCTTAAAATTGTTTTTCCGTTATTTGGTTTCCTTTAATGTGGTTTTAGTATTTCATTAATTCACATACATCAGTACATACCTCAGATTACAGGATGACAAACTTTCTACTTTTCTAATGCATTTGGACAGCATAAGTTTGCAGTATCTTTTATTTTCGTTTCTTCGTTCAGGGTGACTGTCAGTCATTTTGATCTAGTACCTGCCTGTAAGCTTTATAGCTATATTGCCCCTAGGTATTAGAGCAGTGAGGCACCGGAGGCTCTTCACTTCTTTACAGAGGTGATTTATTTAAGGTACGGGCAATGAGAGGTCTTCATATATGTCAGCTACACTATGGTAATGGCTGATCCTCTGCCTGCTTCTTCACCTGAAAAATGGCACCTGCTGGTTTCTTCAGTATAAGAGGAAAAAAGACAGTTAAATATTATGTTCTCCTGCATTTAGTTGGAGACAGCCTCTATACTTGCCAATACCTAGCTATTTGTGTGAGGATAGTTAGTGAACAACACCTAATACCTCCAATGTCCCAGTGCTTGAAGCCTTCAGTCAGTTTGTCACTCATGATCTCTTTCAGGTCTTTGTAACACCAGCATGTCACCCTTTGCAGAGGACTGATATGTCCGTGAGGGAAGTGGAAAAGCAATTGTGCAAGAACGTGCGGATGCCACCCACTTTGTTTTACGACTGTTTACAACGTAGTTTGTTGCCACAAGTCGAGCCCTTGATTCTCAGGCTTCAGGGGGAATCACAGCAAGATGCCAGGCATGTCCTCATTCCTGTGACTCATCCCCTCCCTAACAACTTCCCAATCAGTGAAAAGGGGATATCTGGAGAGGAAGTCAGCATTGCCCAGCTCCTTCCTTTTCTGGAAATGGCTGTAAGGACAGGATCCGCCTCAGGACCATGGGATTGTTACCCTTAAGCCACATGAGAGGAGCATGGTCAGTATAGAGGATGAAGGCCCTGCCATCTGAGTAATTAAGTAATAGTGGAGCTTCTCAACGGCCCTATTGATTGTCACGCACTCCTTTTCAGTGACCATGTACACCTTCTCCCTGAGGAAGAACCTTCTACTGATGTACACTATGGGTCTCTCATCCCCCTGCTCATCCTTCTGAGAGAGCACTGTTCCGATAATGACATCAGATGCATTGGTCTGCAGTATGAATGGCTTCTGAAAGTTGGGTGTTTGTAAAACATGGTTAGTAGTGAGATCAGTTTTCAAACGCTGGAAGGCACTCAGGGCATTAGAGGCATTGAATCGGTTCTGAGAAGTGTTTCCTGAGGAGATCTGTCAGAGGTGCAGCTAGGTGTGAGTACTGTGGGATGTACCTTCTGTAATACCTCAGTAACCCCTTACAGACTCTGGCATCTTGTTTGTTTTTAGGGGAGGGGTTTTCTGCATTAGCTCTGACTTTCTCTGCCTGTGGCTCAAACAGACCTTTCCATAGTAGATAACCCCAGGTATTTCACTTTGCCACATGCAAACTTGGACTGCTTAGCATTGATATGCAAGCCAGCCTTTTGTAGTTCAGAGAAGATCGCCTGGAGATGGAGTAGATGGTCTTCCCTTATTGTATACCACTGTATTTTCTAAATAAGTGGATGAATACCCCTGGTGGGTTTTTTAAATACAGTCTTCATTAACCTCTGAAACACGGAAGGGGCTTTGTGGAGACCAAAGGGCAGCACATGCAATTGGTATAGACCTTCTGGTGTGGCAAATGCTGTCTTTTCTTGGTCTTTGGGGTTTAGGGGAACTTGCCAATAGCCTTTTGTAAGGTCTATGGTTGTGATGAAATGGGCCTCCCCATATTTCTCCACGAGTTCATGGACCCTAAGCAGGATCCAATTCGGACACCTTGTTGACAACCCTGAAGTCAATGGAAAATCGAATACTCTTGTCTCGTTTTCGCACTAACACTATTGGGGAGCACCAATTGCTATAGTACGGGTCTGTGACTCCCATTCTCAACATTTGCTCCACCATGGCTTGGAATGCTTGTCCTTGGGCTTGGGGGACACATTATGGCTGACGCTTTATGACCACTAGTGGGTATGGAATGTACAGCAAGTGTAGTGCTCCCTGATGTGCCTGAAAATGTATGGGAAAATAGTTCCAGGGTGTGTAATAATTGAGACCTCTCTTTGCCTGAAAGGGAGTAGCTGATAAATGTGTCCCTTAGCATACTACAGGGCGGCTCGGTAGGAACACAGAGTTGGACTCCATGGGTCGGTGGTCCTAGACATTATTTTTTTTTATAGAAGGTTTATATAATAAACCTGCTATCAGTGTCTGGATTCCGTAAGACATCCTCCCACTCTTCTGGACTATTTTATACGGGCCATGTCATTAGTTTGGGATTTTTTTTTTTTCAAGAAGAGGAGCGTAACAGTATTAACACCCAGTCCCCTACGGAATATTCCAACCATTTCTAAACCCTATGGTAGAAGAGTTCTGTCTTTTTTCCAGATTCATATAGGCCAATTCTCACAATTTGCCAATGCCGGACTTAAATTGGGTGGATATTCTAAGAAGTCCCCGGCCTCTTACCCAGTATCCTTCATCCAGGCCCCTTTTGTTATCTCAAGGAGTGTGCAGGATTTCCCATCAAAGAGCATTTCAAAAGGAGAAAACCCCAAACTGTTTTGGACCTGGGCCCGAAGAGCAAACAATACGAGGGGCAATAATTGTTCCAAGTTCCTACCATTTTCTTAAGGGTCAGCTTAATGGTACCCTTCTACCTCTCTACAAGCCCGTTGGTTTGGGAATGGTAAACGGGTGTTGCAAGGTGTTTAATGTCTCGTTGTTTACAGACCTGTTTCATTAATCCAGAAAAAATGGTGTCCCTTTGTCCGTAAGGTTCTCCCTGGAGACCCCCATGCGGAGAAGACTTCAGTTAAATGTTGAGCTACTACCTTTATGGTGGTTGTTCATAAGGGAATAGCCGTAGGATACCTGGTGGAGTAGTCTATTAGAACCAGTGCATACCTATAAGGTCTACTCTCTTGAATGATTTCTCTGTGATCGGCATTGGTTTAAGGGGAACCTTAGGTGGCTGATAGGGGTTCTTTCTCCGGCAGAGCTCTCATTCCTGACAATAGTGTTTAGTCTTGGCTATTATGCCAGGCCAACAGAAGCACTGTAATGTGGTCTGACTGCTTTTCTCTTGCCCACTATGCCTTTCTAGAAGGTGGGAGCGGGTGTAATACAAGACCTGATCCCTAACTCTCTGTGAACTAGCAAAAGACCCTTGATTACATAAACCGAGGATAGGGACGATTGGTTTTACCCTCACTGAGTTTGGCATTTTGCCAAGTATTTTGTAGAGAAGCATTGTTCATCTGAGCCACCTTTAAGCTGCGGTTGAGTACCCCTGGTTTTGAGGTAAGAAGAGCGTTCTTAGACTTTCTAGCGGGAGGACGCAGTGTTCCCCTTTCCATGACGGAATGGTCTGGCTTCTCCTTATAGCTCCCCGTCTCAGGGGCTTGGAAGTTGGTCCGTAATAAGTCCATGAAATATGGATTGTCTGTCCCCAGTATGAGGTCCTTGCGAAGAGTGTGGAGTACCCCAACTACTACTATGCCTTCTTGACCTCCCTGATTTTTCACAGTGAGTTGGGCCATAGGATATATTTTAGTGTCCGCATATACACACCAAATCCCTACCTGCTGAGTAGGGACAATCTGAGACAGGAATACTAGCTCATCCTTAATTACCAACTGTCTGCAGTTTGGTAGAGGCAGCACCGGTTTAATAGTTATATGTGACTCTGCCGACTCAGTCAAAGACATGACCATGTCTCTGCTGCAAGGTAGCTTTATTGGTGTTATTGTGTTAGGTGGAAGATTTGAAGTTTCATCATCATGTTTGTATTCAACGGAAATACTCTCTTACACTCATTGCCTATGATTGTCTTCAGAGTTGTTGTGCAGGTTGTCTATGTGGCTGTCTTCCCCTCTTAAAAAGAGTTCCTTGTGTTCTTAGTATTCTAAATGGACCTTAGATTATACATCAGCAGGGCACATATCTTGAGAACTGTAAGTCACCTTTTTGAAAGGGTAGTTCCCGAACCATAAATCTTGAGCATTTTTGGTGTTGAGCCCTGTTTTCTGTTCGCCAACCACCCATCACGGTTATTTCATGCCTTTTCTGCTTGGATGGGAGTACTGCTCTGTATCGAAATGTTCAGAGTTAAATTACTTGAAAAGGTGTCTCAAACAGGTATCTGTTAAGTCCATCTTTTCATCTAGCATTACTGCTGATCTCTAGGGCCAGGGCTGAAATTCCAGTTGGATGATCACCAATAAGAAACCTTTCCTGATAAGTGTCTATTTGTTATTCCTTCAGTTTTCAGGACTGCTTTCAACACTGTTCTGAAAGCACATATCTATGTTACATCAGTGCATCAAAAAAGGAAGTTGCTTTCTTGGTATGTATTCTGGATATCTTTGCTAAATTCCTACTTCTTTAAGGTTATCCAGATTGAAAACACCTAAGATGACCGACATAACCAACACATTTTGGGGGAATGCAGGCATACTAAAACACAGGTGTGTTTGAGCAAACCAGATTGGTTTCAAAGGGGGTGTTTTAAAATTGTTCTTGGATTCCTGTCTGAAATGGATGAATTATTTGAGGTAGATGTCGTTCCTTAGAAGACAGAACCAGTGATACAGGTAAGTAAGCTTATGTTTTTGTATGTTTTTTTTTATAGTGGGTCATTGTTCTGTTTAATCTCTTGAACTGTTTGTTTAGTATTTATTATTTACCTTGTCAACACTAGGTTATAAGTCCAGAAATTGTGCTAATTTATCTAAAAGTAATATAGAGTTAGAAAAGGACACAGAATAGTGTTATATTTTGCATGTCACCAAATGATAAAACTCTGTCTGCAATTTTCAGCTAACTAAATGCTTTAATTTAGCCTGATGAGACCAACGATGCTGTCCATTATGATGCTGAGATAATTCTAACACGGCAAACATTGTCTGACATCCACAAGTTTCTCACTGGAGAGGAATGGAAGTCTGGTGCCCTTGATGACTCCCTTACTGATGTTCTCATTAACTTTAAGCATCATGATATTGACGCATGGAAGTGGAGATTTGAGGACTATTTTGGGATTGATCCATACAGTCTATTTTTGGTAAGGCCATAATATAATATTTGTCCAACAGATAGCATCTCTAGTGCTTAACTGTCTTGGTGTTTTTTTCACTAAAGAGTGTTGATCACTGTCATCTGTAACAGTTGTCACAACCAGCATATATAGCAATTACCTTGAAGTACATTTAACCCAAGTGTAATCATACTATTACAGAAACAACCATTTCAAGATTATATTAAAATCTCATAACTTCCCACATACACGTCTTTGCATTTAAAGTCACCGGCAAAACCAGCGAATTTTCTGCAGGCTGCATTCAAATGAAATATTGTTTGTACTTTAGTTTGAGTCTGTTTAGTCAATTGTTTGAAATCTTTTAAGCTTTCCCTCTGGTACCTACCTGGCCTCCACAAATAACGACAAGCACCACACAGAACTAATTGCAGAGTTGAAGGGCACATTTGGGTGTTTGTCTCGTAATCTTTTAGAAGTAGTTTTATGAAATACAGTGTTGAAACCTATGAAGCCATCACATTGTTTGAAAAAGGAATAGCTTCTGTTTGTGTAAGACAATCACTTCTACTGACTTTCAGCTGTAGCTAGCTACAGTATCTACCTGTAAATTGTTGTATGTAATTCTGAAGTTTGGAAGAAGAGCTGTAGATTGGCAGCACGTCAGCTGTCCTTGAAGTCCATATGCGTAACTGATCGGCTGATCCTCATAATGCAGTTTTTATCTTTTTCTCGGTGGAAGTTCATAGGAATCGCATCTAGTCCAGATTAGCACTGACCACTGGTTTGTATTGTGGGCTGGGCATGTTCAGCTAATCCAGGCTCCCAGCATTTTTCTTAAAAAAAAATTCAAATAAACTTTATTGGTTTTCAAGGTTATCACATAAGCCGTACGCGGCATAGAACAGCTTGCAATAGCATCATGTCACTTTACATGTCTCAGTTTCTGTGAGCATAGGTACATGTATATTTCCAGTTATGAATCGTTAGTACATACATATTTTTCAGAGTCCCTGTGAATTTAGGGTTGATTAAATGAAGGGAACAACTTCCCCACAGAATTTAAGGTAAGCATAAACCATTTTTTTTAGGATAAAACGAACCATACACAGTTGTTTCTGATAGACAGTGTTGCAAAAATCAATTAACAGTCCTTTTAGGTCCCTGAATCCAGTATGTAACAAACTAAACCCCTCCCCCATCGTTTTCATGCGAAGTCTCTGCATTTAGTGGAAAGTAGGAGCATGACAGATAAACCATGTACGCCTGTGTAGGAGCCTCCGTGGATGCAGAGTTTGCTCTGCTCCCACCTCAACAGCATTAGGGCATAATCAAATATGTCATAATCAACATGTCTCCAGAGACTGCCAATCCCTGCTGCTCATTCAGTTTAGACAGCATAGCCGACCAAGCATGTAAATCATCCTCAAGTTCATCATCTCCATACCTCATCCACAGTCGCCCATTCAGAAATACGTGCTCCCAGCATATCAGGGAAAGGTCACTATAACATTTCATGGAGTTTCCCAGAGTTAAATTTAACTTAGTACTGTTTTATTTGTGTTTTATCTATATTTTATTTCACTGCTAGTTCTACTACTAGAGAAATAGTAGTGCTGATGAAACGTTTGTTCCTCAAAGATTTTCTACAATCTATTTTATTTTGTCACAGATGCTATTTACTCAACAGACCCATCACAATGCTGCCCCATGCAACTTAGCAGCTAATGATTCCGATCAGAACATTCCAAGAGGATCTAGGATAGTATTTTCTTCATTTGTGCATTTTGTAGCTCTTTCTGTACTATGCATCAAGAAGAGTCTGCATATTTCTACTTGATTTTTCACAGTGGTTGACAAGTATCATTTCACAGTCAAGTAGACCAATAGCTTATATTCCTCTAGGGTATTATCATTTACAAGATGAACATTTCTTAATTTGATCAATCTCTGAAAAAGCATTAGTTTTGCAGGGAGTCGTTTGTGCAAGCCCCTTTAATATTTTATCTGTTTTTATGTGGAAGCAGCACTGAATATACATCCAAACTGGAGCAATTACATTTTAAAACATTTTGACTGGTGTTACACTGTCACATCATGGCTTCATTGCTTGTGAGTTATGAAGAACACACAAGCTGCCACATAACACTTGATTGTCCTGGATATTAGAGAGTTGAGCTGTAGTGTAGCACTTTACCATGAATGTTTCTCATTGTAGACTCTAAATTAATCTTTCCAACTGATATAATTAATGTTCCACTGTATACTCCAGTCTCATCGATTCAATAAATCAGAACTTAAAAATGGAATGAAATGATTTTTGACATAATAATTCATTAGAAAAGAATGAAGGTGGATCTAGGACACAACCCATTTTGAAAGCCCCTGGCCTGTTCCTGTGCTCAATATGGGGGTGATGTGCTTTACATAGACGGTGGAAGTGTATCAGGAAAGATGCTGGAGGTGTCAGACATAGACAGTGAAGTGAGGACAAAGGAGACAAGGATACTTTAGAAATTAAATTAAGCTCTTTTCTTGGGAGGGATTGTCAAATAGTCTTTCTGTAGCACTGACACTTGGTGAATGGTGGGAGTAAAGGGGGCTAAAGTCTGTTTAGAGTGAGAAAGGCCTTTTAGATAAAACCACCCTTTTCTCCTTCCTGGTCACTGTCATTGTGGCTGCTCATAGCCAGGTGCAGATAGTTCACACCTGTTTGTGTCGCTGTTATGTTTACTCCAGGCTGGAGAATACCTTGCTGTGTGGAGCATCACCTCACACAAAGACCATTTATGCAGACCAGGGTGAAGAGGCAATTGAAAACAGAAGCAACCCCCAAACCATTTCTCCTGCCTGCGGGTTTCTAGAAAAATAGCACTTCCCGGTTTTCATAGCAGGTTTAAGGAAAAACTTCAGGAGTTTGATCTCCTGGTCACGCCGATTAGTTGATATCTATAGTTTACAGAGTGTAAGCCACCAAACATTAGACATAAAGGCAACAGAGCGACATGGAGGGCAACAGTGCTTCAGAACAGCCGAACTTTGACGTTCACCATGCAGGGCCCTTGCCTTGTTTAGAATTCCATGTATTTTGTGCTCAAGCAATTCTGCTTGGGTTAACCCCTTCGCTGCCAGGCCTTTTCCCCCTGCTGTGCTGAGCCTTTTTTTGGCTGTTTGGGGCAGTTCGCGCTTAGGCCCTCATAACTTTTTGTTCACATATCTACCCTCGCCAAATTTGCGTCCCTTTTTTCCAACATCCTATGGATTCTAGAGGTACCCAGACTTTGTGGGTTCCCCTGAAGGAGACCAAGAAATTAGCCAAAATACAGTGAAAACGTTGTTTTTAAAAAAAAAAAAATGGGGAAAAAGGGCTGCAGAAGGCAGCTCGTGGTTTTTTCCCTGAAAATGGCATCAACAAAGGGTTTGCGGTGGCAAGATCACCATCTTCCCAGCTTTCAGGAACAGGCAGACTTGAATTGGATAACCCAATTTTTCAATACAATTTTGACATTTTACTGGGACATACCCCATTTTTACTATTTTTTTGTGCTTTCAGCCTCCTTCCAGTTAGTGACCAAAATGTGTGAGAAACCAATGCTGGATCCCAGAATGCTAAACGTTTCTGGAAAGTAGACCAAATTCTTAATTCAGCAAGGGGTCATTTGTGTACATCCTACAAGTGTTTCCTACAGAAAATAACAGCTGAAATAAAATAATATTGAAATTGAGGTAAAAAAACAGCCATTTTTCTCCACGTTTTACTCTGTAACTTTTTCCTGTGATGTCAGATTTTTTAAAGCAATATACCGTTACTTCAGCTGGACTCTTCTGATTGCGGGGATATATAGGGCTTGTAGGTTCATCAAGAACTCTAGGTACCCAGAGCCAATAAATGAGCTGCACCTTGCAATGGGTTTTTATTCTATACCGGGTATACAGCAATTCATTTGCTGAAATATTAAAAGTGAAAAATAGGTATCAAGAAAACCTTTGTATTTCCAAAATGGCCACAAGATAAGGTGTTGAGAAGCAGTGGTTATTTGCACATCTCTGAATTCCGGGGTGCCCATACTAGCATGTGAATTACAGGGCATTTCTCAAATAGACGTCTTTTTTACACACTGACTTACATTTGGATGGAAAAAATGTAGAGAAAGACAAGGGGCAATAACACTTGTTTTGCTATTCTGTGTTCCCCCAAGTCTCCTGATAAAAATGGTACCTCACTTGTGTGGGTAGGCCTAGCGTCCACGAAAGGAAATGGCTAAAAACACAACGTGGACACATCACATTTTTTCACAGAAAACAGAGGTGTTTTTTGCAAAGTGCCTACCACTGGTTTTTGGCCTTTAGCTCAGCCGGCACATGGGGAAACCTAGCACACCAGCGCATTTTTGAAAACTAGACACCTAGGGGAATCCAAGATGGGGTGACTTGTGGGGCTCTGACCAGGTTCTGTTACCCAGAATCCTTTGCAAACCTCAAAATTTGACCAAAAAAACACTTTTTCCTCTCATTTCGGTGACAGAAAGTTCTGGAATCTGAGAGGAGGCACAAATTTCCTTCCACCCAGCGTTCCCCCAAGTCTCCCGATAAAAATGGTACCTCACTTGTATGGCCCAAAACACAAAGTGGACACATCACATTTTTTCACAGAAAACAGAGTTGTTTTTTGCAAAGTGCCTACCTGTGGATTTTGGCCTCTAGCTCAGCCGGCACCAAGGGGGGCAGAAATGGCCTAAAATACATTTCCCCCCCCCCCCCCACCTCCCCGGGGAGCTACCTTTGCCTACGGGGTCGCTCCCACTGCAGGACATTGGCGCAAAAAAAAAGATCCCCAGTGCCTAGTTGTTTCTGCCCCCCTTGGGGGCAGATTGACCTAAAATCGGCTGATTTGCTCCAAAGGGGGGCAGAAATGGTCTAAATACAATTTGCCCCCCAGGGGAGCGACCCTTGCCTAATGGGTCGCTCCCCATCTCTAAAAAAACGAACAAAAAAAAATATATTAGCCCTGGCGCCTAGAGGTTTCTGCCCCCCCCGGGGGCAGATTGGCCTAATGCAAAGCATTTCTCTTCCGATCGCGCTGGGAGGAGGCCTTGTGACAATCAGCGCGCAATCGTGCGCTGATGTCACGGGGGTGGAGGGGGTCGGTCTTCCCCTTCCATCCCTGCCTTGGGGGGGTGGAGGGAGGGGGAACCCCACAGAGGGAGCGCTAGCGCTCCCTCTGGGCTCTGTGCCCAGGACGTAATGGTTACGTCCTGGGCACACGAGCACTGTGCCTCAGGACGTAACCATTACGTCATGGGCACAGAAGGGGTTAATAGCAATTAAGAATGTAATGTGCACTGCTACAAATCAATGCAGGGAGAGTGCAATGTGGAAGAACAGTTGCTCAATCTAGAAATGTGATTGCCAGTGCTTAGTCTATTTGCAAACAGTCACCCCAACATCTTTTGTGTGATTGAAGCAATAATCACTGGCAACTGAGCCTAAAGTGTGAGAATTGGAGGTGTACAGGAATTCAGATGGCATCACAGAGGGCCAAGCAGGCCCTTCTCACATGTTTACGCTAAAAATGGATTGGTGTGAGGAAGACCTTTGAAGTAGGCTACCTTCATGTTTCTGCTTTCAGTTGGGAGGGAAGGACCTGTTTCCAGAAGAGTCAAAGAGAGTTTAGCATTGTTGGAGCTGCATCGGGCTGGCTTTGAGTGGAACTTAGGAGACTTTGTTCAAAATTGTCCTTACCTTTTGAATAAAGACTTCTATGGTAGCTTGCAGGCATGCAAATAAAAACGGCTACAAAAGTGGGCTGGCTGGCATCTGGGAATTCTGTTGTATTGTATCTGATAGAGACTTCTAGCTGCAGGTTTATTACCTGTGACTGGATCGGGAAGATTTTGGAGCAGTACCCGTCTGTGCCAGTAGGTGGCATCATTCTGTGCTGCATCATCTGTGTCAAAATTGACATGAGGTACCTATATAGGCTTCACCTCAGCACACTAACGCCAGTACTTTCCTTTCCTCAACAGATAGCACTGATCTGGATTGAGCTACCCCTCAGTCACTTTTTGACTGCCCTTTTTCGACTTTTTGTCGACCTTTCGTTTTCTGAAATTTTTCTCTTGCCGTGAGGATGTCACCTAAGAAATCGACTGGCTTCAATGCATGTGGGGCCTATCACAGGCAAATGTTGGTTACAGCCCCCTCCTCTTAGTGTGTTTGTGGTGGACACATCTCCAAGGCGTGTGAGGACTGCCGTTCCATGGATCTATAAGTACTGAGGGAGCGAACCCTCGATCCCCCTTGCTGCCTGATGTCGGTTGACTTTCTGACACTCGAGGTCCCATTCACGTGGGAGGTCCCTGAAATGTTTGTGGACCCAGTCTCGGCGTTCCTCATTGCACTTAAAGTCATTGGGACAGTCCGGGTAAGTCCTACAAAAATAAGAAGTCAAAGAAGTCCAGTCATTCTTCGTCTTTCCCACGTCCATCAAAGTTACCTGATGAAACGATGGAGCGTCAGCACTCTAGGCCGTGAGTCGATGGAGTCTGAACCTTTGTCCGCTCCCCACTTCCCCTATTTCGCTGGAGCGCCCTTTACCCAGTTAAAGGAATTTTATGAGGCTGTATGCCTCATTTTCGGCAGCCAGGCGCGGGAGGCGTCCCTACTGGAACCATGCTACCGGGTTGGTTCTCAGTACCACACAGGCCCCAAAGATTTCTCTGTGAATATGTCGTTGAGCCACTGGTGAGACAGAGACCTACCTATGTGCCCACTCCAGTGCTGACACCCCTGGTGCTGCTGATGCCTCTAGGCGGTGCCATCCCCATCATCTTACCCCACTCCGACATGGAGCTGGAAAGGCGTTGTGCGATGCCACATCCGGCGCTGACCAAGGACATTCACCCCAGAGCAGAGCCAGTGACTTCTTTAATGGATAGGCCTGGATAGGGAGATGTTTGGGAGGGGTCTATGGACCCTTATGGAGAGGAACCAGTTGAGGAGGACAACTAATATAAGGAACTGGGTGAGGCTAGTGGGTTAGACACCTCACCTGACATCGGCCTGTTTTCCCCTACTATTGTGGCAATGGAGGAGGGAGCCTCTTTTGCTATGGTGGTGTGCAGGACACTGAGGTCCTGGACCTTAACTTGCTGTCAGTGGCATTCAAAACTAACATTTTGACAGAGGTGCTTCAACCTGGAGTTTTCCACTCCGAACCCTTAGTTCCATTTAATGAAGCTCTTATGGACATCCTACATGTGGCCTGGTCCAAACCTTTCACAGGGGCTCTGGTGACTAGGATGATTACATTCTCTCATCGCGCAGCTCCTGGGGATCCCAGTTTCCTTACCCAGCACCCTACACCGGAGAGCTTTCTGGTCCAAGCCTCCTCATCTCTCAGGTGGTTGCCGATGGGAGAGATGCAGCAAAATTCTTCATCAGATGTGAATTTGACATGACCGACTTGCGATTAAATCTACTGTGGTCTTGTGGCGCCACACCTGAGTGAGAACATCTGTTTTTTTAGGGGATAGTCAGGCTTTTGTCATGGCAATGCTCTTTAGCAGCTCTTGCCTGTCTGGATTCGGATTCAACGCTGGTACGCTTCAACTATAGCAGAGCTATGGCCAGGTCCTTGGGCTTATATATGGCCCCTTATCCACCCCAATCTGCCTTCCGCCACTTTTGTGGCTTCGGAAGGGGTCACCAGCCTTGCCCATACCCACCCAGTCAACGTGGCCAAGGGTGCAGGTCCTAGCGACCACGTGGTATAGGCAGACAGCTGTCTGGGTCTAGCGACCGAGCCCTCGACAGCCACTGCCTCCAAGCCTCTTTAGTCTGCCCTCAGACAATCATGGGCACCTAGTGGAAGGCAGGATATTCCATCACCTCCCCCACTGGCGGTCAGTAACATCAGACCATTGGGTACTACAGATAGTCCAAAGGGGATGCTCCCTTCCCTTTGTGACACCCCTCCACCAATTCCAGCCACTTACTTCTGCTATTAGAGGACCATCTCTCTTTGCTTCTTCAAGAAGTGCAGGCCTTCTTGGCCAAGGGAGCAATAGAAAGGGTGCCAGCAGCAGAAATAGGTCTTGGTTTCTATTCCTGCTACTTTCTGTTGCCAAAGAAGGACAGAGGGCTTCATCCTATCATAGATCTGTGCCTTCTCAACCTCTTCTTGAAGAAGGAGAAATTCCAAATGCTCACACTTGCCCAAGTTTTGTCTGCCTTATATCCAAGAAACTGGACGGTAGCTTTGAACTTGTAGAACACTTACTTCCACATCCCTATTCTGCCGGTGCATAGACACTATCTGTGGTTCATGGTGGGCCACAAGCACTTTCAGTTCACTGTGCTCTCCTTTGGCCTACCCAGCACCCTTCGGGTGTTCACTAAGGTGATGGTTATGAATGCAGCTCATCTGTTGAGGTCAGGGATTTCAATCTTCCCCTATCTCAACAGCCGTTTTTTGAAGGCGAGCTCACCCCAGGCAGTAGTCTCCCAACTTCAGACTGCGGCCAACCTCCTGCAGTCACTGGGGTTCACTATCAACATCCTGAAGTCATATCTGACTCCCTTTCAGATGCTCCCTTTCATCTGAGCTGTTCTGCATACAGTGCAGTTTCAGGCTTAGCCTCCAGACCATCGAGCCCAGGATATTTAGGCTATGATACTGATATTTCAGCCTCTATCCTAAACTTCGGTGAGACTGACCCTGAGGCTGTTGGGCCTCATGGCCTCCTGCATCCTACTGGTGACACATGCCTGCTGGCATATGCAGGCTCTGCAGTGGGACCTTACAGCTCAGTGGGCATAGCAGCAGGGGAATCTATCCAACATGGTTCAGATCTCAGAGGGACTGCAAAGGACTTGCAGTGGTGGCTAACGAACTGCGATTGAATTAATGGCAGACCTTTCTCCCTTCTCCAACCAGAGATGACTATAGGACAGATGCGTCACTTCTGTGTTGGGGTTGCCTCCTAGAAGAGGTGAAGATCAGAGGACTCTAGCCTCTGATGGACTCCATGCTTCACATAATCCTGTTGAAACTTCAGGCAATCTTATTGGCATTAAAAGCCTTTCTTCCAACAGTCAAGGGAAGGCTGATACGGGTGTTCATGGACAATGCCACCATGATGTGGTACTGCAGCAAACAGGGCGGGGTCGTGGACTCTGTGTCAAGAGGGCTGTGTGCCTCTGGACATGGCTGGTACATCAGGGCATTTCCCTCGGGGTTCAGCCCCTGGCTTGCTTTCTGAGCGCCAGGGCTGCTGAACCCCTGGCTGAAGATGCCTAGCAGATCAGAGTAATGTCTCCACCTAGAGGTGGTCCATGATCTCTTTCAGCAGTGGGGAGAGCCTTGGTTAGATCTGTTCGCCACTGCAGAGAATGCACAGTTTCTGCAGTTCTGCGCATTGGAGTTTCCAAGGCAACTCTTGCACAGAAACACTTTTCGTCTCTAGTGGAGCTCCAGCCTCCGTTACGCCTTTCCACCAATATCACTTCTTCCTAGAGTTCCATGACCGGTTCCAAGTCATTCTTGTGTCTTTGGATTGGGCACAGAGATTCTGGTATCCCGAGATGTTGAGCATGACCATCGGTTCTGCAGTCATTCTGCCTCTTCGGGAAGATCTTTCGTCGCAGCAACAGGGCAAGGTCCTGCAACGGAACTTGTGCGCCCTCCACCTAAAATGCATGGAGATTAAGTGTTGACAGTTGACAGTTGACAGCTTTAGACCTTCCACCCAAAGACTGTGATGTAATTCTGTCAGCCAGGCGCCCCTCCACCAAGACTGTATATATACTCTTGCTGTTGGGAAAAGTTTGTATCATGGTGTGCCTCTCACAATGTCAACCCCTTGTCTGCACCTCTCTCAGGAGTTCTTTTTGCAGTGTATTTGGCCCAGCAGGGCACTGCTTTGGGCACAGTTAAGGGTTACCTGTCTGCCATCTTGACGTTTTTGTGGTTGCCTGACCAACCTTCTCTTTTTAAGCCACTGGTTGTGGCTAGGCTCCTTAATGGCCTCTGACATATGTTTCTACCTAAGCCCTTTATCATGCTTCAGTGGGACCTTAATCTGCTCCTTACCTTTTCTTACCATTCTCATGTGTGCCCCTTTGAGCCCCAACACAAGTTGCCTTAGACTGTTGACCATCTGCCTTTGTAGCGGCCATTACATGGGCCAGGAGGGTCCGTGAACTCCAAGTGGTCTCGGCACACCCTCCTTATACCAACTTTTACCCAAACAAGCTGGTCCTGCAGACTTCCTGCCAACGGTTTTCACTCCTTTACATGTAGGCGAGAAAATCACCCTGCTTACCTTCTTTGCTCCTCCTCTTTCCCCCAAAGAAGAGGAGAGACTTCACTTCCTGGACCCACAAATAGCTTTTTTGTTCTACTTTGACGGCACAAAGGAGTTCCGTGCGGACAATCAACTCTATGTGGGTTATGTGGGAGCAAAGAAAGGGAATGCTGATGGATTGTCTTGTGCATTAAGATCAGCTATGCATTGCCCAAGAAACAGCCATCTGAGGCTTGCAGGCTCACTTCACCAAAGCCAAGGCTGCAGCCACTACATTAGCATACAGCATTTCTCTCCTGGACATCTGTCAGGCAGCAACGTGGGCATCCTTGCACATGTTCACAAAACATTACTTCCTGGACTGTCTGATCTGTCATGATGGACACTTCGCCTATTCGGTCCTACAGGATTTTTTGGTTTCGGATTCGCAGACCCACCTCCAGGGAGGTATTGCTTGGCTAACTATTCAAAGGTAAGGAATATGCAGTTAGAATTTTCTATCAAATGAACAAGTTACTTACCTTTGGTAAGGCTTTATCTGATAGAGACTCTATGGAGCCGCAGATTCCTTACTGGCCCTTCCATTCTCCCCACTCTGTTACCGGTTCAGGTATGAGGGAAACCCCTTTTAGGGCCTTAGTCTTTTCCACACCAGTGGTCATTTTCCATTGTGGCTCCACGCTCCTGACGTGGAAAGTACCGAAATAACTGATGTCAGTGCACTGAGGTGGCGCCTGTGTAGTTGCCACGCATTTCACTTCCGGCGCAGATGTCATGAAACCAAGTACCACCGCCTGCGGCACACAGGCACTGCTTACAAAACTTCCGGATCCAGTCTGACGCCTCAGGATACTCAAAGGCAAGGAATCTGTGGCTGGATAGTCTCTACCGGTTAAGACGTTACCAAAGGTAAGTAACTTGTTCATCTGGTGTCATCACCAAGCAATAGCCATTGTGTATGATTAAAATAAAAAATCAACTCACCACCAGTTCCTCAGAACCCAGCTGGATACTGGCAGAGTCTTTAAGACCTAGGAGGAGACAATTGCATGTCTACTCTGTGTTGAAGGAGGACCGAGCCCTTGATCTGCTTCTCCCTGTATTCAAGGCTGGAGGGATACCCTTGAGCATCAGGAAAGCTAATAGAAGAAGGGATTCTGTGAAGAAGAGCCAGCTGACGAGTTAGGAGTGAGCTGCACTGGACTTTTGTAGGGGCTATGCCTGGAAAGATTGAGTGAGCTAGACTCCCACTGGTTATCTGCCAAACAATTTGCAAAAGAAGATGGGCAGAAAAATACACCACGTTTATATTGGTGCAAACTTGAACAGTGCCAGTTGCTCAACAAACTGCTGCCCAAACATAGAGAATCAATACATGTAAAAAAAGATACCACTCAGTTAAGGAGTCCAATTTTGACACCAGCCATTTAGTCCAAGATATATAAAAAAGGAATGTTGTCTGGGTAGTATACACGTCACCTACAACTTGTAGGATGCGAATACCGACACACAGCATGTTGACACAGACCTGGGTGTTGACATCTGCTTTGATTACTGTGACTTGAATAGTGTGGATGAAATTGTAGGATTGTGACTGCCCAAATTAATATTTGAATGGACTTAATCAACTAGAAAAAGAGACAAGATTAACACCCTGAAGAAGTTCATTGGAATTAAACGCATTGGCTGTATTGCTCTTACGGCTGGAATTCAATGAAGAAGATTATTTTCTATTATCCAGACGACTTCCCTTTTTATATTTTGGACTCAACTGATTTAGTATTTGCTGGACTCTTTAACTGAGTGCAATCTGATATTTGTTTTCTACTGGTTAATTGATGCCTGGATCCTAGGTGAATCCACCAGCTATTGGGGAGGCTTGGGAGTGACTAAGACGTTTCGCAGTACCTCAGAAAACTTTGGGCTTAAGCATTTTTTGACTGCTGGAGAACTGGCCTAATGTGCCAGTATTCCCTGAAAAGATGCATGCTTGATGGCCAGGGCTTGCCAGGTTGTTCCACATAGAGCTTTTTTTAAGCAAAGTTCAAGGCTACTGAAGTACAGTTGTTATACAGAGACAGCAACAAGGTGGGAAAGCTTTTGACATTGTTATCAAAGCTACTCCCACTTTCATCATTGTACTATGTTTCTCGTGGATCACTCATCAGCTACATTATCCTGTCTTGACCTGCTTCAAAAGTTTGAGAACCAAAATAGTTATTTGTGTGAAAGTAATACAAAAAATTGGCAGGGATGAAACCAATATGGTTTTCCCGATCTCTTGCTTTTTCTCGCATTCCCTGAAAATCATGCCTCAGTTCATGTTATCTTACATCACTGCCTTGCATTTTCTTTTTTTTTTTTTTTTTTTAAACTAAAGAATGTAAAACATTATTTCTCCAACTCCTTGACCTGCTCTGTTTTTTACCATTATGTCATGTTGTAATTTTTATTATATTTCCCTTTTTTTTTTTTTTTTACTAAACTGGTTAATATTGGTTCGTTGATATGTTTCTTATTATTGTTTTGGTGCTGCTTAATTACCTAACCCATTTCTCTGGAGGAAAGTCAACTGCTTTTGCAGTAATTTCCAAAAGCTGAACAGGTTTTCCTCATTGAAACTGTGTTGTGACCTGGCAAGTTATTGTATTATTAAGTTGATCGAGTACCACCTCAATCCAAAATCTCATAGTACACATCCTAGACAAGCTGTTGCTCAGGTCACAGAAAGCTTACCACTTCCCTTGTGACAGTAGCTCCTATTGATGAACCACCTTCAGCATCTCGGTGATAGACTGTTTAGATACAGAGGCCCAAACAGTATTTGGGACTCCTTTGTAATAGTTATCATCAACAATAGTAAAAGGCAAAACAAACAAACCATCCCTGTCAAATAAGGTGAATAAGTACATATAATATGAGTGAAAAACTAAGCCCTTCTCACAATCATACCTAGACACTCCATGAACAGCAGGAACAATGGCTCCATTCTCCTTTCCTAGAAACCCCCTTGGTATCCATATGTCCTAGCATTACCTTTGAAATACAAATTGAAACTGTGGCAATGGACCTCAGTCTGGTACAAGCAGATCTATGGAGGTTGTTGGACCATCTAACAATGATAACAACTATGACCAAGGAAACAGTAAATTAACTGTTGTGCATGTTTTTGTTTCCAGTGAAACCAAAGAAAATCATTAGTGGCAGTCACACACATTGTTGTTCACATTCCTAGAACAAGTATGGACCTGACTAGAGAAAAACCATGATAAAGGAAGGCACTCTGGCATGCTCAGCTTCAGATGACTGATTGCCAGAGTGAGAGAGTGAGTGGGTTGAAGAACCCGACCCCCATTGGAGTCATGGAGTTGGTCACCAGGCTTCCTGAACCAATTCAAGGCTTGCAAAAGACAGCATTGTAACAAGTGCTTCGAAAGCCCTGAGCTGCAAGTGAGGTCCAAGTGCTCTGAACACTTGTGATTCCTTTTTATTATATTCAGTTGCTGATGTCCCTCATGTCCCTGCAGGCTGTGTTATGTTTACAATTGTAATGCTTATGCCACCCTGACAGAGTATCCATAACAAGGTTTTAAAATAGCCTTTGATGTGCTCAAAGATTAATCTGCTATATGATATTCTCTGCTTGACCATCAGCAGAAATTGAAGCCAGAATGTTGTTGCTTTTCTGTTATCAGTTTCTGATAACTTGCTCTGAGCTCAGAGTGCTATATTGACAGTCCACTGCTACCAGGCTCCCCTTGATCTGGGCCTTATACAGTTTAGGGGTCTACTAGCCCTTTATTTTACTTTGAGATATAGGAGAGGTAGGCCATGTCTATTTGTCTTACATAGAGAAGTCACCTGGTGGGACCAAGAGTTTTTGTAATATATTGTACCCAGGTCCCAGGGGTTATTGGGTTACCCGTTGTTATGTAACATTGCGTTTAGGGTGAGCTGAGCTAGTATGTTCTGCTGGAGATTCCAGCTCTCCTTGTGCCCATCCCTACTCCTTGTACAAGCTTGATGGGTTGGAAAAGGCTCTAGCTCTTATCTGTGTTTAGCTCGGACTCCCTTTACTAGTACCACTCCTTCCCATTCCACTGGGTGATGCACAAGTCCTCATGATCTATAGTTAATTACAATTCCTCTTTGAGGGATAGGTCAGACAGGTACCAGAACACTGGGAGGGCAGCAGGCCCTACTCATGCACTGATCTGATTATGCAATGAATATGCAGGAAATATGCTTCAGGATTGGAGGGGGTCCCAGAATTCAAAAGTAGCAGACCCTCTTATTGACTTAGCCTGTCAATCAGGGAATTATAAAAGTCTTGCCTCATTGGCCAGGTATGTTCATGGCTGTTATCCATTTCTGACCAGAGCAGGGTTGCCAAGGCAGCCAAGATCCAGCAGTGAAACCATTCTTCCCCACCCTGGAAGAGTTTGGACTTGAGTGGGTGTCTCTGTGACAAATTACCCTGGAATTAAATTTGCTAGTCTAATGTAAGGAGCTGAGCTTCAGCTCATCAGGTGGCATCCCAGAATGGAAGGATATATCTCTGAGGTTTTTGGAGGTGAGTGATGGCCCTGTGAAGCACAAGGAGACTGCCGTCAGCTGCTCCAGATAAGGGAAATCACCTGGGATTATAGTATTGTGGCCGAGTTCTAATCAATGGATAGGGACACCCTACTGGCAGGTATCGGAGGAAGCAATGATAAATTGCCACAGCCCTGCGGTAGGTAGAAATTGTGATGGTGCTTAAGCCATATGAATATCTCCGCAACTTTAGACCTGCAGCCCCTTGTTGGTTCTGGACATGGACACAAGGATCTATGACAAATCCTGGTTAACATGTTATAGCCTGAAATGCTGAACTTTGTGCATATGGACCGGTGCTAGTATATGGAGCATAGAAGGGCTGGTTTTGATCTGAGATGCCCAGCTGATTTTATTGAAGAAACATTGGCTGGTGAGGAGAAGTTCTCCATGGTCTCTCCAGCCACTCAGAAGATGGTCAACATGATGAGGTGGGATGTATTTTTTTTAAATCCGGATCTGTTTGCTTTACAAGAAAGCAACGGACTAACACAGCCGTAGCTCAGTGCTGAACATTGAGTAAGACCCCTCTCAGGGATCCCTGCCATCCCTTCTTCTGTTTCACAAGCTTTTGAGCCAATAGCATGCTGACCGACAAAAGAGCTGTCAGGTGGGGTCATCCAGATATATCCAGTGCATATAGTCTTTCTGTATACAGGTGATCTAGTTGTGTATAGGCAAGACTCAGCAGCAACAACACGCTTGTTTCTGTTGTTACTAAGCCAGTTTGGCTGAAGGCTAATTGGGACAAATTTATACTTTTCCCTATGAGTGCTCTCAAATCAAAAACACAAAGAACCTTGCCAATGTTGCAGTTGCAGTGAGAGACCATCGATTTCTGAGAATCTACTTTACACACTTTGAAAATAAAATAAAGACCTGTACCTGGACAGCCTACAGGAATCTAGATAGCTGACTTCCTTAGTATATGGTCGAGTGACGTCAGTGAAAACAGTGACCCTACTTTGCTTTCTCTACCTATTTTAGGACTGTCTCCTGTTGTTCCCCAGATCGACATTCAAGGACCTAGACAGCATTGAGCTGCTTCATTTAGAGGAGGGTTAAGAGGAACTGCTTAGAACCTGAAACAAAAGCTCACAAAGGGGTGATCTGCTGCTATCACACGTGGAGTCTTACTACTTAGCTGCCCAACTGTAATAAAGTAGTCTGCTCGTTCCTAAATAACCCCTGCATTGACTAGGAGGTAGTCCTAGTCTGGGAACAGGAGCTTGACAACTCTTTGTTCGCCTTCGTTGGACAGTACACTGCGGTACTCTTTATTTCACACTGGCAAGCAACAATGTAAGCTACCCATTGGCAAAGCTGTGTATTTCCCACTTGCTTCATAATGAGGACTTCTTCACTTCAGTAAGGCCTCAGTTGGTCTTTTTCTTTGAATGGTGGGTGGCTGCAATTAAATGAGCTACTTGTTTCTCATGATAAGATTACATTTGAGGTAGCCCACCATGTGTCCTTTAGTGTAAGCCAGGTGCAATTTCTCAAAGCTACAGGACTGCATGGTCTACCTTTCCACCCACCCCCAACACACACACACACACACACACACAACATACAACACACTCTGTGCTTTATTAGACCTAACAGCAGACTGAAAGGCCATTACAGCAATATTCAGAGTCCTCAGGAAGTGACTGACAGAAGAAACACCCAGTGATTAAAATAACAAAAAAGATTTGGGAAACATTCTTTGGTATAGCCTTCATCCCCAAGGCTTGGGACAAAGCTTCTATGCACTTTAAAAAATCAGATCCACTCATAATGTTAGATTCCGATTTATTTCAGTTCAATATACTGCATCACACAAACATAACCTACATGACATGACAATAAATAGAGCTGACTGGGGGAAACATGTGTCCTGAATTTGGCTGTAAAACATGACATTTTTACATCTGACCTAAGCATGCCCCCTACTCGCCTCACGCTCGCAGTCAGTCTCAAACTGATAATCACTATAGACTCCAATTGTCCCTGAAATAATGTGTACTGAGAACAACTACAATAAAAACAAAAAGTAAAATGAGAAAAAGAGCAGTGTTACTAAAGCTGCCATTGACCAAATGAAGGATAGCCCTTAAGTGGTTGAGCCTAGACGGCCCTAATGTAGATGGACAACTGAAAGACCTAGATGAATGGTCGACTGTGGCGGAGACAAACGTAAAAATAATCTGTAGAGACAGCAAATCGCAAGACATGATGGACTGTTAAACCCATTCCAAAAGCCTATTGTGCTTTCTGGACCAGTTGCCTCATTGAACTAATTTCACCTATGCTATGTTAGCCATTCTCTAATGTCTTGAAGCTCCCTAGCCGTCAATACCGTGTCTTTACATTGGCGAGATAACAGCGTACAGTCCCTTCACTACACAGATGCCAACTTTTGACTGCATTGCCTGCTCTTTGTTCACCCCTTTGCCTCCATCCCCATTGGGTGTGATCACATGCTGTGTTTAAGTGTACTACTTGATTATGTTATTATATTACATGTACATACCTTGCTCGTTCAGCCTTACACCATTGCCTTGGGTGGTAATTGGAGCACCGTAAATTTGCAGGCATATTGGTAAACAATAAGTGACTACATTTCTGTCATTTATAATCCTTTTGCTACGTTGTTTCTTACAAATGAGATCTTCTGGTTACATAGTTTAATGTTTTGACTTGTGAAACATCCACTTATGTTATCCTTGTTTTTTAAAAACATAGTCTACGCTGCAGTCCCTTACTAAGGTGTGATGCTTCTCGTTTGTTTTTTTTACTTTTAGATCCTCCTTTGCTTGCTTTGCCTTGTGTCTATTGTTGCTACGGAGCTGTTTACTCGTATTAGCTGGTTTACTCAGTTAAAGCGGCTTTTTATCATCAGCATCATCATCAGTGTCGGATGGAATTGGATGTATTTATATAAGGTAAATCAGATGTTTGACAACCACCACATGTCTGATTTAATCTGTGAATTCGAGTTATTTCCAGAAGTCAATAGTGATGTGACTTTTTTTTTCAGTCCCCACTAATTACAGTTGATAAATGGAAATGTAGGCACTGTCTGAGTAAGAAGGAACATGACTGATATGTGATTATAATGCTGTTGCTCTTGAGCTACACTACACCTTTTATGGTAGCACATCAGCATCACCCACCAATTATTCGTTTGTTATCTCTATAATAATCCACTCCCTCTCATATTACACCTGTTTCTGTCACTGAAGTCCACTGCTGGATAAAAACAGTGACAGATAATGCATATTCATTTTCTACATCACTGCCAACCCATGTGTTCTGATTCGGTTAAGAAAAATGGGGTCTGATTTAAAACATTTTCTGCATAATGTTGCCTTCATTTGTGCATAAAGCTTATATTGGCTATTTTGCTTATATTGGTTATTTTCTCAAACTGCATCCAGATAAGCTCTTTTAAAGAGATATGTTTACCAAAATATATCTCTAGGCTCTTTTTTTGTGAGATCAACCATAGTTAGTGAAGAGATGAAAAATACCTTGGGAAAGTCATATCAGAGCTTGTGTTTTTTTATGAAGACAAATGTGTGTGTATTATTCGTAAATACAGTTCACTCAACATTACTGTATACTCTTAAGAATTTAGAAAACTAGACGAACCTGATAATTATTCTTTCTAAACTTCAAGCTCCTTTGACTAAAGAATCACACATGACCTTCAAGAAAGACAAAGTTGTCCTATGGACGGCTTACTCCTGTTTTGAATGTCTTACAGCAGTTTCAGCTATGTCAGGGAAATTGCTCTTCTTGCCTTCTATCCTAGGCTCTTGATATTTCTAGATTTCTCACTTTCTTAATGGAAATATCTACACCGTTCAGAGTTGCTGAACATCTCTTTTAATTTATGGTTTTATTTCCTTAGGTATTTAGAATGTTTTGCATCTATTGTAAGGTGTGTAGTTCCTGCATTTCAGAATGTTGAAAAATCACAAGAGGCAACATTATTTCCATCACACACATTTGCAGGTCAGCAACATGGGCTGGTGTGTATGCTTCTAGCAAGCATTCTCTCTAGACGTGCAGACATAAGTCTGGCTGCAAAGATGTTTTAGGAGGCTTCTTTGCTTCTAGACTGGCTGAGAATATTCCCAGAGAGTCTGAAGACCAAGTAAGGAAAAACTATTCTGATATTCTAGGTTTTTATTTACCTTTCTTTGCAACATTCATTCATCCATCCATCTCCTCATCCTTTCATGTTAGTAGTAATATGTAGAAAGTTGGGAAATACATTTGCACGGAGAGCAGGGGGGCTCAAAGTTCCATTTATATATTAGACTGTTAACATTTCATTAATGTCTCCGAATTACACTTGTATGCAATTTTGTTTGGGATCCTTGAATTTGTTTAATGAACTTAACGGATACCAAAGCTTAAATGGAAGTAGAAGAACAGTCAACATATGTTTTGAGAGATTTCGTCATCAGTGCTGTAAATATTAAGTGATGAGCCCACAATACAATAATCTCAATACTGTGGCCAAAGATTCTATAACCACATACTTGTATCGCATTGCAATCCTTATGAACATTAGGCGTCTACTGTTGTAGTTGTGTACGAGCTGTTAAACAATACTCTTTGTGAGTTTCTGTCTACACTGTTGGGTTTATTCTCAGATCAGGGCAGCATCAAGCTGCTTATCTTTATACTATTAAAAAAAAAACATGCCAATGGACAGGGGGTTCTGCCAGAGAGTCCAAGGTAAGATGGGCGCCTCTAAATGCAGCTCTGCCAGCCGGACATAACACTCGAGCAATTATCCTATTATCCCATTATCCTATTCATAAAATAGGGTAAAAATCATATGGGATCATGTCTGATGATGGGTGGGAGGATCCTTGCACCGTGATATTGATTCCCTACAAGCACGTCTGGAAGAGAAAGCGGCCCGCAGCTGTTGAACGCGCAGACCGCGAGAAACGTGGCTAAAGCCGATCGGGAAGAGGTGCTACTGCTTGACCCTGGGACCGGTGCTCGGGACCATCAGTGTGTTGAGTGCACCCCTGCACCCTGAGTTTGTGGGGACGGCTGCTGCCGGGTCACATCAGAGGCCCGGCAGATAGACTTGCTCTGTGGTGCGATCAGGCCCTGCTGGAATGTGGTCTGCTGCGACAGCGGGAGAGAGGAGGAAAGGGCCTGCCTGCAGTGTGGCGGCGACTGCTTCTACAGCCTGTTAAGGCCTGCGCCCACTTCTGCCACTTACAACCCACCGCCTGCAGTGTGAGCCCGTGCGGTGGAGCTGGTGGGCATGCCATCTTCCCTGATGCCGCAGAAGGGTGGCTTGAATGAGGAAATCGTCGGAGTGCAAGGAGCTGCAGCCGGTCAGTCCGCGTGGGCCTGCAGTGAGTAGGAGATACACGCGGGCCGCTGGGTCAGCATGGAGGCCTGCGTGGAGGAAGGTGGCAGAGCTAAATTCTACACATAATGCAGGAAGAGTGCAGCCTTGACAATCTGAGTGACACTGGCAGTTGAGATGGTGAGACATACACCGCGGGCCTCCTTCTGAACCTGTAATAGCGTTGCTAATGTAGACTTTGTGAGTTGGGGGGTGATGTGTGAACCCCTGAGCATGGACATTGGCTTGTAGGAGTAACAGTAGGCACAATATTCCCTTCTAGCACTGTGCAGGCACACTGAGAGACATATTGTCACTTGAGCTGACAACTAGAGGAAGTCTTCATATGATCATTGGGGAAGTGTAGGCTTCTGAGAGGAGTGTGGGAGTGGAAGCGGAGGGAGATCTCACTGTTCACTGTTTGGCAGCAACTGAGTGATAAGTTGCAACACAGCCACCCTCAGCACACACATCTTGGGAACATTTTCAGGGGTATGAGAGCACAGCACTGGTTGTGGCCGTGCAGTGAGATACCAAGGGCCAGATGTAGCAAATGTTTTTACCCATTCTGTGTCTATGGGAAAAAGTGTTCGTACATATGGCCCCAAGTGTCTTGCTACTACACCATTTGCATAGCATCCAATCCAGGCCTACCCTTGCTGTCTGACGTGAGAGATAGTGGAGTGGCTGCTGGGTCAGGGCTGAGAGAGAAGACAATTATTAGTGCAGGATTGAACCTGTGCTGGACTGGTTCGTGACTGGCAATGTAGCATGTCGAAGGCCCTGATCCTGGGTCCACTGAACTGGCTCAAAGATGGGGAAGGCTGACAGAACCCAATCACCCTTCAACTTCGAGTCTTGCCACTCTAATAAGCAGAGGCGAGATGTCGCCATGGAGCAGGAGTGTGGTGCTGCTTTTCGAGAATCATCATCATTGGAAGCTGCATTGCAGGAGATGCAGATGAGCCTGCAATCCATTGACCGCAAAATAGACTGGTTGAATAGGCACATGGATCATATGTCCACTAAATTAGATAAGCAAGTATCGAATCACAGCAGCCGAGCAGAGAATTTCACATTTAGAGGATGACCTGCAGACCATTAATACGAAATGTCTAAGCATGGAAAAGGTGATGGCGGTTATCCAGGCCAAAAATGAAGATCTTGAAGCGTGCTCGCACAGAAACAACTTGCGCCTAACAGGGGTGCCAGGGTTCACCAACACTGGGAAGCTCAAGCACTATGGTAGAAGCTGTGCTGGGAAAATCTGTCTGCAATGTTGATCATGGAAGGGGCGCACAGCTCATTGATGGCACCCTCTCCCCACCCCCTACCTCCCACCCTACACAGGGCACCACCACACCCCATCATAGCAAAACTATTCAGCTATAGAGATGGGGACACAGTCCTCCGTATGGCAGGGGAGAAGCAGGACATCAACTATCAAGGGAATCAGATCGCATCCTACCCTGACTTCACGGAGTTGGTGCAAGTGGCGAGGAGGGAATTCCTTCCGATTATATATAAAAATAAAATAAAAAAAGCTCCAAAAGGCATCTGTCAAAGTATGCAGTGCTGTATCGCATCGACTACAAGGAAAAATAGAAAAATTTATTTGATGTCCAAGGCAGCCAAAGACTGTCTCAAGCCGCTTTCTCCACTGAAACGCAAACAGTGACTGTACAGCTCCTCCGATGAAGATAAATCATGACGGCTCATTTCTCTTCAGTGTTCAGAGTTAAGCAGTGGGGGTGATGCTTCGTCGTAGCTCAGCATTGGGACACGATCCAACTACCCTCATGACTGGGGTTAGTGCGATGGTTTGCATATCAGAACTGTCTGGCCACCTCCATCCATGTGGAGGAAGCTGGACTCCTGGCGCTGCACACCGAGGGAGCTCCCCCCAAGGGTTTGTTATCAAACTGTGTCAATTAGGAATACTGTGTGCGATGGCACGTGTGGCTGTAGATACACATGCTCTTGCCATCTAGTGTTGGGTTCAGAGTTGTTTTCTTTGAAGAAACATTTTCGAGTCACAGGATTGAGTGACTCCTCCTTCCTGGTGATACTGCGCATGGGCTTCGACTCCTTTGTTTGATTGTTTTTCTCTCTGCCCTTGGATTTGGACGTGTCTCTTCGCTCCGTTCTCCCTTCGTTCCAGTTCCAAAATCTTTTTTCCGTCTTTTCTTAAATTGATGGTATTGTCTCCAATTGCGCTCCTCTATTATTGCGATTGTCTCACTCCGTCGATTTGGGAATCGACCAAACGCCCTCCAGTGCGTGTTCGCCCTTTCGGGCCTACCTCACAGCATGGCACTAACTAGCATGCCGTGCTGATGGAACAAACGCTGTTTTGATTCTGCCCTCAGTGCCACTCCAAATTCCCCCACACCGATCAACATCTGGTGTGTAACTTGTGCCTCTACCCAGACCATCAAGAAACCACCTGTCACGCCTTCAGATCTTCCGGTCGAAAAAGATGCTTCAGGACTGGAGGGCTCGACTACTGGAGATGGTGTACAAGACTCCGGAAGACACCCTAGACATCTTCTGGGAGGAGCACGCCCAGGAGGAGGCCTTCTCCACCCAGGACTCCAACTCCAACATCTAGTCAGACATCAAAAGTCAAGAAGTCATCTTTTTGGCCCTCAAGGAGACTCCACCCTTGAGAAGCTGAAGAAAGACTCAGATCCTGCAAAGGCTATGGGCGTTTTACTATCTCCCTCACAAAGAGGGACTTTTTTTTGTCACCCATGTTTTGAGGTGTTTGCAAACCAGCGACCTCAGAGGCCTCCACATCTCAGGCCAGACAGCCTTCCAGGTCCTGCTCACAAGGATTTTATAGAGGCACCTATAGAGGTAACAGCGCAAGAGGTAGAGGTAAGACCACCACCAACTGCTCTTCTAGGAACTGCGGCACAACCTACCCCAGGAACACGAAATGACCCTTTGCTCACAGGGACCCACACCAGCAAATCACCGGCGCCCACCAATCCTGAGAAACTACTACTCTGTCTACTAATCAGTGCACGATCCCTCTGCAAACACTCCATGGAAATATGGGACACCTTAACCATTCTTAATCAGGATCTAATGTTAATCACCAAGACCTGGCTTACACCCTTATCGGCCCCGGACATCGCATGTGCATCCCAGAAGGCTACGAACTGATTCACAAAGACCGCTAAAACATGCATGGAGGAGGCATCACCATCATGCACCAGGACAACCTCTCATGCACCACTTTAAAAGTCATCTCACCTCATGGAACTGATCAACTTTCTCATCAGAATCAACGCCAGAACCACCATCAGGGGACCCTCACATACACACCCACAGTACCCCATCCTGGCTTTCGCAAAGACATCCCCGATTTCATTGCCCCACTGGCCATCGACTCAGTGGACTACATATTTCTAGACGATCTCAGTTTCCACCGGGTCAATCACCTCAACCACAACTCAGCTAACCTCCTGGACAACCTCAGCAACATAGGACTCGGACTGGTCACCAGTCCCACCCACACAGCAGGTCACATCCTTGACCCAATCTTCTCGATCAGCAACAAAGTCATGTTCTCCCACACCTCAGACCGACAACCACCATTTTTCCATAGCCTACAGAGCGGAGCACTCGCTCCTTCACCGCTAACCCCCCACCCCCACCCCTAACCCCCAAACAGATGGAAGAAAATCACAGAAACTCAGTGGAGCAGCACCCTCCCCGCCAACACACCCACACTTTCAGACAACATAGAACAAGACGCCAACAGTCTATCCGAGTGGATCCTCAACTGCAGCAACAAAATGGCCCTCATCACTAGCTCCACCTCTAGAAGATCCAGAAAACCAGCAAAATCGTTCACCCCTGAACTCTTCACATTCAAAAGAGACTGCAAGCAACTAAAAGGACTGTGGCGCACCAGCAGAGACCAAACGGACCGTGTAGCCTACAAAGAAGCGCTGAACAAATACCATCTCCGCATCAAAGAAGCAAAGAAGATCACCCTTCTCAACCACATCGAAGAAAGTGCCAACTGCCCTAAGAAACTTCTTAAGATAGTCCGAGAGTTCTCCTGCCCAACCGACACAGAAACTCTGCAACTTTGACAACAAAATCACAACAATCTACAGTAATTGTTTCTCCCCAACCCACCAACGTTGATCATCTACTCACCCTGGAAGGAGGATCTCTTAGCCACCTGATCAAGGACTGGAAGCCTCTATCGACTCAGGAAACAGTGGGCCTCATGAGATCAACTCAATCCAGCTCACCCAAAGACCCTTGCCCCCATCACATTTTCAACCTGTTCCAGAAAAAAAAATCAGCCACATCCTCACTCCCATCATCAACACATCCATTAGAACAGCCACCATTCCCGAAGCCTGGAAACAAGCTGAAGTCCAGTTGCTCCACAAAAAAACAAATGCAGACCTCAGCAAACTCGAAAATTATCGACCTAGCTTGCTGCTCCCATTGCCGGCCAAAATCCTGGAAAAAGACATCAAGAAACAGCTCACCAGACACCTGGAAGAATACAACCAATTGGACACCTCCCATGGCGGCTTCCGCACCAACTACAGCACCAAGACTGCCCTTATCTCTGCCGCATTTGACACCATCTCCCACTACACCTTCACTTCCAGACACCACCACATCGGGATAAGAAGCAACGCCCTCAAATGGATCCATACCTTCATCACAGCATGCACCCAGAGAGACCGCCTCCCACCTTTTTACTTCAGAACCTAAGAACAGCATATGCGGAGTCCCCCAGGGCTCCTCCCTCAGCTCAACCCTGTTCAACACCTACGTGATACCACTACCTGAGATCGTGTGCTCCAATGGACCTGCACACCACAAATACCTCAGATTCGTGATTGCAGGAAAACACGATCAATTCAGGAACGTGTTCACATCTTTGTCTCTCCTCCCCTAGTTTCGAGAGAATTGTTCACACACGGTCAGGACCCTAATGCGCATCTTAGGGATGATGGCCTTCTGCATTTCCATCGTTCCCCATGTCAGACTCCACATGCGTCCTCTAGTGTTGTTAGACCACCATAATCACCACTTTCTGCAATGGTGGAACACCATCAATCTTTTAAAGAGTGGCCTTTTCTGGACCCTGTGCCTCAGATCACTCTCACAACAGATGCCTCACTCACAGGCTGGGGCACTCGCACCTTCAGGACATCTCAGTGCAGGGCCACTGGGGTTCTGATCGTCAATCACTACACATAAACTTCCTAGAGCTTCAGGCAGTATTTCTAGCCCTGAAAGCATTTATTTATCTCTCACAAGGTTGTCCTAGTCCGCACAGACAATATGACAGCAATGTATTACCTTCAGAAACAGGGAGGGGGGGGCAAGGTCACTCCATTTGTCACAACTCTCTCAGACCATATGGAAATGGGCTCTCCACCATCACATTCACATAGTGGCAGAGTATCTCCTAGGAATGGACAACGACTTTGCAGACCTGCTCAGCAGGATGCAGCAATAAGTCCATTAATGGGAACTCCACCCACAAGTCCTTTAAAGCTACTTCCCAAAGTAGGGAACACCTCAGATAGATCTTTTGACCACAGCAGAAAACACAAAATACATAAACTTCGCCCCAGTACCCACAACCTCAATCTAAGGGCAATGCTCTATGGATGAACTGGTCAGGGATATTTGCCTACGCTTTTCCCCCTTTCCATGTCATTCCATTTCTAGTTCGACAGATCAGGCAAACATCTCTCAAAATAATCCTTTTAGCTCCAAAATGGGCACGCCAGCCTTGGTTCACCAAACTACTGGATCTCCCTGCCTCCCCCTCCCCTCGCTTACCCCCCCCCCCCCTTCACCCCCTCCCCCCCCCAAGAAGCTTTCCAAACAGCCCAGACCTTCTCACTCAAAACCAAGGTCAGGTCAGACACCCAGACCCCAAATCTCTCAACCTTTCGATATGGCTCCTGAGGTCATAGAGTTTTGTTATCTAGATCTGCCTGCAGAGTGCACGTACATCCTTAGAGAAGCTTGTAAACCCACTACCAGAGCATGTTGTGGAAACACTTTGTTTGCTACTGTCAAACTAAACATATTAATCCTATCAAAGCTACTGTCCTAGGCATTGTCTGTTACCTGCTTCATTTACAAAAAGCTCATTTTAGCTTACACTTCCATTTATATTACATCTCACAGCTATAGCTGTTTACTTGCAAAACAGACAATACAAATCCCTCTTTAGGATTCCAGTAATTAAAGCATTCATGTAATGTAATTTCACCAAGAATGTCCCCTGCACCATCATGGAACCTCAATATTGTCCTTACTTGGTTTATGGGTCCTCCTTCCGTGCCACTTCAGTCATGCCCTTTTCAGTACCTGTCATGCAGAGTTACCTTTTTAGTTGCCATCACATCTCTCAGGCAGGTTAGTGAGCTGCAGGCACTAACCTTAGAAGAACCATTCTTTTAGGTTCATAAAGACAAGATGGCTCTCCTCACCATACGAAGTTCCTTCTTAAGGCGATCTCTCAATTCCTTAATCAATGTTAAAAGTGCATTAATGTTCTACAGTGATACAACAAAAGAGTTTAGAAAGACTAAACAGCTTTTTATAGCTTTCTCATTACCTCATAAAGGCAATCCTATTTCAAAAAGCAGCATAGCTAGGTGGATAGTTAAATGTTTTCAGACTTGTTAGGGTAAACTACACTCTTCCAGGAAGAAGGGAGCCACTATGTCTTTCCTTAGCGGACCTTTGTAAAGCAGCTACGTAGTCTACACCACATACATTTACAAAACATTATTGTGTAGATGTATTTGCACATCAGCAAGCCAGTGTAGACCAAGCGGTACTGAGAACACTTATCCACACTTTTCGAATCAACTGCAACTCCCACAGGCTAGCCACCGCTTTTGTGGAAGAACTGCTTTACAGTCTACACAGAGCATGTGTATCTACAGCCACATATGCCATCGAACAAAAATATTACTTACCCAGTAAGCATCTGTTTAGTGGCATGTAGTGCTGTAGATTCACATGCAGCCTCCCCGAGCGCCTGTGGCTATTTCAGTTGCTTTATATTTGTATATAGTTGTGTATATATATATATATATATATATATATATATATATAGATACATTTACATGGACATCTTTCTCTATACTTCCTCTACACTCCTTTTCTCACCCGCCTGCGGGAAAACAGTCTAACAGAGGAGATGATGCCCATGCACAGTATCACCAACAAGGAGTCACTCGATCCTGTGACTCGAAAATGCTTCTTTGATGAAAAACAACTTGCAACACTCGGAACCGAACACTGGATGGCAGGAGCATGCAGAGTATGTAAATCTACAGCACTACATGCCACGAACAGTTGCTTACGGAGTAAGTAAAAAATGTCTTTGTGTGTGAAGCATGTTGTTTGTTGGTGGGGAAAACAGGGATTGTTTTTAGCAGGTATGCTAAAGTGGTGGGGGGGAGGTGGCATAGTTTGTTGGCTTGTTAACACAATGGATAAGCATGTACGATATCCCAAATGGTTACACCGACACATTAGATTCTTATACATGATGCAAAGGTACAATACAGTTCACATCTCGGGATGGCCAGAAGAGGAGGTAGAGTGAACCTAGCGACCTGGAATGTTCCAGTTATAAACAATCCTTGCGAAAATCAGACTAGTCCTTAACTTCTTAGACCGCCATAAAATACAGATCGCACTTTTTATAGGAGACTCATCTGGCACGGGCGATGGTGGCGATTATAGGATCTCGATGACAGGTTAGAGACTAGCATCATCCTACTCTACATATGCTAGAGGGTTTTTTATACTAGTGAAACAAGGGATTCCCTTCACAGTTACCCACCCAGTAACAGGTGACCAAGGGAGGCTGGCAATTGCTCAAGGGATGCTCTATGGTACGCATATCACATTAGTGAAAACATATGCCCCAAATATAGACAACCCTCACTTTTTTTTTACATGCACATGGAGACAAATACACGTCTTATCCCCATTCACTTTAATTTTGGGGAAGGGAGGAGATCTGAACACACATCTGGAACAGACTGCACAGGGAAGGCCCATCTATATCCTCAGTACATGGTCCAGATTGGACTAGTGGCCGATCAGAGAGAATAGCTGTCCGTGGGTGGACAGGGTTGAACACATTCCCAGGACCATTTTGGATCATTCGCCAGTTCTGCTGGGGTTCCGCTGCCGGCCTGTGCTTCCCTGCCTTTCTCAAGGCATTCCAGGCCCCCGCATTACTGGATGCTGTGTTCAAAGACAGTATAAGGTTGGTGATCACTGAATACTTTGCAATCAATATTGGAACTATTGAGGGAAAGGGTACACTATGGGAGGCCTTCAAGGTCACGATAACGGGTGCTTGCTTGGGGGCCCAGGTGAGTGTACTGAGAGACATACGCAATAAATCAAACATCACTGAATCCACACTATACTCACTTGAGCGGGAATACGAAAATCAGCTATCAGGGACAACTTGTCGAAATATCAATACCTTGCTTCACAAGAGGCACAGTTCCTGTCTGAGACATGTCACATGTGCATGTGGGTAGGGAGGGTGCCCAGGTCATCACCTTGCTGGTATACTGCGGTCTTCCATGGGAACTGAGCACATCATTAAAATTACTACTGCATATGTAAAGGTGCTTTACGACACGCCTGCCATATCAGCTGCGTTTAAGAATTTTTATGCAGAATTATATGGTAGCCGCAAGGCCGCTTCTACAGCTGAAAGTCATGCTTACCTGGAAGATGTTGCATTCGCATGGTTGTCTCATGGGCAAAGAAAATATTTAACTTAACCCATCACAATTGACGAAGTAAAGGAAGCTATACATGCGCTCCCTAATAATAAGGCCCCTGAGTTGAATGGACTAATGGGAGTTTTATAAAAAAATACTGCAATATTCTGGCACCGCATATGCATGTTGTGTACGAAGAGGCCTATCACAATTTAATCTTGCTTCCCGCCTTATGTTGGCACTAATAGAGACCCTGCTAAAACCAGATAAGGAATCGGAAATGTGCGAGTCCTTTAGACCACTAGCCTTATTAAACATAGATACAACAAGTCTGGCAAAATATTGGCCCCATGGCTTCAGCCCTTGCTTCTTAGATTGGTCTTACCAAACCAGTCTGGGCTTGGGCCTAGTAGGTCCACCGCCCACAATTTGTGTACTCTGTTTGCACCTCTGGACTACCTGGATCCAGCTATTCTGGCGGCTGCAGTCTTATTGGATGCCGCTAAAGCCTTCATTTTGATCGACTGAGACTCAATGTTCGCCATCATAGCCGTATGGGTGTGCCTGAGCATTTCCTCCACTGGATCAGATGCTCAGCTGGTTCAGGTACGAGTAAATGTTCATAGTACTGATACCACGTTGCGTGCTCTTGCATTCCCATTGCAGTGGGTCACTGACCCTGTCAAGTACCTCGAGATATGGCTCCATAGGAACCCTAATCACATAATTTATTTGAATTACAGTGACGCTATAGCTAAATTAGAGTAACAGATCGACAGATGGAAGACATTACTGCTCTCTCTAGCAGATAGGCTAACAATACTAATAATGTTAGTGCTGCCTAACCTTGTTTGTTAATATACCTATTGTACTCCCTGCATATTTGTTTCAGAAAGTGTGCACATTCCTGCTGTTGCTGGTCTGGGTTGATAAACAACCCCATATTGAGTGGGACATACTGACTTTACCGTATGACGGGGAGGTTTTAATGCACCGAATTTTTATTTATGTTACTTATGCAGGCAGGCGCACTTTGCACACTACTGGTATAGGCCACATGAGTACATTCCTCACGTAGCAATAGAACCTGACAACGCATACACAGTGCCACTGTCGGCTATTATTAATCCCCAACGTAGCCACGTCTCCCACACTGAGATTAATACTATACATGCTACATCGGTGGCTTGGAGGCGCTTGGGCACGCTGGCAGGGAGGTTCCCACTGTACGCATCACCCTGATATATTGGTGACACGAGAGGAGAAGGCTCTTAGATTGCTTACACAAGTAGGTCTAACGACTATGGAGACTCTCTACCCAAATGATAGCTTTGTATGCCTAGACAAGCTCCCGCTCACACAAGCTCACTCATCAATAGTGATGTTTACATATTACAGGTTGCCGGTGGCCATAAGAGCTCTCTATACTGAATTTCCATAGGCGCCACCAGCTCTTAATGCGCTACAGGTGTTACTTCAGAGCGCCACACATCGTCATTTAACTATTAGGCTTTATACCGCAGCGCAGGGAGACAAACCATTGACCACGAACAAGGCCATGGCCTGCTGGAATGCCCCGTCCCCTGGCCGAGGCTAACTGGATTTTCTGCTGTGCGCAATTGAACACCCTCACCTTCAATTGTAATTTACACATCCTTCACTTTAAATTCTTACATCAAACATACCACATCCCTCTTAAATTGTACAAAATTGAGATACGCGATGATGCCACATGTGCAAAATGTTGGGAGAGGGAGGCAGACTTCATACACCTGGCCTGACTCTGCTCACATGTCCTGCACTGCTGGACCCTGCTGTCTGTTTATGGGATCTAGAGTGTGAGCTACAACCTATTAATCGCAAGTTTGTCTCTGTGGCATTACTGTTGGTGGAAAAGAGGGTGGTGCTACACTGTGGAAGCAGGATTAAACCTTCCCAACAAAACTGGCTAAAAGACTTGATGTATTGCAGGTCAGAACTGGAACTATATTCTGAGGAGCTGCCACAGTGATCAAGACCTAAAGACACATGGGCTCCCTTAATGACATATTTACTATCTCTACCGGAAGATGCGAATCCCATTGGTGTATGATGGTTGTGGGAGGGGAGAATTTCTGAAACTACTGTGCTACGTGGATATCGACATAGAGATCATAGCTTACTTATGGTTTGGGATTATGTGGCACCTCGTGGGTGCGAAGGTTTCTGAGCACCATATGTTATTCTTTGTCTTACATGCTTCCTGGTGAAATAATAACATTAAATAAAACATGCAATGACTCAGGAAGACAAAGTTCCAGAATCCAGAAGAGAAACTGGAAGCAGAAATCGTCCATTATTGTAGTTTTTGTATAACTACGTTTTATTTAATGATGCTATACAAAAATGTCCAATGGCAAAAATCTCATGAATAGAGCAATGTAGAAGATGAACTAACCTGATTATTGTAGACTGAATAGATATTTGTTAAAAAAAAAAAAAACGGAATTTTAAAAAAGGATCTTGATACAGGGTTCAAACTCTAGAATATGAAACTAAAACTAGGATGTTTTGCTAGAGTTATTCTGGTTACCTTTGTACTAAACCATTTGACTACATCTATGCATCAAGCAGTTTTTATCCTGTTCAGATTTACTACACCACCAAGTGTTCTTTTATATGAAAACCTTCCAATAGTTGTCTGTTGTTGTTTAAATATGTCCGAAAATGCCTTTTTGATTGGATGTTACTTCTTAAATAAATACCAAATATGTTCATATCCTCTAACAAAGATCGAGCTGGTGTGTTTCCTCCAGCAAAGACCATTTATTATCATTAAAAGCACTGTTCCTAAAAAAAACAGATGTAAAACACTAGCAGTAAATGGAATGCCCATGTTGGATTCAGTCACAATTTTTTTAAACGTGGTAGCTCTTTCTGAATGAGCTTGGCTTCTCGTAGCAGAGATCTTGCAAGATTCCACCTCTAAACACAGCCTCACCACCATTTAGGTGTGTGCGTGAGCAATGCACTATCTATAAAGAGGTATTAAATATCCTCTGAGAGAAGAGCAAGCCATGACACGTACACAAGCGATAAGCCACATCACTCCACTTACACTAAAAAAAACAGTGTCAGACTTCACCTAAAGCTATCCTTATTTTAACCCCATGCTCAGGTAAATTCCCATTTTTGGAGCAGTAAAAATCGGACATCTAAAATGTTCATTTCTAGTACTTCTGGTCCTAAAGAACAAGGTATAGTAGGTTCCATTTGTAAGCAGAGATATCTGCATAAGACCAAAGCCTAACCTGTATATGTGCAGTGCCCACATTATTGGTCCCAAAATAGAGTGGTAACCATTACAAAGCATTGCATTTTTTTTAAAAATCCCCTTTCCATGAAACGTTAATTCCATGTAAGAGCATTGATGCCACCTTCGCTGATAGCAGTTTCAATAGTAAACTCACCATAGGTCCATAAACTCGTTTGTGTAGCTTCAGTAAGGCATGAGGTGCTGTGCTTCTGTCAACCTTAGCATTTCTAATTGTAAGTTCCATGTCAACAAAGAAGACATTGAAACTCCCAAATAATAATATGCCTTCGTAATAGCTAGTTCAAGTCACCCTGAAATAGTTAATTGCATTCCTTCTCCTATCAAATATCAAGTATCTTGGGGGTTGAGGTTAGGTTGTTCTTTGTAATGTAGTGTTCCAAGTCATTACCTAACAATCGGATACCTGCGAGCATTTCATCGCAGTGCTCGGTGTTGCAAGACAAAATCTCATGTTACCGTGTGTGAATTCAAGTTCTGCTTCATACCGGCTGAGAAGAAGTGGAGTGTACCCTAGCTTAGTTTTGATGGAAAAAGAGGCTACCAAGTTATATCACCTTGGCTTTAAACTGTCTGATTGGCAGATCCATGTGTCAGGCACAGTTGTACCTTTGGCATTTCATTAATGAAACTGATGCTGCTTTTTGAAACAGTGTTGGTTCAGCTCAAAGATTCCATACCAATGATTCATTTATAGATGTTGGTGAATTATGCAACTTTTTCTAATGCAGCATTTTTTGTGAGATTTTCAAATTCACTGTTACTGATAACTTTAATAGCCCAATATTTGAGAGCTACTTTTGAGCTTTTTCTTCTATTGTTTTGTAGGTAGAATTTGCTCAGCGTCAAGCTGACGTTGCTAAAATGGAAAAGTTTGACACCAAATGCAGTGAGAAAGTGGACTGGGCTAATAGTCTAACAGGTGAGCTGTTTAAGTTTATTTCTTCCCATTAAATTAAAAGTGAAATGTTATATTAACAAACTGACTTTTGTTATAATTGGTCTCTTTTACATTGTCAGCGTTTGTCCTTATTTGGTCATTGTTGCTAAATCCAGTTGTGATGCTCTGCAGCAGCATTTGTTACTGCATTGCATTACCATTGGATATTAGTTTCAGGTGTGTAACAACCCATAGTAACAAGATTACAGTAGATTTGTTCTGCAAAATCCTCATTCAATATCAGCAACTATTTTTGGTCACTCAGTGATGGGAAACCTGTGAACGAGATATCAAAGCTCTGAAATAACTATATGCCTTAAAAGTACCCTATTTATGCTGCACTAAAAAATCTAAATTGACCTTACTGATTAAACCTCTGGTACAGTAAAATGTGTTATAACCTGAGTAGCAGTCAAAGTTAGCAATACCTCCGCCCTCTAAATTAGATATTTGCTTGGCAAAAGGATTGTAAGAGATTCTTTTACAAATCTGAAAGTTAATGTAGGCAACCCGTGTGCACACACCTTCTGTGTAGCACTGACTTAATCTGTATATCCTCTGTAAATTGCTTTACTTTAGTCTCAACTCAAATAAATGGATTGCGCTAAATTACTAAGTCTAAGTTGTGACGCTTGTGTTGTAGGGGTGTTACTTTGTGAAATTATGCTAAAGTTGCTACTTTGAAACACAAAACAATAGAGAGAATTCTGCATTTGATCTCAGCCGCTGGTAATTAATTGGGACTCTTTCCTAGTAACTTAATCATTGCAATAGTTTTGTCCGTACATATTCCCATGGTCACTGTGCACATGAATCAACTGTATCCTAGTGATGGTCCAGCAGGCACAATCTGGTTTAGGGGTGCTTGTTTCCCATTCAGAGGGGACCTGACCTAGTAGTTTGGACTGGACAGGACTGGTTCTATTTCAGCAGGACCCAGTATAATTTGCAAAAGAGTGGTTCTTCTCGGGAGTAGCACAGTGGGAAACAAAGCAATTAACTAGAATGCAGCTCAGAGTAACTATTAGATTAATTCAAGCACCCCACCCATAACCTTGTTTTCCTCAGTGCTATGCTCTTAGTGTAATGGTTATGACATAAGTGGGTCCACTGCATGTGTACTGCAGTAATCAAGCTGCACCTCACAGGTGAGGCCTAAAAGGCTGAAACTAGTCCGGGATTGCTCGTTTTTAATTTAGAGGGAATCTGGCTTGCAAGTTCGGGTTGCTTAGGCTCGTCTTCAGGCAAAGCAGACTTTGACTGCTCTTACTGGATCAGGGCTAAGCCTGATTTTCTTAAGTATGGTTCTTGTTTGGAATGGTACATCACAAGCATAAATTGAGAGGAAGAAATTCCAGCAGTCCATGCAGCTCCAAGATGCTCATCAGTTAGCCGCTCAAGAGAGACTTCAGGAGGCTCCCTGATGTGATTTCATCATCTTGTGTACAACCAGATGTTCCATGTTTTGTACTATAGAAACATTGTCTGGTTGAAGAATTGAAGCAATTGTTTTATGGTTTCAGAGAGTTGCTTGAAATGTGACCTGGTTTTCAGAATGCTGGGGACAGTATATTGCCCCTCTGTTGACTGGTGAAATACAGGCCACAAATCAGGCAGCCAATCTAGATGGTAATGCTCCATATGCATACATAAAAATGTGATCCTGGAGAAGTTGGGATTCAATGAAATGTCATACCAAGCTCAATTTTGCAGCATCAAACTGGAGCCCTGTGAAGCACACTAAAGACCAAGCCAATGCGTGGTTGAAGACCTCTGCTCATCCAGACTCCTACTTTCATAAATCCTTTCAATCTGGTGGTCGAGCCTTTTCCTACATCGCTCCTAAAGCATGGAACGACCTACAGTTACACCAAGAGCCTCCTCCTCACCTCTTGAATTCCACAAGAAGCAGAAGACCTGGCTTTTTGAGTAGTCTGACTAGGCCCGCTAGACCTACTAAGCCCTGACTCACACTTGCTCAGCATATGGCTTCCCTCCTGGGTGAAAGTGCGCTCTACAAATCTGCATAACATAACTACCAATGTGAACATTTGCTACAAAATACATGCAGTCACTACCAACCCTGAAGCAAAGCATCTGAATCCCTCCATTACTGAAGTAGTAGTCCTTTCTTCATCAAATCAAAAAGTGAGTATAGTTGAAACAGAGTGAACCCCTCAACATCTATGAGGTGGAGCAACATGGAACAAAATATCCAGCCTAAAAGGGTTAAAAGGTAACTTTTCTAAATAGCTAGCTAAAAGACCTCAGAAGAGTCACAGCAAAGGGGGCAGTTCCACCCAAGGGCACCAGTGTTATGAAAACAGGTAATGGGGACACAACACTCAATTGTGTCTGAATAAAAACAACCAGAACCCACAATGACCGTGATAGTGGGGGTTCATTGTGCAGATAGAAGTCCTAACCCTTATACCTGTGAAGTGAGCGTTTTCGAGGCAATGTTCGGCGGCCCAGTGGACGGTGGGTGTTTGCAAACTGTACTACTTCCAGAATACTGTTCAAACACTCCAGAGGAGGACAGTGTGGCCCTATGCTACACACATCCCACCATATTAGTTATCTGTACTAAGCAATGACAGGATATACCAATATAAGTACAGATAGTGCCTAAATTGCCCACCCATCTAATACTGGGAACAGACATTCACAACTTTAGAAAGATGTTCTTCATTAATACCTTGCACAAATGCTGGTTGGAAGCTTCTGTAGTAACTGAAAGGTTAGAAAATCCTTACCCAAGAAGCTGTAGACAGGTGCTTGCTTTGAAAAGAAGGGAGGCATGTTTTAGTAACCCTGGCGTGCAGCCAGGGAATAAAACTTGGAACCTTTAGAATCTTTTATAATTCTGGAGAGAGCAGATTTTTGATCCTAGCATTCAGTATGCAATGTCGTGAGTCAGGCAGGAAGATAATCTAACTTCACCACCTAATGGGCCCTATTTTCAATGGCAAAAAGGTTTAGTATATAGTATCATTGCGAAAAAAGATCAGCCCAATGAAAATCAACTCTTGTTTTTTTGGCCATTTTGGGCAGTGGTGCTGGTGCTAGCTATACCTGTATGACTGTAATCCATCAAGGTGCAGAGAAAACCCAGCAGTTAATCCTTCGGTGTGTGTGTTTTTTGGCCTGGCGTGTTTGCAGAGATTGTCAAATACTGCAGTATGTGCCTAAAGTGGCAAGTGAAAAATCCTTGCCATGTGCCAAGAGCTCCCCTAAACCACTACCCATAATACAGACTCCCATTTCAGCTGCTAGATGTGGATGCAGTAAGGCTAGTCGAACCATTGTGAAGAGTACTCAGATATACACTGGTAGTTGTTGTCTATGCCAGAGCCTACTCTGGGGCCTTTTTACGTGGCATCATAGCAGCCAGGATCAATTGATTAAAACGATGTTCCGCCTTTTAGGAGTCAAACAGTTAGATATGTGTACACCATATACAGACCAGTGGCCTCATAGAGTGGTTCAACCAGATTCTTAAACAAATGCTTAAGAAAGCTGCCTGTCCAGATCTGAAAAATTGGGACAAGGTGTTACCCTCGGTTCTCTATGCTCTATTTAGTTTGCGTTACTGGGCTTAACAGTCCAGATCCTTTTTGGATAAGTTTCTAGAAGACTGGGATAAAATGCTGGAGAATACTACATCCGTAGTCAAATGTACTTATACTGTCCATCTATTAGAGAGTTTGCCTCCCTGCTCTTTTTCAGTTAGCTGCTGAGAACTTAAAAAAGCCCAAAGCCACTAAAAAAAACGATGTAACCAGGTAACATGGTTAATAAGGTTTCAAGTGAATAACAAAATATTGGCGTTCGTCCCAAACTCAGAAAACAAGTTATTGCCACTATGGTCTGGACCCTTTAAAGACATAGAACTGGTGGGAAAAGTTACCAACAAAATATCCCAAGCTGACAAGAAGCCAGATATTGAAATATATCATGTCCACATGTTAAAGAAATGGAAGGAACCCAAAACCCCCTGCTTAATTGATATTGTAACATCAGAAGTAAAAGACAATGAGGATATGTCACCAGTACAAACTCCTGGCACATGGGAAGTATTAGTAAGCATGATTCCCTTGATCCGCAAACAAACAAAAAAATACTTTACAACATCTGATAAGGTTTGGACAGGTGTGTTATACATAACCAGGGGAAGTCTATTTGATTGAGCACAATATAGAAACAAAGGAAGGCACAACTGTGCAAGACAGACCTTACTAAATAGTGGAGGCTCCACATTAAACAGAAAGTGGAAATAATGGTAAAACTGTATATGTATCATACAGCAATTGGTCTTCACTCATTGTTCTGCTACATAAAACTGATGGCCTGTCAGATTTCTGGCAACTAAACTAAGAATCCAGTTTTGATGCATATCTGATGCCCTACATTGATGAACTTATGGAGAAAGAGCCAGAAGGGCTACGTACACCATTTCACTGGATCTGACAAAGTACCCTTGAGAACATCAGATAGACCTAAAACAGCTTTCTCCAGGCACCTAGTATTCTTTAATTTTAGAGTTTTGCCTCTTGGTCTTCCGGGTTGTAGGAAGTTGGCTCTGTATATACTATGTCAAAGTGAGAGATAGTGTGCACAGAGTCCAAGGGTTCCCCATAGAGGTTAGATAGTGGCAAAATTAGATAATACGAATGCTCTATTTTGTGGTAGTGTGGTCGAGCAGTAGGCTTATCAAAGGGTAGTGTTAAACATTTGTTGTACACACACAGGCAATAAATGAGAACCACACACTCAAAGACTTAACTCCAGGCCAATAGTTTTTATATAGAAAAATATATTTTCTTAATTTATTTTAGAACCACAAGATTCAAGATTTGAAGTAAATACATAAAATGCAAGGTACTAAACACAGGTAAGTAAAGAACTTTGAATTAGAGCAATAACATACACAGTATAGGTTAAGTCACCGCACCAGCAACACAGGGCCGGTGTAGTGCAGGCAGGGTACAGGGGTCTTCTCGGGACAGCCGGCAACTGGGCTAGATAGAGGGTTGCCTGATGGTCACTCCTGCACTGGAGTTCGGTTCCTTTTGGTCCTGGGGCTGCGGGTGCAGTGCTTGGTCCAGGCGTCGGGTTCTTTGTTCCAGGCAGTCGCGGTCAGGGAGAACCTCTGGATCCTCTCTGCATGCGTCGCTGTAGGGGTGCAGGGGGGTCGTCTCAGGTTACTCACATAGTCGCAGTCGCCTGGGAGTACTCTCTGCTGTGTTAGTTCTCTGCAGCTCGAGCCGGCGTCGTCGGGTGCAGAGGGTGAAGTCTCACGCTTCCAGCGGGAAGAGTGAGTTCTTTAAAAGTTGCTAAAAAGTTGCAAAGTTGTTGCTGTTTGTGAACAGTGCCGCTGTTCTCTGGAGTTTCTTGGTCCTTCGGTTCAGGGCAGTCCTCTGAGGCCTCCGAGGTCGCTGGTCCCTGTTGGATGCGTCGCTGTGCAGGTTCTTTGAGTCTGGAGACAGGCCGGTAGGGCTGGGGCCAAGTCAGTTGTCGTCTCTGCAGGGCTTCCAGGTCAGCAGTCCTTCTTCTTGTTGTAGGTTGCAGGAATCTGATTTCCTGGGTTCTGGGTCGCCCCTAAATACTAGATTTAGGGGTGTGTTTAGGTCAGGAGGGCAATAGCCAATGGCTAATGTCCTGGAGGGTGGCTACACCCTCTTTGTGCCTCCTCCCTGAGGGGAAGGGGGCACGACCCTAATCCTATTGGGGGGATCCTCCAAACTCACGATGGAGGATTTCTTAAGGCAGGGGTCACCTCAGCTCAGGACACCTTAGGGGCTGTCCTGACTGGTGGGTGACTCCTCCTTGTTTTTCTCACTATCCTCTCCAGCCTTGCTGCCAAAAGTGGGGTCAGTGGCCGGAGGGGAGGGCATCTCCACTAGCTGGGGTGCTGTAACAAAAGGCATGAGCCTTTGAGGCTCACTGCCAGGTGTTGCAGTTCCTGCAGGGGGAGGTGAGAAGCACCTCCACCCAGTACAGGCTTTGTTCCTGGCCACAGAGTGACAAAGGTACTCTTCCCCATGTGGCCAGAAACTCGTCTGGTTGTGGCAGGCTGGCAGAAACTGGTCAGCCTAGGACTAGGAGTTGGACTGGTGTTCAGGGGGCATCTCTAAGATGCCCTCTGGGTGCATTTTACAATAAATTCCACACTGGCATAAGTGCGCATTTATTGTGCTGAGAAGTTTGATATCAAACTTCCCAGATTTCAGTGTAGCCATTATGGAACTGTTGAGTTCATTTTAGACAAATTCCCAGACCATATACTCTTTATGGCTACCCTGCACTTACAATGTCTAAGGTTTTGCTTAGACACTGAATGGGCATAGTGCTCATGCACATATGCCCTCACCTGTGGGATAGTGCACCCTGCCTTAGGGCTGTAAGGCCTGCTAGAGGGGTTACTTACCTATGCCACAGGCAGTGTGAGGTGGGCATGTGTTCTGCTTTCCTGCTCTTATCTCAAAACCGAGCTTACAGAACCTCTCTGGAATGCACTTCTGAGTTTAAAGAAGACATTTATTGTTATTATTTCTTCACCGCAAGGTTCTTGAGAGACAAAATTAGTAAATTGGAAGCACACGTTCAAAAGTAGTCACAGCAATGAAAGCAAAATATATCAAAGTACTTCTCAGTTGCAATGTACACAGCAAATATATGTGATTATATTATAGCATAACTTCAAAGTAAAGCATAAAAGTCAAAATTCATCACCGTGGGTCTATAGCTCAGCTTCATCTTTCTGGGGTCTGCAAGTTGATGACTCTGGTCAACTGCGAGAAAGAGATTTTCTACCCAAACGGGAGACCGGCAACTGACGTCTACTTTCCTGTCTGAAGTCAAGCAGATTCAGTCTACCCCTGCTGTAGCCCAGAGTCATCCTTAAAAGCAAACTCAGTGTGAGAACCGAAGAACCTCGGAGAGTGGCCAATTCTCCCAACTTCCCTCGCTCTCAGACTAGATTGCGAGGTAAACACAAAATCTACGTGCTCTTATCAGCTAAGGTCTGGTGTGAAGAAAACAGCTTGGTCCATCTTGTGGAAAAACACAGCTTGGAAAAACACAATAGGCAGCTAAACTGAACACAACATGTAATGTGCTACTGGTGAATATTGAGCAACTAATATGCGCAGTGGTGAAACACAAAGTCATTGGTGAAACACAATTAATAGCATCACAGCATGGCACGCTGAGGGGAGTGCCATGTCGACTTAGTCATTTTCTCCCCACCAGCACATACAAGCTGTGGGGCAGTGTGCATGTGCATGTGCTGAGTGAGGGGTCCCCATGGTGGCATAAGGCATGCTGCAGCCCTTAGAGACCTAAGACCTTAGATGTACCCTGATTATGGCCAAAGTGCAATCCTGCTGCACTGTGGAGCGAGGCCCCTTCTATCGGCCCCAAATCAGTGGAAGATGAGCGAAGAGGAGAGGATGCCAGATATTGAAATATAATTGATTGTACTTCCCACTCATTTAGTTTGGAATATCCCAGCAGTCTCTGCTTTTAAGTGTGGCCAGTTGTTTGATTTGTAACCATGGTTTGTAACCTTATGTTCGATGGCATCTGTCGCTGTAGATACGCATGTTCTGCAATAGCTCGCCATCTGGTGTTGGGCCGGAGTGTTACAAGTTGTTTTTCTTCGAAGAAGTCTTTCGAGTCACGGGACCGAGTGACTCCTCCTTTTGTCTCCATTGCGCATGAGCGTCGACTCCATCTTCGATTGTTTTTTTTCCGCCATCGGGTTCGGACGTGTTCCTGTCGCTCCGAGTTTCGGAACGGAAGATTAGCTAATTTCGGAAGATTTTCGTCGGTATTGTTGCGTTCGGGATCGGCGTACTTAGATTCCACACCGCATCGAAGATCGAAGAGCTCCGGTGCCCTTCGGGGTAGTTTTTCGATCCTCCGTCGGGGCCTGGTCGGCCCGACCGCGTGCTGAAGAACGCCGATGGAACGGACCCCGTTCCGTTTCTGCCCCAAATGCCACAATAAATACCCCTACACAGACCAACACTTGGTCTGCAACCTGTGCCTGTCACCTGAGCACAGCGAAGACACCTGCGAGGCCTGTCGTGCGTTCCGGTCCCGAAAAACACTCCGAGACCGTCGAGCCAGAAGACTGCAGATGGCGTCCGCACCGACAGCCCAACGGGAGTTCGAGGAACAGGAAGAGGAAGGTACCTTCTCGATCCAAGACTCAGACTCCGAAGGATTCGACGATACACAAACCGTGAGTAAGACGTCGAAATCCACTCAGAGGAACATTTACAAGGCCCAGGGGACGCCACTGCCACCAGGCCATGGCTCGACCCATAAATTCGGTGACCGACCGTCGGCACCGAAAAAGGCCCAAACAGTGCCGAGATCGTCCGACTCCGGTCGAGACACCGGCACGCAGCCTTCTCGGGACCGAGAAAGTGCTGGAGACAAGCCTCGACACCGAGATGCCGGTTTGGACACGTCTCGACGCCGAGACAGCGGCACCGAAACAGATCGACGCCGAGAGGTTTCGGCCCCGAAAAAGAAAAAAGTCACCTCGGAGCCGAAAAAACACGCAGACAGGGTTTCGATGTCGAAACAAACTGCAAGCGACCCAGCTTCAGGCTCTTATACAGAAGAGCACTCGCTAACCTCCCAAATGCAAAAGCATAGGTTTGAGGAAGAGCTACAAGCAACTGATGTGGACCATACGCAAAAGCGTATATTCATACAGCAGGGGACGGGAAAAATAAGCACCCTTCCCCCCATTAGGAGAAAGAGAAGGTTGGAGTTCCAGACGGAACAGACACCACAACCAAAAGTGGTGAAAAGAGTTACCCCACCACCCTCTCCTCCGCCCGTGATTAACGTCTCACCAGCACAAACTCCATCACACTCCCCAGCTCACACCACCATGAGCCAGGGGGACCAAGATCAGGACGCATGGGACCTATACGACGCCCCAGTGTCAGATAACAGTCCGGAGGCATACCCTACAAAGCCATCTCCACCAGAAGACAGCACCGCGTATTCTCAAGTGGTGGCTTGAGCAGCACAATTTCACAACGTAAGCCTCCACTCAGAACAGGTCGAGGATGATTTCTTATTCAACACACTCTCCTCCACCCACAGCTCATACCAAAGCCTGCCTATGCTCCCTGGTATGCTCCGGCACGCAAAAGACATCTTTAAGGAGCCGGTCAAAAGTAGGGCAATCACACCAAGGGTGGAAAAAAAGTATAAGGCGCCTCCTACAGACCCGGCTTTCATCACTACACAGCTGCCACCAGACTCTGTCGTTGTAGGAGCAGCTAGGAAAAGGGCCAACTCTCACACATCTGGAGATGCACCACCCCCAGATAAAGAAAGCCGCAAGTTCGATGCAGCTGGTAAAAGAGTCGCAGCACAAGCTGCAAACCAGTGGCGCATCGCGAACTCCCAGGCACTACTTGCGCGCTATGACAGAGCCCACTGGGACGAGATGCAACATCTCATTGAACATCTGCCCAAGGACTTACAAAATAGGGCAAAACAAGTGGTTGAGGAGGGACAGACCATCTCCAACAACCAGATACGCTCCTCCATGGACGCTGCAGATACAGCTGCACGGACAATTAATACATCTGTAACTATCAGAAGGCATGCATGGCTCCGAACGTCTGGATTTAAACCAGAGATTCAACAAGCAGTTCTCAATATGCCTTTTAATGAAAAAGAACCGTTCGGTCAAGAAGTGGACACAGCGATTGAGAAACTCAAAAAAGATACGGACACTGCCAAAGCCATGGGCGCACTCTACTCCCCGCAGAGCAGAGGGAATTACAGCACATTCCGTAAAACGCCCTTTCGAGGGGGGTTTCGGGGTCAAAGCACACAAGCCAGCACCTCACAAGCCACACCGTCCAGTTACCAGGGACAGTATAGAGGAGGTTTTCGGGGACAATATAGAGGAGGGCAATTCCCTAGAAATAGAGGAAGATTTCAAAGCCCCAAAACCACTACTACTAAACAGTGACTCACATGTCACTCACCCCCTCCACACAACACCAGTGGGGGGAAGAATAGGTCATTATTACAAAGCATGGGAGGAAATCACTACAGACACTTGGGTTCTAGCAATTATCCAACATGGTTATTGCATAGAATTTCTACAATTCCCTCCAAACATACCACCAAGAGCACAAAATTTAACAACACACCATTCCAATCTCCTGGAGATAGAAGTGCAGGCACTATTGCAAAAGAATGCAATCGAATTAGTGCCAAACACACAAATAAACACAGGAGTTTACTCACTGTACTTTCTGATACCAAAGAAGGACAAAACACTGAGACCAATCCTAGACCTCAGAGTAGTGAACACTTTCATCAAATCAGACCACTTCCACATGGTCACACTACAAGAAGTATTGCCATTGCTAAAACTACACGACTACATGGCAACTTTAGACCTCAAGGATGCTTATTTCCATATACCAATACACCCATCGCACAGGAAATACCTAAGGTTTGTATTCAAAGGAATACATTACCAATTCAAGGTACTGCCTTTCGGATTAACAACCGCACCAAGAGTCTTTACCAAATGTCTAGCGGTAGTCGCTGCACACATAAGAAGGCAGCAAATACATGTGTTCCCATATTTGGACGACTGGCTTATCAAGGCCCATTCGTTCATACAGTGCTCAAATCACACAAATCAGATCATACAAACCCTCTTCAAACTCGGGTTCACCGTCAACTTTACAAAATCCAACATTCTGCCGCGCAAGGTACAACAATACCTAGGAGCCATAATAGACACATCAAAAGGAGTAGCCACTCCAAGTCCACAAAGAATTCTAAATTTCAACACCATCATACAACGCATGTATCCAACACAAAAGATACAAGCAAAGATGGTATTACAACTCCTAGGCATGATGTCTTCATGCATAGCCATTGTCCCAAACGCAAGACTGCACATGAGGCCCTTACAACAATGCCTAGCATCACAGTGGTCTCAAGCACAGGGTCACCTTCTAGATCTGGTGTTAATAGACCGCCAAACTTACCTCTCGCTTCTGTGGTGGAACAACATAAATTTAAACAAGGGGCGGCCTTTCCAAGACCCAGTGCCACAATACGTAATAACAACAGATGCTTCCATGACAGGGTGGGGAGCACACCTCGATCAACACAGCATACAAGGACAATGGAACGTACATCAAACAAGACTGCATATCAATCACCTAGAACTTCTAGCAGTTTTTCAAGCACTAAAAGCTTTCCAACCAATAATAGTTCACAAATACATTCTCGTCAAAAATGACAACAATGTATTATCTAAACAAGCAGGGGGGGACGCACTCCACGCAGTTAAGCCTGCTAGCACAAAAGATTTGGCATTGGGCAATTCACAACCAAATTCGCCGAATAGCACAGTTTATACCAGGGATCCAAAATCAACTCGCAGACAATCTCTCTCGAGATCACCAACAGGTCCACGAATGGGAAATTCACCCCCAAATTCTGAACACTTATTTCAAACTCTGGGGAACACCTCAGATAGACTTGTTTGCGACAAGGGAGAACGTAAAATGCCAAAACTTCGCATCCAGATACCCACACAAACAATCCCAAGGCAATGCCCTATGGATGAACTGGTCAGGGATATTTGCTTACGCTTTTCCTCCTCTCCCTCTCCTTCCTTACCTGGTAAACAAACTCAGTCAAAGCAAACTCAAACTCATATTAATAGCACCAACTTGGGCAAGGCAACCCTGGTACACAACGCTGCTAGACCTATCAGTGGTACCCTGCATCAAATTGCCCAACAGGCCAGATCTGTTGACACAGCACAACCAAAAGATCAGACACCCAGATCCAGCATAGCTGAATCTAGCAATCTGGCTCCTGAAATCCTAGAATTCGGGCACTTACAACTTACCCAAGAATGTATGGAAGTCATAAAACAAGCCAGAAGGCCATCCACCAGGCACTGCTATGCAAGTAAATGGAAGAGGTTTGTTTGCTACTGCCATATTAATCAAATACAACCATTACACACAACTCCAGAACATGTAGTGGGTTACTTGCTTCACTTACAAAAATCTAACCTAGCTTTCTCTTCCATTAAAATACACCTTGCAGCAATATCTGCATACCTGCAGACTACCTATTCAACTTCCCTATATAAGATACCAGTCATTAAAGCATTCATGGAGGGCCTTAGGAGAATTATACCACCAAGAACACTACCTGTTCCTTCATGGAACCTAAATGTTGTCCTAACTAGACTTATGGGTCCACCTTTTGAACCCATGCACTCCTGCGACATACAGTTCCTAACCTGGAAGGTGGCATTTCTCATCGCCATTACTTCCCTAAGAAGAGTAAGCGAGATTCAGGCGTTTACAATACAGGAACCTTTTATACAACTACACAAAAATAGTCGTCCTAAGGACCAATCCTACATTTTTGCCAAAGGTTATTTCACCGTTCCATCTAAATCAAACAGTGGAACTTCCAGTGTTCTTTCCACAGCCAGATACCGTAGCTGAAAGGGCACTACATACATTAGATGTCAAAAGAGCATTGATGTATTACATTGACAGAACAAAAAACATCAGAAAGACTAAACAACTCTTTATTGCATTTCAAAAACCTCATGCAGGAAACCCAATTTCAAAACAAGGTATAGCCAGATGGATAGTTAAATGCATCCAAATCTGCTACCTTAAAGCTAAACGACAGCTGCCCATTACACCAAGGGCACACTCAACCAGAAAGAAAGGTGCTACCATGGCCTTTCTAGGAAACATCCCAATGCAAGAAATATGTAAGGCAGCCACATGGTCTACGCCTCACACATTCACCAAGCACTACTGTGTAGACGTGTTATCCGCACAACAAGCCACAGTAGGTCAAGCCGTATTAAGAACATTATTTCAGACTACTTCCACTCCTACAGGCTGATCCACCGCTTTTGGGGAAATAACTGCTTACTAGTCTATGCAGAACATGCGTATCTACAGCGACAGATGCCATCGAACTGAAAATGTCACTTACCCAGTGTACATCTGTTCGTGGCATCAGTCGCAGTAGATTCGCATGTGCCCACCCGCCTCCCCGGGAGCCTGTAGCAGTTTGGAAGTTACCTTCAATTATTTATATATGTATCATCTCAACCTTAAATAGGTGCATACTTAGTCACTCCATTGCATGGGCACTATTACTACAATTCAACTCCTACCTCACCCTCTGCGGGGAAAAACAATCGAAGATGGAGTCGACGCCCATGCGCAATGGAGACAAAAGGAGGAGTCACTTGGTCCCGTGACTCGAAAGACTTCTTCGAAGAAAAACAACTTGTAACACTCCGGCCCAACACCAGATGGCGAGCTATTGCAGAACATGCAAATCTACTGCGACTGATGCCACGAACAGATGTACACTGGGTAAGTGACATTTTCATTATGTTTGTTGGTGTTACTTCAGTACCTGGTTTGATAGTCGCACAAGAACTCTGCAAGTGTATCTCATCAAGGAGTGAAAAGTTGATCATCTCTGACTATCAACTTTCTCCAGCCAATATTTTTCAATACCCAGTCCTATGTGGTAGGTAGCAGTAGCTTTTGAAAAGAGTTTACCTCTGTTTGTAAAAGAACTCTATGCATATATGTTCCTCGAGGTGGGCAAGTCGCTAAAATCACAAACCAGATGGCTCTGGCACAGTTTGAGGTGCACATGGGAACCAGAGCCTACAAAAAGCACAGCTTTCATGCAGCAACTGTCTGCCTCCCACGCTCGACCCTCAACACTAAGAGTTACAAACACAACATCAACATTTTAGGTAAAAATAAGTCGCCAGGGCGGCCGGGGTGGAAATGTTTCAGAGTTCGTGCTTACAGTCTATCACTCTCAATAAGTACCTCTCAGTGCAGTGATAAAACGTGAAGTAGGTGAGAGAAGTACTCTGATATTGTAATTGTATTAATGTTCAGATATCCTCAGTAATTTTTGAAGTCTACCACTAAGTTTTTTTTTTTCTCACAAGTGGAGGTCAAAATTAAGACATAAGGGAAGTACTTATGTTTTGTTCTTATTGAATACATCTTTATTATTTCAACTATCCAAAGGATAAAATTCTAACAGTTAACTTGTTTTATTCCTGAGAACTTTTTCAAGGCAACATCTTATTCTATCGAAATCCTCTTCTAATAATTAAAATGTCTTTTAAGTAGTGTCGATTTTAATCTCTTCTTCTCAGATTTCACAGTCTAATACTATTGGTCAATTTGATGAGCTGGGTGCACTCCAAAGTTAGTGTTGTGCACAGGTTCTCACATTAGAGCAGTGGTCTCCAAACTTTTCAATGCCGCGCACCCCCAGTTGAAAAATAAAAATCATTGGGGCACCCCTCAGAATGTTTCACAATTATTTTATAAAGATGACAATGCTTAAATATGTCTAGACATATTTGAACATTGTAGTTAAGTATTGTTACCTTTTATAAAATGCAGTAGCCCACTTCTGAATATAACAAAGGCCTGTTATCTGTATAATGCTTCTTTTGGCCAGTGTCTGGCGCCCCCCCTGGGATCACTTGGGGCCCCCCTAAGGGGACCCACCCCCCAGTTTGAAGACCTCTGCATTAGAGAGTACCTGGTTCCACTGGGTTGTGGCCCACTATTCCAGATATACTGTTGGTACATTTTGTTGTGTCTAAGCAAGACACTGCAGATTGGCTCCACTATCTTTTTGGAGGCTGAATTTTGTAAATGGTTACAACAGGCATCTTCAAGTAGCTCTCCTGTGAGCAGCCCAGTAAACTAAATTGGAGGCTTTTGGCTTGGCTTGGTTGAGTTAATATTTGTATCCTAAAATGTTAAAGCATTCAAGACGAAAATGTGTGTATTTTCAGAAACAATAAGCTTAGCTGATGTTTGAAGCAAAATGAATGGATTTCCAAAATATATTTCAACCTCAGTGAAAAATCAAAACGGTTTAGGACTCTAAACTATTATTACCTTGGTGCCATGAACACCGCATGTATGGCTATTACATTAACCCTGTTCATGCATTACAAATTAATAAAGGCATACTCACATTACTGAAGGCAATCTTACCTGATGCGCTAATCACTGCTGGTAATTTTGCATAAGGTGGTCACACGTGGTTACTATTACCACATTAATAATATTAGTAGTGCAATATCATTTTCATTGAACATAAGTAGCTCTTACAACAGAAAAGGTTGGAGACCCCTGAGTTGCAGCATTTAAAATGATTTAAAACTTCTTTCCACTTCATATCTACAGTTACTTGGACTATTGCCATGGTTACCTACTGCTAATCTTCATTACTCTCAGTCCATCTCGTCCTCATCACAGTCCCTACACTATAAGGTGATGTCACCTCATGATAGAAACAAAGAACAGGAGGAGCCTTGAAGGCTAGCCACACCTACACCACCTGGGTGCCATAAAGGGGGCTAGCACTCCTGACTCCTCCTGTTTTTTGTTTCCTGTGACTGAAACAAGTACAGGGGGGTCCCTGCTGGGGCTTCTACATGATTTGTTCACCTCCTTCCTGGGCCTGAAAAGTGGCAGCCTCCATCAATGGAGCATCTCACAGGAGGAAGGAGGATTGGTGGTTCGTCTTTCTGTTTTGGCCTTAGGATGCATCCTTCCTTGCTTTCTAGGAGTTCAGGGACATGGCCATTCGTCTGTTTTATTTGCTCCCTCCCTTAGGCGGTGTGAATGGAGGGAATATCTCTTCCATGACGCATGCGTTATGTGCAGGATTTTGCGTATGCGCATGGGAGGAAGACTGTCTGCGCATGTGCATCCTTTCATTTCCGTCACGCGGGGAAGCACCCTTCTCTCTTATTTTCTGCTTCAAGGTAAGCGGTTTCTTTATTATTGGAGCATTTTCCTTGGGGACTGCTGTTCTGTGCATGATGGTCAAGCATTCAGCCATGAGGAGGCATGTTTCCCAAAGGTCATCCATTTCATTTACCTCTTTTGGTCATTCTCCTTCTTTCAAACATAGGATAAAGCATAAGAAGTAGGAGCAGGAAGACAAGATACGTAGAATTGTGCTTGAAACTTTGAATGCCTTTAAGAAGATGGCCCCTTCCAGTCATCCTAAAAGGGGCTCCGAGTTGTTAATGGTACTCCTGGTATCCATGCCCTGGTATCCAGGGCATGGGTACTAAAGTGGGTCCGTAAGGGCTACAGCATGTATTATGCAACCCTTAGGGACCCCCATACGAATTACATGCAGACTGCCACTGCAGACTGCTTGTCGTGGTACAAACCATGAGTGAAAACATAGCATGGCACACTCACTGTGTGCCATGTCAAAGTCACTGCTTCTAATATATGTAAGTCACCCCTACAGCAGGTCTTGAAGCCCTAAGGCAGGGTGCATTAGATTTATGTGAGGACATACCTTCATGAGCAGATATGCCCCTGTGATGTCTAATTCTATTACTAGATATTACAAGTGAACAGTGAAGCCATCTTAAGGTATGTACTGGGCAGAGTTCCTTACAAGCTACCCAGCTACATAATGGCTTCACTGAAGCCTAAGTTGTTTGGTATCAAACACCTAATCTTAATAAATCCATACTGATGCCAGGATTGGATTTATTATAACATGCACCCAAAGGGCACCTTAGATGTACTCCTCGAAAACATACTAGTCCTCTATTGTGCTGATTGACTGGTATCGGTTAGCCTGCCACCACAGACAAGTTTTTGGCCCCTTGGAGGTGGGAACCCATGCTCTCTGGCGACAGAAACAGTCTGCTCCAGAGGAAGGTGTTATCACCTTCTCCAACAACATGGCTAGTAAACCTGCATACAGAGGTCTGGGACTTCAAAGTCCCTGCTGCTTTTGATATATGACCCGGCTTCCCCAAGACTTGGAAGAAGTCACCCCCTGCCCTGAGGCCTGTTTGGCACCAGGACAGGTGAGAAATTAGCCATGCAAGTAGGCGTGTTGCACTGACAGGCTGAACACCCCCTAATGTGGACTGCCTGAAGTGCTCCAGGGAGGAAGAGTTCCACCATCTTGTTTTTGGTGGAACAAGGAACTCTGGTACAAGGTTATGCCCACTCCACACCGGAAGTGGTCATATAGTGGGTGTAGTCACCCCAAATGTAAGTAGCCCATTGACTACTACCCTACACTCCCCTAAATGCCCCTAAATTGAGCATTTAGGTGGCCCTGACACCAGGAACTCTGATTCACCTGACTACAAAAAGAAGCAGGACAAAGAACAATCGAAGATGCAAGAACTGTGGACTAGCTGTGGACTTGGAGCAAAACCCATCCTGCCTGCTTCTGTCCTAACAATACCCGACTCGTCCTGCAGCTGTGCATCTGCCTAGAGCCTTGGAGGACTGCCAGCACTTATTTCCCCCCACCCCCCAAACCTGTCAGTATCCTCCTTGATGGGGAGAAGCCGCTACCCTGCACCAGCAGGCGGCAACCACAACTGTCCAGTTCTCTGTTTTGCTGGCCATTGGGTCCACCGAGGGAGCATCTCAGTGTTCCCCCGTCGACCTAACCTGTCTTTGAGACGCTGAGACTATCGGAGCCTTCATGCATCAATACTGGGCGTACCCTAACCAGTTGCAAGCATCTAGTCTTGTTTAGTGTCCACCGCCAAGAACAAAGTACAGACGAGGAACATCAGCAGCACCAAGGCCAGCAACAAGAGTGGCCCTGCTGTCTTGTTTCTCTCCCCCCCACTCATCCACATCCCTTCCCCCCCCTCCTCACCAGGTCAACCCCAAGAATTGAAAACCTCTAACACCTCTGCACCCGAGCTCCCCAGCCCAGGCTCAAGAGAAACAACGGTGCCTCTGTTGGGCTGAGACCCTCAAGAACCAAGCCCCCCGTGGGTTCTGCTGGACTGGTACCCTGTCCCCACTTGCAATCCTTTTCTTACAGGTACTGCTCCTATTGACTTCAACGCGTAGCATCCGAGGCTACCTCAGCTAGGTGCACCTGGACACCCCAGGACAGGTAACCCGAATCTTCTGGGGATTCTAAGGACCTTGGTCCCTACTTACTCTAGTTGCAGAAGAACAATCCTGCAAGTTGTTTACAAGTGACTGTGCAGTGTTTTCCCCGTTGGATAACATTACTACGTTCGAGGCTCATGCCACAAATCTGACAGCTGTATTTTCTACGTTTTTAAATTTCTCTAATTCGAAAAGTACCTACCTGATCTTGGTGTATTAATTATTAATATAAAAATCAATGTGTTCGATGGCATCTGTCGCTGTAGATACACATGGTATGCATTAGCTCGCCATCTGGTGTTGGGTCGGAGTGTTACAAGTTGTTTTTCTTCGAAGAAGTGTTTTCGAGTCACTGG